>NW_028167443.1:2400000-3000000 GCF_963513975.1 Fringilla coelebs | reverse complement strand
TGAGTTTCTTCTCCTGAGTTTCTTCCTGAGTTTCTTCTTCAGGCTTCTTCTTCCTTCTTCTTCATGGGTTTGGGTGATGTTTTGTATCTGGACAGAAAAGTCTGCATTGCAGACTCTTTGGGATCAGTTATTGGGTTAAAAGGGAAAATAATCTAAGTGTTAGTTCTTAATTGGATAGTTTAGTCTTATAAGACCTTGTAACAAGAGACAGTTAGCCATTTTGTGCCTTGCTAATGAAAAGCTGCCGAACTCATGGTTGTGAGAATGTTTTCCTGATAATAAATAATAAACAGCTGAGTCTGAACATGAACTACCATCTCAAGTACCTTCAATCCAGACCCAGAGAAACCAACAGGAACCCTCCAGGAGGAGGTTACTGTTTCATACAGTGTCTTTTCCCAGTGCCTCCCTACCAAGGCCAGATGATGATCTTTCTGTGCTCCTGTGGGTGCTTCTGCTGTCGCTCCGGGCCTGCCTGTCTCCCACCTCCCCATCCCAGTCAGGGGGACTGAAGGGAGGGTATCAGGGGATGAAGCAGGCTGTGCTTGGTGATGCCCAGCAGTGGGACAAGATGCAATGGGCAGAACCTCAACAGGAAATTCCACCTGAACCTGAGGAAGAACTTCTTTCCTGTGCAGGTGACCAGCTGCCCAGAGAGGGTGTGGAGTGTCCCCCACTGGAATTATTCCAGAGCCCTCTGGACACAACCCTGTGCCATGTGCTCTGGGATGACCCTGCCTGAGCAGGGAGGTGGGATCAGATGACCTACTGTGCTCCCTTCCACCCTGTCCCACCCTGTGATTCAGTGACACCTATCAGAAGCATGAGTTGGCAAACACGTCGACATTTCCCACCTGCACAGCAGGGTGGTCTTAAACTTCCCCGTGTGCTTCGGGGAGAACTGCAGGTGAAAGGTCTGCTTTTGGCCAGGAGCGATGGTGCCACGGTAAGGGTTGATGCAGAACAGCTCATGGAAAACATCTGGGAAGGCTTCCAGGGAGGAGCTGACATGCTTTGGAGAGAGGTTCTTTTGTTTCAAGCAACGCAGCTTCTTGGAGTGTGTTGGATGTGTTACAGGAATGCAAAGGGCCAAGGCCTGAACCCCAGCCCCTTGCCAGGCAGATCCTGTCCCTCCCTCATTTCTCAGGGCTCTTCCTGGGGCACTGCCATGTGGGGATGTGCAATGCCAAGGGCAGGACCATGGGGCAGCCCCTGCCAGGCTGCTGAGCAGGGACAAGGAGGCAATGAGGCCCCAGGGCTGTAGGGTCACTTGTCCCCTGCTGGCCTCAGGCCCAGGGCCAGCAGCCATGGCCCAAGTGCTGCAGAAGCTGGCTCTGTCAGGGCCTTGCAGCTGCTGCACATCCCTGTGTCCTGTGCAGCCCAGGCTGTCCTACAGTGTCCCTGCTCTGCACCTTTGTCCCTGCAAGCTGTTGTCATCCCCCGGCTGCCCCACCTGGCTGGCCCCTTCCTTTGCTGACAGCTCTGCCTCCTACTTGCCTCTGCCTGCCCACACAAAGCCTTGGGCTGCTCCAGGCTCCTCCTGGGGCACGTGTTGCACCACAGCCCTGCCCTGGGAGGGGAATTCCTGTCACTGCTGAGGCATCACAACATAAAGCAGAGACCACAAGCAGTCTCAGATGGAAACTCTTTATTATTGAACATGGCTGATCTTTTATACACTTTCCAAATGTTTATGCTTCTTCTACCCTAACTATTGGCCACAAAAAATCAACAAAGCATTATTGGTGAAAAATTACAGTGATTTCAACTTACTTTCTAAAAATACTTCGTCCAGCTGCAAAGTTCTCTTATCTTTCTTCAATTTCTCAGTTCTCTTGGTCTCCTTGGTTACAGCCTTGGAGAGAGCTCCTTATCAGCTTCTTCTTGCTTCTCAGCTTCTTCTTGCTTCTTTAGCTACTAGGCCCACTGTTAGCCTCTTCCACAATTCCTCCCTTATTTTTATGAACTTTAAATACAGGTGCTATGGATTTTTGCAGGGCCCTTTGCAAAAATCCAAGCAGACAGGGGAAACACAAAACAACAATCACAACCATCCACAAAATTAACATTCCCTTCCTTAATACATTCGTTCCTGTCCTTCATCCATCTATAAGTACTTTTTAAATTTCTTAACTACTTTATCCTTAAGACTAATGAAATAGATGTCCTGATATATGGCCTTAGCCAGTGTCATCCGCACGTTCTGCTTCAGCCGTGGAACCATCCATCCTTCCTGCACGCTCCAGATAAGGTTTAACACAGCGAGCAGGAACCCATCGAGGACCATTATCTGTCAAAGCACAAGCATAACCCCTCCCCCAGGTTATTAGTTCTACTGGACCAGACCACATAACTGTAATTAAATCCTTGACCCATACCTTGACATTTCTACGGAAATCTGGTTGCTTTGAATTGAAAGAGGAAAAATGGTAAAAGATTGGAGATAACTGTGAGTCGGGTAGGGGACGCAAAAAGTTTAACACATAAACAGCTTTATCTAATCTCACTTGAGGTGACTCCTGTTGCATTCCCCCTTTTTGTTTTTGAACCTGACATTTAAGAATACCATGAGCCCTTTGAATGATTGCTTGGCCCGTGGGGACATGTGGAATGCCTGTTGAATGCTCAATGCCCCAGGCACGAAAGAAAGCTTGCATTTTCTGCAAAGCATAAGCTGGACCATTATCCATTTTTACATGACAGGGAACACCTAGGATAGAAAATGCATGATAAAAATTACAAATAGCATCATGAGTTTTTTCTCTTGTGAATGCTGAAGAAACCATTGCATGAAAAAACGTGTCAACTGTGACATGAACATACTTAAAGCAACCAAATTCTGGCATTTTAGTAACATCAGTGTGCCATTCCTCAAAAGCAGAAAGACCCCTAGGGTTGGTACCATAATGCTGAGTGACATGAGTCATGTGACAGTCAGGACAAGAAGAAAGAATTGATTTTGCTTCACCAGGAGACAATTTAAATTGCTGCTGTAAAGCTTTTTAAAAGCTTTCATCAAAGCAACTTTGATGAAAAAATTGATGAGATAAAACTGCCTGCTGCAACACATTAGGTACAGTTTTGATTGCAGCAGCAGCTATTAGAGAATCTACATAGACATTGCCTTCAACAAAAAATCCAGGTAATGATGTATGGCTGCGAACGTGCATGATGAAGTAAGGACATTCTCAAGCACCCATAACTGTCGATAACTTGACTAACATGATAAACAATGGTTTCTCTTGAATATTATACAACACCGATTGATCTAGATGCTTAACTAAATTGGCAACATAAATGGAATAAGTAACTATATTTACAGAACCAGGAAATAAAGTAAAAGCCAAAAGAACAGCACAAAGTTCAACCAGTTGAGGAGATCCCTGCTGAATCGTCTCACATTCCCAGTCATCATCCTTTTTCCAAGCCACAGCTGCTTTTCTGGTTTTCCTGGATCCATCTGTAAAAACTGTTATATCTTCCACTGGAACAGGAAAACAAGTTTGTTTCCCTTCAAAAGGAATCTCTTTGGCCAGTTGCTGGGACCCCGTATGGGTCCAGACCGAGTATGTTCTTAAGGGTGTTGTGTCAGTTGGTGATCACCAGATGTCGGTGTCGAGGCAGTCACGACACAAAGCAGAGCCCACAAGCAGTCTCAGATGGCAACTCTTTATTTTCGAACATGGCTGATCTTTTATACACTTTCCAATTATTTATGCTTCTTCTACCCTAACTATTGGACACAAAAAACCAACATAACATTATTGGTGAAAAACTACAGTGACTTCAACTAACTTTCTAAAAATACTTTGTCCAGCTGCAAAGATCTCTTAACTTTCTTCAATTCCTCACTTCTCTTGGTCTCCCTGGATCTCTGGGATGTCAGAATAGTCTCATTGCTTCCATGAGGCCCTGCAGTTCCACAATGGCCCTTGAAGTGTCACAATAGTCTCAGTGGGTTCCCCTGCTGGTTCACAATGGCCTCCTTTGTACATGGTGTAACAATGGTATCCGTGGTTGCACAATCAGAACTGCCCCATGGTCTCATGGAGCTCAACAACCCCTTACAGAGCCCCACGGCCACTTATAGGGCCCCACAGTGTCACTGTGATCCCCTTGACTCCATGATACAAGGACCCCTTGGTTATACAAGGCCCTGCAGTGTCACAATGGCCCCTTGTTTCCAGTGCGTCCTGAAGTGTCCTAGTGTTCTCCATGGTTCCATGAGGCCCCACAAGGTCACAATGGACTTTTGGTTCCATGAGTGTTCCTACTGCCAACAACAGTCTCCTTGGCTCCACAGTGTCACAATGGACCCTTTGCTCCCTGAGGCTGAGTATTGTAACACGGACGCCTTGATTCCATGAGCTTGTGCAGTGTCACAATGATCTCTCTGGTTCTGTGGCCCTGCTGTGGCTGCTGTGTAACAATGGACCTGTGGTACCATGAGGTTCCATAGTGTCACCATGGTCCCTTTGGTTCCACAAGGCCTTGCTGCGCCACAATGGCCCCTTGGTTCCATGCGGTTCCATACTGTCAACAATGATCTCCTTGGTTCTGCAGTGTCACAATGGACCCTTGGTTGCATGAGGTGCCCATGGGAGGCCAAACCATTAAGACCTGTTCTGTGTTCCCTCAGTTTTATGGGGCCTTGACGTGTCACAAGGGTGCCTTGGTTCCAGGGGGTCCCACAGTGTAAAAATGGCTCCCAGGTTCCATAAGGCCCTGCAGTGTCACAAGGGTCCCAATGATTCCATGAGGCCTTGCAGTGTCACAATGGTCTCTGTGGTTCCACAGGTCCCACAATGTCACTTGGCTCCTCTGTTCTGTGACCCCTGCAGTGTCACAATGGACCTTTGGACAATGGGGGTTTGAGGTGTCACAATGGTCTGCTTTGGCTCCACAGTGTCACAATGGACCATTGATGACAGGTGGCCTTTCTGTGTCACCCTGGAGCTTTGGTTGCATGAAGCCCTGCAGTGTCACAGTGGTCCCCCATGGTTTCTTAGTGTCACAATGGACCAGTGATGACAGAAGGCCCCGCAATGTCACAATGGCTCCTTGGTTCCATGCAGCCCTGCAGTGTCACAAAGGCCTCTTGGTTTCATGAGGCCCCACAGTGTCACAATGGTCGCCTTGGTTGCATGGTGCTGCACAGTGTCACAATGCTTTACTTATCCCTTGGGGCCTCGTAGTGTCACAATGGTCTCCATGATTCCGTGAGTCCCCTCAGTGTCACAATGACTCCCTGGTTTCATGAGGATGTGAAGTGTCTAAATGATCTTTCCAGAATTCCAAGGTTCCATGAGGCCTTGCAATGTCACAATGGACATTTAGTTCCATGGGGTCTCACAGTTTCACAAGGGCCCCTTGGTCCAATGACACCCCAAAGTGCCATAATGTTCTCCACAGTTCCATGAAGCCCCCCAGTGTCACACTGGACCCTTGGTTTGATGGGGCCTCTCAGTGTCACAATGATCCCTACATTCCATGGAGTCACAGAGCATCACTACAGTCCCTTTGGCTCCATGAGGCTCAGCAATGTCACAGTGCTCTCCATGATTCCAGGAGGCCCCACAGTGTCACAGTGGTCCTTTGGTTCCATGGCCCTGTGCTGCTGCATTCCCCCCTCCCCTTCTCAGGCCGCCCTGCCAGCTGAGAAATGCTCCTTGGGCCGCGGCCTTGGCCAACAGCCCCTGGGCTCAGCTCCTCTGCAGCTCATCACAAACACTCTCTGCTCCAGGCACTGCTGCTGCTCAAACACCTCCTGGCTCCTTTAGGAGCAGCCCTGGGAGCTGTTTCTGTTCCCTCAGTGGCACAACATCCCTGTTCTCACACTGCCAAAGAAAGCTGCTGATGCCAAGTGTGGCCAGGACGAACCATTGCTGGGACTGAAGCCCCTCTCGTGGGGCCCTGCAAACAGCGCTTCAAAAGGAGCCCTTGGAGCTCTCCTGGGCCAGCGACTCCCTCTGAGTGGGGCCTCTCCCAGCCGGGAACTCTCCCGTTTGCTGCACTCGGGGATCCCAAACAACCACAGAGCCTGGGCTGATCCCACCACTCATCCAGGCTCAGCCCTTTGCCTGCTGGGGAGATGCCAAAGCATCCTCAGGGAGCATTCCCTGCCCTCAGGGGAATTCCTCACAGGTGCCTTGCACTGACTCTTTGTTTGTGTGTGCACACAGGAGTGCCTGTGCTGGGGAAATGTGGCAGAAATGCTGCTCTCTGAGGGGTTAGAGTGCCTTGGATAGCTGAGTCAGTCAGGCCTGTAAGTGAGGGTGAGTCACAAGCTGTAAGCTAAGTTAAATGCTGCTAAGAGTTGGTATTTGCTACATGTTACATTTTATATAAGCTAAATTGAATATTATTAAGTGTTCTTCCACTTTTAAATCATTAAGTCATATGTAATAAGTAAAGTTAAATATTATTAAGTGCTGTTCTTTTGCTAAATGCTGAAGTCTAAGGTATCAGTCAAGTCCTGTTAAGTTTGAGGTCAGTTCAGCTTTTGGGCTGTATTCCTTTTATCCTTGCGCTCACTGTCTTTTCAGAACACACAGAGGCACACAAATGAACACAGTTTGTGGTTCATTTCTGGTTTGATTTCCTGGATTTTGTTTGGTTTTGTTGTTGTTTTGTTTCTTTGGTGTGCCTGAAGTGTCCAGTCAGGAGCAGAGTTACTATTGCCAGGGAAATCTGTGGTGCTGTCGCTTAATAGTAAATGTGGTTTTTGCGGATCCCTCTCTAGGGATTTTTTAAGTGCTCTCAAGCTGTCATTTATACCAGGTGAAGGAGCCCTGGCCCAGACTCTGGCCTTAGAGGACACGGGGACACTGCGGGGGTCCCTTTCCCCCCGTCCCTCCCCCCATGGCTCCTGGGATGTCACACAGCCAATCTGTGATGTCCCAGCCTAGGCTGTGATGTCACAGTCCCTCTGTGATGTCAAAACCCACTCTGTGTTATCACATAGCCCACACAGTGATGTCATACAGGCACACTGGGGTGTCACATCCAACACTGTGACATCACAGTCTGCTCTGTGTCATACAGCCACACTGTGATACCACGGGCTGCTCTGGGATGTCACACTGACCCCTCAATTATGCCAAAGCTGTTTGATGACCTCACACAGCCCACTCCGTGCTGTCACACAGCCCCTTGCTGACATCACAGCTGCTCTGTGCCTCTATGACACAGCCACAGAGGTGCTCCTGTGACACAGCCCCTTGTGGGACATGCCACAGCCCCTGGCAGTGCTGAGCCCCTGTGAGCTCTGTCTGTGCCCTGCTGCTGTCCCTGAGGTGCCCTGGCAGTGCCCCAGCCCTGCTGGGCTGTGCACAGGAGCTGCTCCTGGCCAGAGCTGTCTCTCTGCAGCACTGCCCTTGCCAGGAGCTGCCACTGGGCCAGGAGCCCAGCCCAGTTCAGCAGCACAGACACAGCACAAGGACTTGAATCACCTTCTGGGGCTTTGGTGCTCTTTGCATGCAATGGGCTTCAACAATTGCAGCAAGGCCCTGGTGACTTCAAAATTGCTTCCTAGAGCAGAAGATTCTAATTTTTAGAGCTCCTATGCAGTGGAGGAAAGAACTCTGATCAAGATCTTTCTGTCTAATAATGATCAGAATAAACAGAGCTGTATTTCTAGAAATCTCTCTGGTATTCCATCATTAATCCTGTGGGACAAATTGCATTAAAGTTCAATTCCACCTGTCCAAACTTTTACACTTTTGACAAAGTCTGGGGCTGGCATTGGATCCAGCTGCTCCCAGTCTGCTCTATGAGAAGGAATGTTACAAGTCATGGGGTTCTGGAGGTTTTCTTGGGTTCTGTGGTAGCTGCTGGGTGTCATTTCTTCACCTCATGAGACAGCAGGAGTATCTCCAATAAAGAAACAAGCTTTTGCCTGAAGCTCCCACTCTGCCAATGACAGGAACCCCTGTGAGTGTCTGGGACATTTCGGCTCTTTGGCAGACTGGGACTCCTGGGATGTCACTGTGGAGCCCTTGTGAGTGCCTCTGACAGATCAGGGCCTTTGCAGCCCAAGACCCCTGGGATGTCACCATGGAATGGCTGTGAGTGCCTCTGACCACAGGGCTCTTTATCATCCCCAGAAAGCCCTGGAGGTTCTCCATTGAGCCCCTGTCTCTGTGTGTGGTATTCCAGTTCTTTAATAGCCCAGCGACTCTTGGAATTTCCCCATGGAACCCCTCTGAGTGCCTGTGGCAACCTGGATCTTTAGCAGGCGACCATCACCAGAACCCATTGCTACGGTCAGTTTCCACAGCAACTATCACCAGCCCCCTGTTGCTATGGTGAATCCTTTGGCAGCTCCATGGAGGCCTATGCCTGGAGTGGTTACCATGGATACCAGCTCAGGCCTGCAGCCAGAGTCCATTGCCATGGCCACCATTTGCAGTCCCATTCCCAGGGTCATTGGATCCCAGAACCACAGAATTGGCTGAGTTGGGAGGGACCCATCAGGATCCTCGAGTCCAACTGCTGGCCCTGCACAGGACACCCCAACAATGCCAGCCTGGGCCTGGCAGCTCTGCCCAAACGCTGCTGGAGCTAAGAGAGCCCTGGAGCTGGGACCCTTCCCTGGGGAGCCTGGGCAGGGCCCCAGCAGCCTCTGGGGAAAGACCTTTTCCTGACATCCAACCTAAGCCTGCCACGACTCATCTGCAGCCGTTCCCTCCACTTCTGTCTCTGGGCACCAGAGTGAAGGGGTTCTCACAGCCTCCAGTCAGGGACTCACTCCCAAGTCTGTTGCCATGGCAACAGTGGATGGGACAAGCTGGGATGCTTGGTCACCAAAGGCCGGGGTTTAGGAATGGGAATCCCCAATTTTCTTCTCCTGCTAAAACTGCACTTCCACTCGCTACCCTCCCACCTCCCATGGAAAGCAGAAAAGACAAATTTTGTGGGCTGGGATAGGAACAGTTTATTGGGAACAGCAACTAGATAAGGAGAACAGGAACAGCAACAACATTGGTAACAGAAGGCATAAGGAAAACTATTTCCAGAGAAAACTACAACACCACCATCTGTCTCTTCCCTGCCACGTATTCCCTCATGCCTGGAAAGGACAGCCTTCTACTCAGAGGAGAGACAGCGTCCCTTTCCTGCCCCTGGCAATGACCTGAGGTGGAAGTGAATGTAATGACACAGCCATAGCAGACCCTCATATTCTTGGACCCACATCATGTCATTGGCAATGGCAGGAAAAGGGACAGGTGTCTTCCCAGCATTGATGACTGGGAACATGGATTCTTCCTAATGTGGCTCCTCCAATGGAGGATGAAGCTAGAGCAGTGCACAAAGCTATTCCTGCAGTAGGGGCATTTGCAGGGCTTCCCTTACCGGTGCCTCCATTGGTGTTCGCTCAAGTGAGAGCTCTGGGTGAAGCTCTTCCCACACTTGCAGCACTCATAGGGCCTCTCCCCGGTGTGGATGCGCCGGTGGATGACAAGGTGGGAGTTTTGCTTGAAACCCTTCCCGCAGTCAGGGCAGCGGAAGGGCCTCTCCTCGGTGTGAATCCGCTGGTGTAGGATGAGATGGGAGCTGATCCGAAACCTCTTCTGGCACTCAGGACACTCATAGGGCCGTTCCCCAGTGTGGATCCTCTGGTGGACACTCAGGTCAGAGCTGCACCTGAAGCCCTTCCCACATTCCCCACACTGGTAGGGCCATTCCCCAGTATGGATCATCTGGTGGCAGATCAGGGTGCTGCTCTGCCTGAAGCTGTTCCCACACTCCAAGCACTTGTAGGGCTTCTCCCCACCATGAAGCTGCTCATGCACCATCAGCTCTGAGCCATGCCTGAAGCTCTGTCCACCTTGCTGGCACAGGGTGGGTCTTTCCTCCTCAGAGCACCCTGGGCTGGGTCTGGAGCCCCTCCTCCTGCAGGACCTCAGGGACTTCTCCTCCCCACTGGATTCCTGTTCCATGGAGCTGTTTAAAATGGCCACTTCCACGATGTTCTGTTTTGGGGATTTTTCCTCCCTGGTTTCCATCCTCAGTTTCTTCTGTAGGGGAGGTAAGACAAGGAGAGGATGGGATTTGCCCCTGGACTGGAGGGAAGGAGAAGGAGATCCCATCAATGATTCTCCGGCAGGACAGCATTGGTAGAGGGGTTGTCCTGCAGCTCGGGGCCATGCTGGGCTGGGAGATGGAGCAGGAGAGAGGGGGAAAGGGAAGTGACTTCCTCATCACCTGCCAGGGTGTCCTGGGGCATTGTCTTGGTTTGAATCAACAGGTGTCTTCTAAGGAAGGCAAGGGCCTGCCTTGAAATCGAACATGTAAACACCCTCCTTCCGAATTATTATAATTTTGAAATTAGGGTGTCTCAAGAGAAGATATGGGAAGAGGAGTAACAGTTATTGACTAGGAAAATTTTAAAAATAAAAATGCAGCTGTACAAAAAAACCCTCATTCACCAAGTCAGGATATGACATGACACCCTGTGGTCAGAGTGCTGGAGCAGTCCTATTAAATGGAGGCTGCAGAGCTCTTGCAATTACAGATGTGGTTCTGTTGGGATCCTGTAGAAGGGTGGAGTTTTCCTCTGAAGGTCCAGTAGTGGTGTTGCTGGGCCTGGTCTTTCCTCTGGGAATTCTGTGGAGAAGAAAGCTACTTCTCTGAGAATCCAATGGGAAAAGGCTGGCTGTGGTGTCTCAAGGCTGAGCTTATATCCAGGTAGGAATGCTTGGCTCCTCCCTCTGGGTGGAGCATCTTACAATGGGATGATGGAATTTTTATCAGCCATGCAGTGACATTCAATGGGCCATTAAGAGAAGATCTTTCCCAGAGGGAGGATTGGTTGTAGAAGAGATAAAGAAAACTGTTAAATTAATAGATGATACCTGCCCCACTTCTAACAGATGGGAATAGATGACACACCCTCAGCTACATCTTGCAAACTAAGACAGGCATCTTTGTCTTCCTCACAGCCTTCTCCTCCATGCAGCCAATGATTTGGATTGGAAAATCCTGGTTTGGGGAAAACAAGGGCTGAGTACATTGAGATTG
The DNA here is from genome assembly GCF_963513975.1 of Fringilla coelebs. Lineage (NCBI taxonomy): Eukaryota > Metazoa > Chordata > Aves > Passeriformes > Fringillidae > Fringilla > Fringilla coelebs. The sequence goes on along the minus strand of NW_028167443.1, from coordinate 2,988,978 downwards.
AAGGTCCTTCTTCCCAAGTCAATTTCTAGAAGTCACCAGCCACTTGGGCTGCATAAAAACCTCTGAAACACCAAGATTCAGCCCTGAAAAGACCTCCCAGGAGTTCCCGGTCTCTTGTCTCCCCTCTTTGGTGTTCACGGGTGGCCCCCTGTCCCAGCTGCTGGGGGTCATGCTTGTATTGGGGGTCCCCTGCCTACTTTGTCCCTGCCATCCCCAGGCTGCTGGGAGTCTCAGGAATCAAAAAGTTCCCCCCTTTTCCATCTCCCCATTTAGGGATGCTGGGGGGTTTTGGGATCCTAGGGTCCCTTTTCTCCTTATTCTCTGCTTTGGGGTGCAGGGGGTGCAAGGAGTCCCCCCTGCCCTTCCCCACGCTGTGGAATGTCCTGCCAATGGCAGCACTCCCCCCTCTCTGGGCTCCCCAGTTTGGGCTCCTGGGGGACACATGGCTCTGCTCCTCCAGGCTGCCTCTGCCAGCAGCCACCACCAGGATCCCCCAATGTCCTCCCAAGGGGCATTTTCCACTCAGATTTGGAGTTCTACATTCTCCAAACATCGCCTCCAAAAAACCCAATCCCAGGGAACCCCCAGGATATCTGGGCCGAGCTCCCCCTCCCCAGTCAACTGCGGAATGGGGGGTGATAATCCCACGGGTGGGGGCTGCGAATTCAGGGAGGGCTTGACCTCGTGGTTCCTTCTGTTTTCCCTGATCCTCCTTTGTCCATCCTCTTCCTCCTGCTCCTCCTCTTCCATCCCTTCTCCACCTCCTCCCTAAGCCCATCTCCTTCTCCTACTTTCATCCCTTCTCGCTCTCCTCCTTCCTCACTCCTCTTCCATCCCTCCTCCTTCACCCCCAGGAGCAGCGACAGCCTCGGTGCCCAGTTCTGAAGCCCTCGCAGCCCGTGGGAGGAGCAGGGATGGAGCTGGGACAGGTTGGGATGGGCAGCACTGGACTCTCGGCTGCTCCCACCCGCTGCAGGTGGGGGGAACCCGACCAGGGCAAAAGGAAAGGAAAACTTGAAAAACTGGGGCTTGCTGTGGCCCGTGTCTGGAGACTTCCAGTTCTTGGGGCTCCTCTTGAGAGATCCCGGAGGGGCGAATGCAGAGAGGGCTGGGGAATCCCAGGAGTGGCATCACTGGGAGGGACTGGGCTGTACTGGGATCGTACTGGGATGATATGGGCAGTGACTGGGATTGTACTGGGTTTGTACTGACATCATACTGGGATCATACTGGCAGTACATGGACCCATGCCAAGGGAGACTGTGATCACACTGAGGAGACTGGAATCATTCTGGAATCAAACCGGCAGTGACTGCGATTGTACTGCATTTGTACTGACATCATACTGGGATCATACTGGAGGCAGCAGGACCCATGCCAGGAGAGTCTGTGATCACAATGAGGTGAATGGGATCATACTGGGATCATACTGGGACTGAATAGGACCCTGCTAGGTGCAATTGAAACCCTATTGGAGGCAAATGGGATAAACTGGGAGCACGTGGGATCATGCTCTGGGTGACCAGGAGCAGCTGTGAGCAACTGGGACTGTGCCAGGGGTTAGTGGGAGGAACTGGGAGTGACTGGGTACACGCTGGAGGTCATTGGAAAAAACTGGGCTTCTACTGGGATGAAGTGGGATCATGCTGGGAATGAGTGGGAGTATGCTGGAAGGAGCTGGGATACACTGGGAAAGACTGGGAGAGACTGGAACAAAAGTCAAGGTGAAAGGGAGCAAGTGGAACCATGTGGGGCACAAGTGGTTCATACTGGCAGCAACTGGGACCACACTGGGGTCGTTTCCTGATTATACTGGGACTGACGGGATTAACACTGGGAGTGTCTGAGAGTGACTAGGAACACACCATGCACATCATCTCTGGACTGGGGGTGACTGGGAGCAGCTGGAAGCACACTGGGAGCAAATGGAGTCATACTGGGACTGACTGGGTTGATCTAGCTGGAGGCAACTGGGACCATACTGGGAGTGATTGAAAGTAATGGGATTATCCTGGGACCATACTGGAAGTACTGGCATGTGACAAGGATCACACTAATACATAAAATGTCAATATTCAATGCAAATTTAATTTCTATATCTTTTATTTGAAAGAAGGCCAGGAAGCAGTGCTGGGTGGCCGGGGAGTCACTGCTCCACTCATGGCACACACCACTTACAAATTCAGAAAAGTATATATACTGCTTGTAAGCCTACAGAGCATTTTCCAAAAATGCTTGGTTAGTACAAATTAGTAAATATCAATAAGCAATTTCATAAACTTTCCAGGTGGTTCTTGTTTTCTTGTGCTTCTTGTGCTCATATGGATGGTGGCCTCTTCACTGCTGTTTGCTACATGATTTTGTTAAGCTTTTTATTATACATAAGCATTTAGTTGCATTGCAGTCCTCTTAGCTTTAACACAACTTCCTCTATTTTATGCTAAGCATCAGCCATCTTGCTACCTCATCTCTTTAATTTTCCATACTTCCCCTATTTCAAAGATTTATTTGGCTACAGAAAGTTTCGAAACCCTTCTTTGTATCTATCCCATGGAATGCCTCCATTTTTGACATGGATACAATCATTGATGCTTCCATTGCTGATTGAATCACAAATCACAAAAACATTTTCCCCAATATTGCTCACCAAATTGATGTTGTGGGGATTTACTTCCCTTTGCTGTAGGGCATGTAGAATGTGCTGCTGGCTTACGGTGTCAAAATCCTTGGCCATGTCTACAAATACAACACCCAGGAGTTTGTGTTCTCCTTTTGCTGACCAAATTATGGTTTGCAGGAGTTTCAGGTTTTCAGAGCATTCCAAGGCTCTTATAAAGCCTCTTTGCCTTGGGTTGAGGGGGCAAGCCTTGGTCAGTTTGGCTGTTAAAATCCTGGAGAACAAGTCTAAGCAAGATGGAATCGATTAGGATGGGTCTCCAGTTGTTAATGTCCTTTATGCGCTCTGGTTTGGTTGACCTAAGAATCAAAACAGTCCTGCAACCCCTCACCATGTCTGGGATTTTTCCTGATTTTAACCAGAAGCTGAAGATCTCGGTGGTCCGGGAGTACTCTGGATCCATCTTCTTGATGTCTCTTAGAGTTTTCCCGGACTGGGAGGTGAGTTTTTGCTCATCTCCTGCACATTTTTCTCAATTTCTTTTGCTATAATTACATCTCTGAAAGCACTAATATTGGCTATCCCATTAATTTGAAAGTTCCCAAGGCTATCAAATTTTCCAGGTGTTTCCCATCGGGCTTTAAAAACTGAATAAATTTTGATGGGAGGGATTTCACAGGACAAACACTCTATGTCATTCAGGATAATTTTAGCAAGTTTTCCCCTATCTAGATGGAACAGGTCCTGGAAGCAAAGATAATGACCTTTCTAAACTGCTCTTCTTTTCATACACTTTTGAAAAGGCCTTATTGATCCTTTTTCCTGGGTCCCTATTTTTCTCTGATCTCTGGTTGCTGTTCTTATCTGATTGATTCAAGGCATCAGAAGCATTCCTGAGCTGAATGAATGATTGTTGGTTGCATCTCCTGGCCATCTAGGAAGTGCTTGAATGCCCAAGGCAAGGTGTTAATTGTCCCAGCTGATAGCCACTTACTGAGGGTTCTGAGATAATGGGCCTGCAGCTGCCCCTCCCTCTGTCAGTTGCTGTTTCCCAGCTCTTTCTCATCCTTATCAGGGTGATGACTCATTTTGGGATCTGTTTTCCTTCCAGCAGCTGGTCTCCCAGGCATCTGACTCTATCCAAGATCTTTGTCCAAGTCCATTCTCAGGCCCACAGCTGCTCTCCTGGTTTGATGACTCAGCCCAGGTTCCTTATCTACATGCTCAGCTGGTTTCTTGGGCAGCAATCTCCTTTTGTCCCTGCTTTGTTGAGCTGTTTTGCTTGGGATCTGTGTCCTGCAATGAGTTTATTGATGTTCTTGTTCCACTCAAACTGAGCCTCCAATCTTACTAGTAGTTCTTCCTGCTCTTTAGTCCAGCATTTTTTGTGGGCTCCTCAGCTGGATGTATCTTTTTGATGGGAAAGAGTAACCCTCTCCTGATTTCTAACCAATCAATGTGCCAATCTTTTGTGTTCTTCCAGACCAATTTTGATCTTGAAGTTCCTGCTGCATTCCTCCCATATCCATTCCCTGGCTGGAGCCATTTCTGCTGTTCCCCTGCATTTAGGAAAGTGACAAACAATACCATGATAATTACTCTTCTTTTGTCCACATTGAGCCCACCGAAAGCAAATCCTTCTTTTCCCGTTGGCTACTCTCAGATGTTCACTCAAGCTCAACACACAGTTCACCCAGGTACCATAGCAAGGTGTATTTTTTGTCAGGAACAATCACAATAATGATGTCTTTGGTGTCTGTTCTCTGCAGTTCTCTGTCTGAGCTGGGGATGTGGCCAGCTTGCTGTCGTTGTCCAGCTCAGGAGGCGATGTTTTTGGTGTGCCCTCAGTCCCACACTCACCATTTCTCTTCCCGTTGTCAAGCACAAACAGAGTTTGTCACAGTTCCTAGGAAGGAAGATCTTCAGTCTCACACTTGGCCATGGTGTAAGCTGTTCATGCACCTCAGGCAGCCTGCTCAAACCCACCCAGGTTGTGGTAAAATAAACACATTCAAAGTAATTGACAAACAAGTCCAATCTATAAAACTCACCAATCTATAAAAGTTCACCAGAGAAGCCAATTCATTATATTCCAGATTGGGGGGGTTCAGAGGGTAAATTTTGAGGCACTAGGTCTACCCATTTTTTTGACAACAGGTCTACTTTGTGTTTAGAAAATAAAGACACCAGATTAACTTTGCAAAATTGAGACAAGGTTTCCAGTTTAAGACCCTGGCACACCAGGTCTACCTGGTCATGTTTAGAAGTTTGGTTCTAAAATGGTTCCCCATGTTAAGGACGTGGATAGTAAATTTGCCACAATTTCAGGAGAGGTAGAATAAGAATGGTAGTGGATCCCCAGCCAGGCACTGGTCCTTTGCCAACTTTAAAACTCTGGGACCGGGTTTTGGGCAAAGAGCCATACAACTCTTACTGTAAATTTGTTTCAGGAGGATGAAAATTCAACAGGAGGATGTTGAACTAGCCATCCCCACCACCTCTGTGCTTGGGCAGAGATCAACCTGGCTGCATTATGCATGGTGTGCAACACGACCACACAGAGGTGTGATCTCTGCAGCAATGCCCAGTTTGTAACTATACTCTCAAAACCTGCCGTAGGAGAGTCAGAGTAGCTCCTACCACATGCCTGCACTTCACTGAATTTCTTCACTTTCATGTTCACAGCACTGGGCAGGACTCAAATTGCATTAACACTTGCCTCAGGCCTTTGTGATGCTTTGTTTTATTTAAACAGTCAAATTTCCCTGGCTTGCACCAGTTCCAAGCTGGCTGCTGGCTGAGGTGAGGCACCAGCCTGGGGGCCCCCCCTGGGGACCCTCCCTCGCTTGAACCTTTCTGCTGATGCCTTTCTGCAGCAGTTGACAGCGGGGCATGGAGCGACAGATACGGCTTGATCATAGCCAGGTGTTCCACAGCAGCTGGGAGTCTCACAGCAGCCAGTTATAGCTTGGCAATGAGCACGGGCAGCTCCATAGCAGCCAGGAGCGGCTCAGCAGCCAGGTGCCCCCTTACAGTGGCAGGGCAGTCTCCTGCCGGGGCTGGGCACTGTCCCACCATAGCTTGGCACAGCTGTAGGGGTGCTTTCAGTCACAGCAAAGCACAGAGAGGTGGTTCCACCGCAGGCAGAGATGGCTATAGGGGCTTGGCACAGAGGAGTAGGAAACTCACAGGGGTTGGGCACCATTTCTGAGATCTCAGCTGGTGTGGCAGGGCCTGGTGGAGGGACAGCAAACCCTGCTCCATGGCCAGGCACTGTCCTGCAGAAGCAAGGCCTCTCACAGTGCTGGCGGCTGGGTGCCTTGCAGCGGCTGCAGTGGCAAAGCGCCTCCCTGCTGCTACCAAGGGCTGCTCCTGGGGTTCCAGCTGCGGCAGCAGGGCATGGCAGAGTGGCAGAGTGCCAGTTCAATGTGGGTCTGCAGCATAACATTTCTCCACTCTCTGGATCAGCAGCAGCGCGCTCTGTTGACACCTTGTGCTGGTCTTGGGCAGTTGCGGCAGTTTCTGCCAGCACAGCTGAACAAGGGGCAGCAGAGGGCACAGCAGCACAGCAGCCAGTCCTTTCAGGAGTCTTGGCAGCCATGGCAGGGCACGGAGGGGCTGCAGGGTGCTCATTTAACACAGCAAGGCTGCTCGAGACGCCTCCACCACTGACCCCAGGGACAGCACACTCAGCTGACAGCGCCCTCCCACCTGGGGCAGCGGCACGACCCCGGGTGACCAGGGGACATTCCACTGGGCAAACACCTCAACCGGGGGGAGCAGCACAGTCCTGGGGGGTGGCAGGACAATCCCTGGGCAGGCCACACTCACCTGGGGAGGCTTCATGGCTCTACTTGGTGGCCTCCTGGCAGGCTGTGCCTTCTGTGCTCATCCTCTTCCCTCACTTACCCAGGACAATGTCTTCTCTCCCTCCTGCCTCCCCCAGCACCCTGCTTTCATCCCTAGCCTTGGTGGAGAGCCAGTGAATGCCCCATCCTTCGAAACATTCCTGGTTGGATGGGCTCTGAGCAACATGATGGAGTGAAAGATGCCTCTGCTCCCACCCTACAGGAGGACCAGTGGCGTCAGCTACCAGAGTGTTCAGTGTCTCTTGCAGGATGCAATTCTCGCAGAGAGCAATTCCCAGAGGGAATATAAAGCTCCACAGCTGGCAGGAACATCCTTCCATGGAGATGGGAATATTCTGGATCAACAGGCTCAGAATGCCCAGATTTGCCTCCTTGTAGACAGACACAAGTGTCAGAAGAGACTGAGAACCAGGAGGCCCCAGAGTGTCTCCAAATCCCCTTGGTTCCTTAGATCACACAGTGTCCCAGCTGTTGGGAAGGATGAAAGTTTGATAAGAAAGTCTCACAGATATGTATGCTTTGCAAAAAGATTTTTAAATGTGGAGTTTGATGAAGGAATAGAGTTGGAAGCAAGTTTTGATCTAGAAGAAAAGAATTCCTGAGCCAGTCTGACTGGATAACCAAGGAAGCAAAGGGTGTGTTAGTTAGAAGGGGTTTTTATTACTTAGAACAAAGGCTAAACTGACCTCAAAGAAGAAGATATTTTTACCAGGCAAGAAGACAGCACAGGCAAACAAGCCTGCTCATGGGGCAAGTAGAAAATAGGTCTCCGAATTTTCCACTGCAAGAAAACTGAAAAACACCTTCTAGCTTAAACTGTAACATACTAACTTTTAGTGTTTGGAAAATAGTAACATGAATATGGTAATTATAGTAGTTTTGATAGGCTATAGATAATAGTTAAGGTATAGATTGGTTCTTCCGTATAAAGATGCTCAGCAAAGAAAAGTATATAATGCATTGTAACCAAAATTAAAGGATCTACAGGCCTGCCGGCATCTGGAGCTGATCCCTGTAGGCACAGGCTCTGTCACCCATGACCCTGGACTGCTGTAACCTCATGGATAGAATAAACTGAATTTTGGAGAGCTGCCTGGCGTCTCGCATCCCTCATTTTGGCTCTTACACCCAGTTCCCTTTGGTTCTATGAGGCCCCACAATGTCACAAGGATCCCTGGACACCACAAGGCCCTGAGGTATCCCAATGGATCCTTGTTTCCAACTGGCCTCACTGAGTCACAAGGGCCTCTGGATTCCATGAGACCCCAAAGTGTCCCCGGGTCCCTTTGGTTCCACAAGCCACAGTGTCACAACGGCTCCTGAGCATCTTAAGGCACCAGAGTCTCATAGCATCCTCTCAGTTCCATGAACTCCACAGTGTCACAATGTCCCCTTGGTTCCATTTAGTCCGGTAGTGTCACAAGGATTCCTAGGAACCATGAGGCCCTGAGGTATCACAATGGATGGTTCCATGAAGCCCCAGAGTTTCACAGTCTCCTCTTGGTTCCATGGATTCTACAAGACCCTGGAGTGTCACAGGGCCCCTATAGTCCCATGAGTCTTCACAGTGTCACAATGTCCCCAGGAGACACTGCAGTGTGACAATGTCCCCAGGAGGCACTGCAGTGTCACAGAGGAGCAGCCCTGGAGTGGGCACAGCACCAGGAGAGGTTTGGCAGTGTTCCCGTGTCTGAGACACAACAATGGTGGCAGCACCAACGTTCCCCTCTCTATGATACCACAGCAGTTCAAGTCCAAGCATTCTCCTGTCTGTGACACCACAGCAGTGGCAGCCACAGTGTTCCCCACTCTGTGACACCACAGCTGTGGCAGTACCATGTCCCCCTCTCTGTGACATCACAGCAGTGACAATTCCAACATTCCCCACTCTGTGACACCACAAAGATGGCAATTCCAATGTTCCCTTCTCTGTGACAGCACACTGGTGGCAGCCCCAAAATTCCCCTCTGTGTGACACCACAGCAATGGCTCCCCAACATTCCCCCTCTCTGTGACACCACTGCAGTGGCAGACCCTGCGTTTCCCAGTCTGTGATGTCACAGGTGTGGCAGCCCTAATGTCCCCCTCTCTGTGACACAATGCTGGTTGCATCCCCAGCGTTCTCTCTCTGTGACACCACAGCTGTGGCAGCCCTAAGTCTCTTCTCTGTGAGACCAAATAGTGAAAGCCACAACGTTCCCCTCTCTATGACACAACAGTGGTTACAGCCCCATTGTTCCTTTCTCTGTGACAACACAGCTGTGCCAAGCCTCCTGCCCCTCTCTGGCACCACAGAGAGGTGGCACCCCCAGCGTTCCCCTCTGTATGACACCAACACAGTGGCAGACCAAAGATTCCCCTCTCAATCAGAAAACAGTGGTGGCAGCCCCAATGTTCCAATCTCTCTGACACCCAATATTCATTCCCCTGTCCATGAAAACACTGTAGTAGCAGCCCCAGTGTTCCCCTCTCTGTGACACCAAAGCTTTGGCAGCCCCAGTGTTCCATGGTCTGTGACACCACAGCGGTGTAAGCCACAACTTTCCCCTCCTTGTGATGTTGCTGCTGTGGAAACCCCACATCCCTCTCTGACACCACAGCAGTGGCAGCCCTAACATTCCCCTGTCTGTGATACCACAGTGGTGGCAGCCCCAAAGTTTTCCCAGTGACACCACCGCTGTGGAAGCACCAACATCCCCTTCTCTGTGGCACTGCTGCAGTGGCAGCCCCAACTTTCCCCTCTCTATGACACTCCAGGGGTGGCTGTCCAAAGTTCTACTTTCTTTGACAGCACCACAGTGGCAGATCCAAAATTCCCCTCTCTGTGACACCTCAACATTTGCAGCCCCAGTGTTTCCCTGTCAGTGACATCACAGTGGTGGCAACCTCAGTGTTCCCCTGTCTGTGATATGACAGCAGTGGCAATAGCAATGTCCCCCTGTCTATGACACCAAAGCAAACACCCCAGTGTTCCCCCCTCTGTGACACCACAGAGGTGGCACCCCCAGCATTCTCCTCTATATGACAGCACCACAGTGGCAAATCCAACATTCCCCTCTCTTTGAGACCACAGGGGTGGCAGCCCCAAGTTACCCCTTTCTTTGACCCCACAAGGATGGCAGCCCCAGCATTCCCCTCTCTGTGACACCGCAGTGGTGGCAGCCCCAAGTCCCCCTCTCTGTGATACCACAGCAGTGGAAGGCCCAGAGTCCCCTCTCTGTGACACTACAGCTTTGGCAGCCCCAACATTCCCCCCTCTATCACTCCACAGTAGAGGCAGCCCAATTATTCTCCTCTCTGTGACATCACAGCACTGGCAGCCCCAGCGTTCCCATGTGTATGATACCACTGTGGTGGCAGCCACAATGTTCCCCTCTCTGTGACACCACAGTGGTGGAGTCCCATTGTCCCAGTCTCTGTGACACTACAGTAGTTTCTGCCTGAACTTTCCCCTCTCTGTGGCTCTGCAGCTGTAGCAGTAGCACTGGAACAGAAGCAGCAACCGTGGAACCGGGGAGCAGGGCAGGAGCAGAGAAGGAGCAGTGGAACAGTGGTAGATGAGCAGTGTTGGAGCAGCAGTGGAGCAGTGGTGCAGGAACAGAAGAACAGTGCTGAAACAGCACAGCACAGCTTTTGAGCAGCAGTGGAATGTCCATGTAAAAGGCAGAACAGTGGTGGAACAGGAACCACAGCCATGGAATAGGAGTGCCACTGGAAGTACAGCCATTGAATAGTGGTGGCACAGGAACTACAGCCATGGAACAGTGGTGGTACAGGAACTACAGCCATGGAATAGTGGTGGCACAGGAACTACAGCCATAGAATAGTGGTGGCACAGGCCCCGCAGCTGTGGAGCGGTGCCTGAGCTGCCGAAGCTGCGGGACACAGAGTGGCTCCGAGCGCTGTGTCCTGCAGGAGCCGGCCCTGCACACACCAGAGCGATGCCCATCAGGCTGATCCAGAGCTGGGGCAGAGGCTGGAATTGCTGCTGGGCTGTGGAAGGCGTGGATCGAGTGCATTTGATGGTGACCTGGGGGTTTGATCCTGCTCATGGTGGCTGCTTTTGTGCTGCCGGGACCATTCCAGTTCATCTGAAGTCATGAACTCAGGAGAAACTTGGGACAAAAGGAATCAAAGTGCCTTCTGTCCTGCTGTCTTGGTTTAGAAAGACAGGTGCCTGCTAAGGAAGGCAGGAGCCTCCCTGGAAATGGGGAATGTAAATCCCCCACTCCCGCTGGAATTGCCACAAATTTTAAATGAAGGGGCTATCGGGCAAAAAATATGGAAGCAGGAAATAACAGTTCTTTAATGGGCAAGGAAAAAAAAGGATAAAATCAACAATGCAGTAAGCTAAAACAACACTGACAGACTCAGAACACAACCCGACACCCTGTTGGTCAGAGTGTTGGTAGCAATCCAATTGGAAATGTGGCTGCAGTCCTCCTGGAGTGTCAGGTGTGGTTCTGTTGGAGCAGGGATCCGATAGAAAAGGGTGTAGTGTTTCTCTGAAGATCCAGTGGAAGAAGTGGCAGCTGCTGCTCCTCTGGGAAATCCAGTGGAGAAGTTGTGCTGCTATTCCAGAATCTCCAGATTCCATCCGGGTAGAATGCTTGGCTATTCCCTCTGGGCATAGCATCTCACAATGGGATGCTATAGTTCTTATCAGTCATGCAGTGACATTCAATAGCCTGTTATCAGCAGATGTCCCCCCAGAGGGAGGAGTGGTTGTGGAAGAGATAAGGAAAACTGCCCACCTCACAGAAGACAACTGTCATACAGATTGCAAACAGGATCCATCTGGCCCTGCAATCTGGGACACCGGCAGAGAAAGTCAACTTGGTAGAAGTTTAATGATTTCTGATTTGGGAACCAAAGCAAGTCCATATTGGCCTGTGGTTTGTTCTAATCCAGGATGGATTTCCAAAGTACTGCAATTTGGTATTAAAAATTAGGGATATGGGGAAGCTGGAACCTGTCCCCATGCAGCCACTCAGAGCTAATTGGGGTTGCAGAGATGCCCTGTGAGGAGGGATCTTGGTCTCCTGCCAGCATCTCTGATAAGACCTGTTCACCCATGGCCAGAGGCACCCGGTAAATATTCAGACATCTTGGCCTTCCAGGAAGGAAAATCCACCGAGAAGTGGTTCCCAAGAGCTGTCAAAGGCTGTGATTCTTGTTTGCCATTCCAGGGCCTTAGTCAAGGCTACTGCTTCTCTCTTTCCACATGGACCCTGTGGATCCATCAGAGACGTTTTGTGGGCCAGGGAAACTGTCCCTACAGTTGTGCCAGCATTTCAGGAAGGATGAGTTTTCCTTCTCCTGTTGACCATTACATTTGCAGAAACAATTTTCAACAGGCTCTTCAGCACAGCAACATCTTGGACCCAATGGACCAGTTCCAGAGCAGGCTGCCAAGACACTACAAATGCTGGAGCACTTCTGTGACAGAGACAGGCTTGGAAAGTCAGGACTGTTCTGTCTTGTCCTGCTTCAGGGCAAATTTGGGAGAGAACCTCCAAAGGGGCTCCTCTGGACAGCAGAGTCAATCAACCCCACCCCCAACTGGTTCATGAAAAACACTTCCTTGGAGAAAAGTGGAAAATACTGTTTATTTCACAGGCATTCATTATCTATCTTAAGTTGGAAATGGGGGGTGTATTCTATTCCTATCTGATGGGGCAGTTATATTCTGTAAATTGGGCAGTTTTCTTTATCTCTTTCACCACCTGTCCTACCTCCAGGGAGATATCTTCTGTTATTGGGCCATTGAGTGTCACTGCATAAGTGATACAATTCCATCATCCCTTTGCGAGAAGCTCTGCCCAGAGGGAGGAGCCAACATTCCTACCTGGATATAATCAGAGAGCAGGAAGTCCAGAGTCAGCCTTTTCCACTGGATTCCCAGAGGAAGACCAGGCCCAACAACATCACCACTGGAACTTCAGAGGAGACTTCCACCCTTCTAGAGAATCCCTGCTTCAGCAGAACCACATCTGTCACTGCAGGAGCTCTGCAGCCACCATTTAATAGGACTGCTACCAGCACCCTGACCCACAGGTGGTCACGTCGTATTCTGACTTGGTGAGTGGGGGTTTTTAATGTACAACTGCATCTGTATTTTTAAAATTTTCCTAGTCAAAACCTCTTATTCCCATATTTTTGCCTGATACCCTTAATTTCAAAATAATAATAATTTAGATGGAGGGTGTTTACATCTTCCATTTCTAGGGAGGCTCTTGCCTTCCTTACCAGACATTTGTCTTTTAAAAGTGAGACAATGCCCCAGGACACCCTGGCAGGGGAGGAGGAAGTCAGTGCCCCTTTCCTCCTCTCTCCTGCTGCATCTTCCAGCCCAGCATGGCCCCCAGCTGCAGAATATCTCCTCTGCCAATGTTGTCCTTCCAGGGATGCACTGGGGGGATCTCCTTCCCCTTCCCTCTGGCACAGAGGCAAATCCCATCCTCTCCTTGTCCTTCCTCCTCCATAAAAGAGGCTGAGGAAGGAGACCAGATAGGACCAATCCCCAAACCAGAACCTCATGGAAGAGGCCATTCTGAGCAGCTCTGCTGTGCAGGAATCCAATGGGAAGGAAAAGGCCCTGAGGTCACACAGGAGGAGGGGCACCAAACCCAGCCCAGGGTGCTCTGAAGAGGAAAGACCCACCCTGTGCCAGGATGGTGGACAGAGCTTCAGCAAGAGCATGGAGCTGGTGGTGCATGAGCAGCTCTATGATGGGCAGAAGCCCTACAAGTGCTTGGAGTGTGGGAAGAGCTCCAGGCAGAGCAGCACCCTGATCTGCCACCAGATGATCCTGTCACGAACTGTCCTTATTGACGGATTTCGTGATGATTCGTTTCTAAAGGATTTCTCAGTACAAAATACAAACACGGCAAAGGGGGTTTGCAGTAAAAATCAAAACAGTGTACTTTATTGAATGATTACAGCAAAATGCATGTGAGGGAAAAGAGGGAAAGCAGGGAAAGCATATGGAAAAGTAGGGGGGTAAAGAGAAAAGAGGAGGCTATAGCTACCGCCTGTTGAAGTGACGGGGTCCTTTGGGGTCCAGCCAAGGTTCCGTCAGTCGAGGAGTTGTTCCAAGCGCGGGGAAGATCTTCGAATTGGACTAGCTAACCTGGGGGTTTTTATCCTATGGAGAATTGTGAAAGAGGGGCGGGAAATAATGCAATAGTTTCCTTCTTGGTCCAATCGTCCCAATAATCACTACCCGCAAGCAAACATCACAGTCTGTTCTGTTCCCCCCGCCAGTTCCCCCCAGGTTTCAGTCTCAATCCTTGGGAAGAAAAGGAGTTTTCTTTATGTGAGGGTTTCATGTCTCAGTCCTTGGAGAAGAGGCTTCTCCCATCTCAGTCAGTCAGTCACAGTGGTTGCAGAACAGATGAAGGGTCTTCTGTGGGGACCACCTAAAGGTTATTCCAGAAGAGTCCATCTAAGCTGAGAGGTAGGGAAATTCCAAGGCTTGTTGTTGCAGAATGGATCAAGGTGCTCCTTTGCACAATTACTTGGCAGGCTGGGAGTTATGTCTCGGCCTTGTAAGCTTGGCAGACTTTCATCAAACCCGGATATCAAACAGGATCGTTCGGTGGTCTCAATTTCTGTCCTTTTTCATGATGAAAATAATGAGACAAATGAGAGAAATTTTGGACAGACTATCACACGACCCGGTGGCTCATGATTTTCTTCATTCAGGTTTCTGGAAATTCTCTGTAGTTTGTTTTCAGGCCTCACATGTAGGTAGCATGCCTTGAAAAATGGAGACAGTATAACAGGGGGAAGAGAGAGAAAGGAAAATGAGGAAAAACAAAAAAATAAAGAGAGAGAGAGAAAAAGAAAGGAAACAATTGTACAAATATAATTAATATTGATTCAAACAATATTATTTCTCAAACAATCAAAACAAATAATAAACAATTAAAGCAAAAACAATAAACAAAATCATAAACAAGTATCAATTTTAAAATAATCTTTCAAAATAATATTAATCACAACAGCATAATTTTTTATAACGATTTTCAAATGGGTAATTAATCAAAATGATATCAATTTCATCTGATAATTTTCAAATGGTTAATACAAGTCACGAATAATCAAAGCAAAAACGATAAACGATAAAAAATTATAATACAAATATTAATTGTAAAAAATTTCTTGATACAATCTACTGAAAATTAGAAATGATTTCTACTAGATCATAAGTTAAAAATCAAGGATTATTACAAAACACATGTCCTAATTTATATATTTTTGTGTCAACAGTCTTGGGGATGTCTACATCATAAAGGACATCGGCCAAGTCGCGTCCATTGATTATAGATGTCAGCCTAGTTAACGGTCTCATCATCCTCCAATTCATGACAAACAGAACTGCTGTGCTCGGCATCTTTCTTCACTCTTTCTATGACACGGTGTTACTGTCTCATGTTGTGATGAACAGTCACCAGGGTTTTTTGTCTTAATCTTCTGCAGGATCTCAACCAGGTCTTGATGGAGCAGCAGTTGTCTCACCAAAGTGAGGTTCATCCTGATGGGAGTAGGCATCAGCTTGTGAATCAATGTGTAGTTAGATTGCAATAGGTGATGAGAGGTAACTGGAGCTTCATAAGAGAAATCACATCTTATGATCTTAGTAAAGTTATAAGCACAAAAATTTGAATGATTTTTAGCATTTACTATAACATCTTCTACAAATACAAAATCACAAGCAGTTCTAAAGCATGCACATCTATTGCCTATGTATATCAGAACTGTTTCAGAAGCGTCATTAGGATGAATTTCAAAGTGACAGATATTTTGCTCTGTGTCTAAACAAATGTCTTGAGCTATGATTGCATTGCTTTCACAGATGAAACCTTGTTTTTCTCAGACAATACAAGATTCTAGATTGACAGTTTGCCATTTGTTATTGAACTGACAGGCCCATTCTCTATGCTCAGAAGGATAGAGAATAGCTCTGCTGTGGTTCATCCCTAATTCAATAACAGGAAAAATCAAATGTACAGAGGCATTGTGTATGGTTAATACAAAAGCAGTGGCTGTGTTTGAAATGGGATCATAGGTAAAATTCACTATGTTTCACCAGGATTGGAATTCTCATTCAAAATCAGTGGCACTGTCCCAGATTATTTTTTGAATTTCAGTGGGAAAAGTGCCTTCTTCACAGCCAATGAAACATTGTTTTGTGTAGCACCAAGTGGATCTATTACCAATTTGCAATCATTTACATTTACTTTCTCCTAATTTGGCAAAATGTTTGATAGCAACCGCTGATTCTTAAAGCCAATAAAGACTACTTCAGTGGTTGCTGTAATTTGGTCAAATCTCTAGTTGTGACAGCCAATTTATTTAAGTTCAATTAATTTACATGTTATGTGTAATATCATCACCTGGTGTTACCATAAAGGGAAGAGAGAACATTATTTTTGTTGTCCAGAGCTAGTGTTATCATGGTTTATCAGGTCTTCATGTCCCTCGGAGTTCTTCTGTAAAAGTAAACACAACAGACTCTGCCACGAAGAGGCAGGAAAAGTTAGAACAATGGAATTGTCAGAAAGGTTTTGAACACTAGTGGTACTTCCCCTACAGTAGGGGGGGGGGGTCCATCAAAACCAGGTTGTCTAGGGTAATGTGCTGGATTCTTGAAGTCATCTGGTCCCTGTAGTGAAGGAATTGTGCTTGGAGCTGTTGGGCAAAAAGCAGTGATTTTGGAACACCCATTTACCTCCCATCTACAGTAAGAGGTGTGAGAAGCCCATTTAATCTTTTCACTTTTTGCCCAATCCTACGCACCTTTGACAGTAAAGTGAGAAACATTATCAGATTGAATTTCCTGTGGTTTTAAGAAAATTCCAAACCATCCCTGCATTGCTTTAACAGTATTATCTCTGGTAGCTCTTTTAAATCCATCAGCCTGGACCAACTCAAATATAAACATAGCATAGGACTCAGTGTTAATGCAAACAAGAAAATAATTCTGTCCCTCATGTTGGAAAATACTCCAAACAGTTAACAGTTCCTCAGCCTGAGCACTGTCTTTTCCTTCTCTATTAGCAGAAACAGGGGAGAGAGGAGGGGTTGCTTTAATCAGAGAGGCAAGTTTATTTTGGCTGCTCCCCAAGCTCTCAGTTTCTTGGATCACCAGGTTTTCCTCCACCTCCCTGAGAGCCAAGCCAACCACAAACAACCCCCCTTCCCAGGCAGTGTACCTTTTCTCAGTATCTTTGAAACCCTGGCAATAAAAACCAACAGGCTCTGTCAGACCCTCAGGACCCCGCTGCCGTATATGAACAGATATCTGTGAGGAGGCAAACTTCCACTCCACCTGAAAGGGATCTGTAGCATGTATAGGGTCCAGTGCTTGGTGAGCTGTTACTTAAAAAATCAGCAATTGCAATACTTCCTTCTGAGAAGGAATCCAATCCCATTTTATCTCTTTTCTCAGCAAGTCATAAAGGGGAACAAATGGGTCATTCTGGTTACGAAGAAGTTTATCTGGTCTTTCTATAGGAGACATAGCTACTATGGTCTTTTGAGGGAAAATTTCTGCAGGTTTAAGTGCTCCTGGAAGCCCTTGAATTAAAGAGGTCATAATTTCAGGCTTTACAGGTGACTGCATTGGTGACTCAAAACTAGGAATTAATTTCTTTTCATGGATCATTTGCAGGCAGCCAGCTTTGTGAATGTTTTCTCGGAGTTGGTTGGGGGTACCAACCAAAGGGTCTCTCCTTTCCCAGGGGTTAAGCCCCTCTGCCCAATAAGCTGTGTGCTGATTTAGGGACCATGGGATAGTCTGTCTCCTGTTGTTAAGAACACCCCATGTCCCCAGCACTTACCGGCTTCTTGTTCTGACAAAAGAGTCTGATCTCCCCCAGGGAGAGACACTTGACATACGTATTCTGTTTCAGATTTGTGGGGGAGAAGCCTGTACTGCTTTGCAAGTCTTGTTAATTCAGTAGCAGTGTACGGGATTTCTTTAGTGGTTATGTGTGAGTCAAGATCTTCATTATTGATATAGTTGCATTCTGTTTCAATTACAGGTTTTATGCTATTGTAACAACAGTGTTTCCCGCAATTTTTCATCAGAGCTAATTCTGTTTGAGGGCAATTTTGATTAATGTAAGGAGTTTGCTTCTCCTGTGCCTCTTTTGAGGAATCAGCATTATGTGAATTTTTAACATGTTCTTCTCTCAAGGCAGCTGTAATAACTTATTTTCATTTCTTCCTTCATCTAATTGTTTTTGCAAGATTTCAACTAGGTTTTGGAGGGAGTCTATGATAGCATTTTCCTCACTTCTTCGCTTAAAGCGAACTTCTATGGCTGCTGTGAGGCAAGCTCCCAAAACTGAGCAGAGGATAGTCTTATTTTTGCCCAGTTTGAGTTTTGATTCATGTTGCAGAGAATATATTCTATCAATAACATTTTCTAAATTAAACCAATTGCAGTTTGCCCATTCTTCTTCTCCTCCTGGAGAAGGTGTGGCATTGTATTTAGCAAGCAGAGCATAAAATTCAGCTTTACCTTTTGCACTGAGATTTCCAGTCATTTTGTGAAGGGACCAAGACTATGACAGGGAATTAATTGCAAACTCAAGCTATACAATCACACAGCCTTTCCTGTGCTCCCCTTCACTTCCCTGGGTAGTTGAAGAGACAAAATCTGTCTAGGAGGCCCTATTTGGTTACTTCAGGAGTGTCTCTTCCTTCCTAGACAGTGTACACTCTCACACACACACAGAGAACAATTTCTTTGTGAGGGAAACCAGAACTACAACAGGGAAACAACCACACAGCCCTTGCTGTGCTTCCCTCACTTCCCTGGGTAGGTGAAGGGACAGTTCTGCCTGGGAGGCCCTGTTTGGTTACATCAAGTTGCCACTTCCTTCCCAGACAGTCCAGGTACACACAAATACAACAGAAACACTTTTCCCCCTTTTGCACCGAGAGATCTTTTGTGAAATTCCGGAGACAGAACCCTCAATTCGAGTATGGGAATTGCCCTTTACCTAGGCGTGTGCAGTTTGCAGGAAATTCCAATCACACCCCTTGCAGAGTGAGACGTCCTCTCTCCTGTTACAGACTGCACACCACCTGCAAATCCCTCAGTCTACCAGAATCCTGTCCGTGACGCCAACTGATGTCATGATCCGTCCTTGCGAACGGGTTTTGTGACGGTTCGTAGGGGATCTCAGGGCGCAAAGAACAGACACGGTACAAGGGGGTTTGCCATAATAATCAAAACAAATGCACTTTTATTGAAATAACCACAGCAAAAATGCATTGGGTAAAGATTGGAGAAAAGGGAAACATAAGGGAAAAAAAAGGGAGGAAAAGGAAAAGGGTATATAGCTACCAAACGTGGGAATGGCGAAGGTCCTTCGGTGTCCAGCCAGTGAGGTTCACCAGTTCATGTCCAGAGAGATCTCAGAGATGCAGGATTCCAATTATACACTTTTTTGAGGGGGGAAGGGAATGATTTTGAAACTGAATCTATTGCATTGGGGGGAAAATGATATTTGGAAGAAGGGTACACACAGTCCATATCTCAGTGGGTGAGAGCCATTGTTTTCGTGGTTGGGTGCTCACACCTGCAACATCCATCTCACTTTGGTTGGCTTGTCTGCCCCCATGCACCTCCCCCGGGCTGGGGGCTTCAGTCCCAGCCCTTGGAAAGTGTGGGAGGGGACTTTTCACATGGGAATTTCATGTCTTGGCTTTTTCCCTGGTGAAGTGGCTTCCTACATCTCAGTTTGTCTGTCACG
This sequence comes from Fringilla coelebs, assembly GCF_963513975.1. NCBI lineage: Eukaryota > Metazoa > Chordata > Aves > Passeriformes > Fringillidae > Fringilla > Fringilla coelebs. The sequence continues at coordinate 2,969,719 of NW_028167443.1, read as the reverse complement.
GTGAGTGCAAACAGACAAGAGGGGTCTTCTTCGAGGGACCACTCCTAAAACTCAGGAAAAGTCCAGCCAGGCCAAGAATTGGGAGAGGAAAAATCCCAGAGCTATTGCTGCAAAAAGGTCAGAATGTCCTTTTTCCTTCTCCTGGAGCACAGTGTAGCATGCAGCAAAATACACACACCTGTGGCAATAGTAGCTTAGCAATGCTCTCAGGTCATCAAGATCTCCTGGCTTACAAAGCCAGGGGCCTGTGGACAGGGGGATCTTCAGTGGTCCCTCAATGACAGCTGTGAGGCAGATGAGGGATATTTCAGACAGACTCACGGGGTGGGGGGACAATGGGAAAGGGGTGGGAGAGGGAGCACAGGGGGAGCTGGGACCCACTGAGGGTCCCCCAGGTCACCCCAGGACCCCCAAGCCCTGTCCCAGCCCCCCCAGTTCCCTCCGCAGCCCCAGCTGAGGGGGGGCTCAGCCCAGGACCCACTGACCTTCGGGGCTCCCCCGAGGGCAGCGAACGGGAGAGTTCCCAGCTCGGAGAGGCCCCAGCAGAGGAGGGGATCTTGTCCCTCCTCAAGGGACTTTAGGGGTCTTCAGGCCCCTTTGAACAGTTTTTTCCTTTTTAGGGTTTTCTGGGAATCCCACCACTCCAAGGGTGTTTTTCCCTCCCCATTTTGGGGTGTTTGTGGGGCCACAGCCCCACAAGCCCCTTTTAAAGGGGAATCATGACGGCTTTTAGTGACATTTCCAGGGTTCCCCACTCCAAGCTCCTGTAGGGGATGTTTTGCCACCCAGGGTGGATTTTTGGGATTCTCTCTACCATCGGCACTTTAAGGGCTCCCAGCATCCTCGGGTCCCACTGTAACTCCCGTTAAAAGGGCAACACCACTCCCGCTGATTCCGGCAGCAGAGCCTGGGGTGGGGCTGGGGGTCCCGGGAGGGTTTGGGGGGACCTGGGAGGGTTTGAGCATCCTGGGAGGGTTTGGAGGTCCCAGGAGTGTTTGGGGATCCCGGGAGGGTCTGGGGGAACGTGGGTGAGGCTGATGATGGCGATGCAGACCCCGTGCTGGGTTTGAACATTCACGAGGGGTTCTCGGGAAGGTTTTGTGGATCCCGGGAGTATTTTGGGGTCACAGAGGCTTTTTGGGAGTTCCTGAGTGAAGTTTTCAGGGGTCCCGATGGGGGAACTTGGATAATCCCGGGGGTGGAAATGGGGGTCCCAAGGCTGTTTTGGGGTACCTGCCGGTGATAGAGCAGAGACCCTGTGCTGGGTATGAACCTTCTCACTGTGCACGGGCAGCGTCAGCGTGTTCAGGGAGATCCTGGGGGGCCCGGGGAGTCACCCCAAATCCCATGGGACCCCAAATGCTAAGGGACCCCCCAATCTCCCCTCAGCGCTGGATTTTCTGCAGGCAGGGGGACACCAGCACTCGGCCCCCACCCCCCACTCACAGGGGAGCTCTGGATCAAATCTGGGGGTGCACGGACAGGTTGGGGGGGGAACCCTCAAAGTCCTGGGAATGGGGGAATAAAGGGGAACTCCCAGGAGTCCCCAGTGGGGACTTAGGGGGGACCCAGGAGGAATTTGGTGGGGGGGGGTTTAACTGTGTCACTATAGTCAGGAAAGGGGACTCCAAGAGTCCCCGGTGTCCCCATTCCCAGGAAAAGCTGGGAAAACCGGGGATGGCTTGGAATAGGGGTCCGAGGTCCTCGGTGTTGAGGAAAGAAGGGGCTAGGGACTGGGAAATGCAGGAATAGAGGTCCAGGGGGGTGTCTGGGTGAAGGAGAAGGAGCTCTGGGGGCTGGGAGGGGCGGGATGGCCGGGAAGGGGGTGCGGGGGTTGTTGGTGCAGGATGAGGGGGTGCAGGATGGATCCCCTGCCCGGGAATGGGGGTGCGGGGGGATGGCGGTGCCCAGGAATGGGGGTTCAGGGGCCCCCCGGTGCTCCGGGATGGGCGATCAAAGAGTCCCAGTGCTGGGGGTCCCCCCTCACCTCTCGCCGCCCCCCTCAGGGCCCCAGGAGCGCCCAGAGCCCCAGCACTGGAGCCATCGTGCTGCTCCTCCTCGCTCCCAGTGCAATCCCAGTATGATCCCAGTAGGACTCAGTCAGCCAGGAGCTGCTCCCAGTATGATCCCAGTACAGCCCAGTCACTCCCACTCCTGGCATCCCCCCCAGCCCTCTCTGCCTTCCGACCTGTCCCGGCTCCATCCCCGCCCCTCCCGTGGGCTGCGAGGGCTCCGGCAGCGGGGGAGGAGGAGGAGGAGGAGGAGGAGGGAGGAAGAGGCGGAGCAGTAGCAGGAAGCAGCGGGAGGAGAGGACGGGGAGCCACGCGGCTCCAGCGCTGCCTGAACTCGCCGCACCCCGGGAGCATCGCCCCCCATCCCGCAGGTGCCGGGGAGGGGGAGCTCTCCCCAGATATCCCGGGGGTGCCTGGGCTTGGGGTTTTCTGGGGGGGATGTTTGGAGCTGGCAGGGCTCCAAAGCCGAGCCGCAGATGGCCCTCAGGGGGACATCGGGGGGTCCCCGGGAGGTGTTTTTGGGGGGTCCCGGTGTGGGTGGCGGCAGAGCCCCGGCGGGGGGCGGGGGGATGCGGGTCCCCCCGCGGTGGGGGTTGGGCTTCCTGGCCGGGCCCTCCGAGTTCTGCCGGGGCCCCGTGGCGACCGGGCGGGAGCGGCGGCACCAGTGGGGGGACACCGGGTTTGGGGAGCCCCGGGAGAGCCGCTGGAGCAGGAGTCCAGAGAGAGGAGAGCCCCAGAAGGGCAAAGCGGGGACCCCGAGGGGGGGGGACCCCTGGGATTGCTGGGACCCCAGCAGTGGGGGGTGCTGGGGGCTGGAGGGGTGGGATGGCCGGGAAAGGGGCTGAGGTGTGCCAGTGCCAGCAGTGGCTGCTCCCAGTATGAGCCCAGTCACTCCCAGTATGAGCCTGGTCACTTCCACTCATTCTCTGCAGGATCCCTGTCGCTCCCAGTCTCTCCCAGCAGGTCCCCAGTCACTCCCACTTGTCCCCAGCCTGTTCCCAGTTTCCTGAACACATTCCCTGTCGCTCCCATTTTGGTCCCACTCACCACCCGTATGGTCTCAGACACTTCCAGGATATCCCAGTTCCCCTGATCATTCTGGCAGTCATTGCCAGCCACTCCCAGTTACCTCAGTGTGGTTCACTTGCCCCCAGTTTTCTCCCAGTTGCTCCCAGTTCCTCTAATATGACCCAGTTGGTTCCCAGCATGGGCCTGGTAGCTCCCAGTCGCCCACAGTCAGGGTGCAATCACACCCACTCTGATCCTAGTCTGATTGTAGCCACTCCCAGTCTAATCCCAGTAACTCCCAGTCTGATGCCAGTAGCCTCCAGTGTGATCCCAGTCGCTCCCTTTCAACCCCAGTATGATCCCAGTAAGCTCCAGTTTGATCCCAGTCCCATGCCAGCCTCTCCCAGTGTGGTCCCAGTATAATCCCAGTTGCTTCCTGTCTCTCCTAGTATGGTCCCAGCTGCCTCCAGTTCCAGTTGCTTCCTAGATCAACCCAGTCACTCCCAGTATGATGCCATTTGCTCCCAGCGTGCTCCCAGTTGCTCCCAGTCAGGCCCAGTATGGGGGATGATGTGCAGGGTGTGTTCCCAGTCACTCTCAGATCCTCCCAGTATTAGTCCAGTCCCTCCCAGTATGATCCAAAGATGAGCCCAGTGTACTCCCAGTCCCTGCCAGTATGAACCAGTTGTGCTCCACATGGTTCCAGTTGCTCTCTTTCACCCTCACTTTTGTTCCAGTCCCTCCCAGTATCTCTGAGTGCAGCCCAGTTCCCTCCAGCATGTTCCCAGTCCCTCCCAGTTCCTTCCAGTCTGATCCCATTTGCTCCCAAGCACTCCCAGTCAGCCTCAGTGTAGTGGCACTCAGTGCCAGTATGATCCCAGTCACATCCAGCATGCTTCCAGTTGATCCCAGTATAAGCCCAGTTGTTTCCAGTCACCCGCAGCATGTTCCCAGTCCCTCCCAGTCACTCCCAGTTGGGTTTTTGGGGGGATGTTTGCAGAATGAAGCAGTCCAAGGCTGAGCGGAAAAGGCCCCTTGGGGGCACACTGGGGGTGCCGGTGGCGGCTGCCGGCAGAGGCAGCCTGGAGGAGCAGAGCCCTGTGTCCCCCAGGAGCCCAAAGGGGGGAGCCCAGAGAGGGGGGAGCACCGCCATGGGCGGGACCCTCAAGAGTCTGGAGAGGGGCAGGGGGGACTCCTTGGAGCCCCTGCAGCCCAGGGCAGAGAATGAGGGGAGAAGGGACCTGGGAGCCCAAACAGCCCCGGCATCCCGAAATGGGGGGAGCTTTTGGGATTGCTGTTACTGCAAGCAGCCTGCGGAGGGCAGGCATCGAGGGGGAGGGAGACCCCCAATCCAAGGGTGACCCCCAGCAGCTGGGACAGGGGGGAACCCCCAAACACCAGAGGGAAGGGACCAGGGACAGGGAACTCCTGGGAGGGTTTTTCAGGGCGGAATCTTGGTGTTTGGGAGGTTTTTCTGTAACCCATATGGCCGATGACTTGTAGAGATGGACTTGGGCAGAGGGACCTTCAAAATGAATGTGCTCATCCCTTGTTTTCCCCAAACCAGGATTTCCCATTCCCAACCTCTGGGAGGCTGTGTAGAAGAGGAAGATGCCCCGGGACACTGAGACAGGTGAGGAGGAAGTCAGTGCCCCGTTCCCCTCTGTGCTGCTTTATCTCCCAGCCCAGCCGTCACGAACCGTCCTTATTGATGGATTTCGTGATGATTCGTTTTCAAAGGATTTCTCAGTACAAAATACCAACATGGCAAAGGGGGCTTGCAGTAACAATCAAAACAGTGTACTTTATTGAATGATTACAGCAAAATGCGTGTGAGGGAAAAGAGGGAAAGGAGGGAAAGCATATGGAAAAGTAGGGGGGTAAAGAGAAAAGAGGAGGCTATAGCTACTGCCCGTGGAAGCGACGGGGTCCTTCGGCGTCCAGCTGAGGTTCCGTCAGTCGAGGAGTCGTTCCAAGCGCGGGGAAGATCTTCGAATTGGACTAGCTAACCTGGGGATTTTTATCCTCTGGAGAATTGTGAAAGAGGGGGGGAAAGTAATGCAATAATTTCCTTCTTGGTCCAATAGTCCCAATAAGCACTACCCACAAGCAAACATCACAGTCTGTACCCGCAAGCAAACATCATGGTCTGTTCTGTTCCCCCCACCAGTTCCCCCCAGGTTTCAGTCTCTTTATGTGAGGGTTTCATGTCTCAGTCTTTGGAGAAGAGGTTTCTCCCATCTCAGTCAGTCAGTAACAGTGGTTGCAGAACAGATCAAGGGTCTTCTGTGAGGACCACCTAAAGGTTATTCTAGAAGAGTCTATCCAAGCTGAGAAGCAGGGACATTCCAAGACTTGTTGCAGAACGGGTCAAGGTGCTCCTTTGCACAATTGGCAGGCTGGGAGTTACATTTCAGCCTTGTAAGCTTGGCAGACTTTCATCAAACCCAGATATCAAACAGGATCTTCCGGTGGTCTCAGTTTCTGTCCTTTTTCATGACGAAAATCATGAGACAAATGAGAGAAATTTCAGACAGATTATCACACCAGCACAGCCCCTGGCTGCAGGACAGCTCTGGGGGATCTCCTTCCCCTTGCCTGTGGCACGGAGGCAAATCCCATCCTCTCCTTGTCCTTCGTCCCCCAGAGCAGGCGCTGAGCATGGACAGCAGGGAGGACAAATCCCCACAGCAGAACCTGGTGGAAGAGGCCGTTTTGAGCGGCTCCATGGCGCAGGAACCCAACGGGGAGGAAAAGCCTCGGAGATCCCGCACGAGGAGGGGCTGCAAACGCAGATCACGGGGATCTGAGGGGGAAAGACCCAGCCTGGGCTGGGAAGGCGGCCGGAGATCGAGCCAGAGCTCGGAGCTGGTGCTCCATGAGCAGCTCCGTGATGGGGAGAAGCGCCACACGTGCTTGGAGTGTGGAAAGAACTTCAGCCGGCGCTCAGATCTGATCAGGCACCAGAGGACCCACACTGGGGAATGCCCCTACGAGTGTGATCAGTGCAGGAAGAGGTTTAAGACCAGCTCCAATCTCCTGCAGCACCAGCGCACGCACACAGAGGAGAGGCCCTTCCGCTGCCCCGACTGCGGGCAGGGCTTCAGGCACAACTCCAATCTTGTCATGCACCAGCGCATCCACACTGGGGAGAGGCCCTACGATTGTGGGGAGTGTGGGAAGAGCTTCAGCCAGAGCTCCACCCTGATCAAGCACCAAAGGACCCACACTGGGGAACGCCCCTATGAGTGTGGGGAGTGTGGGAAGAGCTTCAGGCAGCATTCCAACCTGGCCCAGCACCGAAAGATCCACACTGGGGAGAGGCCCTACGAGTGTGATAAATGCGGGAAGGGGTTTAAGACCAGCACAGATCTCCTCAGGCACTATCAGATTCACACAGAGGAGAGGCCCTTCCAATGCCCCGACTGTGGGAAGGGATTCAGGGACAACTCCAACCTCGTTAGGCACTGGCGCATCCACACTGGGGAGAGGCCCTACGAGTGTGACGAGTGTGGGAAGAGCTTCTCCAGCAGCTCTAACTTGACCCGACACCAACGGAGGCACTGGTGAGGGAAGCCCTGCGAGTGCCCCGAGTGTGGGAAGAGCTTCGTGCGCTGCTCCAGCTCCATCCCCCACTGGAGGAGCCACTTTGGGCAGAGCCCTGGTGCCCCACATTCCCTGTGATCCATGGTGGGAACACACTTGCCTGCTTCTCCTTTTGGTTTGGCCTTAATTTTCTTGTGCCTCATCTTCATCCCTTAAAATCTGCCAAAACAGGGTTAAATGAAGGAATTTGATCAAAAATGTCTAACATCCCATCATTTCACAGGTGTTTTAGAGGGAATTTAGGATTTGGGAACACATTCTGTGTGGAGTGCCCCTGTTGCTAAGAGGCAGGAATTTGATCTCACCCTTCTTGCGTTTCTAAGATCTTCTCCCCTGACCCAAACCCCAACTCCACCCCTGGGATACCCTATAAAAACCCCACGGCCCTGCCTTTGCCCTGTCTTTCAGGGTTCAGAAATGGACTCCGGAGCTTTCTGACACCAAGCACCGTCTCGTTTGTCCCCGGGACCGGCAGCTGCCGCCTCCCTGGACACCATGAACTCAGCTGCAGCAATTCTGGAGGATTTGTGGGTTCTGGGAGGATTTTGGACCGTCCACTCCATCTCTTTGCACTCCAAAAGCCAAGAGGGATGGATCTGTCACCTCAAAACCCCTCAAATCCCACTGTAAACAACTGAATTTTAGCCCATCAAGGTGCCATAGCAGCTCAAATTGCTTGTTCCCTCCTCAAAAATACTCAATCCCAGGCCAAACTCACTGCATTCCACAGCTGCCAGGGTGAGATGGGGTTGGGAGGGGATTGGGAGAAGTGGGATCCCAGTTTGGAGCAGTGGGATGGGGATTGTGTGGGGCTGGCTGGGTGGGATGTTTTTGATAGCACATAAAACTTTGAGAGTTACTGATTTCTGTCCTGTTCATTTTCAGTCAGTTCTGTTTGCAGAGTGCTGCCTTCTCATCTGAATGAATTCCTTAAAACTCCCATTTTTTGAATAATCTAACCCAAACAATCTGAAAACCAATATCCAAATAAGACCACTCACGCACAGTTAAATTAAAATAATTTTAATATTTTTAGAGTACTTAAGGATGATATTAAAGTTCAATTGTTTGGATAAAATGTATGAGAAATTAAAGTGGTGTTTGGCTTTGTGTTTAGTATATCCCCCTCCTTCCTGCTCTCCCACCCCTTCCCCATCGTTCCCCCAATTCCCAGTCCCCTCCCCCGTGCTTGGTTTTGGGGGTTCCCGGCCCCTTCTGCTCCCTTTGGGGGTCCCGACCCCCCTTTGGTTGAATTTGGGACCCCCGCCCCTCTTCTCACCATGCCCCCCCACTCCCCCCACGGCCAGGGGGTCTCCCAGCACCCCCAGTGCCACCAGTACGGCCCCAGCTGCCCCCGCACTCCCCATCCCCACGGTCACCTCCCCCCTCCCCAAATTCCGCTCCTGCACACTGATGACTCATCAGTGACAAGCGCTCTGATTGGCTGGAAATGGCCCCGCACAGTCTCTGATTGGCTAGCGCTGTGGGAGGGACTTGGTTCTCCCAGCCAGCTGATGAGGCAGAGCAGAGGCAGGCACTGATTCGCTGAAGGTCACTGGGTGGGGCCAGAGCGCTGAGGTTCTGCCTGGCAATTGGATCGTCATCCGCGCCGTGTGCTCTCATTGGCCAGGATCTGTTTTGGGGTGGGAACGGGAGGAACTGGGCACCCCCGGGAGCCCCTCGGGTTTGGGGCTTTCGATCCCCCCTCGGCCCTCAGGGCGGCCCTGGGGCCACCCCAACACCCCCAAAATGGGGAGGGTCCCCAGGGCCCTTTGGAACCCCCAGGAATGGGTGGGAAGCGGCAGGAGCCGCCCCTAAAAAGGATTGAAGGGTCCGGGCCGGGAATGGGGGAGGCTCTGGGGATGGCTCCGGTCCGGACTGGGGCGGGCTGGGATTGAGGGAGGGTCTGATCAGCGGCTGGAGATGGGCTGGGACTGGGGAGGGGTCCGGGATTGTGGGGGTGGGTCCATTGCGGGACTGGGGCAGAGTCTCTCCTTGGTATTGGGTCCGGGACTGCATCAGGGTCTCTCCTCGATCCCATTCCCGATCCCGTTCCCAATCCTGATCCCGTTCCTATTCCTGTTTCCAATCCCAATCCCACTGCTGTTTCCAGGGAATGGCTCCGATCCCAAGCCTGACCCCAAATCCTGGGGTCAAACACCCCAAATCCTGGGGTTTGAAACATTTGGGGTGTCCAACATCCTCAATTCCTAAAGTCTGGGGCCAAACACCCCCAAATCCCAAATCCTGAGGTGTCAAACACCTGCAGACCCCAAAGTTTGGTGTTCAAACCCCCAATCCTCAGCTCCTGGGGTTTGAAATGTCTGGGTTGCTCAACCCTCCTCATCCCCAAAGTTTGTGGTCAAACCCCCACATCCCCAAACTTTGGGGTCTAAGCCCCCCCGATCCCAAACTCTGAGATGTCAAATCCCCCTGATCCTCCAACTTTTGGGTTAAACCCCCACAAATCTTGGGGTCAATCCCCCCAAATCCCAAACTTTGGGGTCAAAACCCCCTGACTGCAGATCCTGGGGTTTGAAACATCTGGGGTCTCCAGCTGCCCTGATCCTAAAGTTTGGGGGTCAAAAACCCCCGAACCCCGAGGGGTGAAACCCCCCTAAACCCCAAATCTTAGGGTCAAACCCCACCAGTCCCCAAAGTTTGGGATCGAGACCCCCCCCAATCCCCCACCACCCCCAAACCCACTCCAGGCCTGGGGGGCACAGTGGGGTTTGTTTGGGGATATTTGGGGTTTATTTGAGGCAGCTTCAGGTGCAAGGTATACAGAGAGACCCTGGGTACAATGCTGAGGGAAAAAAGGGGGATTGGTGTGGGAATTGGGGGATTCAGGATAGGGAAAGTTCAATATTTTGGGAATTGGGGTATTTCAGGCCCTTTTTGGTGGGGTTTGGGGGTGTTTTGGTGGGGTTTGGGGTGTTCTGGGTCCCTTTTTGGTGAAGGAGATCTTCCTGGTGCTGCTCTGGGTGACCCTGGAGCTCTGCAGGGCCTCGCGGGCGGCGCCCGCCTGCACCTCGGTGTCCAACCGCACCCAGGCGATGTCGCGGCACCCGGCACCAGGGCAGCTCCTGGAACCCCGGGAACCTGGGATGGGAACGGGGCCAGGAGAGCCCCAGACACCCGGGAACGATCCCCAGACACCTAGGAACGTTCCCTAGACACCTGGGAATGTTCCCCCAGACACCTGGGAATTTTCTCCAGACACCCGGGAATGTTGTCCAGAAAACCCAGGAAGATTCCCCAGGAACTTGGGAATGTTCCCCAGACACCTGGGAATGTTCCCCCCAAATGAAGAAATGTTCTCCAAAAAAATCCATAAATGTTCTCAAAAACAAATCCTGAAACATTCCACCAAAATTTTAGAAATGTTCCCCAAAAAAATCCAGAAATGTTTCTCTGAAAAGTCGTGGAACTTTCCAAAAAAATGATGAACTTTCCCCAGAAAATCCAGAAATATTCCTCCTGAAAAATTCCAAAACAAACCCGGTTCCCCATCCAGAAACATTCCCAAAAAGTACAGAAACATTCCCAAAAATCCAGAAAATCACTCCCACCGCTTCAAAAATCCAGAAACATTACTCCAAAAAATCTGAAATTCCCCCTCAAAAAAATCCAGAACCTCCAAAAAAAAATCCAGAAGTCTCCACCCCAATTCAGAAATTCCCCTCTAGAAAATCCTGAAATTCATCCTCCAAAAAAATCTAGAAATTTCCCGCCAAAAATCCAGAAATTCCCCCTAAAACCCTGGAAATTCACCCTCAAAACTCCAGAAATTCCCCCCAAAATCCCAATACTTTACCCAAACAATCCAGCCCCAAGCCCCCCTCACCCCTTTCACCCCCCAAGCCCCACAATCCCCCCAATGCCCAAAGGCCACCCGGAATCCCCGGGATGCCGGGATTGCCCCAGATCTCACTGGGGGCAGAGCATGGAGAGCATCAGCTCCTGAGGCTCCTCAGGAGCTGGGGCAGGAACAGGATGTGCTTCGGGGCTTTGCCCACAGCTGGGCAAACGGGAGAAAAACCCCAACATCAGCAACAGATCTGCCCCAAATCTGCCCCAAGCAGGCCCCAAATCTGCCCAAAGTCACTCTGGATACACACCAAACCATCTGCCCAAAATCCCACCAAAATCCTCCATGCTGTGACCCAGTGCTGTCTCATCATTTTTAAGGATTTTTCACAGTTCCAAGAAATTATATCTCAGCTCTGGGGGAAGCCTCCTCTAAACTGATGGTGTTGTGCCATCTCCTCAAGGAATCAGCTGCAGTCCCAATTATTATTACAGAACCACTCCAACACTTTGCTGGGTTTAAAGCATCTCTGTGCTGAGGGAATTTTGGAGGAGACAGCTGTTGGATGGTTCATTAGTCTGTCTCCCCCAGACCTTCACTCCTAAGTGCCATTCTCAAGAGTCTTGTTTTAAATTCCATTTAGGGAATTCTCTCCCACTTAGAGCCTGGGTGGTGGCCAGGCCTCAGCTCTGCCTGGACGGGAATTTGCCCACTAGACCCAGATGTTTTCTGCATCAAAACTAGATTTTGATTGCTTTGACTGGGCAATCTGACCCTCTAGACATGACAGTTGGACTATTTTAAAGCGAGCTTGGGAATTATTATCTGGAAATAATTATCCAAGTCCCCCCTGAATGGAGGTTTGTCAGCTGTTTGCAGACTCTGGGATGATGGCACATTATTTCAGGGATTTCTATTTACCTAATTCCACATATGTTGTTAGCTTTGACTGCTATTTGAAATATTCCTGATTGTTGTATCCAAATTATTCCTAATTGCTGTAAGCTTCTTGTCCACTGCATGTATTATTTTACTATGATGTTGCTTCATACTCCTAACAAAAGCCATGCATCTAATTCTTAAAAAACAAAAAAGAGAAGGAATGAATGCCTTAAGAACGTTCAAAAAATGCAAAATGTACATGAGAAATTTGGATGACTAATCATTCTGAATGATGCAATATTTACATGAGAAATTTGGAAAAAAGATCATCACCGCTAAATCCCAACTGAGTGTACCACGGTGAACCCAATTGATTCTTTACCTTCAGGAGAAGATGTGCCTGTGTTTTATCATCAGCAGCTCAAAGCAGTCACCTGTTCATTCCATCAGACACTGATCAGCTCTGAAAAAATGAGGCCCAGTGGAAAGAGAAATCACCTCATCACCTTGCAGCCTCTGTGGCCAGAGCAGGAGCAGGAGGAGGACTGCCAAGACATGGCTGTGTCTGGAAACTGACAGAGGCCATTTGCCAACAAAAGCCTCAGGGCATCCTCATGGTACAGTGCTCCTACTGCCCTTCCTCAGTTATTCCCTGTTCCAGCTCCCAGGAGGACATTCAGGGATGCCAAAGATGAACATTTCCAGCTAATGGACCTTCTCACACTTCTCAAGTAATTGGAAACAATGGTCATTTCTTTCCATTTCCCCAAGAGACATTGGGCATTATTCCTTTGTTTTCTCATGCTGCAAAACCCTGTGTCAATGACTTGATGGAATTTGGTAAGTTTTGTTGATTGTAATTGCTCTTTTATCTATCTTATCCCATATCTAATAGATAACCAGTGAGAACCTTGATGAGATAATACCCTCACAAGAGTGAGCAGTTTCAACATCAGAACATAGGAGCCTTTTTTAAATGAACAAAAAGGGAGAGATGCAGTAGACAGGTAGAACAATGATAAAAGAAAGGCCTTATGAAATCAGTCCTTGCTCTGCTCTATTAATAGCTGGCCTGCCATCTCTTCTGAGTGCAGCGGAGCAGTTACAAGTTCCCATGTGAAGCTGTTTTGAGAGTGAGACTTTGTGAACAATCTAATCTGAGGGTGAGAAACAAATGCACCTGCAACAACAAGGGATTTGTCACATGAGAATCAGTGAAGAGAACAGGTAAACAATACAATAGAGAGATTTGATGCACAACTAAAATCTATTTTATTAACCAATAACAGAGTAAGTACTAAGAAATTTCTTAACTAACTAAAGTTGGACATGAGGTCTATCAAACTGTTTAAAATGAGCCGTGCGGATAAAGAATAAAGAGTTCTTCTCCATCCCAAGTGGGTCCTCTGGGATTTCACTTCCTCCCCTTCTTTTGGGCTTTTGCTTCCCCCTTCTGTGGGGCTTTGGCTCCCTTATTTTCTGGTGCTTTGGTTTTCTTCCCTGGGATTTTGGTTTCCTTCCTCTCATTTCCTTTGGTCTCATTCTTTTCTGGGGCCTTGCTGTTCTTCTTCTCTGTGGCTTTCTTTTCCTTCTTCTCAGGAGATCTGGTTTCCTTTTTTGGGATTTTGGTTTCATTCTTCTCTGGTGCTTTGCATTTCTCCTTCTCTGGTTTTGGAGGTTTCTTCCCCACAGAGACTCCCTTCTTTTCCTTCTTCCATCTCTCTTGCTCCTTCCGCCTCTCTTCCTCCTCTAACCATTTTGCCTCCTCCTGAATCTTTTGAGCTGGCTCCTTCAGCTCCCTTCTGCAGACAAAATAGAAAACATGGCTGAGAGTCCCCAGCAGAAACTTGGGCTCACCAGTCCTGGCTGGCCCTGCACTTCATTCCTTGACCCTGAGGCCATTTCTGTGAATTCTCCTCAGCCCACAGAGGCTGGGAACGTCCCAAGTGAGGGCATTGCTGGAAGGGGACCTCCAGGACCAGCCAAACCTGAGCTTTGCCATCATAAGCTCTTGGCTGTGCAAGCTCCCTCTCAAGGCACAGCCAGAGCCCTCCAGCCCAGTGCCAAAGGCTGATCCACCAGCTCTCTGTGCTGATGCTGAAAACACCCTTTGTCTCTTGGCTTCCCAAGTGAGAGCAGAGCACAGATTGCCAACATCTGCTCATCTCTCCTACAATTCTTACTCAGCTCCTTCAGCCCCCTTCTCCCTGGGCATGGCTGAAGCATGATTTTAAAGAGTTAAGATATGAGCTGAGGGTTAGAAGCAATTCACATGGATCAGGATGTAAGGTAGATAGGCAGACCATAGGTTAATGATTATGAGATGCTGAAGCTGGAGCTGATTGTTCTATTGTTTACCATTAGGAGCTTCTTTCTAGAAGGAAGTGGAGGAAGTGAACTGGTATAAGAACAAATTGAAACCAGGAGAACAATGGTTAGCACCTGGGCTTGATGTCAATCAGTCACTAAGCAGGGGACCTTGGATCCTGCCAGAGGGTCACAGAGACCTGATGAAGACATTCCTGACTTCATCCCTTGAGACCACGGACCCAATTCGAGACCACTGACCCAATTCAAGGGAAGAATTGCACAGGTGTGAAGGACCAATGACCTCATTTGAATACAGAGCAGGGATGGGAGGTGCTGGGGCTGTGCAGATGTATTGTATGTAAGATCTTGGGAAATAAAGAGAGGGCAAAGAACCTTGGGCAGCATGGTCACACCTGTTAGGGACGCTCTGGTGCCGCCCGCCGGTGTTAATAAACACACCACTGTCTAACTTTAATTAGTTAGAGAGTCTCTGCCCATCATCTTCGGGTTTAATGACTCCTAGCCTGCTCCTTAATGAGAACAATCCTATCAGTCAGAAAGCAAAGGCTGCAGGAACTCCTCTCCTGCCAGACAGGCTCTTGGCAGCCAGATTTTCTGCTGGAGCCCAGCTGGGACCAAGCAAACCAGGGCTGCCATGGAAACCATTTGAAGCAGCCTCGTCCCTCTCCTCCCTGTGAAACCAACTCCAGCCTGGCCTGGACAAGTCCTGATGCACAGGCTTGCTTTAAGCAGCCTCCACTCCCAGCTCCACACTTTCCCTGTGTGTCCTGAGCTGGGCTGCCCTGCTGGAGTTGAGCTTCTCCTGGGCTTGCCTACTGCTGCAGCTGAAGGGGAGCCCAAAGGACATGAGCTTTTCTGGGTGCTGTCCCACCACAAGGAGAACCCTGGCAGATCAGCACTGCAAGGACTTCATCTGGGACAGGAGCAGGACCCAAAGCAAGGTTTGGTCTGTGCCCCACACCTGCCCACACCACAATCCCACTGCTTTGGTGAAGAAGGGAGATGATGAAGAAGATGCCACTCAACACCATGGACTTCAAGACACCTCTAGAGGCAGTGCCAAGGCCAGCCCAGAGCCCAGCTCCCTGCAGGCAGCAGCTAAGCCAGGAAGGCTCAGCACTCCAATAGAGAAGAAGATGTTCTGTGTCAACAGAAGAAGGTACTTCCTCTCTTGGGGGCCAGGGAGCTCAGAGTGGCCATCCCTGGGCTGCTTCTGGCCTTTGCTATGCAGCACCTCTGGGCTCAGAGTCCTCGGAGCAGGGAAGCCCTGCAGGGACAATAACCCCTGGCAGAGCAGTAACCCATGGAAGGCTCACTCACCTTTCTCTGAGAGGGGCCTGAGAGCCACAGTTGATCTCCTGGGGGCTCAGGGAGGAGCTGACACCTGAGGCCTCCCCGCTCACCAGCACCTCGGAGGTGGGGCCTCCCTCCACGTGGCACAGCTCCCTGACATTGGAGGGGCTGCTGAGGTGGCCAGAGAAGGTGGAGGAGACCTGCTGGCTCTGTCCTGGCTGCAGCACACCTGAGAGTGGCAGGATCCTGAAAGCCTGGATGGAAGACAGGAGAGATTGAGGTGTTGAGCATGGAAATGGATGCAGAAGAGCATCTTGGAGCAAAGTGCAGCTGTACCTGGAGGGGCCTATTCCCCAAACACTGCCAGAATCACCCTCACCTCATCCTGCATCCATGCCACTGACCAGTGCAGGGACCATGGCCAAAATCTTCTCCCATACCCACGGGTCAATGCATTAATTAATACATTACATGAAAGGGAACTGGGATGTCTCCTGGCAGTAGACATTCTCTCTGATGCACAACTTGCCCTTAAAAAGTTTAAAAACTTCCTGCTTTTAGAGAAGGAGGAGACTCAGAGTGAGAGCTCTTGGAGCTGAGGGAAGGACTCCAGCCCAGCTCATCGGACTCCTGAGGCTCTTCCCTTAACTCTATGATTTAAATGCTGCTTTCTCAAGGTGCTATAGCAAAAGCTCCTGCAAAAATTTCCTGTGGAGCACCTGAGGAGTTCCAGGGGGAGCAGTGCCCTCCACAGGTGCTGCACAGCGTCCTTGGGCAGCCCCACAACATGTCCTGCACGGCCTCTCCAGCAAGCAGCTGCTTCAGCAGCACTTTGGGATGGCCGGCAGGGATGGGAGGCCCCTCTGTGGCCAATGCTGAGGGCCCCCAGTGGCACTGGGAGCTCCAGCCCTGCTGGCCACACTGACAATGGGCAAGTGAGACAGATTCCCTCTTGCCTTCTCCGCTTCCAGGGGAGTGTGCGCTACGTCCAGGGAGCACCTGAACCCCTCCAAGCCTCGTGGGAGGTGAGGGTTTTCAGCAGTTTGTGCTGGCACCTGAAAAACAAGCCATTTTCTGTGCTGGGAGGAAGAGACAGCCACTCTGCAAAGTCTCTGTCTGTAAGAGAGCTTCAGGGCCAGCAGTGCAATGGCAGCTCTGGGCTGAAAGCAGAGCCCTGCACACAGGGAGTCTGGCTGGCTTGGCAAGAGGCTCCATGGAGATCAGGACTCATCCTAGATGGCTCTGGGAAGGAAGCTGCAGGTCTGGTCATGATGATGCAGATAAAAGCCTCATTTTACATTGGGAAGGAAAGAAGGCAAAAAATCCCACACTCAGCACAGGCCTGTAGGATCTGAGTCAGCTTCTCCAAGGAAAACTCTCCTATTTCTCCCTCCCACTCACCTCATGTCCAGCCACTGGCCCTGCTGCCCAGCCCACTGCCAGGGCACAGGACAGCAGGGCAGCAAAAAGGGAGGTCAGCACGAGCATGACTTGGTGCTGGCAGGCTGGGGAGGCAACACAAGCACTGGATGTACAACAAAATCTACCTCTGCTCCTGAAGAGTGGCTAAAATCCTGCACCTCTTTCAGGGCTCTGGCTGGCTCCTCCTCCTTGCTGATCCTGAAGTGCCTCCATTGAGTTCCTGAGGAGGAAGCACTGCTCCTTTTTTCTTTTGGTGGTTGGGGTTTAAATTTAGGTTGGTAAAGCTCATCTCTGGAAAATAAGATAACTATGAACAGGGACCTGCAGTGGGAGGGAGGGACACCTGCACAAGCAGCTCCTGGCCAGGATGCAGCCCCTGGCTGGGTGCTGGGCAGGTTGAACTGAGAAATGGTTTGATCCAGCCCTTCCCAGTCCAGGCTGGAGCAGCTCTGTTCTAAAGGCAGCCCGGGGGTGGCACTGAGGTGCTGCAGCAGCTGCAACTGCTTGCACTGAGGAACTACAGAAGACAGGCATGAACACCTTGTGGGGATGCCAAAAGCACAGTGGGAGAGGAAAAGACAGAGAAGGCAGCAAAAAGGTGAGATCTGAGGCACCCAGGGGCAGACCCAGCCAGTGCCCAGCCAGCACAGCCCTGTCAGGGCCCAAGGCCAGAAACTCTGCAGCTCCACCAGGAATTTATCAGCAATGTTCCCCTGACACTGCTGGGGGGTTGGTTGACATTTTCCAACACTCCCAGCTGACTCAGCTCACATTCCCTATCCATCCATCCATCCATCCACACATACTCAGGTTGTGGTGCTGGGATCCTGCCAAGCTCCGTCACCCTTGGCCTTGGGGAGGTTTCTGCCGGCCATCCTGAGCTCCGTAATTGTGCTCTCTGTGCCAGGAAGCAAGAAAGAAAGATGTTAAAAAAACCAAAACAAACCACAACAGGGAAACCTAAAAAAACCTTCAACAGCTAAACCCTGCTCAAGTCATTTCTTTAGGGACACCTACCCCTCTCCAGCTGAAATGCTGGGCTTTTGGGGAAAAAGAAAATTACATGTTCACCTCCAAATGGAAAAGGATTAAGGTAAGAGAACCTCTCAAACTACAAATTACTGGCCCAAAGGTAAAAGCTTTGCAAGAAATCTCTAGTTAAGACCAGGCTAACAGTTCAACAACTGGTTCTTCTGGTAGAGAGAAACCCTCCTCTTTAAGAGAAGCAGCCTCAGAGTTGAAAGCAACTGTTTTGTCAAACTTCAGGCTCCCTGGCACAGCCTGCATTGCCTGTTCTTCCTGTTCACTGATTTACAGGCAGTGCCACAATGGCCCTGGTTCACATGTTTGGTGCCATCCAGGGAATTTGGCATCATCATTTCCATATGTCTTAATATAAGTTTCAATCCTTGCAACGACTCTTCAAATGCCAGCTTTCCTTTCTTTTACAGAAAGCTCAAGGTTCCCAGAAGTGTTCTGACATCCTCTTTTGTGCTCAGAGAGATGACATTTTAAAAGAGATGTCTCCAAATTTAACAGCATTTTAAAGAATAATGAACTAAAATGACCCTGGATTCCAGCTGTGCCCAACTCCATTCTGTGTCAGACACTGAGATTCCCACCTCTAAGGCATGAGCTGTTTGTGCCACCCATCCCTCCTGTCCTTCCCACAGCAGCCTGTGCCTGTTTTCCCCGGCAGAATCCCTGTGCCCTGTGCCCCCTGCCAGGAGCAGTTGCACACAGGCACACAGCTCCCCGTGCCCTCACCCGTGGGTTTCTCTCATCCCCGAACACGCCGATGAGAACATTGGTGCGATGCTCGCCCGGCGCCTGCACTTCCACCACAACGGGGATCTCTGCTGTGCTCTGGGGCTGGACAATGCCACAGGGCTTGGGGCTGGAGTAGAACACAGCAGAGTCCTCCTTGCATTTCTGGAAGGGACAGAATGAAACAAAGCTTCAGAGGCACCTCTGAAGAAACTTTAGACTCCTTAACATCCACCCCAACAGCAACTTACACACACGTTTAAAACTCCCCTGGACAAAGGTAAAAGGCACAAACAAGACGCAAGAATTGGAGGCTCAGCACTCGCAGGGGATCCTGCGAGGAGGCTGCCAGCACAGGCATTGCTGTCTGTGGATGCAGCAGCTTTTCACAACCCTCTAAGATCTCCCACAAGAAAACACCCTGAAGACCAGAACATCAACTGTTTACTCAGGAGCTTTAACTGCCTCCTCAGGTTTACATTCTGGTAGGATCCTGTTCTCAGCAGATCTTTAAGACTGAACAGAAATTGACAAGGTCTTATCCAAAGCCTTTTTTCCCCTAATAATCTACTCAATAATATTTGACAGGAGGAGGTGGATGTGATGCCAAACCTGGGGAATAAGCCCGTAGCAGCCAGGAAGGTGGCTGGGATTCTTAATGAGGATCTTCCTCTCATAGGGCACCTTCAGCTGGCACTCATCGTACTGGAGCACATGGGTGGACACTTGGAGCTCAGGAACAAGACATCTGGGCAAAGAGATGACCCCAGGGGAATCAGAGACACTGAGAGAATAGAGAACATTTAGCCCCAAAGATTGGGAAATGGAGCAGAATACATTGGTCACTGTGGAATGGACATTTAACAGCCCTACAGGGATAAATTGCCTTCTACCTCTTCCCACTCCAGTGGGTCTTGTCAAGGAGGGCCAAACCCTGAGAGGCAGCACCCAGAGGCTGCCAAGTGCCCCAGGCAGAGCACTTGGTGCCACAGCTGCCCCAGCCCCTCCTTCACCCAAGGAGGCTTGCAAGGACTCCTGTCACAGTCCCAGTGATCCATGAGCTCTGGGGGAGCCTTCCCAACATGGATCAGGGCTCACTAAGGCTCAAGGAACACACAGCTCCAGTGTCTCAGTGAAAATGACTCCCTTCTCTCCCATGGTGCTGCTGCCCTGCCTGAGAACTCAGCTCTTTGCCCCAGCCCTGCAGGGCACAGACACCAGCTGCCCTCCAGAGTGGCTGATCACCTTCTCCCAGGCCCTGCAGCTCCTTCGCTCCTTCACTCCACAGCTCCAGGCACTGACTGGCCCCAGCTCCACCTGCTGTACACAATGGCAGCCCAGGCACTGACTGCATGGCTCTGCCTGGGACAGGGAACAGCACCAGGGAGCTGCAGCCCTCTGGCCATTCAGCTGGCACCCACAGCAGCACAGCAGGATGCAATTCTGCTGCAGCAACAACCACTTTTGGTCTCAACTCTGAGAACATTCAAGCTCCAAATGGGAAGCAGAGTGAAGGAGAAAAACTGCAGCTGACCTGCCACATCCAGGGCTGCTTTCCCCTCCTAAGACCTTGCCCTCAGCACTTGCTGGGAGCCACTTGCCCCCTGCCATGTGCCCTCATCAACAGAAGCAGACCCTGACTCTCAGCAGGCTGCTTGCTGTGGCCCAAACCAATGCACGCTGCTCACAACCAGCACAACTCCACCTCTTGCAGCAAGAAGGAGAGGAAGCCCTCGGGAAATGTGTCCCACCTCAAGCACCAAAACCCAAGCACACCAATGATATAATTCCTGCTCCCTTTAGATGAGGGCTGTGCTGGGCTGTGAGCAGGGCTGCTTTTCACCACAGGCTGCTGTCCAAGCCCTGCTGTACTCATGTCCAGCTGGCACAACATGAGGCCACTGAGCAGCACTTCTCCTGGGCAGCTGCAGCCAGCAAAGCCTGTGCAAGGCAGTGCCTGGGGAGGCCAGCAAGGGCTGGTACCTGGCTGTGATGATCAGTGTGGCCACTCCCTTGCCAATACCCTCCAGATCCACCAGCATCCTCCTGTAGAACTCCATCACCGTGTTGGAACACAGGGTCACCTGGTGGAAGAGAAGAACAGGAAATTCTTCCTTACAAAAGCTCATTACCCATGTGTGATATCCTCCAGTTCTTGAGGGAGGATTTGGCCACAATTCTTCTGCTGCTCCATGTGTAGAGCACAGTCTCAGAGAAACAAAAGCCTTCTGGCAATACCAGACTTGTTAAACACACCTTGCTATCAGGACACAGGTCAGCTACATTAAAATATCAGACTAAAGGTCTCTGCACCACTGCATTCAAATTAAGGGGCCAATTTCTCATCTGACTACAATGATATTCATGCAGAGGAAATCTGACTTGAACACAATGATTCTAGCTTCACAGCAGGAATCTGAGGGCAAAGGGTGGCACAGCAGGTGCTGGGCACTTCATGGCTGCAGAGTATTTTGTCTCCACTGGAGATTCCTGCAGTGAACACAAATCATTTTGCTCCCCAGGAGGGGGGAAATGAGACCAAGAAGAAAAGCTGACTGCATTATACAATGACATCTCTCTAACAGCCACCTTCTGCCCTCATCCTTGCTCTGCCCACTTGCAATCAAATCAATTGCTCTCAAAAACACAAGAATGGCTTCAGGCCTTGACCATGAGGTATGTGACATCAGCAGATGATTTTGGAAACCCAACAGTGCTCCTGGAGGAACATCCCGAGTAAGGCAGCTAGCAGAGGCCTCCAAGCAGTGCAGATCTCTCACTCCCAGCATGCTCAAAGCTGGCACCAGAGCTGAAGCTCTCCCACACTCCAGTGCAGCTTCAGCCCTGCTGCTGCAGCGTCTGTGGCTGGACTCTTGCCCTACCTCGATGTCCTGGTGTCCCTGGGGGAGGATGGTCCCGTGGCTGGGATTGATGGTGAACTCCCTGGGCTCCACATAGAAATGGATTCCCTTCCTCCAGGCTGGGTCGCTGTCTCTGCGGATCTGATCCACACTGTCCACAGCCGGCTGCGTGCCATCGTCCGACATGCGGAGCTGGAACCTCAGGGACACCGGGGAGCTGTTGGTGAGGCGACAGCGCTGGGTGTAGGGAAAGCCTGGCAAAGGACACAAATATCCAGTCAGGCACCCGCTATGGCATGATCCTGGGGTGAATATCCTGCCAGGATGAAAGTGGGATTGGAGTTCAGCTCTTTATTATCTGAACTACAGCTCCCCGAGAAGCTGCATGAGGAATTAATCGTCACTTAGTTCCCTCTGACACAGATTCCAGACTGCAGCCCTGAAAATGCCCACTCCTAGCCCTGCTCAACACTGCAAGCTTCTCTCTTGGGGATGGGGAGGACCTCCCTCACCTACCCCAAACCAGCACCACTTATCTCTCAGTGATGAGTGTGCACCCAGACCCAACATTTACTCTGAGAATTCAAGCTGGAAAATTCCCTGGGAAGCCTGCCAACACTCCCACTGTTTTCAGAGATATATAAACAGTGAGTTGTCATTGAGAAGAAGCTACAGCAAAAGAAAGTGTGGATGGAATCAGGAACTAGAACGTGAGGCAAAGCACCCTAAAGCAGCTTCTCTCTGCAGGATCCTTAAGGCATCTCTTGGTTTGGGCCAAACAGAGTGAGCACGTGACAGCTCAGAGCCCACTCAGCTGGGGGCACACCCGAGCCTTGCTTTGAGATTAGCAATGAGGAACCAGGTCCCACCTCACCCAACAAACGGGGACATCACACCCATGCTGCTCACTGGGATTGCTGCCTGCAAGGGTTGACCCCACTTTAGCTCTGGGATTTGCTTTCCATCCTGCAAAGGCAGAGACACAGCCACTGATGGTGGGCATGTCCTGCAGAGCCCGCAGAGCAGCCACAACCTGCTCTGCAGTGCACATCTGGCTGGGCTGGCCAGCTCTGTGGGGAGGAGACTTCTCCCCAGGCCTGCTCACCAAGACTCACTGGAACACACATGGGCAGAAAAAACAACTGCAGCTGCAGCCCAGAGCTGCTCTGTGCCCATTCAAGTGACCACTGCCAGCTCCAGCAGTGACTCCAGCAGGGAGGCAAGAGAGGCACAAAAGGACAAACCCAGATGGCAAAACCTCAAATGAGACTGAGCTCAGCACATGCACACAACAGTCAACAGTTACAAAGATACAACAGCTGCCTTCAGCTGGAGAGACCTTAGGAATGAAATCAGATTCAGCAGGATCAATCTCCTGGTTCAGAACCATATTTCCATCTGTTGCCTTTCTTGTTTCATTTCCTCAAAAGGCAACTTGACAAGTGCCCCCGTGCTGATGCAGGCTGGGGAAGAAGCAGCTCAGCAAAGGCAATGAGTTTCCTTCAAAAGTTCATCAACTTCATTGTTCTGGGTTTGGGCTTGGCAGTGAATGTTGCCCTTGGTCTGGGAAGGGGCAGAGGGATTTTGGCGGGTGTTGGCCCTGGGGCTGGGCTTTTCCCTTTGGGGTTTTTGGGAGTTGTGGCGTGATGCCGTGGGCGGCTGTGCAGTCGGAGCTGAGCTTGGGCAGGGAGTGGAGCTTCCCTTCCTCCTGCTCGGGGACCGAAGCTCGGCCGCTGCTGCTGCGGGAGGTTGTGTGCTTGGCCCCGGGACTGCCCTGGCTGCAGCTCAGCGCTGGCATCGACCCTGCCTGCCTGTCCCGCTCCTGCCTGCTGCTGCTCTGCACTGCCGACAGCCCCCTGCCCTTGGCGAGTGTGCAAAAGGAGCATGTCTGTCTTTTCTTTCTTTCTTTCTCTCTTTCTCTTTCTTTCTTTCTTCTTTCTTTCTCTCTTTCTCTCTTTTTTTTTCTTGCTTTCTGCTCTCCTGAGACAGTCTAGGAAAGAACTGTTATTCCTTTTCCCATTGTTTTGCCTGGCAGCCCTGTCATGTCAAAGGTATAAGAATTTGGAGGGAGGGGCTCATCTTTCCATTGCAGGAAGATTCCCACCTTCCTTGGCAGACATCTGTCTTTTAAAGCAGCACAGAGACACCAGAAAATACTGACTTTCTATTCCTTGCTTCTATTGCATCTCACAAGGGCAAAATGCCGCCCGAGGCAGCAGCAGCAGTCCTGCAGTTCACAGCCTGGAGAGGCTGCTGGGCAGACTGTGAGTGAGGGATGCTTTCTGTTGGAAATCACAGATCCCTGACGCTGTGTCCCAGCCCAGGGAACACTCACCAAAGGAGATGTCCCCGAAGTCGAGCTCAGGGAGGTCGAAGTGCAAACTCGGAGCAATGACGCTGCCTCTGGAGGGTGAGGACAGAGGAGGAAATGGCTCGGTTAAAGGAATTGCAAAGGCCCGGCTGTCGTGGCTCGGGGGCACAAAACCTGGGCTCAGGGCACCCTGGGTTTCCAACCAACACAGCACCATGTGCTCAGCACAGGGCCCTGTGCACAGGAGGCAGCTAAAGGCAAGTGGCCAGCAGCCAGCAGCCCCTGATGGGCTTTGGACACAGGGCAGGCAGGAGAAGGCCCCTGGTTGCTGCTGCTCCCATGAAGGACCCTGAACACACACCCAGACATGGCTCTGTGCCTCACTTTCCCCATCTGCAATGGGAGGGACATAAAGGTGTCCCCAGAAATTTCTATAAGCAGCCCTTCCAGCCACAGGTTCCCTGCTTTGCTCCTTCTTAGCTGGGACTGCTGTTCCCATGGAGGAGCTTTCTCAGGAGAGTTTGACCCACACCATCATTACAGACAGAGTTCTGAGACATGAATCCAGGGCATTCCCAAACATCCTCTAGAAAGAGCGGCAACAGTTCTAGCCAGGGGACAGATGAATCCTAGAGGAAAGGACCAGCTTGTCAGCAGTGTACCAGCTGGCACAGCCAAGAGCAACAGCTTCAACAACCAAACCAGGGTGTCCTGAATCCAGCACAGCACCTCAGCTCTCCTTCAACTCAGCAGACAGACTCCAAAACTCACCAACATCCACTGAAATCAGCACTTGAAGCTGCACAACACTCACAAGCGGATTTCATACTTGATGCCAATCAACGCTCACTCTGCTTTTCGGTTCCAAATCAAGGAGCAGTGACCTGGGCCTTCTATTGTGTTCACAGCACTGCCCCTGGCTCTGCTCTGCACATCTCAACAAGAGACACCTGCCCTTGCCCAAGGAGAAAGCTGCTTATGCAGAAACACCCCACGGCCACTTTGGGGCAGGGACACAAGGAGAATCAATGATTTGATGGTGAAAGGTTCCCTCTTGATTTCCAAAATACAAAAGCAGCACTTTTCCTCCAAAAACAAAGCCAGCATCATTGTTTCTCCACTATGGGCACACCTACTCAGCACTTTTCTCTTGCTAAGTAATAACTTCCTTGTTCTTTTTTATCCAACTCCTTTATCTCATTGGCATAATCCAGTGCAGATTGCTTTCATTTCTTTACTGCCTTGAGCCAGTGCCTGCCCACAGCAGCAGCCCAGCTCCAAAGCTGCAGAGCAGCCAGCATCAGCTCTCCTGCTCCCACTACATTGTCCTAGCAGCACATGGCTCAGGCTGGCAGGGACAAGGCCTCACACTGCTCTGCTCCTGAGCACTGAGCTCTGCCTCCCCTGGGATCAGCCCTTCTCCCTTTGGCTGTGCCAGGATTATCTCTTGCCATGGCACCAGCCCATGCGAGGATGCCCAAGTCCTTGGGACACTTCCTGCTGCACACTTCCCTGACTCCCACATCAGCCCTTTCCTGCCTGTGCCAAGGAGGCACCAGAGCACTCTGTGCACAGCAGCTGGGAGCACAGCTTGTCCCCCACAGCAGGGCTGGCAGAGGTGAGCTGAGCCTGCTGCTGCCCATCTAGCATGGATTGTTAACACAAGTTTTTACAAACACTGCTGCTGCTGCACAATCACCCAGGCTGGACCATCTCCAGAGCCCTGGGGACCTTGCTGGCTGCTCAGGTGGGACATCCCAGAGCAGCTGCTGCCCAAAGCTGATCCATCCCACTGCCTGCCATGGCCCAAGGCACAAGGAGATCCCTGCAGGGAGGAGCAATTCTAGCTCCAGGTACCACCCAGGGCAGGAGCCATCCTCACACTAAAGCAATGCCAGCATCACAGCAGAGATTCAGACCTCAGGAAACACCTTTTTTCTCTGCTCCAGCCCAACATGAGGTAGGTGGGGGATGTCCCAGAGACAGCCTCAGATGTGCCCACCCAGCTCCCAGGGTCCTTACTTGATGGTCAGGATGGCAGGCGTAGCAGATCCAGCCACTCGGAACTGGAACTCTTCCTCAAAGCTCCCCAACACGGTGGCACTGAAGGAGATCTGCACACTCTGGCTCCCACCTGCTGCAATGATGCCCTCCAAGGGTGCAAACTTGAAGCAGGAGCCCATGCTGGTGGCTGAAGGGATACAGCTGAAGGGAGCATCCAGAGCTCCTTGGTTCATCAGTTTCACCTGCAGCAGCCAGAAAGCCAAGTGGAAATACATGTGGAACCTTCCCTTCTTGGGAGTAATTGTCTCATGATGCCATGGACACCCAGAAAAGGCAGAAGATGCTTTGTGCTTCTGAATGGCAGAAGGCAAAAGATACAACAGGACAAGTTCTGCCTTTGGGTTTTCATGCAGAACAGAGAGAACTCCACAGAACTGCAGTCACCCTGGGCTGAGCCCATGCACACAGAGCAGTGCACCTCTGCTCAGCATCACCAAGCTCACTGAGAGCTGGCCCTGAGGGCAACGTGGGCTGATTGCAGCTGCATAGTCAATCACCCCAGAGCTGCTGCTGCCCCACTTAGCACAGCTCCAACAGCACCGTCTGCTCATTCACCTTTTCCCATACCATGAAAACAATACACTAGGAATGAGGCATCACCACCAAAATGTATAGACAGTACCATCTTTTGGTAAGAAAACTCAGGGTGTCCTTCTCTTCCCCAGACAAGCTTTTGAAAGTGTCTGCCATGATGCAGGGCCTCATTTTCTACCTCTTCACTTGCTCTCTCATGATGTTTTTGTAAACTTGACACTATTGTGGGGGAGGCAAATAGGTAGGAAAATCCTTTGCTTTATTCCCAGGAACACTTTTCTCTTTCTAGAGCCAGAGATGCAGCAAGGCTGAAGCGTGGTGAGGGACTGGCCAGCAAGGGAGAGAATCCCAAGGCTTTCCTGTCACTTGCAGCAATAAGCAGGAGACACTTGGCTGGAGGCTCCTTGCAGTGGGCTGAAGCTCAAAGGCAGCCAGTTTGTTGCAGCTGCTTCTGCAGAGCCCAGCCCAAAGGTGCCTTGTGTCTGGCACCGCCACAAAAGCCTCTGAACATGCAGCTTTTGGAGCCAGTGCTGGTTTCATGTGCCAAGGGCTTGTTGTGCAGGGAGCCTCCCAGCTGAGCCCTAAGGAAGGCTGCCCAAAAGCAGGGACTGGGGCTTCAGGAACAACAGACACACCTTACTGACAATCCAAATTTGAGCAGGACATCAAATATTCCCTGCTCACAAGTGCCCAGGCTGGCAGCAATTCCATTAGCCCCACCAGGCTTGCTGCTGCCTCAGGAGCCATCAGGATCCCTCCCAAGCCCTGCTGCTCACCTCAGAGACATGGGGGGTGTTGACAAAAATGTTCCCAAGGTCCAGAGTCTGAGAGCTGAGTTCAACCAAGGGTCCTCGGCCTTCCCCTCTCAGCTGCAGGGGCAGCCTGCTCTCACGGCCTGGGGAGAGATGTCCATTGCACTACAATCATTCCCTCTCTTACACTGCATTTTCCAGGCTGCCTCAGTGCCAGTCCCTGACTCTGAGCTGGATGCAAGCAGCTCCTGATGCTGCAGGAGAACATATGGACCCTTCTCTTCCCTCGGGAGATATCCCTAGGGGCTGACTTCTAATTTCTAACCCATTCCTTGGGCTCACTGAGAAGTGATGCAGGTTCTGATCTGAAAAACCTAGCTAGAGCATTGCCAATCCAATTAAAAAGGGACAAAGGAAAGATTAGTAAGTACAGAGCAGCTTCTATATGAAGACTGAATGGGATTCCTCAGTCTAGAAATGAAATGGGAGATAGATGTGAGAGGTCTGAAACACCATGAACGGCCTGGGAAATGGGGACAGGGAAAAATTTCTTGGATTTGTCACAAAAAAGGAACTTGAGGGTCTGAGAATGTTGTTAGGCAGAAACTATATCTCTGTGTAAGGGCCACATAGAAAAAGGCTCTGTGGCAAGCCAGTGGAGAAACAGCAGATGGGACAGAGGTGTGCAAGAAATCCATTGCCTTGGAGAGAGGCTGATGGAGACCTCCCCTACAGCACTGCCCAGGAATCAAAGAAAACTTCAGCCAGGCACAGCCACAGGGTAGTGGAGAATCAGGGATCCTCCTTCCTCCCCTCAGCAACTCCCAGCAAAACAGGAGTCCAAACTCTTTGCCTGTGAGAGGGGATCCACTTTCTCAAGGCCCTAAACACCAAGGAGTTCTCAGTTTGCTCTGGGCTAGAGCTGAGCAGGGAGGTACCTCTGGAGGGAATGCAGGGCACGGACAGCAGGGAGCCATGGTGCAGAACTGTCCTGTGCCCCTGCAGGGCCCAGCACTCACCTGTGCTGCAGCACACTGCCAGGGAGCCGCAGGGGCCACCGCTGGCCCGCGGGTGACATCCCACTGTCCCCTGCACGGTGTCACCAGCGCCCAGAGCTCCTGTGGCCGGCACCACGGAGAAAGGACTGCAACACAGACAGAGGGAGCAGGGCTGGGGGGACACCTGGCCAAGAGATTCCTTCTACACTGCAGCACTCTGCAGCTGCCTTGGGCAAGCAGGGAGCAAACCAAGCACAGGCAGCAGAAGACAGCCAGGACAGACAGCATCAGAAACAGCCACGCAGCCACTGCTGAGGAGATCCAGCCCTCACCAGATCCTGTGGGGAAAATGACCTCAGCTCCCCCATACTCTGCATCCAGCTCTCTGCCATGAGCCTCAAGGGTCCCACTGCCAGCAATCCCATCACAGAATGCTTTGTGAAGAGCACAGAGAGGCTTCAGAGCTATCTGTATGCACAACCTGACACTGACAGCCTTCAGGAATTTCTCCCAGAGAATGGCTCTATTTGGCTGACAGTGCTGAGGAAGCTTTTCAGAAGCTGCTTGTGCTCAGGAGGGTGCAAGCCAGCTCCCAACATGTTCCAGCAGCCTCCAGGAAATCTGCGACAGACAAAGCTCAAAGGCCACTGAAAGCAAGAGCAGATGCCATCCATCCTGCTCTCTTCCAGCCAGGCTGAAGGGCAGCAGCTGCAGTGCTCTGGTTCCTTTTGCTGCTCTTTCCCAACTCTGCTATCATCCCCCAAAGGTGTTTTGCACAAGGACAGATGAGCTGCCTCACCTCTGGCTGCTCAGCTGGTACCGAGCTGCCCGGGTACCCACACTGGGCACCAGCAGAGCCTGCTGGGTGCTGCACTGGGCTGCACCCTTGGAGATGTCCAGCTGGGCAGGGGAGTCCAGGACACCTCGGGCACCAATGGCCCGAATTGGCACAACTATCCTTTCCCTGGTAGTCATGCAGATGAGCTCGTGGCAATAATCCTGCAGGAAAAGAAACTGCCTCAGCACAGGGCATTTAGTGCCATCCCCATGGCAGAAGAAAAACCATTTCTATAACCCTCCAAGGGCATCAATTTACCTATTGCACCCTAAAATGAACACTAAGTTCTACTAATATGTCACATTTTAAAGGCAACCATGCACTTTGCAAAACCTATCTGTGTGGCATTCAGCTCTTGTGTCACTTGGGTCATACCCATACCCTAGGCCACCATAATTTTGACTGTAAATTTTAATGATTTTAAAGAATTCCTAAGTCCCTTCTAAAGGAGCTGGAAGCTAGGGAACACAGGACATTCCTCTTTAGGTTTATATATTTTAACTGTCTGATAACAGGACAAAGTGTTCAACTGACTCTAAGCAGCAAAAGAAGATGAGAAAACAGCTGCACCCAAAGAGATCCTGCACCTCTGGCCTGGTGTAGAAACATCAGCTGGCTCAGAACTCCCCTCAAACTTTGCCTCTCAAACCAGGTCAAGAGAAGAACAGTGCCAAAAGGCAGCAGGATGCTGTTGCAAAGGGCCTCTCTTTGTTTCCCTGCAAGGCTTCCTCCCTTCCATGCCATGTCCTAAACCCTGGCATATGAACAGGCCTCCAGATCAGAACATGAACCCTCCAGATCCCAGCACTGAGATCAGACTTGCCAGGGCCTCAGCACTGCTCTTCAAACCTGCACAAAAAAGCACCTTTGGCACGGGATGGGTGCCAGCTGACAGAGCAAGCACAGTGACAGGCATGAAGACAGAGCCCCAGCAGTGTCACTGCCACGGGCTCTGGGCTCACAGCTCTGCCTGCAGCTTGTACCTGCCCTGCACCAGCTCCTTCAGGCAGCTGTCCCAGGCCCCTGCAGCTCAGCAACCTCCTGCTGACCAAGGGCACCCAGAGCCCAGTCTGCCTGTGCCAGGTCGGGCTCACGAGCACAGCACGTCCTCTGCCCTGCACCATGCACATGCACCACGGTCACTTGTGCTCTGGGACAGCACAGCTGCAAGGCTGGAGAGCAGAGGGGCTGAAAAAGCAACGTCTTTGCTCCAGCCCAGGGGCAGGCAGGCAAGCTGTTGCCACTCAGGGAGGAGAAAACCTCTGTGACCTCTTTGTTCCTCTGGTGTTTTCCATCCTAATGAAACCCCTTCCACTGGACCTAGAGATGGCCCAACATCTATCAACAGCCCTCTGTCATTTCCATCCTCTTCCCTGTGCATCTTCCCTTGGCAATGCTCAGGGATGGGCAGGAAGGGGAAGCAGAGCCTGGCAGGCCTGGCTGCAGTGCCTGCCAGCCCCTGCCAAGGTGGGACTGCCTGCAGGCTGCCTGCCCACGGCCTGCAGCCAAGCTCACAGCATGCAATGGGCTGGAGCCAGAGTGCAGGGAAAACAATGGCTGTGCAGATCACTCTGTGCTTTGGCTCCTCCAGTCTCACCTTGTTCTCGGCGGGGCTGAAGCGGATGCGCACAGGGGCAGAGGCGCCTGCTGGCACCACGTGGTACACATCCCTGGGGCACGCCAGCTGGAAATAAGGGCAGCTCTCCATGCACACCTTCACCAGACGAGGAATCTGCAGCAAAGACACCAAATGATCATTCTGACACTTGTGCAAACAGCACCAGAGGAGACCTGTCCCTGCCCTGCTCACATCCCTCCTTGGCCCCTTCTCCAAAGCACTTTCAGCTGTGCAGGCACAGGCACATCATTCACAAGGCTGAACTGGAATCTCTTCTGTCTACCTCCAGCATTTTGGCCAGGGACAGTGGGGCAGTGCCTGCTGGCAAGGAAGGGCCAAGCAGGTCAGCACCAGCAGGATGGAGACAGAACACCTGAGCCAAGTCATCTGCATATTCAACAAGGCCAAAAAACCTGCTGGCTTCTGCCTGCACACAGCCATGCAGATGTCATGTTCCAGAGGGGGAAAGTGCTACCTGAAAGCAAACCAGCACATTATCCTGGGGGAAGGAAGAAATTCCCTTCTAGCAGATCAGGTTTGGGCAGGGACCTTGTGGGGATAGAGTCAGGCAAGCAGAGCAGCAAGAGAGGAGAACAAACCCTATGGCCTTACTGGGAATAAAAGCAAACTTGAAAAGCAAAAGGAAGGGAGCAACATAGCAAGACAATCCCTAAAACAAGGAGAGGGCAAAGAGAATTTCAATGGGCAGTAAAAGCAGAAAGGAAGAATCATAAAACCATGAGAGCAATCAGCTTGCCAAAAGTGACAGAAACACAGACAGGCTGTGCCTATTGACTGTGGGCTTCAAAGGCATTTTCTGCCTACAGAAACATGACCAGCACTGACTGACACTGTGCTTCCAGGATGAAAAGCCAGTCTTGCCTCTCCAGGCCTTCTTGCTGCCTGTGCAGGCAAGCTGGGCTGCTGGGCATTCCTGCCTGCAGCCAGCAGGCCAGGTTCTGCCCTCTGCCATTCACAGACACAGCAAACATGCATTTTCTAGCACACTGACAGCATCAACCCCTCAGCACCAAAATGCTCTCCAAAAGTCTCAACCAGATGGTTTGAACTCCCTCCTGTCTCCTCCCACCAGCCCACTCTTGGCACAAGCCTCACTTGAGAAAATGTTTCCCTGACTGAAATTCAAATGGTCTCAAGTTTTCCTCTTTACACTGGAACACAACTGCTGACATTTTTCAACTTTCCCCCTCTCAGCTCTCTTCGGAAACTGCAAAACAATTCCAATTTTTTCAAGTGAAGATGGGAACCTCCAGGAGCACATGGCTTTGGATGTGCTGTGGCTCTCCAAAGGGAAAGCAGAGCACCGTGCTGCTTTTGGAAAAGCTGAGCAGAGTTGGATGAAGCTGAGCAGGAGCCTGAAGTGGCACCTAAAGGCCTCTCACTGCTTCTGCTCCCTCTGGCTGATTGCAGGGCTCTTTCAGAACACAGCTCCTGCACTGCCAATGCCAGTCATGAGAAGGGATTCCAGCATCAAGTGGAAAGGACTCAGCCCCTGAGCTTTGACTGTGAGCTGCACAAAGGGAGCCAAACTGGCTGAGAGAGGCAGAGATTCCTACCAGGAGCCAAGATTAACCAAGGAGACACAGGCTGTGCAATAGACTCAAGGCAAAGCATGAGAGCAGGTAAGAACTGTACAGCCCTCAGCATTCCTATCAGTCCAGAGCTTGCAAGAGAGGGAAACTCCTTTGGGATAGACACCATCAAGGCATGGCCAAAATCAGGGGACCATTCCCAGCACAGGAAGATTTCCAGCATCTTGCAGAACAAGGTGCTGAGACATTTTCTTCTGCATGTGCTGCAGCAGATAACTTGCTTTGCTGTACACTGGGGGAATGACAGCACTCTCCTCTTCCAGCACAGTGTTAAAGCCTTGGGTGCCAGCACTTACCTTGCCCTTATTAATGAGACACAGCACCATTTCAGAGACCTCCTGAGCAACGAAGTTCTGAAATACCACCTCTGGTGGGGAAACCCCAAACCAGCTCTGTTTCAGGGCAGCTGATGGCAGCTGGAGAGGGGAGAGAGAGCAGGGAGAGCTTCAGCTGCTGGGAGGAAGGTTCATGCAGGAGAATCTTCCACTGATCCCCAGGGAAGTACAGACTCTGGGGGAGCACGTCTGCCCAGCCCACACTGGGAAAACAGTGGCTCACCCACCTCTGCTCTCAGCTGATCCACAGCTGCTGGGCCACACAGAGCAGCCTCAAGCCAAGCTGCTCTTTTGGCATGTATTTCTCCAGCTTTCTTTCTCCACAATGCCAGGCAGCACTTCCCTTAAGCACAACCCTGTGCCCAGGTGGTCACAGAGCTCTGGGACACTGACTGAGCACTCATGGAGTAAGTAAAACTCATGGATTTACAGGAGACTCCGTGGGAAACAATTTTGGGATGTCCTTTACTCTGAGACAGGGAAGCCCCGGCCCACACAACTGCAAATATCTTTTTTGCTCTAAAAATTACACATCAGTAAGAAGAGCACAGGACCAGAGGAGGTGAAAGAGATGAGGTGTGATTTGGCTGAAGCCAAAAGGTTATGAAGCAAAAGAATGGAATTTGTTGGTTCTATGTGTTGTTTGTGGTTTGGATTTGTTCAGGTTGGTTTGTTGAGTGTCGCAGTGAGAGGGACGGGGTTGAAGACCTGACCAAAAGGAAGAGGACAAGAGGGGAGGGGACAGAAAAGTTGGTGGTCAGTAGAGAATGGAAGCTCCTGAGTACCCATCAATGGGAAAGGGGACAGGGACTGCCCCAGCTGGGTATAAAGGGCACAGAAAGATTGCCATTTTCTCAGAGGGTGTGTGTGTGCTTGGCTCTCGGGGAGGGAGACACGCCCGGCTCAGCTGAATCCTTACGAATAAACAGTTTTCTTTTGCTTGCATGATTTTGACCCTTTCATTCTACTTAAAAGTTAGTGTGTTTCAAACAGAGGGAAAGGCAAAAATAAAAAGACAAATGAGATGAAAATCAAAAGACAAGTGAGGTGAATGCTGAATGAGGATAAGGCTCAGTTATTTTCTCTGCAACTTGGGTAAAAGCAGAGGTGGTATCTCCTTCTTCCATGAGCTTTAAATGGCTGCTTTCTTGTCATTATTGCTATCTTATTTAATGCCATTCTAGAGGCACATGTGGAATGTCACAACAACAGCACAGGCTACTGGAACAGAGACATTGCTTTGAGAAAACTCTCCCCTGCTGCGTCTGCCTTCTCCAGCCACACCGCTGTCACTGCAGAGACACAAGCAGGTCTCCTGTGGGACTTCTCAGCAGACACATTCTGCTGAAGGGAGTGGCTGCAGCACACTGACCCTTAGTTGTGCCCTTCCCTGAGGTGTTCCCAACGCCCCTCTTCAGGGCAATCCTCAACCAGTTTGTTCCATGTCTCTTGCTGCCAATTTCCTGCTCAACAGCCCACCTCGGTCACCTACCCCTATGGACTGTGCTTTCTACTGAGCCAGTCCTGCCAGAAAAGCAGCTTTAAACACACCTCTCAGTAGGCACTGATCCAGATAAAGCACATCCATTCCCCTCTGCCCAGGGCCAGTCCCCTCTACATCTGGCAGCCTGCAAAATCCAACACCCCGTCAGGGTCCAACACATTTTTCCAGCCCAAAGCAGGAATGCAATTTGTCTTGTTAAATCTGAAGTAATTCCTGCAGATCCTTGGCCTTCAAAGGCCAACGCTGCCACTCTGGAGGGAATCCTGTGACCCCAAGCATTGGATGGTGAGCACACCAAAGCAAGAGGTGGCTATTTCAGCAGGAGAATGGCAAATGGCAATGTTGTGCCTTTGTGTCTCCAGCCTTCCCCCTGCCAGCACTGGCAGCTACACTCCAGCACAGCCCAGCACCTTCAGCAGAGGTCATTTGTGTTGCTTAGTGCACATCAGGACTCCCAGTCCACCACTCAGTTTGCAATGACAACAGCACCTGCCCACTGAGGTGTTTTGCTGGAGGCAAGCCTGTCACAAGCACACACCCTCTTCAAACTTCATGATAAACAAAAAGGAAAAGAGCAGGAAAAGGCTACCTTGGGACGAGTCTCACTCTTGTCTAGAAATGGGCCAGTTCTGGGCAGAATACTCCCCCCAGTGCTAGCCTCCTTCTTCCTGCTGGGAAACTTCTCCCTCTGGAACTTAGAGGGAAGCAGCTGAAAGGCAAAAATACACCAGCTAGAGCCTCAGAGATGGGCTTGTTCAGAAAGGCTTCTCTTGAACAAGTGGCACTCGTGAATAACTTGTGATCACAGCCACTAGGACAGTCCTAGGAGCCCTGGAAGGTTCCTGCTGAAATCCTTAGCATCAGTAAATTAATAATACAGAGCGCAATACACATACTCCAGCCACACGGCTCTGTCCCATTGGCTTCTCTCTGACTGGATGGGACATCGTTGGGGATTTCTGCTCTTTGGGCATTTGTTTCCTCTTACGTTTCCTTGGATTGAGGCAGTGACCTTTCCAGAGAATGGGGAGGAGCTCTCAGAACTGCCTGAACTCCATCCCTGCACAACACTCAGAACTCACAGCAAAGAGATATCGCTGCTGGCTGAGTCCAAAAGATGCAAGAAAACAAAGTTGTACCAAGAGGGAGGTGCACAGGAATGTGTCCTGGTTTTGGTTCTCCCTGTTAATTGTTTTCTCTACCTGAAGAAAACAGAGGGATCTCCTTGACAGAGCCTCAGCCGTGGGGCAGCTTCAGCCAAGGGAGCTCCTGACAGCAAGGGACCTTTGTGGCCCTGGCTCCAGTGCTGCCTGCAGGGCTGGCTCTGTGCCCACACAGGAGCTGGGAGAGAACAGCTGCTCTGGAAGCTCTTCCAGCTGGGACACCCCGTGGCTCTCAAGGCTTTGGGCAGAGTTTGTCCTTCCCCCACCCACATGCCCGGGTGCCAAAGGGCAGGATGGTCAGAGCAGCACAGGTGAGTGCCCAGCCTGACAGAAGGAATTCCTGGGGCAAAGGGAAAGGGACAGAACACATGCTCAGGGCTTCAGCTGTACATTGGTTTCACTTGGCTCTGCTGGCACAGCCAGGCAAGGCACAACTGAAGCATCCCACAGTGTTCCCTACTGCACCAGGACAGCCCCCAGCAACAGGAGCACGGCACAAAGGGCTGGGGAGGGGCTCTGCAGCTTCACAGCGCTGCTGGACAGCAGGGCCAGGGAGAGCAGGGACACCAGGGCACTTGCCAGCCTTAGCACAGCCCCAGGGGCTACTCACAGTATTTGGCTTCAGCCTTTCCCTCTGCAAAAGACG
Organism: Fringilla coelebs; assembly: GCF_963513975.1. Classification (NCBI taxonomy): domain Eukaryota; kingdom Metazoa; phylum Chordata; class Aves; order Passeriformes; family Fringillidae; genus Fringilla; species Fringilla coelebs. The sequence continues at coordinate 2,934,350 of NW_028167443.1, read as the reverse complement.
AGGTGTTGGTGTATTCTGGAATCCAGACGCCATTTCCAAGGGATGATGTCACAGATGGGTGATAATTCCTCGACAGAACTGGAAGGAGCAACAATGGAAGTCTGAAAATCCACAACCCAATTCATGGCACATTCAAGGCATACACTACGGCTAAAAAATTTGATATGATTTGAAAGTAGCTAAGTACTTGTTTGGCATAAGTAACTGGTGTTGTTAGGCCTCTAGCTGGACTTGATTTGAACTATATGGCTGCCTTGTGCAATTCAAAGATGGATCGTACTGAAACCTAGAGCTCAAAAGCTGAACATTAATAAGAGTTGGAACAGACAAAGCTGTAGCTTCAATATTACTTCAAAATAGCTAGAGTGAGCCTCCTCTTCTTTAGGCTAAACCACCCTTGCTCTCTCAGCTGTTCCACACAGGAATAGGGAGAGAGATGGGAATGTTATGGCTAATGGCTGAAATCTTGTTATGAAGGAACTTTTGCCCATTCTGACAAAACTGAATAAAGAAGCTGCACTGCTGCACCACTGAAGCCCAGTCCTCCCTGAAAATGCCTCCTGACTGGAACTTGGGACTGGGAGTTAAGCCACCTAAAGGAACTTGAGACAAGATCAAGGTGACCCCATTGTCCTTTTAGCTCAGGTCTGGGGAGAAGTGAACAAGGCTCATTGAGAAAAATGTATCCAGAACAAAGCCAAACCCAGCAGCTCTCCTGAAAATCACCTCTGTCTGCCTTCAGGCTGGGCAAGGCATAGCCACAGACTCGTTTGCTGAGGCCAGGTTTGCACACAAACCTCCCATCAACAGAGGGGGGAGGAGGAAATTTTGGGGGATGTGGCGCAACCTCTGGTAAGGGGCAGTGGACACCCATCTTCCCTCAGACAAACGGGCTCAGCTCTAAAACCCCCCAGCCCCAGAAGGCCACAGCCAGGGGACATTCCCATGAGGGCCAGCTGAGGGGGTGTCATAACCCATCCAAGACCTCCAAAGTGCCCCCACACTCATTCCTGAGGCCTTGCACCAGACAACTGCATGGCATGCAAAGGAACACAACAGATCTGAAAATCCACAACCCAATTCATGGCAGGCTCAAATGGATATACTGGTGCTATGGATTTCATATTATTTGAAAGTAGCAAGAGACAGAGTCCAACTTGCCCCACCCCAAGGAGGTGCCTGTACATGCAACTGAACTGCTGCATGAGGAGAGTGGCATGCTCACATCCTCTCTTTCCCTTTGGAATTCTCTTTCAGAGCACAGATGTGACAAAACCAGAAAGTACAACTGGAGCCCATCTTTACCTTCAAACGCAATTCAGGACTCCTCGCTGGCAGAGACCAATGCCCTGCGAGTTCAGGGCTGGCTGGCAGAGACAATCTCTGTGCACAAGTCACCTGGCGAATCGCTGGGTGCGGCCGCGGCAGAGCCCAGGCTGCCAACACCCAGCCCGGAGCGCTCTGCGCCAACTGAGGCGGCGGCGCCGTCACAGCCGCTGTGGCCGCGCTCGCGGTTCCCCGGCAACCGCGGCACCCGATTGTCGGGGCCGGGCCGGGCCGGGGACGCCGGGCGGGCCTCGGTCCCCGCTCCTTCCAGCCCTGCTGCCCCCTCAGGCCCCGGGCGCAGGGCGAGGAATCCGCTCCGGGGCCCGCACCGTGACGGCCACAGCGGCAGCGCTCGGTATCGCCGGGGCTCGGCCCCAGCCCCAGGCTGCTCCTGCACAAGGAAGGCGGCGCCGGGGGAACCCAGGCTCTGACACTTTGTGTTCAGCGCACAGAACAAGTGGGAATCAGCCACTGCAGGCAGGAACAGGCACCTTCTCCTTCTTCCTAGGGACACACAAGGAGCAGAAGGCATTTCCTGCTCGAATGGTTTATCACCTCATCAGCAGCCAGCAATTAGGGCTCCAGAAGACTGACAGGATCACATCCAGTATTTCTCTTTGGCATTTTCTTTCAGAACACAGATGTGCTAAAAAGAAAAAAAAACCCCCGACAATATTGATCAACCTCTATCTTCAAATGAAATGCAAGACTGATTTTCAGTTGTATCCCCAGCATTGTAATAAAAACACACACTAGAATCAGAATTGTTGCAAGTTTCCTGCTTGCAGTAAACTCGAGATTTTATTATTCTTGCAGTAAACTCGAGAATTTAATACTCTTGCAGTAAACTCGAGATTTTAATACTTTTTCTGAGTTGATCTGGAATATATAGGTTTATATATTCTAAAGAACTTAGGGTTTTTAAATTACTGCATACAGCTTCATGCTGCTGAGCAATAGCACAGGTTGATTGTGTCTTCAGCAGAACTGGTTTGTCTTAGTAGAAAGACTTAGAAATGAAAAACTTTCCGAGTAAACCAGAATTAAGAAAGTACTTTTGAAAATGAGGGAAAAAAAGACCAAGCCCATTAGTTTATGATGTTTCTAAGTCTACTACTCTGTGCAGCCTAAGGAAGCTGTCATGGAATAAGGGAAGAGAGATCTCACAGCCATGTTATCCATAAGTGTGTGGAAAACCTTCCCACAGAGTGCCTGCACGGCCGCTTTACAGACTTGGAGACAGAAGAACAACACAGGATTGAACTAAGACAGACAAATATCCAATTCAAGTCAAATGACAAGTTATTTTCTTGTCAGATGGGGCCGCAGATTGTACGCTGCTCACCATCCTGGGGGTTCAGGATGTCCTGCAGCATGGCTGAGCCATGAGACTTGTGGAGTAGAATTATGAAGAGGTGAAGCACAAACATTTCCTATGCACCTTTATTGCATTACCAACTAAGTTTAAATCTCTGAAGTAGTCATTAGTTTCAAGAGCATATCCAACCACAAATTCATCTGGAATTTCAAAGCCTGTGTCTGTAAGAAAATACACTTCTTTTTATACTTCAGTGGTGTAAGTAGCTTTGAAATGCACAGTTGGTTTTCAACACATACTTGAGCTGAGATAAATAGGCATCATCTCCTTCAGGGTGCTTTCTTAAGAATCTGAGCTGTACATTGATGACATAGGCTACAATCTAAACCATTCCCTTCAGTCAGTTATATAATTAAGGTGTTAAGAAAATGATTTTTATGAAAAAAAATACTTGTTTCTAACCTATGTTATGAGTTAGTCCTCAGAGAGGAGACAAGAAGTGAGATTTTACTTGAGTGAAAGTAGATGAACTGTTATTCAGTAGGACTTTTCAGTTTGGAAACAAGTCAAATTTAATAATGTGGAGTCAAAACAAATGCCCTCCCGGGTCCAAGCAAACAAAACACAGTTAAGGTTTGAGCTGTTTCTGCTAAAGAGTTGAATTTGTATATCAAATAGCTAAACCTGCACTCAGGCCAACCAGGGGAAAAAAACAAGGTGGTCATGAAGTCTCAGGATAGCCTAGCTGGTCATTGGCTTTTTCTGTAGCTTCTCCTCATTGCTCTCGGCTTTCATGAAACTTTTGTGCCAGCTGTCAGATGTGCTGCTTGAAGAGAAATTGCAGGACTGTTTTGGAAAGGACAGGAAAAAAATGCCAGAAAAAGATGATACTTACAGTCTGCTCTGTTTCCTGGACTCTGATGTGTCCTTGTAACGAGCAGGCTGTAAGGCAGAGCAGAGAAGGTTGGTTTTTAAAATGCCTTGCCCTAAGCTCTAGACTTCCATTCTGCCACACCTTCCCATGAGTGGGGAAGGGAAGGGAAGGGAAGGGAAGGGAAGGGAAGGGAAGGGAAGGGAAGGGAAGGGAAGGGAAGGGAAGGGAAGGGAAGGGAAGGGAAGGGAAGGGAAGGGAAGGGAAGGGAAGGGAAGGGAAGGGAAGGGAAGGGAAGGGAAGGGAAGGGAAGGGAAGGGAAGGGAAGGGAAGGGAAGGGAAGGGAAGGGAAGGGAAGGGAAGGGAAGGGAAGGGAAGGGAAGGGAAGGGAAGGGAAGGGAAGGGAAGGGAAGGGAAGGAGCAAATTGCAGCAAATTAGGCAAGAAAAACACACTAAAACCCTCAGTTAAAGGAATTTGCACTGATTTTCAAAGCAGACTGTTGCCTGAACTACTGACTTGACTTTAGTGGTTTCTGAAGAGTCTTTCTGTAAGTATTTATGAAAGCTTAAAAAATGGTGGTAAAGGCACCTATGTCAGGTCTATCCATTGCTCTATGTATAGCACTGGTATTCCAGAGCCACACTGAATGAGTCAGTTTAGTATGGTTCATTTCTGGGCACTCTGGGATAAAATGGGAAATAGGATCTTTGGCAGCAGTCATCACTGATCACTCCAAATTTCCACTAAGCTGGGTGGGAATTATTCACTGTTTCAAAGCCCAGCAATTTAAATCAGTGTTAAGTGGCTGGAAGTATGCAGTATCAAAATCTTAATAAAGATGGATTTCCTGGAAAATACACAAGAACAGTTGCTTCCCTTTAAAAGCTGAAGATGCTAATTCAGACCTTCCTATTCAGTGCAGACAGTTCCTCTAAAAAAAAAAAAAATTTTTTTTCTTTTGCAGGAGTATCATTCTAGAAGGAGAAAAAAGACATGGAAGTCATATAAAGCATGCCCAAAAGGGTTATCCTGTATTTATGTGAAAGGTGTGCTGCTCTTGCTTTTTGCAAGAGGAGGGAGTTGGAGCTCTGTCCCTGGCTTTGGCATGTTGAGTGTTCTACTGGATGTTTATTCCAGGGAATGTATAATTTCCACCCTTTGGGGTAGATCAGTAAATCAGCTCCTACAGCTCAGCATTTCATGAGCTCCTACCCTGAGCATTTCATGCATCCAAATATTAAAATTACAGGTTTGAATGTCCAGCAATTAATATTTTATTCAACTTCTTTTTCTAGCTCATAGAAAATCTGGGTTTACAACAAACTAGAATACTTCCTACAATACAGATGCCTCCATTCTCTGCACATCTGTAACTCTGGCTGATCTACAATACTGATAAAAATTGCAGGTTGTAGTTTCACACAAATTCAACGTTTTTTCCTGGGTTTTCTGCTCACATTGAACTTATCTTAAGGATTTACTTTTGCTTTCTCCATAAACTCTTAAGGATTTACTTTTGCTTTCTCCATAAACTCTGGAAAGATGTGATTAGTTTTATCTTATTTTGGTAAGTAGGCCAACCTCATCGTGCTGTTTTTCAATTGAGTTTATTCTGTATAAAATTACTTTTGCTTTCTTCCAGCAGTCTTGCAGACATTGTTTTCTGACTTGCACATCCAATTCTTCTGCATTGTTCACATTTAATGAGTTATCATATCATATCAGAGATAACTGTTCAGCTTTATAAAATATAAAATAACATTAAAATTTTATGAACTAAATACAACATTTAAAAGGTATTTACTATATTTTAGCATGCTGAAGGACCGCCCCAATAATTTAATACAAAAAACCAATTTTTATAAAACTTAGATTTATATATAAAAGCAAATACACTTGAAATATAAGCTGCAGTTACAAGAGGTGAACTTGCAATTATAGTTCCTATAAACAGTTTTCACAATGATGCTGTGGAAAGAAAAAGAAAAGTTTTTTCATTGAATTCACTCTGGACTCTTCACCAGTACGAGTCTCTGCTTTTTTAAAAAAACAACTCCATATTAATGGACACTACAAATCTCCACACCTCCTCAGTCTTACACAAACATCTCAGTTGTGCCTGCAGCACAGAAATGGAGGTACACGTTTGTTTTTTCCTAATTAGCAACTGCACACCCTCCACGCTCTAGAGATTAGAGGACAAGGTCTCTCTGTTTCATGGGAGGGATTGTACAGATAATTAACAAAAAAACTGAAACAGGGGGCCTAAGAATACATCCTACTTCAGAAAAAAAAAGATCAAGATTTCCTAAGATTGGAAATTAAAGCAGACACAGTGATTTCAGGCTTGATGATCTCCTGGTTTATTCTCTCCCTCTAGTGGTACATCCCCAGGAAGAAAGTATCCCCTGGGTGTTAAATGACAATATTGATATTTTGCACACAATTTAGAGATGGGAAAGCTTTTAAGAACTGGCTCTACAGGGAGAGGTTTCACAAATGCATTTTTGCAACACTACTGGAATTTTTACTTCTCGTTTTTTTTGCCTAAGTCAGTTCTTGATGACAAATAGGCAACTTCCTGTGCAGAAAACAAACATCTTTTGGACTATACAGAATTACAAAAAAAGCTGCCACAGTTAAAATCACTGGTGGAATCAGCAGAACACTGAGATGGAAACAATCCCTCTCCTTTTTAAAGCAGCAACAGCAAGCTTACTCATTTGTTTGCAGTTCTGCAGCACAAAAGTAGCAGCTTTGATGAGTTTCTCGTCCTGAGATTCTGTCAATACCTGAATCATGAGTGCCAGACCATTGCTCTGAAGCAGCTCACACTGGTTCTCTTCTAGAACAGGACGTGGTAAGGAAAGCTTTGGTTTCAGCCCCATACACCTTCATCTTACAGTCATTTGAGGGGCTGCAAGTTTCTGTAGAAAGAGAGATTTTCATTCCAGACCCGAGCCTGCTGCAGTGACAGCAGGAGAGCTTTACATCCCACAGGATGATTTGACCAGAACTCAGATTGCTGTAAGAAAACTGAAGGATTGAGACCACTTATTCGATGGAGTTCCAAGCTCATTTAATTCTGGCCTGAAACATTTGAATAATGACTCCTGTATTTCTTCTCTTCCATCACCTGCTCTTGGAGTAGATATGCAACATTTCTGTGAGGCCTGGGATGCAGAAATATCAAAATCTCAAGGCTTATAATTAGCAAAATAAAATTAGTAGCTTAAGCCTGGTCTAGCCAATCTGTTCCTCCTCATTTCTTATGTCATTAGCTGAATTTTTATTGTGCTCTCATTCACATATGGAATCACAGAACTGGTAACTTGCTAAACATAGTTCTTTCTTCTTTAAACTTAATAAAAAAGGAAATAAAAAATTTTAACATTTTTATTTTGACAGTGTTGACATTTTAAGAGAAACTTTTTTCTTTTGAAATAATTTTTCAATAATTTTTAAATGTTTTTTCTTTTCAAAAGACATTTTCCATTAAGTCTTGTTTCACTAATTCTTCATGGAAAAATGTCTGTTAAAATAAATTTATGACCTCTTGAGCTAATTATTGAACATGGTTTTGGCACTCAGAGGATGAAAATCAACCAGGATTTTTGAACATAAGGCCTTTTTCTTGTTTCTCTAAACATACATGAGAAAAAACAGAAGTACAAATAAATTTCCCTTTCTCTTTGCTTGTGCTACCACAAAATACCAACTGAAGTGCTGTATTTGTACCAGACATGCTTGGGCAAGCCCTGAGGAACATGACAAAAACATTTCAGGGCTACCAACTGCTTCTGTGTCTTGGAAGCAATGCTCTTACATGGCTTTTACAAATATTCCTGGCCTTGTAAGCAGTGGATAGAAGCTGTATGTGCCCAGGACCATGAAAAGGGTGCTCAAGGCAACCCATCTGCTAGGTCTGGATTGTAGTAGCTTTCAGGTCTGGATTAATTATTCCCTGGGACACCTAAGCCCAGCTCTGAATTCTTGCATATTTAGTCTAGGTTTCAAAGCTACTAAAGACACTTCCTGCTAACAAGCTTAAAGATGGAACATTCTAGAAAACTTTTTGTCCAAATACTGACATTGTATTATTTAATAGAACTCTCTCTCATGTTCCAGTCTTGATGAAGTGACACCACGGGAGGAGTCAGTGGATGAGAATTTAGGAGAAGCTGACAGACAGAAAAGAGAAAAAACAAATCTTACCACAAACTTCAGTACAGTGTGCAATTGTTAGAATAATACTGATTTTTTTTCTCCTGTGCTCAGTGTCTCATTGGACAGCAGTTTCAGCAGCTCTGACACAGTGGGATACTCTGCCAAGACAACACTCATGGCAGCTGTTTGTTAAAATAATTGGAAGGAAAAGAAAGTCCATCATGAGTGTACAGGAATTATCCAAGGATCAAATGCTGGGTTTGGAGGGAACTGTGCAGAGCCCTCAAAGCCTTGGGCCTGCTCAGCTCTGCCCTGCTCCACCTTGAACAGCTCAGATTACCCCACCCCTCCTGTGCTGCTCCCAAATCCAGCCCTGCCCATCCTCCCAGCCTGTGCTCCACGAAGAGGATGCAGAAGATCTGATGAATGAGGAGGGCTTTGCACTGTGCAGCTTCTGGAGATCCCTGCTGAGTTTCTCCATGTCCTTGATCAGCTCCAGCAAGGAGCCAGAGAGAGCTGAATAAGCTCTGACACGCAGAGTATCTGCCATGAAAAGAGCAGGGGGCAAACCCTTCCTGGCACTGGCAACACCACTGCCAGACCATCCACGCTGAGGCCCAGTCCTGTCACACCCAGCTGATCTGAAACTACCCTCACAACTAGTGCAGGCTGATGCTTTTCAACCTTTGGGAACTTCCATTGGAAGCTCTTATGGCAGAAGTGTGAGATACAGCAACCATGGCCACAGCACAGGCTCGTCAGGATCACAGGCTTCTGCAAACCTCCTGTGCAAAACACAAAACCTCATCAGGAGAGCAGTGCCCAGCCAGCAAACCACAGCAGAGTGTGCTGTGCAGAAACAACACATTTGTTCAGCTCCACCTCTAAATGACTAAAGCTTCCTAAAGCTACACAATTTATGTTTCAGCCACAGGCCTAACTCCAGGATCCAAACTGACTGGTCAAATCCAGGCCCAGAGCTCAGCTTTACTTACCCAGCACGGGCTGGAGCATCTCACTTTTAATGTTCAGTGGGGTTTAAATTTCACTGCATTTATTTGAGCAACAATGGGACAGTAATCCACCTAAGATGAACTGAATCACTCCCCACTTACACCTCTGAGTTTTAAAAAGCACTGCTACATCCACTGAGATGTGTAGAACTTAACTGCCTTGAAGAATTCATTTCTGCAACTTTTCCACCAGCACAAGACTTTAAAAATTGCATTTTAAAATTACCATAGATCAGAAATGTCTTTCCACTCACAGTTAGTAGCAATACAGGCATCCAGAGTCTTTGTTACTGCCACTGCAAGTTTCATGCTGGAGTGACACAAACAGGAATCACGCAAAAGCTCAAGGAGAACTTTGGCTAATGTATCCAATCCTCCAATAGAAACAAAATATTTCTGCACATCTGCTTAGTGGAAAAAAAAAGAAAGAAATTGATTTAAGTGACAGAGTTTGCAAATTATTTTAGCATTGCACCAAGTAAGTCCATCAGAGTTTTTCTGTGCATGTGTTAGTCATTACATTTCCTATACAACACAAGCTGGATATACATTGATCTCAAGAAATGCAGTAACTGCATATAAAATAGTTACAGGAAAACATGACCCTGATATGTGCACAAAAGGGCAAACATCATGCCTGAGTTCTTCCTAAGTCATTGTTTTCAGTCACATCATAAGGACTTTAATTTAGACACACTTTGAATCAGAACAGCTCTGAACAGTTTTACTGACCCTATGAAATGTAAGCAGACTGTGCCTATTTGGGGACTTGAGCACAGCGTAGTGTAAGTAAAGATGGTGGAATACAATGGTCAGAGTAAAAGTGGGAAGAACAGCAAATGACTTTGTAGGGATTGACAAGAAAGAAAAACCCATTGAGCTCTTGGATTAAGCTTCCTTTTATCAAATGCAAAGCTGTGTAAAGCTTGAGCTGCACTCACAGTTGTTTGCAACTGTGAGACCACGAAATGAACAGACGGGACGAACTATCTCAGGCTCTGTGCAACTCTCCAGCCACTCTTTGGCATAGGGAAAAACCCAACAGGAAATGTCTGTATTCTCTTCTGGAAAAGGAAAAACAAATTACCCCAAATCAAAACGCAATGAAATCAACTTCAGCTGAACGGTAAAAATGAAACCAAAGTGTTACAGATTTGGAGAATATCTTTGAACTACTTCCACAATTCTCAGAGCAACCCCCGTTCTGGGGGTTGTTGACACAGGCACAGAGAGTGCTGCACACTGAGGACCAGAGCTGATAGCAGGGATCAGTATTTTCAGCTGACAGATTCTTCTCAGACCTGGAGAGAGTTGTTCTGTTAGGGAAAATGCAAACAAGTCCCAAATAGTCAAGGAAACATAGCTGCTAACCAGCCTACTATTTGTCTGTTTGAACTGCAACCCTGTTCACCTGAACAACTGCAGCAGCAGGCTGATGCCGCCTGTGTCTCTGACACAGCTTTGCCCATTTTCTAAAAGAGAACACACATAAGACTCCAGAGACAAATGCAACTGCAGACAAAATCTTAACAGCAAGTTGAATTTACATACGTACATTCCCTTTCCTAAGCACAAATCCTCCCCAGAAGGAAATACAAAATCAGATCAACATATTGGTAAATAACCTTTCTATGTCTCTCTCTTTCTAGACACTCCCAGAAATTATGGGTTTGCATTTGCAAACTATCTTTTTAGAACTAAACTACATTCTGCTGTTTAAGGACATTCCAGTGAGCAATGACCTATTTTGACCACTGACGTTCAATTCCATGCAAACATTCATCTTTATAAATTCACTTCACTAAAACATTGCTTATTGAATGTTCCAAATTTTGGACTGCAAATTGGCAAATAGAAAAGGAGTGTTGTTGTAACACAGAAAAAAACCAACTTACCATTATTTGACACCAGTACTAAGATGACAGAAACAGACATTCTTTTCAAGTTCACACCAGAATCCTTTATAATTAAAAATAAAATGAGGTCTTCAAATAATGCAGAAGTACACAAAGTCTGTTGACAAGACACTGAAAACAAAAAGTGAAAATCATTAAGTCCTAAATTATTAAGTCTCAATTGTGGCCGGTATGTGGGGAGCAGAGACAGGGCATGACTATGAAGTGCCTGAGGGCTTCCCCCTGCAGTGAGTTCTACACCAAGCAGGACCCTGGCAAACTTTGGAATAATCCAGGAGTCACTGAACACATGCTGCTGAGGGAGAGGGGGAGTGCAGGTGTCTGGTAACTTAAAGACACCCTGTGTGCACAAGTCAGCAAGGCACTGATCAAATCTGGGGATGGACAGGGCAACTGGGGCACCCTCACTGCCCTTGCTCCAGCTGACAATCTTGTCATCTCATTTGGTGAGACCAAAAGCAAATGGAGACAAAGCAGGAGCACAAGCAATGGCAGGGGGCCATAGCGCACTAAGAAATACAAACAATGTTATTTTTATTACCATTACTCTCTAGAATAATCCCCAATGTAAATAAAGCTGCTTCCTTTACGATGCAATGAGCACTCGACTTGGCAAAGTCATTTATAAACATCAAACCACCAATTTCTCCAAAATATTCACTTGCTTCACCTACAAGAGGAAAAAAAGAACAGAAACTTTTGCTTCTGTTTCTCTGCAAAATGAAAGGCTTCTAAGATTTTCCAACATCTCAAGCCTTATGTCCTTTAGACATTTTTACAATACCCACCAGTTTCTTGGCATATATGGTGAACAGAAATGACTGCATTGTTTCTAAGGAAAAGCCTTTCTTACTCTTTTGTTGGCAAATGGAATAGATAGGGACCAAAGCCTCCTGCTCAGACTGAGCACAGTCCATCTGAGATTTAAGGCATTCAAGCAGTAAGTTCAGATCTCTTTTCATATCTAGGAGCAAACACAAAAAACTTCATTAAAATTGTTATTTCTTCAATCTATTCATCTAGTCAGTATTAGAATAAACCTGTCAAAATGTAGTATGTATGTGTATTTTTAAAAATGGGGGAAAGTGAGCCAAAATGGAGCAACATCACTTGTATTCAGCCACAAACAACAAACCTAGAAATATTTCTGTCCAGAGTTTTTTATTTGAGCATGATTTCATTTGCAGAGTAACAGCCTCCTTTTAATATTTCTGGCCTTTAATTACTAGTAATTCTAAGGATGTCTGATATAAACTACTACATATTAAATTCACAATTGCAAGGTGCATTAAGTGTAAATAATACACAGCCATTAAAGTATTCAGAGTGCAAATAAAATTTGGAGTGCAGTTGAAAATCTGTGGAGTAGTAAGGAAAGAGTCCAAGAGCACAAGGCTGCTCCGTGGTACTGAGGTACAGGAGACATAAACCAGCAGCACAGCAGCAGAGCCCTCAGTCAGGTGGTTGGAGATGTAACACAAAATATTCTCTGGGCACCTACATACAACCCTAGGTGGGTAAACAGACTTGGAAAATCTGCTTCTTAGTCTTTGGGCTATCATTAAAAGACTTAGTTGATAATTATTTCTAACAGTGACAGAAGGTATTGTTTACTGCAAACCCTTATAAGCTTTGAGGGTTCTTAAAGACGTTAAAATACAATAAAATGTGGATAAATATTAGCAAATTAAAAAATAAAAAAGTGACTTTGTGGTGGTGTGTTTTAGTATGTGTGCAGGTTTGGCATTGGATTTACCCTTATCATATCTAATACAGTATCCAAAATTTGGCAACTAGGAAAAAGCATGTTTTCCCAACTGCTCACCACCCCACAACAGGCCTATCACAGTGGTCTAGTAAAACTTTGTAAAACTGATGCAGATTATAATGACAAATTATATTAGATATCTTACCACACTGATTTATCTCCACCTTTTGAGTCTTCATCTTTGTTTTATCTCTGTTCTTGTTCTACAACAGCAAGGAAAAAGTTCTTTCAGTTCTGTTCAGATTAGCAGTATATATAATATATGCAGTATAAATGACATCATTTTTCTAAATGCACTTTTCCCAGCACTTTTCTGCTTTTACTTTGTCACCTCAGACAAACAGCTGAATGTATTCTTGTATGGCAAAGTTTTCCTTTGGAAATACAGCATTTTATAATAGTAACTACCAGGTGATCATCTTTTGAGAGTGGACATTCTGCAGAAATCAGGTTGTTCCAGGTTACCCCTGAGGGGCACTGTCATTAAAGAATATCCCTCTGCTCTGTGTCACTGATCACAACAAATCTTATCCAACTCTCCTTACAAGAGTGGCCAACTTTGCCATCAGCCAACAACTGGCACTAAGACCAAGTCATGTTCCTTAGGGGGTGAACACTCTAAAACACTCGGCCTCCTGCTGCTCAAGGAACCACTAAAGCATCAGCACTCTTCTGGCAGCACTGATCAAACCAAGGGCAGTGAGCACAGAGACATGTTCCTTATAGTGAGAACTCACTGAAATTCACCAAAGACATTGCCACATTCCATGGACCATGGAACCCACAAAACCCCACAGCATTGCTTCTTCACAAACCCCACGGGGCAGCCTCTGAGAGCAGAGTAGCAGAGTGACATTCAGCTTTAGAGGCAGAAAGATGCTCCTTCAAACATGCCCCAAGTCCCAAACAGAGAAGGTTGATGCAAGCATCACAGCAACCTCTTACAATTTCTCCAAAAATTACTTTGCTCCAGGTAGAAACTTTAAATCAGTGGCAAATGCAGCTTAAGAATGGATTCCTTTTCCTTCTCCAAGTGGAGCAAAGGCTCAAAGCAGAATCACTGTCATCTTAATGAAGACAGCCAGCCCTGCTTTCTCTTGGGAGTTACTGACTGCTCCCATTCCTTTGCTGCTTCCCTTAGAGAGCGAGAATTGAGAGTTCATCTCCTTGCAGCCTTTCAGAAGTGATAACAAACATGCATTTTATTTTCCTGCAAATCCAACAATGCCACAACAAGGAAAAGCTTGCCAGCCTTCCTCACCTCTTTTTGTCCTACTGCCACCACCCCGCCAGCCTAAGTAATAGCACAACTCATCCAAACAAAAGGAAGGCTGTAAAAATGAGTTTGCTCTGGTGCTAATTGCTTTTCAGAAGAGTTTCATTTCATACATGTTTATACAATTATGCAATATAGGAAGCACAAGGGGTTTAAAACTGGATATATACAAGGACACATCTTGACCTTTACCTGCATCTTTTTGACTTTTTCAACCTACAGGAAGCACACAAAATAGTATTTATAAGCCCGCCTACATTAATTAGAAGCAAATAGCTCACCTTGGTTGTTGCATCACAGAGCAAGGTGGAAAGGCAAACAACTAGATTTGCTTCAACAAACAGCTGCCAAATGTTGCATATCAAACTCTTCTCCATCAGTTATGGAAAATAACCCGGTAACATCGCTTCAAACCTCTCCTGGAGAAGTGCAGATCTGCCAACGTGTGTGCTCAGCAGCACTAGAGCACATGGCTGGCACGGTCAGTAGACCAGCCAGCCTGGGCAGGATTTACCCTTCGAAACCCAGGGAGCAAAGCCCAGAGGGGAGAAGTGCGGGTTGTTGGCGTCCTGTGCAAACCAAACCCCACAGCAGCAGCTGAGGCCGTGAGGACACTGAGCTGTGGAACAGGACTCGGGGCTGTCCTGGCCTATTCCAGCTCCCCCGCACCCTCCTCCCTCAGATGGGCCGTGTGTGATTTACAGCTCATTATCAGAGCTCCACTCTGAAGTCTTAGCAAGCACCCCAGATCAGCCCAAATAGAAAAGGGAAAGAACATATCAAATTTTAAAACAAAGCAGGGGGAGGAGGGGCTTGGAAGGCAACAGTCTGAAGATGAAACAGCAGCTGCATTCTTCTGTGGGAAGGCTGGGGAGTCCCGAGGGGGAAATGGGGCACGGCTCGGGTACCTGTGATCCAGCGGCGCGGGTGGCTCCGGGCAGACCCCGAGGCGAGGCGGGTGCCCGCTGCTGAGAGCTGTGAGGCTGAGAGACGGGATCTGCGGGCTGAGGGGTGGGATCTGCGGGCTGAGGGGTGGGATCTGCGGGCTGAGAGGTGGGATGTGCGGGCTGAGGGACGGGATGTGCGGGCTGAGGGACGGGATGTGCGGGCTGAGGGACGGGATGTGCGGGCTGAGGGACGGGATGTGCGGGCTGAGGGACGGGATGTGCGGGCTGAGGGACGGGATGTGCGGGCTGAGGGGTGGGATGTGCGGGCTGAAGGACACCGGAGGCCCCGCTGCACTGAGGGCCGGGATCTCGCGGATCTGAGGGCAGAGCCCGGCCCGGCCCCTCAGGAGACGCCGCAGCCGCAGCGCCGCCCCAGCCCCTCAGGGCGCGGCCGCCCTCGGAGGCGGGACAGCCCTGAGCCTTCCCCTCGGCCAGGCGGGAAGTGCTTGGAATTGTAGAACCGCCAGGGGTGAAAGAGATCCTGAAGACCATCAGTTTAACATCAACCCAGCACTGACACTGCAAACCCTAAACCACTAAACTATTTGCCAGTGTCAGATCCAGAGGCCTCTTTAACACCTCCAGGGATGGCAACTGCACCACCTCTCTGACCAACCTCTTCCCAGGCCTGAACACCTGAACAGTGAAATTTTTTTTCTAAAGTCTAACCTGAATTTCCTCTCAACCTGAGGCCACTTCCTCTGGCTCTCAGTGCAGGCCCAGCAAAGAGAGCAGCCCCCCCTCAGTGCTCGCTCCTGTCAGGGAGTGGGAGACAGCGGT
Organism: Fringilla coelebs; assembly: GCF_963513975.1. Lineage (NCBI taxonomy): Eukaryota > Metazoa > Chordata > Aves > Passeriformes > Fringillidae > Fringilla > Fringilla coelebs. Next base: position 2,918,966 of record NW_028167443.1, on the reverse strand, counting down.
GAGGTCCCTCCGGAGCCTCTTCTCCAGACTGAACAAACCCAGCTCCCCCAGCTACTCCTCATGGGGCATGTTTTCTAGAGCCTTCGTGAGCCTTGCTGCCCTTCTCTGGACACACTCAGCCCCTCAATGTTCCTTTTCTGAGGGGCCCAGAGCTGACACAGCGCTCGAGCTGTGGCCTCAGCAGTGCCCAGCGCAGAGGGGCAGGCGCTGCCCTGGTCCCGCTGCCCACACTGCTGCTGATCCAGGCCAGGTGCCAGTGGCCTCTTGCCCCCTTGGGCACACCTGGGCTCACACTGGGGCGGCTGGTGACCTGCAGCATGTGGCACTTGGCCTTGTGGAGCCTCACGCCCTTGTCCTTGGCCCATTGATCGAGTCTGTCCAAGTCTCACTGCAGAGCCTTCCCGTCCTCCAGCAGATCCATGCTCCCCCACAACGAGGCATCTGCAAATTTACTGAGGGTGCTCTCAATCCCCACCTCCAGATCATCAATAAAGATGTTGACCAGGACCAGCCCCAAAACTGAGCCCTGGAGGACACATTTCAGTGCAGCTCAGTTTGCATATTCTGCAGCGGGAGTCTTTACTGTCCCCAGTACAAAAAGAGCTGCCATCCCTTGGCACTGGCCACACACACAGAGGTACAGGAAAAAAACCTTTTACTTGGTGAATCTGGCTGACAGAACTGAGCTTTCAGGCACACACTCCCTTTCCCTAATGAACCTGAACTCAAGAAAAGGTATTTCACCTTCCAGCTCTTTGTACCTTTGGATCTTCAGACCATCAGAGCTCCACCGGCCTCTCTCATCCTTTTGTGCCTTCTCCCCACTCAAGCTGAGGAGCAGCTTTGATAAGAAAAAATGCAGTTCTGCTGCCAATGAGGTGAGACAATTTGCAAATGCAACTTACCCTGCCAAAAACAGCTACTGCCTTTTTCTTTCAGAGGTGAGTCATCAGAAGTAATGAAAATGCGTTGCATTATAAACCAAAGAGGAAAAGAAACAAAAGCACTCAGAGAGGATTTGGCAAAGCCAAGAGATGCCAATGTGGCTTATCCTGTTGGCTGCTCAGTTATTGCAGACCTTTACTACTTTAGCATTTGTCTTGTTTGGAGATTGTGCTCAGATAATTCAGTGATGGGTACAAGAGAAATTTTAAAAATCATAGTTGATCGCAAAAAAATACAGCTTAGGAAAATTTAAATAGATCAGGAAGTATTTACATCAGGATGATGACAGTTACCACATAGAGACCAAAATAAGCCCTTTTAACCAAACTTCATTGATATCCTTGTTCCTCAAGCCCTACTATCCATTAGTTTGGCTGATGTACTATAATGTAAAAATACTGTTCAATAGGTTGTATTGTTTATACTTTCCAACACTTCTGTTGTGTTTTCTAAAAGCTCTGAGTATTTTTTAGTTTGAAAAAATATCTATTATTTTGGTAGTAACATTGCAGTTCTGTGTTTCCTTTTGGTACTCAGCTGAAGAAATACAGAAAAAAAAAGAGCAGAAGAAATAGCAGAGGTGGATAGTAGATCACAAGGAGCAGAGTTACAGGAGATGAGTACATTACTACTGCCACTGCTTAAGAGCATCTCTCACAAAAAGCAGACTGGCTACACTGTCCCAACTCCGTTATTTCAACTCTCCATGACTTGTTTCTTGCTTTGCAAAGCTGAGCTGAGCCATTTTTACCTCATATGAATAACAACTAGTAATACACACTTACAGTTCTCTTGTATCACTGCAACAGCACGAGGCACCCTTAGAATTTTTTAGGGCAATTGCAATGCCGTCCCTGAATTTAAACAGGTTCAAGATATTATTTGTAGTTAATTCTTGAAGGTAATTTGTAGCAAAAGTCAAAAAATTATTGCAGATGGTCAGTAACTGGACTGTTATGTGTATGGGATGCACAGTGTGATTTAAGTACTGCTCCATTCTGTGTGACTCCAGGCTTTGAGAAAGAGTAATCCCACTTGGCATTTGGACTCCATTTGGTCTCAGTAATTATGGATCCAGAGTAACTTGTTAGAAGCTTGTGAAAAAATGACTCTGAAGTTTACAGAAGAGCTGAAGTGTACAGAAGGATGAGAATTCAATGAATAATTCAATGAATTACCAAGCTGTTTTGCCTTTTTGAGGCTCTTGGGGTTTTTTGGGTTAAGTATTTACATGTATAATACAGGTGGCTCCTGTGTCTTGGTTTGGAAAGACAGGTGTTTGCTAAGGAAGGCAGGAGCCTTTCTTGAAATGGAAAAATGTAAACTGTTTTGTTTAAAATTTGAAATTAAAGGGGGCTCTCAGTAAAAATATGGGAGCAGGAATAACAGTTCTTTATTAGGGAAGTGTCAGTGATGGGGAGAGATGGGGAGACTGACTCGGTGACCAGAATCTGCTTTTATTGTGGGATACAAGCACTTATGTACTATTTTATGGAGACTAGTAATGTGTACTACAATGATTAGGTTAAAATCACATACACAAACTTATGCATATAACAACATCCCTTGCTTGCATATAAAAAAATCCCTTGAGTTTAATGGGATTATCTTTTTCCAGTAAAGCGGTCTGATTTAATATTCTTGCAATCTAGGTCTAATTTTCCAAGTTCCATTTGTTTTTGCCAAAGCATCCTGTTATCAAATCTCTTATGTTAACCAGGTCAAAAGTCCATCATCTGTCTTCTGTCCTCCAACATTCCAATATCGTAACCCCTGAATGATATTACTGATGGATGGGAATGGTTTAGATTGTAGCCTCTGTCATCAATGTACAGCTCAGATTCTTAGGAAAGCACCCTGAAGGAAATGATGCCTATTTATCTTAGCTCAAGTATGTGTTGAAAACCAACTGTGCATTTCAGAGCTTACACCACTGAAGTATAAAAAGAACTGCATTTTTTCTACAGATACAGGCTTTGAAATTCCAGATAAATTTGTGGTTGGACATGCTCTTGACACTAATGACTACTTCAGAGATTTAAACTGAGTTGGTAACGCAATAAAGGTGCATAGGAAATGTTTGTGCTTCACCTTTTCATAGTTCTACTCCACAACACTCATGGCTCAGCCATGCTGCAGGACATCCTGAACCCCCAGGATGGTGAGCAGCGTACAATCTGCAGCCCCATCTGACAAGAAAATAACTTGTCATTTGACTTGAATTGGATGTTTGTCTGTCTTAGTTCAATCCTGTGTTGCTCTTCTGTCACCAAGTCTGTAAAGCGGCCGTGCAGGCACTCTGTGGGAAGGTTTTCCACACACTTATGGATAACATGGCTGTGAGATCTCTCTTCCCTTATTCCATGACAACTTTGTTAGGCTGCACAGAGCAGTAGACTTAGAAACATCATAAACTAATGGGGTTGGTCTTTTATTCCCCTCCTTTTCAAAAGTGCTTTCTTAATTCTGGTTAACTCAGAAAGTTTTTCATTTCTAAGTCTTTCCACTAAGACAAACCAGTTCTGCTGAAGACACACTCAATCTGTGCTATTGCTCAGCAGCATGAAGCTGTATGCAGTAATTAAAAAGCCCTAAGCCATTTAGAATATATAAACCTATATATTCCAGATCAACTCAGAAAAAGTATTAAAATCTCGAGTTTACTGCAAGAATATTAAAATCTCGAGTTTACTGCAAGCAGGAAATTGCAATAATTCTGATTCTAGTGTGTGTTTCATTACAATGCTGGGAATACAACTGAAAATCAGTCTTGCATTTCATTTGAGGAAAGTGTTTGATCAATATTGTTGGTTTTTGTTTTTCCTTTCAGCACATCTGTGTTCTGAAAGAGAATGCCAAAGAGAAATCCAGGATGTGATCATGTCAGTCTTCTGGAGACCTAATTGCTGGCTGCTGATGAGGTGATAAACCATTCCAGCAGGAAATGCCTTCTGCTCCTTGTGTGTCCCTAGGAAGAAGGAGAAGGTGCCTGTTCCTGCCTGCAGTGGCTGATTCCCACTTGTTCTGTGCGCTGAACACAAAGTGTCAGAGCCTGGGTTCCCCCGGCGCCGCCTTCCTTGTGCAGGAGCAGCCCGGGGCTGGGGCCGAGCCCCGGCGATATCGAGCGCTGCCGCTGTGGCCGTCACGGTGCGGGCCCCGGAGCGGATTCCTCGCCCTGCGCCCGGGGCCCGAGGGGGCAGCAGGGCTGGAAGGAGCGGGGACCGAGGCCCGCCCGGCGTCCCCGGCCCGGCCCGGCCCCGACAATCGGGTGCCGCGGTTGCCGGGGAACCGCGAGCGCGGCCACAGCGGCTGTGACGGCGCCGCCGCCTCAGTTGGCGCAGAGCGCTCCGGGCTGGGTGTTGGTAGCCTGGGCTCTGCCACGGCCGCAGCCAGCGATTCGCCAGGTGACTTGTGCACAGAGATTGTCTCTGCCAGCCAGCCCTGAACTCGCAGGGCATTGGTCTCTGCCAGCGAGGAGTCCTGAATTTCGTTGGAAGGTAAAGATGCGCTCCAGTTGTACTTTTTGGTTTTGTCACATCTGTGCTCTGAAAGGGAATTCCAAAGGGAAAGAGAGGATGTGATCATGCCACTCTCCTCATGCAGCAGTTCAGTTGCATGTACAGGCACCTCCTTGGGGTGGGGCAAGTTGGACTCTGTCTCTTGCTACTTTCAAATAATAGAAAATCTTTAGCACCAGTATATCCATTTGAGCCTACGATGAATTGGGTTGTGGATTTTCAGATGTGTTGTGTTCCTTTGCATGTCATGCAGTTGTCTGGTGCAAGGCCTCAGGAATGGGTCTGGGGACACTTTGGAGGTCTGGGATGGGTTATGACACCCCCTCAGCTGGCCCTCATGGGAATGTGCCCTGGCTGTGGCCTTCTGGGGCTGGGGGGTTTTAGAGCTGAGCCTGTTTGTCTGAGGGAGGATGGGTGTCCACTGCCCCTTACCAGAGGTTGCACCACACCCCCAAAATTTCCTCCTCCCCCCTCTGTTGATGGGAGGTTTGTGTGCAAACCTGGCCTCAGCAGATGAGTCTGTGGCTATGCCTTGCCCAGCCTGAAGGCAGACAGAGCCTATTTTCAGGAGAGCTGCTGGGTTTGGCTTTGTGTGGATACATTTTTCTCAATGAGCCTTGTTCACTTCTCCCCAGACCTGAGCTAAAAAGACAATGGTGTCACCTTGATCTTGTCTCAAGTTCCCTTAGGTGGCTTAACTCCCAGTCCCAAGTTCCAGTCAGGAGGCATTTTCAGGGAGGGCTGGGCTTCAGTGGTCACAGCTTCTTTATTCAGTTTTGTCAGAATGGGCAAAAGTTCCTTCATACCAAGATTTAAGCCATTAGCCATAACATGTCTCTCTCTTCCAGTCTCTCCCAAGTCCTGTGAGGAGCAGCTGAGAGAGCAGGGGTGGTTTAGCCTAAAGAAGAGAAGGCTCACTCCAGCTATTTTGAAGTAATATTGAAGCTACAGCTTTGTCTGTTCCAACTCTTATTAATGTTCAGCTTTTGAGCTCTAAGTTTCAGTACGATCCCTCTTTGAATTGCACAAGGCAGCCATATAGTTCAAATAAAGTCCAGCTAGAGGCCTAACAATACCAGCTACTTATGCCAAACAAGCACTTAGCTACTTTCAAATCATATCAAATTTTTTAGCCCCAGTATATGCCTTGAATGTGCCATGAATTGGGTTGTGGATTTTCAGAGTTCCATTGTTACTCCTTCCAGTTTTGTTGACGAATTTTCACCCATCTGTGACATCATCCCTTGGAAATGGCGTCTGGATTCCAGAAGAAGACACCAACACCTCGTCTTTTGCTGAGGGAAAGGCTGAAGCCAAATACTGTGAGTAGCCCCTGGGGCTGTGCAGAGGCTGGCAAGTGCCCTGGTGTCCCTGCTCTCCCTGGCCCTGCTGTCCAGCAGCGCTGTGAAGCTGCAGAGCCCCTCCCCAGCCCTCTGTGCTGTGCTCCTGTTGCTGGGGCTGTCCTGGTGCAGTAGGGAACACTGTGGGATGCTTCAGTTGTGCCTTGCCTGGCAGTGCCAGCAGAGCCAAGTGAAACCAATGTACAGCTGAAGGCCTGAGCATGTGTTCTGTCCCTTTCCCTTTGCCCCAGGAATTCCTTCTGTCAGGCTGGGCACTCAGCTGTGCTGCTCTGACCATCCAGTTCTTGGGCAGTCAGACATGTGGGAGGGGAAAGCTCAAACTATGCCCAAAGCCTTGAGAGCCATGGGGTGTCCCAGCTGGAAGAGCTTCCAGAGCAGCTGTTCTCTCCCAGCTCCTGTGTGGGCAAAGAGCCAGCCCTGCAGGCAGCACTGGAGCCAGGGCCACAAAGGTCCCTTGCTATCAGGAGCTCCCTTGGCTGAAGGTGCCCCAGTGCTGAGGCTCTGCCAAGGAGATCCCTCTGTTTTCTTCTGAGGAGGGCTCTGTCAGCCCAGACAGAGAAAACAATTAACAGGGAGAACCAAAACCTGGACACATTCCTGTGCACCTCCCTCTTGGTACAACTTTGTTTTCTTGCATCTCTTGGACTCAGCCAGCAGCGATATCTCCTTGCTGTGAGTTCTGAGTGTTGTGCAGGGATGGAGTTCAGGCAGTTATGAGAGCTCCTCCCCATTCTCCGAAAAGGTCACTGCCTCAATCCAAGGGAACTTAAGAGGAAACAAATGCCCAAAGAGCAGAAATCCCCAACCATTTGCCATCCAATCCTGGAGAAGCCAATGGGACAGAGCCATGTGGCTGGAGTATGTGTATTGCACTCTGTATTATTAATTTACTAAGGATGCTAAGGATTTCAGCAGGAACCTTCCAGGGCTCCCAGGACTGTCCTAGTGGCTGTGATCACAAGTTCTTCACCAGTGCCACTTGTTCAAGAGAAGCCTTTCTGAACAAGCCCATTTCTGAGGCTCTAGCTGGTGTATTTTGCCTTTCAGCTGCTTCCCTCTGTGTTCCAGAGGGAGAAGTTTCCCAGCAGGAAGAAGGAGGCCAGCACTGGGGGGAGTATTCTGCCCAGAACTGGCCCATTTCTAGACAGGAGTGAGACTCGTCCCAAGGTAGCCTCTTCCTGCTCTTTTCCTTTCTGTTTTTCATGAAGTTTGCAGAGGGTATGTGCTTGTGACAGGCTTGCCTCCAGCAAAACACCTCAGTGGGCAGGTGCTGTTGTCATTGCAAACTGCTGGGAGTAGTGGACTGGGAGCCCTGATGTGCACTGAGCAACACAAATGACCTCTGCTGAAGGTGCTGGGCTGTGCTGGAGTGTAGCTGCCATTGCTGACAGGGGGAAGGCTGGGGACACAAAGGCACAACATTGCCATTTGCCATTCTCCTGCTGAAATAGCCACCTCTTGCTTTGGTGTGCTCACCATCAAATGCTTGGGGTCACAGGATTCCCTCCAGAGTGGCAGCATTGGCCTTTGAAAGCCAAGGATCTGCAGGAATTACTTCAGATTTAACAAAACAAATTGCATTCCTGCTCTGGGCTGGAAGGATGTGTTGGACCCTGATGGGCTGTTAGATTTTGCAGGCTGCCAGATGTAGAGGGGACTGGCCCTGGGCAGAGGGGAATGGATGTGCTTTATCTGGATCAGTGCCTACTGAGAGGTGTGTTTAAAGCTGCTTTTCTGGCAGGACTGGCTCAGTAGAAAGCACAGTCCAAAGGGGTAGGTGACAGAGGTGGGCTGTTGAGCAGGAAATTGGCAGCAAGAGACATGGAACAAACTGGTTGAGGATTGCCCTGGAGAGGGGTGTTGGAAACACCTCAGGGAAGGGCACAACTAAGGGACAGTGTGCTGCAGCCACTCCCTTCAGCAGAATGTGTCTGCTGTGAAGTCCCACAGGAGACCTGCTTGTGTCTCTGCAGTGACAGCAGTGTGGCTGGAGAAGGCAGACACAGCAGGAGAGAGTTTTCTCAAAGCAATGTCTCTGCTCCAGAAGCATTTGCTGTTGTTGTGACATTCCAGATGTGCCTCTACAATATCACTAAATAAGATAGCAATAATGACAAGAAAGCAGCCATTTAAAGCTGATGGGAAAAGGAGATACCAACTCTACTTTTACCCAAGTTGCTGAGAAAATAACTGAACCTTATCCTCATTTGTCATTCACCTCATTTGTTTTTTGATTTTAACCTCATTTGTCTTTTTATTTTTGCCTTTCTCTCTGTTTGAAACACACTTAAGCACAATGAAAGGAACAAAATCATCCAAGCAAAAGAAAACTATTAGTAAGAATTCAGCTGAGCCGGGCGTGTCTCCCTCCCCAAGAGCCAAGCACACACACACCCTCCGAGAAAATGGCAATCTTTCTGTGCCCTTTATACCCGGCTGGGGCAGTCCCTGTCCCCTTCACAATTGATGGGTACTCAGGAGCTTCCATTCTCTACTGACCACCAACTTTTCTGTCCCCTCCCCTCTCCTCCTCCTTCCTTTTGGTCAGGTCTTCAACCCCATCCCTCTCACTACAGCACTCAAAAATCCAAACCACAAACAACACATAGAACCAACAAATTCCATTCTTTTGCTTCATAACCTATTGGCTTCAGCCAAATATCACCTCATCTCTCCCACCTGCTCTGGTCCTGTGCTCTTCTTACTGATGTGTAATTTCTAGAGCAAAAAAGATAGTTGCAGTTGTGTGGGCCTGGGTTTCCCTGTCTCAGAGTAAAGGACATCCCAAAATTGTTTCCCATGGAGTCTCCTGTAAATCCATGGGTTTTACTTACTCCATGAGTGCTCAGTCAGTGCCCCAGAGCTCTGTGACCACCTGAGCACCAGGCTGTGCTTAAGGGAAGTGCTGCCTGGCATTGTGGAGAAAGAAAGCTGGAGAAATACATGCCAAAAGAGCAGCTTGGCTTGAGGTTGCTCTGTGTTACCCAGCAGCTGTGGATCAGCTCAGAGCAGAGGTGGGTGAGCCACTGTTTGCCCAGTGTGGGCTGGGCAGACGTGCTCCCCCAGAGTCTGTACTTGCCTGGGGATCAGTGATAGATTCTCCTGCACGAACCTTCCTCCCAGCAGCTGAAGCTCTCCCTGCTCTCTCTTTCCTCTCCAGCTGCCATCAGCTGCCCCGAAACAGAGCTGGTTTGGGGTTTCCCCACCAGAGCTGGTCTTTCAGAACTTCGTTGCTCAGGAGGTCTCTGAAATGGTGCTGTGTCTCATTAATAAGGGCAAGGTAAGTGCTGGCACCCAAGGCTTTAACACTGTGCTGGAAGAGGAGAGTGCTGTTGTTCCCCCAGTGTACAGCAAAGCAAGTTATCTGCTGCAGCACATGCAGAAGAAAATGTCTCAGCACCTTGTTCTGCAAGATGCTGGAAATCTTCCTGTGCTGGGAATTGTCCCCTGATTTTGGCCATGCCCTGATGGTGTCTATCCCAAAGGAGTTTCCCTCTCTTGCAAGCTCTGGACTGATAGGAATGCTGAGGGCTGTACAGTTCTTGCCTGCTCTCATGCTTTGCCTTAAGTCTATTGCACAGCCGGTGTCTCCTTGGTTAATCTTGGCTCCTGGTAGGAATCTGTGCCTCTCTCAGCCAGTTTGGCTCCCTTTGTGCAGTTCACAATCAAAGCTCAGGGGCTGAGTCCTTTCCATTTTATGCTGGAATCCCTTCTCATGAATGGCATTGGCAGTGCAAGAGCTGTGTTCTGAAAGAGCCCTGCAATCAGCCTGAGGGAGCAGAAGCAGTGAGAGGCCTTTAGGTGCCACTTCAGGCTCCTGCTCAGCTTCAAAAGCTCTGCTCAGCTTTTCCAAAAGCAACACGGTGCTCTGCTTTCCCTTTGGAGAGCCACAGCACATCCAAAGCCAAGTGCTCCTGGAGGTTCCCACCTTCACTTGAAGAAATTTGGATTGTTTTGCTGTTTCCCAAGAGAACTGAGAGGGGAAAAGTTGAAAACTATCAGCAGTTTTGTTCCAGTGTAAAGATGAAAACTTGAGACCATTAGAATTTCAGTCAGGGAAACATTTTCTCAAGTGAGGCTTGTGCCAAGAGTGGGCTGGTGGGAGGAGACAGGAGGGAGTCCAAACCATCTGGTTGAGACTTTTGGAGAGCATTTTGGTGCTCAGGGGTTGATGCTGTCAGTGTGCTAGAAAATGCATGTTTGCTGTGTCTGTGAATGGCAGAGGGCAGAACCTGGCCTGCTGGCTGCAGGCAGGAATGCCCAGCAGTCCAGCTTGCCTGCAGAGGCAGCAAGAAGGCCTGGAGAGGCAAGACTGGCTTTTCATCCTGGAAGCACACTGTCAGTCAGTGCTGGTCATGTTTCTCCAGGCAGAAAATGCCTTTGAAGCCCACAGTCAATAGGCACAGCCTGTGTGTGTTTCTGTCACTTCTGGCAAACTGATTGGTCTCATGGTTTTATGATTCTTCCTTGCTGCTTTACTGCCCATTGAAATTCTCTTTGCCCTCTCCTTGTTTTAGGGATTGTCTTGCTGCGTTCCTTCCTTTTTTTGCTTTTCAGGTTTGCTTTTATTCCCAGTAAGGCCACAGGTTTTGTTCTCCTCTCTTGCTGCTCTGCTTGCCTGACTCTATCCCAAAAATGTCCCTGCCCCTACCTGATCAGCTAGAAGGGAATTTCTTTCTTCCCCCAGGATAATGTGCTGGTTTACTCTCAGGTAGTACTTTCCCCCTCTGGAATATGACAACTGCATAGCTGTGTGCAGGCAGAAGCCAGCAGGTTTTTTTGTCCTTGTTGAATATGCAGATGACTTGGTTCAGGTGCTCTGTCTCCATCCTGCTGGTGCTGACCTGCTCGGCCCTTCCTTGCCAGCAGGCACTGCCCCACTGTCCCTGGCCAAAATGCTGGAGGCAGACAGAAGGGATTCCAGTTCAGCCTTGTGAATGATGTGCCTGTGGCTGCCCAGCTGAAAGTGCTTTGGAGAAGGGGCCAAGGAGGGATGTGAGCAGGGCAGGGTCAGGTCTCCTCTGGTGCTGTTTGCACAAGTGTCAGAATGATCATTTGGTGTGTTTGCTGCAGATTCCTCGTCTGGTGAAGGTGTGCATGGAGAGCTGCCCTTATTTCCAGCTGGCGTGCCCCAGGGATGTGTACCATGTGGTGCCAGCAGGCGCCTCTGCCCCTGTGCGCATCCGCTTCAGCCCCGCCGAGAACAAGGTGAGACTGGAGGAGCCAAAGCACAGAGTGATCTGCACAGCCATTGTTTTCCCTGCACTCTGGCTCCTGCCCATTGCATGCTGTGAGCTTGGCTCCAGGCCGTGGGCAGGCAGCCTGCAGGCAGTCACACCTTGGCACGGGCTGGCAGGCGCTGCAGCCAGGCCTGACAGGCTCTGCTTCCCCTCCCTGCCCATCCCTGAGCATTGCCAAGGGAAGATGCACAGGGAGGAGGATGGAAATGACAGAGGGCTGTTGATAGATGTTGGGCCATCTCTAGGTCCAGTGGAAGGGGTTTCCTTATGATGGAAAACACCAGAGGAACACAGAGGTCAGAGAGCTTTCCTCCTCCCTGACTGGCAACAGCTTGCCTGCCTGCCCCTGGGCTGGAGCAAAGACGGTGCTTTTTCAGCCCCTCTGCTCTCCAGCCTTGCAGCTGTGCTGTCCCAGAGCACAAGTGAGCATGGTACAGCTGCAGGGCCAGGGCAGAGGATGTGCTGTGCCCGTGAGCCCGGCCTGGCACAGGCACACTGGGCTCTGGGTGCCTTTGGTCAGCAGGAGGTTGCTGAGCTCAGGGGACTGGGACAGCTGCCTGAAGGAGCTGGTGCAGGGCAGGTACAAGCTGCAGGCAGAGCTGTGAGCCCAGAGCCCGTGGCAGTGACACTGCTGGGGCTCTGTCTTCATGCCTGTCACTGTGCTTGCTCTGTCAGCTGGCACCCATCCCGTGCCAAAGGTGCTTTTGTGTGCAGGTTTGAAGAGCAGTGCTGAGGCCCTGGCAAGTCTGATCTCAGTGCTGGGATCTGGAGGGTTCATGTTCTGATCTGGAGGCATGTTCATACGCCAGGGTTTAGGACATGGCATGGAAGGGAGGAAGCCTTGCAGGGAAACAAAGAGAAGCCCTTTCCAACAGCATCCTGCTGCCTCTTGGCACTGTTCTTCTCCTGACTTGGTTGTAGAGGCAAAGTTCAAGGGGAGTTCTGAGCCAACTGATGTTTCTACACCCGGCCAGAGGTGCAGGATCTCTTTGGGTGCAGCTGTTTTCTCATCTTCTTATGCTGCTTAGAGTCAGTTGAACCCTTTGTCGTATTCTCAGACAGTGAGAATATAGAAACCTAAAGAAGAATGTCCTGTGTTCCCTAGCTCCATGCTCCTTAGAAAGGACTTAGGAATTCTTTAACATCATTAAAATTTAGATTCAAAGTTATGGTCCCCTAGGGTACGGGTATGACCCAAGTGACACAAGAGCTGAATGCCACAGAGATAGGTTATGCAAAGTGCGCGGGTGCCTTTAAAATGTGACATATTAGTAGAACTTAGTGTTCATTTTAGGGTGCAATAGGTAAATTGATGCCCTTGGAGGCTTATAGAGATGGTTTTTCTTCTGCCATGGGAATGGCAGTAAATGCCCTGTGCTGAGCCAGTTTCTTTTCCTGCAGGATTATTGCCACGAGCTCATCTGCATGACTACCAGGGAAAGGATAGTTGTGCCAATTCAGGCCATTGGTGCCCGAGGTGTCCTGGACTCCCCTGCCCAGCTGGACATCTCCAAGGGTGCAGCCCAGTGCAGCACCCAGCAGGCTCTGCTGGTGCCCAGTGTGGGTACCCGGGCAGCTCGGCACCAGCTGAGCAGCCAGAGGTGAGGCAGCTCATCTTCCTTGTGCAAAACACCTTTGGGGGATGGTAGCAGAGTTGGGAAAGAGCAGCAAAAGGAACCAGAGCACAGCAGCTGCTCAGCAAAAGGAACCAGAGCACAGGAGCTGCTGCCCTGCAGCCTGGCTGGAAGGGAGCAGGATGGATGGCATCTGCTCTTGCTTTCAGTGGCCTTTGAGCTTTCTCTGTCCCAGATTTCATGGAGGCTGCTGGAACACGTTGGGAGCTGGCTTGCACCCTCCTGAGCACAAGCAGCTTCTGAAAAGCTTCCTCAGCCCTGTCAGCCAAATAGAGCCATTCTCTGGGAGAAATTCCTGAGGCAGTCAGTGTCAGGTTGTGCATGCAGATAGCTCTGAACCCTCTCTTGTGCTCTTCACAAAGCATTCTGTGATGGGACTGCTGGCAGTGGGACCCTTGAGGCTCATGGCAGAGAGCTGGATGCAGAGTATGGGGGAGCTGAGGTCATTTTCCCCAGAGGATCTGGTGAGGGCTGGATCTCCTCAGCAGTGGCTGCGTGGCTGTTTCTGATGCTGTCTGTCCTGGCTGTCTTCTGCTGCCTCTGCTTGGTTTGCTCCCTGCTTGCCCAAGGCAGCTGCAGAGAGCTGCAGTGCAGAAGGAATCTCCTGGCCAGGTGTCCCCCCAGCCCTGCTCCCTCTGTCTGTGTTGCAGTCTTTTCTGCGTGGTGCCGGCCACAGGAGCTCTGGGCGCTGGTGACACCGTGCAGGGGACAGTGGGATGTCACCCGCGGGCCAGCGGTGACCCCTGCGGCTCCCTGGCAGTGTGCTGCAGCACAGGTGAGTGCTGGGCCCTGCAGGGGCACAGGACAGTTCTGCACCAGGGCTTCCTGCTGTCCCCTGCCCTGCATTCCCTCCAGAGGTACCTCCCTGCTCAGCTCTACCCCAGAGCAAACTGAGAACTCCTTGGTGTTTAGGGCCTTGAGAAAGTGGATCCCCTGTCACAGGCAAAGAGTTTGGACTCCTGTTTTGCTGGGAGTTGCTGAGGGGAGGAAGGAGGATCACTGATTCTCCACTACCCTGTGGCTGTGCCTGGCTGAAGTTTTCTTTGATTCCTGGGCAGTGCTGTAGGGGAGGTCTCCATCAGCCTCTCTCCAATGCAATGGATTTCTTGCACACCTGTGTCCCATCTGCTGCTTCTCCACTGGCTTGCCACAGACCCTTTTTCTATGTGGCCCTTACACAGAGATGTAGTTTCTGCCTAACAACATTCTCAGACCCTCAAGTTCCTTTTTTGTGACAAATCCAAACAAATTTTTCCCTGTCCCCAGTTCCCAGGCCGTTCATACTATTGCAAACCTCTCACATCTATCTCCCATTTCATTTCTAGACTGAGAAATCCCATTCAGTCTTCATATAGAAGCTGCTCTGTACTTACTAATCTTTCCTTAGTCCCTTTTTAATTTGATTTGCAATGCTCCAGCCAGGTTTTTGAGAACAGAACCTGGATCACCTCTCAGTGAGCCCGAGGAATGGGTTAGAAATTAGAAGTCAGCCCCAAGGGATATCTCCTGAGGGAAGAGAAGGGTCCATATGTTCTCCTGCAGCATCAGGAGCTGCTTGCATCCAGCTCAGAGTCAGGGCGTGGCATGGAGGCAGCCTGGAAAATGCAGTGTAAGAGAGGGAATGATTGTACTGCAATGGACATCTCTCCCTAGGCCGTGAGAGCAGGCTGCCCCTGCAGCGTAGAGGGGAAGGCCAAGGACCCTTGGTTGAACTCAGCTCTCAGACTCTGGACCTTGGGAACATTTTTGTCAACACCTCCCATGTCTATGAGGTGAGCAGCAGGGCTTGGGAGGGATCCTGATGGCTCCTGAGGCAGCAGCAAGCCTGGTGGAGCTGTGGAGTTGCTGCCAGCCTGGGCAGTTGTGAGCAGGGAATATTTGATGTCCTGCTCAAATCTGGGGGGTCAGAAAGGTGTGTCTGTTGTTCCTGAAGCCCCAGTCCCTGCTTTTGGGCAGCCTTCCTTAGGACTCAGCTGGGAGGCTCCCTGCACAAGAACCCCTTGGCACATGAAACCAGCACTGGCTCCAAAAGCTGCATGTTCAGAGGCTTTTATGGCAGTGCCAGACACAAGGCACCTTTGGGCTGGGCTCTGCAGAAGCAGCTGCAACAAACTTGCTGCCTTTGAGCTTCAGCCCACTGCAAGGAGCTTCCAGCCAAGTGTCTCCTGCTTATTGCTGCAAGTGACAGGAAAGCCTTGGGATTCTCTCCCTTGCTGACCAGCCCCTCATCACACTTCAGCCTTGGTGCATCTCTGGCTCTAGAAAGAGAGAAGTGTTCCTGGGAATAAAGCAAAGGATTTTCCTACCTATTTGCCCCCCACGCAATAGTGTCAAGTTTACAAAAACATCATGAGAGAGCAAGTGAAGAGGTAGAAAATGAGGCCCTGCATCATGGCAGACACTTTCAAAAGCTTGGCTGGGGAAGAGAAAGACTCCCTGAGTTTTCTTACCAAAAGATGGTGCTGTCTATACATTTTGATGCTGATGCCTCATTCCCAGTGTATTGTTTTCATGGTATGGGAAAAGGTGAATGAGCAGATGGTGCTGTTGGAGCTGTGCTAAGAGGGGCAGCAGCAGCTCTGGGGTGATTCCCTACGCAGCTGCAATCAGCCCACGTTGCTCTCAGGGCCAGCTCTCAGTGAGCTTGGTGATGCTGAGCAGAGGTGCACTGCTCTGTGTGCATGGGCTCAGCCCAGGGTGACTGCAGTTCTGTGGAGTTCTCTCTGCTCTGCATGAAAACCCAAAGGCAGAACTTGTCCTGTTGTATCTTTTGCCTTCTGCCATTCAGAAGCACAAAGCATCCTCTGGCTTTTCTGGGTGTCCATGGCATCATGAGACAATAACTCACAAGAAGGGAAGGTTCCACATGTATTTCCACTTGGCTTTCTTGCTGCTGCAGGTGAAACGGATGAACCAAGGAGCTCTGGCTGCTCCCTTCAGCTGTATCCCTTCAGCCACCAGCATGGGCTCCTGCTTCAAGTTTGCACCCTTGGAGGGCATCATTGCAGCAGGTGGGAGGCAGAGTGTGCAGATCTCCTTCAGTGCCACCGTGTTGGGGAGCTTTGAGGAAGAGTTCCAGTTCCGAGTGGCTGGATCTCCTACGCCTGCCATCCTGACCATCAAGTAAGGACCCTGGGAGCTGGGTGGGCACATCTGTAGCTGTGTCTGGGACATCCCCCACCTACCTCATGTTGGGCTGGAGCAAAGAAAAAAGGTGTTTCCTGGGGTCTGAATCTCTGCTGTGATGCTGGCATTGCTTTAGTGTGAGGATGGATCCTGCCCTCGGTGATACCTGGATCTCCCTGTGCCTTGGGCCATGGCAGGCAGTGGGATGGATCAGCTTTGGGCACCAGCTGCTCTGGGATGTCCCACCTGAGCAGCCAGCAAGGCCCCCAGGACTTTGGAGATGGTCCAGCCTGGGTGATTCTGCAGCAGCAGCAGTGTTTATAAAAACTTGTGTTAACAATCCATGGCAGATGGGCAGCAGCAGGCTCAGCTCACCTCTGGCAGCCCTGCTGTGGGGGACAAGCTGTGCTCCCAGCTGCTGTGCACAGAGTGCTCTGGTGCCCCCTTGGCACAGGCAGGAAAGGGCTGATGTGGGAGTCAGGGAAGTGTGCAGCAGGAAGTGTGCCAAGGACTTGGGCATCCTTGCGTGGGCTGGTGCCATGGCAAGAGATAATCCTGGCGCAGCCAAAGGGAGAAGGGCTGATCCCAGGGGAGGCAGAGCTCAGTGCTCAGGAGCAGAGCAGCGTGAGGCCTTGTCCCTGCCAGCCTGAGCCATGTGCTGCTAGAATAATGTAGTGGGAGCAGGAGAGCTGATGCTGGCTGCTCTGGAGCTTTGGAGCTGGGCTGCTGCTGTGGGCAGGCACTGGCTCAAGGCAGTAAAGAAATGAAAGCAATCTGCACTGGATTGTACCAATGAGATAAGGGAGTTGGATAAAAAAGAACAAGGAAGTTATTACTTAGCAAGAAAAAAGTGGTGAGTAGGTGTGCCCATAGTGGAGAAACAATGATGCTGGCTTTGTTTTTGGAGGAAAAGTGCTGCTTTTGTATTTTGGAAATCAAGAGGGAACCTTTCACCATCAAATCATTGATTGTCCTCTGTCCCTGCCCCAAAGTGGCCATGGGGTGTTTCTGCATAAGCAGCTTTCTCCTTGGGCAAGGGCAGGTGTCTCTTGTTGAGATGTGCAGAGCAGAGCCAGGCGCAGTCCTGTGAATACAAGAGAAGGCCCAGGTCACTGCTCCTTGATTTGGAACCAAAAGGCAGAGTGGGCATTGATTGGCATCAAGCATGAAATCAACTTTTGAGTGTTGTGCAGCTTCAAGTGCTGATTTCAGTGCATGTTGGTGACTTCTGGAGTCAGTCTGCTGAGTTGAAGGAGAGCTGAGGTGCTGTGCTGGATTCAGGACAGCCTGGTTTGGTTGTTGAAGCTGTTGCTCTTGGCTGTGCCAGCTGGTGCACTGTTGACAAGCTGGTCCTTTCCTCTGGGATTCATCTGTCCCCTGTCTAGAACTGTTGCTGCTCTTTCCAGAGGATGTTTGGGAATGCCCTGGATTCATGTCTCAGAACTCTGTCTGTAATGATTGTGTGGGTCAAACTCTCCTGAGAAAGCTCCTCCATGGGAACAGCAGTCCCAGCTAAGAAGGAGCAAAGCAGGGAACCTGTGGCTGCAAGGGCTGCTTACAGAAGTTTGTGGGGACACCTTTATGTCCATCCCATTGCAGATGGGGAAAGTGAGGCACAGAGCCATGTCTGGGTGTGTGTTGAGGGTCCTTCATGGCAGCACCAGCACCCAGAGGCTTCTCCTGCCTGCCCTGTGCCCTAAGCCCATCCGTGGCTGTTGGCTGCTGGCCACTTGGCTTTAGCTGCCTCCTGTGCACAGGGCCCTGTGCTGAGCACATGGTGCTGTGTTGGTTGGAAACCCAGGGTGCCCTGAGCCCAGGTTTTGTGTCCCCGAGCCACGACAGCCGGGCCTTTGCAATTCCTTTAACCAAGCCATTTCCTCCTCTGTCCTCACCCTCCAGAGGCAGCGTCATTGCTCCGAGTTTGCACTTCGACCTCCCTGAGCTCGACTTCGGGGACATCTCCTTTGGTGAGTGTTCCCTGGGCTGGGACACAGTGTCAGGGATCTGTGCCTTCCAACAGAAAAGCATCCCTCACTCCTGGTCTGCCCCAGCAGCCTCTCCAGGCTGTGAACTGCAGGGCTGCTGCTGCTGCCTCAGGTGGCATTTTGGTCTTGTGAGATGCAATAGAAGCAAGGAATAGAATGTCAGTATTTTCTGGTGTCTCTGTGCTGTTTAAAAGACAGATGTCTGCCAAGGAAGGTGGGAATCTTCCTGCGATGGAAAGATGAGCCCCTCCCTCCAAATTCTTATACCTTTGAAATGACAGGACTGCCAGGCAAAACTATGGGAAAAGGAATAACATTCATTGCCAAGCCCAAACCAAGAACAAAGCAGTTCATGAGCTTTTGAAGGGAACTCATTGCCTTTGCTGAGCTGCTTCTTCCCCAGCCTGCATCAGCACGGGGGCACTTGTCAAGTTGCCTTTTGAGGAAATGAAACGAGAAAGGTAAAAGATGGAAATGTGGTTCTGAACCAGGAGATTGATCCTGCTGAATGTGATTTCATTCCTAAGGTCTCTCCAGCTGAAGGCAGCTGTTGTATCTTTGCTTCTTTGTAACTGTTGGCTGTTGTGTGCTGAGCTCAGTCTCATTTGAGGTTTTGCCATCTGGGTTTGTCCTTTTTGTGCCTCTCTTGCCTCCCTGCTGGAGTCACTGCTGGAGCTGGCAGTGGTCACTTGGATGGGCACAGAGCAGCTCTGGGCTGCAGCTGCAGTTGTTTTTCCTGCCCATGTGTGTTCCAGTGAGTCTTGGTGAGCAGGCCTGGGAAGAAGTCTCCTCCCCACAGAGCTGGCCAGCCCAGCCAGATGTGCACTGCAGAGCAGGTTGTGGCTGCTCTGCGGGCTCTGCAGGACATGCTCACCATCAGTGGCTGTATCTCTGGCTTTGCAGGATGGAAAGCAAATCCCAGAGCTAAAGTGGGGTCAACCCTTGCAGGCAGCAATCCTAGTGAGCAGCATGGGTGTGATGTCCCCGTTTGTTGGGTGAGATGGGACCTGGTTCCTCATTGCTGATCTCAAAGCAAGGCTTGGGTGTGCCCCCAGTTGAGTGGGCTCTGAGCTGCCATGTGCTCAGTCTGCTTGGCCCAAACCAAGAGATGCCTTAAGGATCCTGCAGAGAGAAGCTGCTTTAGGGTGCTTTGCCTCACGTTCTAGTTCCTGATTCCATCCTCACTTTCTTTTGCTGTAGCTTCTTCTCAATGACGACTTTTACTGTTTATATATCTCTGAAAACAGTGGGAGTGTTGGCAGGCTTCCCAGGGAATTTTCCAGCTTGAATTCTCAGAGTAAATGCTGGGTCTGGGTGCACACTCATCACTGAGAGATAAGTGGTGCTGGTTTGGGGCAGGTGAGGCAGCTCCTCCCCATGCCAAAGAGAGAAGCTTGCAGTGTTGAGCAGGGCTAGGAGTGGGCATTTTCAGGGCTGCAGTCTGGAATCTGTGTCAGAGGGAACTAAGTGACGATTAATTCCTCATGCAGCTTCTCGGGGAGCTGTAGTTCAGATAATAAAGAGCTGAACCACTTTCATCCTGGCAGGATATTCACCCCAGGATCATGCCATAGTGGGTGCCTGACTGGATATTTGTGTCCTTTGCCAGGCTTTCCCTACACCCAGCGCTGTCGCCTGACCAACAGCTCCCCGGTGCCCCTGACGTTCCAGCTCCGCATGTCGGACGATGGCACGCAGCCGGCTGTGGACAGCGTGGATCAGATCCGCAGGGACAGAGACCCAGCCTGGAGGAAGGGAATCCATTTCTATGTGGAGCCCAGGGAGTTCAGCATCAATCCCAGCCAAGGGACCATCCTCCCCCAGGGACACCAGGACATCGAGGTACGGCAAGAGTCCAGCCACAGACGCTGCAGCAGCAGGGCTGAAGCTGCACTGGAGTGTGGGAGGGCTTCAGCTCTGGTGCCAGCTTTGAGCATGCTGGGAGTGAGAGATCTGCAGTGCTGGGAGGCCTCTGCTAGCTGCCTTACTTGGGATGTTCCTCCAGGAGCACTGTTTGGTTTCCAAAATCATCTGCTGGGGTCACATACCTTATGGTCAAGGCCTGAAGCCATTCTTGTGTTTTTGAGAGCAATTGATTTGATTAGAAGCGGGCAGAGCAAGGATGAGGGCAGAAGGTGGCTTTTAGAGAGATGTCATTGTATAAAGGAGTCAGCTTTTCTTCTTGGTGTCATTTCCCCTCTCCTGGGGAGCAGAATGATTTGTGTTCACTGCAGGAATCTCCAGGGGGGCCAAAATACTCTGCAACCATGAACTGCCCAGCACTTGCTGGGCCACCCTTTGCCCTCAGCTTCCTGCTGTGAAGCTGGAATAATTGTGTTCAAGTCAGATTTCCTCTGCATGGATGTCATTGTAGTCAGATGAGAAATTGCCCCCTTAATTTGAATTCAGTGGTGCAGAGAGCTATAGTCTGATGTTTTAATGTAGCTGACCTGTGCCCTGATAGCAAGGTGTGTTTAACAAATCTGGTATTGGCAGAAGGCTTTTGTTCCTCTGAGACTGTGCTCTACACATGGAGCAGCAGAAGAATTATGGCCAAATCCTCCCTCAAGAACTGGAGGATATTACATATGGGTAATGAGCTTTTGTAAGGAAGAATTTCCTGTTCTTCTCTTCCACCAGGTGACCCTGTGTTCCAACACGGTGATGGAGTTCTACAGGAGGATGCTGGTGGATCTGGAGGGTATTGGCAAGGGAGTGGCAACACTGATCATCACAGCCAGGTACCAGCCCTTGCTGGCCCTCCCCAGGCACTGCCTTGCACAGGCTTTGCTGGCTGCAGCTGCCCAGGAGAAGTGCTGCTCAATGGCCTCATGTTGTGCCAGCTGGACATGAGAACAGCAGGGCTTGGACAGCAGCCTGTGGTGAAAAGCAGCCCTGCTCACAGCCCAGCAAAGCCCTGGCCCTTATCTAAAGGGAGCAGGAATGATATCATTGATGGGCCTGGGTTTTGGTGCTTGAGGTGGGACAAATTTCCCGAGGGCCTCCTCTCCTTCTTGCTGCAAGAGGTGGAGTTGTGCTGGTTGTGAGCAGCGTGCACTGGTTTGGGCCACAGCAAGCAGCCTGCTGAGAGTCAGGGTCTGCTTCTGTTGATGAGGGCACATGGCAGGGGGCAAGTGGCTCCCAGCAAGGCATGAGGGCAAGGTCTTAGGAGGGAAAGCAGCCCTGGATGTGGCAGGTCAGCTGCAGTTTTTCTCCTTCCCTCTGCTTGCCATTTGGAGCTTGAATGTTCTCAGAGTTGAGACCAGAAGTGGTTGTTGCTGCAGCAGAATTGCATCCTGCTGTGCTGCTGTGGGTGCCAGCTGAATGCCCAGAGGGATGCAGCTCCCTGGTGCTGTTCCCTGTGCCAGGCAGAGCCATGCAGTCAGTGCCTGGGCTGCCATTGTGTACAGCAGGTGGAGCTGGGGCCAGTCAGTGCCTGGAGCTGGGCAGTGAAGGAACGAGGGAGCTGCAGGGCCTGGGAGGGGGTGATCAGCCACTCTGGAGGGCAGCTGGTGTCTGTGCCCTCCAGGGCTGGGGCAAAGAGCTGAGTTCTCAGGCAGGGCAGCAGCACCATGGGAGAGAAGGTAGTCATTTTTACTGAGACACTGGAGCTGTGTGTTCCTTGAGCCTTAGTGAGCCCTGATCCTTGTTGGGAAGGCTCCCCCAGAGCTCATGGATCACTGGGACTGTGACAGGAGTCCTTGTAAGCCTCCTTGGGTGAAGGAGGGACTGAGGCAGCTGTGGCACCAAGTGCTCTGCCTGGGGCACTTGGCAGCCTCTGGGTGCTGCCTCTCAGGGTTTGGCCCTCCTTGACAAGACCTGTTGGAGTGGGAAGAGGTAGAAGGCAATTTATCCCTGTAGGGCTGTTAAATGTCCATTTGACAGTGACCAATGTGTTCTGCTCCATTTCCCAATCTTTGGGGGTAAATGTTCTCTATTCTCTCAGTACCTCTGATTGCCCTGGGGTCATCTCTTTGCCCAGATGTCTCGTTCCTGAGCTCCAAGTGTGCAACCCAGTCCTGCAGTATGATGAGTGCCAGCTGAAGGTGCCGTATGAGAGGATGCTCTTGATTAGGAATCCCAGCCACCTTCCTGGCTGCTACGGGCTTATTCCCCAGGTTTGGCATCACGTCCACCTCCTCCTGTTAAATATTATTGAGGAGATTATTAGAGGAAAAAAGGCTTTGGATAAGACCTTGTAAATTTCTATTCAGTCTTAAAGATCTGCTGAGAAAGGATCCTACCCAAATGTAAACTTGAGGAGGCAGTTGAAGCTCCTGAGGAAACAGTTGATGTTCTGGTCTTCCGGGTGTTTTCCTTCTGGGAGATCTTAGAAGGTTGTGAAAAGCTGCTGCATCCACAGACAGCAATGCCTGTGCTGGCAGCCTCCTTGCAGGATCCCCTGGGAATGCTGAGCCTCCAATTCTTGCATCTTGTTTGTGCCTTTTACCTTTGTCCAGGGGAGTTTTAAACGTGTGTGTAAGTTGCTGTTGCGGTGGATGTTAAGGAGTCTAAAGTTTCTTCAGAGGTGCCTCTGAAGCTGCATTTCATTCTGTCCCTTCCAGAAACGCACGGAGGACTCTGCAGTGTTGTACTCCAGCCCCAAGCCCTGTGGGATTGTCCAGCCCCAGAGCACAGCAGAGATCCCCGTTGTGGTGGAAGTGCAGGCGCTGGGCGAGCATCGCACCAATGTTCTCATCGGCGTGTTCGGGGATGAGAGAAACCCACGGGTGAGGGCACGGGGAGCTGTGTGCCTGTGTGCAACTGCTCCTGGCAGGGGGCACCGGGCACAGGGATTCTGCCGGGGAAAACAGGCACAGGCTGCTGTGGGAAGGACAGGAGGGATGGGTGGCACAAACAGCTCGTGCCTTCAAGGTGGGAATCTCAGTGTCTGACACAGAATGGAGTTGGGCACAGCTGGAATCCAGGGTCATTTTAGTTCATTATTCTTTAAAATGCTGTTAACTTTGGAAACATCTAGTTTAAAATGTCATCTCTGTGAGCACAAAAGAGGATGTCAGAAGACTTCTGGGAGCCTTGAGCTTTCTGTAAAAGAAAGGAAAGTTGGCATTTGAAGAGTGGTTGCAAGGATTGAAACTTATATTAAGACATATGGAAATGACGAGGCCAAATTCCCTGGATGGCACCAAACATGTGAACCTGGGCCATTGTGGCACTGTTGTAAATCAGTGAACAGGAAGGACAGGCAGTGCAGGCTGTGCCAGGGAGCCTGAAGTCTGACAAAACTTGCTTTCAACTCTGAGGCTGCTTCCCTTAAAGAGGAGGGTTTCTCCCCACCAGAAGGACAAATAATTTAACTGTCAGCCTGGTTAACTAAAGATTTCTTGCAAAACTTTTACATTTGGGCCGGTAATTTGTAGATTGAAAGGTTCTCTTACCTTAATCCTTTTCAGTTTGGAGGGGAACATGTAATTTTCTTTTTCCCCAAAAGACCAGCATTCCAGCTGGAGAGTGGTAGGTGTCCCTAAAGAAATGACTTGAGCAGGGTTGAGCTGTTGAAGGTATTTTTGGTTTCCCTGTTGTGGTTTGTTTTGGGTTTTTTAAAATCTTTCTTGCTTGCTTCCTGGCACAGAGAGCACAATTACGGAGCTCAGGACGGCTGGCAGAAACCTCCCCAAGCCCAATGGTGACAGAGCTTGGCAGGATCCCAGCACCACAGCCTGAGTATGTATGTATGGATGGGTGGGGAATGTGAGCTGAGTCAGCTGGGAGTGTTGGAAAATGTCAACCAACCCCCCAGCAGTGTCAGGGGAACATTGCTGATAAATCCCTGGTGGAGCTGCAGAGTTTCTGGCCTTGGGCCCTGGGGGGACTGTGCTGGCTGGGCATTGGCTGGTCTGTCCCTGGGTGCCTCAGATCTCACCTTTTTGCTGCCTTCTCTGTCTTTTCCTCTCCCACTGTGCTTTTGGCATCCCCACAAGGTGTTCATGCCTGTCCTCTGTAGTTCCTCAGTGCAAGCAGTTGCAGCTGCTGCAGCACCTCAGTGCCATCCCCGGGCTGCCTTTAGAACAGAGCTGCTCCAGCCTGGATTGGGAAGGGCTGGATCAAAGCATTTCTCAGTTCAACCTGCCCAGCACCCAGCCAGGGGCTGCATCCTGGCCAGGAGCTGCTGGTGCAGGTGTCCCTCCCTCCAACTGCAGGTCCCTGTTCATAGTTATCTCATTTTCCAGAGATGAGCTTTACCCTCTGAAATTCAAACCCCAACCACCAAAGGAGAAGAGGAGCAATTTGGCTTCCCCGTCAACTCAATGGAGGCACTTCAGGATCAGAAAGGAGGAGGAGCCAGCCAGAGCCCTGAAAGAGGCGCAGGATTTTAGCAACTCTTCAGGAGCAGAGGTAGATTTTGTTGTACATCCAGTGCTTGTGTTGCCTCCCCAGCCTGCCAGCACCAAGTCATGCTCGTGCTGACCTCCCTTTTTGCTGCCCTGCTGTCCTGTGCCCGGGCAGTGGGCTGGGCAGCAGGGCCAGTGGCTGGACATGGGGTGAGTGGGAGGGAGAAACAGGAGAGTTTTCCTTGGAGAAGCTGACTCAGATCCTACAGGCCTGTGCTGAGTGTAGGATTTTTTGCCTTCTTCTCTTCCCAATGTAAGATGAGGCTTTTATTCTGCATCATCATGGTCAGACCTGCAGCTTCCTTCCCAGAGCCAGCTGGGATGAGTCCTGATCTCCATGGAGCCTCTTGCCAAGCCAGCCAGACTCCCTGTGTGCAGGGCTCTGCTTTCAGCCCAGAGCTGCCATTGCACTGCTGGCCCTGAAGCTCTCTTACAGACAGAGACTTTGCAGAGTGGCTGTCTCTTCCTCCCAGCACAGAAAATGGCTTGTTTTTCAGGTGCCAGCACAAACTGCTGAAAACCCTCACCTCCCACGAGGCTTGGAGGGGTTCAGGTGCTCCCTGGACGTAGTGCACACTCCCCTGGAAGCGGAGAAGGACAGAGGGAATCTGTCTCCTTGCCCATTGTCAGTGTGGCCAGCAGGGCTGGAGCTCCCAGTGCCACTGGGGGCCCTCAGCATTGGCCACAGAGGGGCCTCCCATCCCTCCAGGCCATCCCAAAGTGCTGCTGAAGCAGCTGCTTGTTGGAGAGGCCGTGCAGGACACGTTGTGGGGCTGCCCAAGGACAGGCACTGTGGAGGGCACTGGTCCCCCTGGAACTCCTCAGGTGGTCCACAGGAAATTTTTGCAGGAGCTTTTGCTGTAGCACCTTGAGAAAGCAGCATTTAAATCAGAGAGAGAGGGGAAAAGCCTCAGGAGTCAGATGAGCTGGGCTGGAGTCCTTCCCTCAGCTCCAAGAGCTCTCACTCTGAGTCTCCTCCTTCTCTAAAAGCAGGAAGTTTTTAAACTTTTTAAAGGCAAGTTGTGCATCAGAGAGAATGTCTACTGCCAGGAGACATCCCAGTTCACTTTCATGTAATGTACTAATTAATGCATTGACCCATGGGTATGGGAGAAGATTTTCGCCATGGTCCCTGCACTGGACAGTGGCATGGATGCAGGATGAGGTGAGGGTGATTCTGGCAGTGTTTGGGGAATAGGGGCCCCTGCAGGTACAGCTGCACTTTGCTCCAAGATGTTCTTCTGCATCCATTTCCATGCTCAACACCTCAATCTCTCCTGTCTTCCATCCAGGCTTTCAGTATCCTGCCACTCTCAGGTGTGCTGCAGCCAGGACAGAGCCAGCAGGTCTCCTCCACCTTCTCTGGCCACCTCAGCAGCCCCTCCAATGTCAGGGAGCTGTGCCCCGTGGAGGGAGGCCCCACCTCCAAGGTGCTGGTGAGCGGGGAGGCCTCACGTGTCAGCTCCTCCCTGAGCCCCCAGAAGATCAACTGTGGCTCTCAGGCCCCTCTCAGAGAAAGGTGAGTGAGCCTTCCATGGGTTACTGCTCTGCCAGGGGTTATTGTCCCTGCAGGGCTTCCCTGCTCTGAGGACTCTGAGCTCAGACGTGCTGCCTAGCAAAGGCCAGAAGCAGCCCAGGGATGGCCACTCTGAGCTCCCTGGCTCCCAAGAGAGGAAGGACCTTCTTCTGTTGACACAGAACATCTTCTTCTCTATTGGAGTGCTGAGCCCTCCTGGCTTAGCTGCTGCCTGCAGGGAACTGGGCTCTGGGCTGGCCTTGGCACTGCCTCTAGAGGTGTCTTGAAGTCCATGGTGTTGAGTGGCATCTTCTTCATCATCTCCCTTCTTCACCAAAGCAGTGGGATTGTGGTATGGGCAGGCGTGGGGCACAGACCAAACCTTGCTTTGGGTCCTGCTCCTGCCCCAGATGAAGTCCTTGCAGTGCTGATCTGCCAGGGTTCTCCTTGTGGTGGGACAGCACCCAGAAAAGCTCATGTCCTTTGGGCTCCCCTTCAGCTGCAGCAGTAGGCAAGCCCAGGAGAAGCTCAGCTCCAGCAGGGCAGCCCAGCTCAGGACACACAGGCAAAGTGTGGAGCTGGGAGGGGAGGCTGCTTAAAGCAAGCCTGTGCATCAGGACTTGTCCTGGCCAGGCTGGAGTTGGTTTCACAGGGAGGAGAGGGACGAGGCTGCTTCAAATGGCTTCCATGGCAGCCATCCCTGGTTTGCTTGGTCCCAGCTGGGCTCCAGCAGGAAATCTGGCTGCCAAGAGCCTGTCTGGCAGGAGAGGAGTTCCTGCAGCCTTTCCTTTCTGACTGATAGGGTTGTTCTCATTAAGGAGCAGGCTAGGAGTCGTTAAACCCGAAGATGACGGGCAGAGACTCTCTAACTAATTAAAGTCAGACAGTGGTGTGTTTATTAACACCGGCGGGCGGCACCAGAGCCGTCCCTAACAGGCGTGACCGCGCTGCCCAAGGTTCTTTGCCCTCTCTTTATTTCCCAAGATCTTACATACAATACATCTGCACAGCCCCAGCAGCTCCCATCCCTACTCTGTATTCACATGAGGTCATTGGTCCTTCACACCTGTGCAATTCTTCCCTTGAACTGGGTCAGTGGTCTCAAATTGGGTCTGTGGTCTTAAGGGATGAAGTCAGGAATGTCTTCATCAGGTCTCTGTCACCCTCTGGCAGGATCCAAGGTCCCCTGCTTAGTGACTGATTGACATCAAGCCCAGGTGCTAAGCATTGTTCTCCTGGTTTAAATTTGTTCTTATAACGGTTCACTTCCTCCACTTCCTTCTAGAAAGAAGCTCCTCCTGGTAAACAATAGAACAATCAGCTCCAGCTTCAGCAT
Source organism: Fringilla coelebs (assembly GCF_963513975.1). Lineage (NCBI taxonomy): Eukaryota > Metazoa > Chordata > Aves > Passeriformes > Fringillidae > Fringilla > Fringilla coelebs. The sequence goes on along the minus strand of NW_028167443.1, from coordinate 2,891,952 downwards.
CTCATAATCATTAACCTATGGTCTGCCTATCTACCTTACATCCTGATCCATGTGAATTGCTTCTAACCCTCAGCTGAAATCTTAACTCTTTAAAATCATGCTTCAGCCATGCCCAGGGAGAAGGGGGCTGAAGGAGCTGAGTAAGAATTGTAGGAGAGATGAGCAGATGTTGGCAATCTGTGCTCTGCTCTCACCTGGGCAGCCAAGAGACAAAGGGTGTTTTCAGCATCAGCGCAGAGAGCTGGTGGATCAGCCTTTGGCACTGGGCTGGAGGGCTCTGGCTGTGCCTTGAGAGGGAGCTTGCACAGCCAAGAGCTTATGATGGCAAAGCTCGGGTTTGGCTGGTCCTGGAGGTCCCCTTCCAGCAATGCCCTCACTTGGGATGTTCCCAACCTCTGTGGGCTGAGGAGAATTCACAGAAATGGCCTCAGGGTAAAGGGATGAAGTGCAGGGCCAGCCAGGACTAGTGAGCCCAAGTTTCTGCTGGGGACTCTCAGCCATGTTTTCTATTTTGTCTGCAGAAGGGAGCTGAAGCAGCCAGCTCAAAAGATTCAGGAGGAGGGAAAAACCTCCGAGGAGGAAGAGAGGCGAAAGGAGGAAGATAGGTGGAAGAAGGAAAAGAAGGGAGTCTCTGTGGGGAAGAAACTTTCAAAACCAGAGAAGGGGAAATGCAAAGCACCAGAGAAGAGCGAAACAAAAATCCCAAAAAAGGAAACCAGATCTCCTGAGATGAAGGAAAAGAAAGCCACAGAGAAGAAGAACACCAAGGCCCCAGAGAAGAATGAGACCAAAGGAATAGAGAGGAAGGAAACCAAAATCCCAGGGAAGAAAACCAAAGCACCAGAAAACAAGGAAGCCAAAACCCTAAATAAGGGGGAAGCAAAAGTTCAAAAGAAGGGGGGGAAGTGAAATCCCAGAGGACCCACCTGGGATGGAGAAGAACTCTTTATTCTTTATCCGCACCGCTCATTTTAATCAGTTTGACAGACCTATAGTGCAACTTTAGTTAGTTAAGAAATTTCTTAGTACTTACTCTGTTATTGCTTAATAAAGTAGATTTTAGTTGTGCATCAAATTTCTGTATTGTATTGTTTACCTGTTCTCTTCACTGATTCTCATGGGACAAATCCCTTGTTGTTGCAGGTGCATTTGGTTCTCACCCTCAGATTAGATTGTTCACAAAGTCTCACTCTCAAAATAGCTTCCCATGGGAACTTGTAACTGCTCAGCTGCACTCAGAGGAGATGACAGGCCAGCTATTAATAGAGCAGAGCAAGGCCTGATTTCATAAGGCCTTTCTTTTTTCATTGTTCTACCTGTCTATGGCATCTCCCCCTTTTTGTTCATTTAAAAAGGCTCCTATGTTCTGATGTTGAAACTGCTCACTCTTGTGAGGGTATTATCTCATCAAGGTTCTCACTGGTTATCTATTAGATATGGGATAAGATAGATGAAAGAGCAATTACAATCAACAAAACTTAACAAATTCCATCAAGTCATTGACGCAGGGATTTGCAGCATGAGAAAACAGAAGAACAAGGCCCAATGTCTCTTATGGAAATGGAAAGAAATGACCATTGTTTCCAATTACTTGAGAAGTGTGAGAATATCCATTAGCTGGAAATGTTGATCTTTGGCATCCCTGAATGTCCTGCTGGGAGCTGGAACAGGGAATAACTGAGGAAGGGCAGTAGGAGCACTGTGCCATGAGGATGCCCTGAGGCTTTTGTTGGCAAATGGCCTCTGTCAGTTTCCAGACACAGCCATGTCTTGGCAGTCCTCCTCCTGCTCCTGCTCTGGCCACAGAGGCTGCAAGGTGATGAGGTTATTTCTCTTTCCACTGGGCCTCATTTTTTCAGAGCTGATCAGTGTCTGATGGAATGAACAGGTGACTGCTTTGAGCTGCTGATGATAAAACACAGGCACATCTTCTCCTGAAGGTAAAGAATCAATTGGGCTTCACTGTGGTACACTCAGTTGGGATTTAGAGGTGATGATCTTTTTTCCAAATTTCTCATGTAAATATTGCATCATTCAGAATGATTAGTCATCCAAATTTCACATGTACATTTTGCATTATTTGAACGTTCTTAAGGCATTCATTCCTCTTCTTTTTTGTTTTTAAAGAATGAGATGCATGGCTTTTGTTATGAGTATGAAGCAACATCATAGTAAAATAATACATGCAGTGGACAAGAAACTTAAAGGAATTAGGAATAATTTGGATACAACAATCAGGAATATTTCAAATAGCAAACAAAACTAACAACATAGGTGGAATTAGGTAAATAGCAATCTCTGAAATAATGTACCATCATCCCAGAGTCTGCACACAGCTGACAAACCTCCATTCAGGGGGGACTTGGATAATCATTTCCAGATAATAATTCCCAAGCTCCCTTTAAAAATAGTCGAACTGTCATGTCTAGAGGGTCAGATTGCCCAGTCAGAGCAAATCAAATCTAGTTTTGGTGCAGAAAACATCTGGGTCTGTTGGCAAATTCCCGTCCAGGCAGAGCTGAGGCCTGGCCACCACCCAGGCTCTAAGTGGGAGAGAATTCCCTAAACGTAATTTAAAACAAGGCTCTTGAGAATGGCACTTTGGAGTGAAGGTCTGGGGGTGACAGACTAATGAACCATCCAACAGCTGTCTCCTCCCAAATTCCCTCAGCACAGAGATGCTTTAAACCCAGCAAAGTGTTGGAGTGGTTCTGTAATAATAATTGGGACTGCAGCTGATTCCTTGAGGAGATGGCACAACACCATCAGTTTAGAGGAGGCTTCTTGGAACTGTGAAAAATCCTTAAAAATGATGAAACAGCACTGGGTCACAGCATGGAGGATTTTGGTGGGATTTTGGGCAGATGGTTTGGTGTGTATCCAGAGTGACTTTGGGCAGATTTGGGGCCTGCTTGCGGCAGATTTGGGGCAGATCTGTTGCTGATGTTGGGGTTTTTCTCCCATTTGCCCAGCTGTGGGCAAAGCCCCGAAGCACATCCTGTTCCTGCCCCAGCTCCTGAGGAGCCCCAGGAGCTGATGCTGTCCATGCTCTGCCCCCAGGGAGATCTGGGGCAATCCCGGCATCCCGGGGATTCCGGGGATTCCGGGCGGCTTTTGGGCATTGGAAGATTGTGGGGCTTGGGGGGTGAGAGGGGTGAGGGGGGCTTGGGGCTGGATTGTTTGGGGAACGTATTGGGATTTTGGAGGAATGACTGGAGTTTTGAGGGTGAATTTCCAGGGTTTTAGGGGGAATTTCTTGATTTTTGGCAGAAAATTTCAGGATTTTTTTGGAGGATGAATTTCAGGATTTTCTAGAGGGGAATTTCTGAATTAGGGTGGAGATTCCTGGATTTTTTGGGGGAGGTTCTGGATTTTTTTGAGGGGGAATTTCAGAATTTTTGGAGCAATGTTTCTGGATTTTTAAAGCGGGTGGATTTTCTGGATTTTTGGGAACTTTTCTTTACTTTTTGGGAATGTTTCTGGATAGGGAACCAGTTTGATTTTGGAATTTATGAGGAGGAATATTTCTGGATTTTCTGGGAAATGTTCCTCATTTTTTGGAACGTTCCACGATTTTTCAGAGAAACATTTCTCGATTTCTTTGGAAAACATTTCTAAATTTTTGGAGGAATGTTTCAGGATTTCTGAGAACATTTATGGATTTTTTGGGGGAACATTTCTTCATTTGGAGGGAACCTTCCCGGGTTTTCTGGCGAACATTCCTGGGTGTCTGGGGAACATTCCCAGGTGTCTGGGGAACATTCCCGGGTGTTGGGGTGGCCCCAGGGCCGCCCCAAGGGCCGAGGGGGGATCGAAAGCCCCAAACCTGAGGGGCTCCGGGGGGTGCCCAGATCCTCCCACTCCCACCCCAAAACAGATCCTGGCCAATCAGAGCGCGTGATGCTGATGACTCATCAGTGTGCAGGAGCGGAATTTGGGGAGGGGGGAGGTGACCCTGGGGATGGGGGGTGCGGGGGCAGCTGGGGCCGCACTGGTGGCACTGGGGTGCTGGGAGCCCCCCCGGCCACAGGGGGAGCGGAGAGCGCGGTGAGAAGGGGGGCAGGGGCCCCAAATTCAACCAAAGGGGGGTCGGGACCCCCAAAGGGAGCAGGAGGGGCCTGGAACCCCCAAAGCCAAGCACGGGGGAGGGGATTGGGGGAACGATGGGGAAGGGGCAGGAGAGCAGGAAGGAGGGGGATAAACTAAACACAAAACCAAACACCACTATAATTTCTCATACATTTTATCCAAACAATTAAACTTTAATAATATCCTTAAGTACTCTAAAAATATTAAAATTATTTCAATTTAACTGTGGGGGAGTGGTCTTATTTGGATATTGGCTTTTGGATTGTTTGGATTAGATTATTCAAAAAATGGGATTTTTAAAGAATTCAATCAGATGAGAAAGCAGCACTCTGCAAACAGAACTGACTGAAAATGAACAGGACAGAAATCAGTAACTGCAAGTTTTATGTGCTATACAATATAACCCACCCAGCCAGCCCCACACAATCCTCATCCCACCGCTCCAAATTGGGATCCCACTTCTCCCAATCCCCTCCCAACCCCATCTCACCATGGCAGCTGTGGAATGGAGTGAGTTTGGCCTGGGATTGAGAATTTTTGAGGAGGAAACAAGCAATTTCAGCTGCTATGGCATCTTGCTGGGTTAAAATTCAGTTGTTTACAGTGGGATTTGAGTGGTTTTGAGGTGACAGATCCATCCCTCTTGGCTTTTGGAGTGCAAAGAGATGGAGCGGACAGCCCAAAATCTTCCCAGAACCCACAAATCCTCCAGAACTCCTGCAGCTGAGTTCATGGTTTCCAGGGAGGCGGCAGCTGCTGGTGCCGGGGACAAACAAGACGGTGCTTGGTGTCAGAAAGCTCCAGAATCCATTTCTGACCCACGAAAGACACGGCAAAGGCAGGGCCGTGGGGTTTTTATACGGTATTCCAGGGGTGGAGTTCGGGTGTGGGTCAGGGGAGGAGTTCTTAGCAACGCAAGAAGGGTGAGATCAAATTCCTGCCTCTTAGCAACAGGGGCACTCCACACAGAATGTGTCCCCAAATCCTAAATTTCCCCTCAAACACCTGTGAAATGGTGGGACGTTAGACATTTTGGATCAAATTCCTTCATTTAACCCTGTTTTGGCAGATTTTAAGGGATGAAGATGAGGCACAAGAAAATTAAGGCCAAACCAAAAGGAGAAGCAGCCAGGTGTGTTCCCAACATGGATCACAGGGAATGTGGGGCACCAGGGCTGCGGCCAACGTGAGGCCTCCAGTGGGGGATGGAGCTGGAGCAGCGCACGAGGCTCTTCCCAGACTCGGGGCACTCGCAGGGCTTTCCTCACCGGTGCCTCCGTTGGTGTTGGGTCAAGTGAGAGCGTCTGGAGAAGCTCTTCCCACACTCGTCACACTGGTAGGGCCTCTCCCCAGTGTGGATGCGCTGGTGCCTGATGAGTTTGAAGTTGTCCCTGAATCCCTTCCCGCAGTCAGGGCATTGGAAGGGCCTCTCCTCTGTGTGAATCAGATAGTGCCTGAGGAGATATGAGCTGGTCTTAAACCTCTTCCTGCATTTATCACACTCGTAGGGCCTCTCTCCAGTGTGGATCTTTTGGTGCTGGGTCAGGTTGGAGCTCTGGCTGAAGCTCTTCCCACACTGCCCACACTTGTAGGGCCGTTCCCCAGTGTGGGTCCTTTGGTGCCTGATCAGGGCGGAGCTGTGGCTGAAGCTCTTCCCACACTCCTCACACTCGTGGGGCCTCTCCGCAGTGTGAATGCGCCGGTGCATGACAAGATTGGAGTTTCGCCTGAAGCCCTGCCCACAGTCGGGGCAGCGGAAGGGCCTCTCCTCTGTGTGCGTGCGCTGGTGCTGCAGGAGATGGGAGCTGGTCTGAAAGCTCTTCCTGCACTGATCACACTTGTAGGGCCTCTCCCCAGTGTGGGTCCTCTGGTGCACGATCAGGTTGGAGGTCTTGCTGAAGCTCTTCCCACACTCCCCACACTCATATGGCCTCTCCCCAGTGTGGGTCCTTTGGTGCACAATCAGCTGGGAGCTCCACCTGAAGCTCTTCCCACACTCCACACACGTGTGGCGCTTCTCCCCATCGTGGAGCTGCTCATGGAGCACCAGCTCCGAGCTCTGGTTTGATCTCCAGCCGCCTTCCTGGCCCAGGCTGGGTCTTTCCCCCTCAGATCCCCGTGATCTGCGTTTGCAGCCCCTCCTCCTGTGGGATCTCCGGGGCTTTTCCTCCCGGTTGGATTCCTGTGCTGTGGAGCTGCTCAAAACGGCCTCTTCCACCAGGTTCTGCTGTGGGGATTTGTCCTCCCTGCTCTCCATGCTCAGCTCCTGCTCTGGGGGAGGAAGGACAAGGACAGGATGGGATTTGCCTCCGTGCCATAGGCAAGGGGAAGGAGATTCCCCCAGGGCTGTCCTGCAGCCGGGGGCTGTGCTGGGCTGGGAGATGAAGCAGCACAGAGGGGAACGGGGCATTGACTTCCTCCTCACCTGCATCAGTGTCCTGGGACATCTTCCTCTTCCTCACAGCCTCCCAAGGGTTGGGAATAGGAAATCCTGGTTTGGAGAAAACAAGGGATGAGCACAATAAGTTTGAAGGTCCTTCTGCCCAAGTCCATCTCTACAAGTCACTGGCCATATGGGCTACAGAAAAACCTCCCAAACACCAAGATTCATCCCTGGAAAAGCCTCCCAGGAGTTCCCCGTCCCTGGTCCCTCCACTTCGGTGTTCAAATGTTCCCCCCTCTCCCAGCTGCTGGGGGTCACCCTTGGATTGGGGGTCCCCCTTCCCCTCGGTGCCTGCCCTCCCCAGGCTGCTGGCAGTCCCAGCAATCCCAAAAGCTTTCCCTTCTTCGCTCTCCCTATTTCAGGATGCTGGGGCTGTTTGGGCTCCCAGGTCCCTTCTCCCCTCATTCTCTGCCCTGGGTTGCAGGGGCTCCAAGGAGTCCCCCCTGCCCCTCTCCAGGCTCTTGAGGGTCCCGCCCATGGTGGCGCTCCCCCCTCTCTGGGCTCCCCACTTTGGGCTCCTGGGGGACACAGGGCTCTGCTCCTCCAGGCTGCCTCTGCCGGCAGCCACCACCGGCACCCCCAGTTTCCCCCCAAGGGGCCTTTCCCGCTCAGCCTTGGACTGCTTCATTCTGCAAACATCTCCCCAAAAACCCAACTGGGAGTGACTGGAAACAACTGGGCTTATACTGGGATCAACTGGGATCATACTGGAATGACTGGGATCATCCTGGCACTGAGTGCCACTACACTGAGGCTGACTGGGAGTGCTTGGGAGCAAATGGGATCAGACTGGAAGGAACTGGGAGTGACTGGGAATATGCTGGAGGGAACTGGGCTACACTGGGAGATACTGGGAGGGACTGGAACAAAAGGGAGGGTGAAAGACAGCAACTGGAACCATGTGGAGCACAACTGGTTCATACTGGCAGGGACTGGGAGCTCACTGGGCTCATCTTTGGATCATACTGGGAGGGACTGGACTAATACTGGGGGAATCTGAGAGCGACTGGGAACACACCCTGCACATCATCCCCCATACTGGGCATGAATGGGAGCAACTGGGAGCACGCTGGGAGCAAATTGCATCATACTGGGAGTGACTGGGTTGATCTAGGAAGCAATTGGAACCATGCTGAAGGCAGCTGGGACCATACTGGGAGAGACTGGGAGCAACTGGGATTATACTGGGACCACACTGGGAGAGGCTGACATGTGACTGGGATCAAACTGGAGCTTACTGGGATCATACTGGGATTGAAAGGGAGCGACTGGGATCACACTGGGGGCTACCAGCATCAGACTGGGAGTTACTGGGATTAGACTGGGAGTGGATACAATCAGACTGGGATCAGAGTGGGTGTGATTGCACCCTGACTGGGAATTACTGGGAGCTAGCAGGCCCATGCTGGGAACCAACTGGGGTCATAATTAGAGGAACTGGGAGCAACTGGGAGAAAACTGGGGGCAAGTGAACCACACTGAGGTAACTGGGAGTGCCTGGCAATGACTGCCAGAATGTTCAGGGACACCGGGATATCCTGGAAGTGTCTGAGACCATACGGGTGGTGAATGGGACCAAACTGGGAGCGACAGGGAATGTGCTGGGGGAACTGGGAACATGCTGTGGACAAGTGGGAGTGACTGGGAGTGACAGGGATCCTGCAGAGAGCGAGTAGAAATGACCAGGCTCATACTGGGATTGCCTGGGGTCATCATACTGGGAGCAGCCACTACTGGCACCCCCGAGCCCCTTTCCCAGCCATTCCGCCCCTCCAGCCCCCAGCACCCCCCCATTGCTGGGGTCCCTCCCTCTCGGGGTCCCCACTTTGCCCTTCTGGGGCTCTCCTCTCTCTGGGCTCCTGCTCAGGGAAGCCGCGGCTCTCCCGGGGTTCCCCAAACCCGGTGTCTCCCCGCCGGTGCCGCCACTCCTGCCCGGTCCCCACGGGGCCCCGGCAGAGCTCAGAGGGCCCGGCCGGGAAGCCCAACCCCCACCGCGGGGGGGACCCGCATCCCCCCGCCCTTCGCCGGGGCTATGCCGCCACCCACACCGGGACCCCCCAAAAACACCTCCCGGGGACCCCCCGATGTCCCCCCCAGGGCCATCTGCGGCTCGGCTTTGCAGCCCTGCCAGCGCCAAACATCCCCCCCAGAAAACCCCAAGCCCAGGCACCCCCGGGATATCTGGGGCGACCTCCCCCTCCCCGGCACCTGCGGGATGGGGGGCGATGCTCCCGGGGTGCTGCGAGTTCAGGCAGCGCTGGAGCCGCGTGGCTCCCCGTCCTCTCCTCCTGCCGCTTCCTGCCGCCGCTCCGCCTCTTCCTCCCTCCCTCCTCCTCCTCCTCCCCCGCTGCCGGAGCCCTCGCAGCCCGCGGGAGGGGCGGGGATGGAGCCGGGACAGGTCGGAATGCAGAGAGGGCTGGGGGGGATGCCAGGAGTGGGAGTGACTGGGTTGTACTGGGATCATACTGGGAGCAGCTCCTGGCTGACTGAGTCCTACTGGGATCATACTGGGATCGCACTGGGAGCGAGGAGAAGCAGCGCGATGGCTCCAGCGCTGGGGCTGGGGGCGCTCCTGAGGCCCCGAGGGGGGCGGCGAGAGGTGAGGGGGGACCCCCGGCACCGGGACTCTTTGATCGCCCATCCTGGAGCACCGGGGGGCCCCTGAATCCCCATTCCTGGGCGCCACCATCCCCCCGCACCCCCATTCCCAGGCAGGGGATCCACCCTGCACCCCCTCATCCTGCACCAACAACCCCCGCACCCCCTTCCCGGCCATCCCGCCCCTTCCAGCCCCCAGAGCCCCTTCTCCTTCACCCAGAGACCCCCTTGGCCCCTATTCCTGCATTTCCCAGCCCCCAGCCCCTCCTTTCCTCAACACCGAGGACACCCGGACCCCTATTCCGAGCCATCCCCGGTTTTCCCAGCTTTTCCTGGGAATGGGGATACCGGGGACCCTTGGAGTCCCCTTTCCTGACTATAGTGACACAGTTAAGCCCCCCCCCCCCCCCAAACTCCTCCTGGGTCCCCCCTAAGCCCCCATTGGGGACTTCTGGGAGTTCCCTTTTGTTCCCACATTCCCAGGACTTTGGGGGTCCCCCTCAACCTGTCTGTGCACCCCCAGATTTCCTCCACAGCCCCCCTTTGATGGTGGAAGGTGGGGGCCGAGTGCTGGTGCCCCCCTGCCTGCAGCAGATCCAGCGCTGAGGGGAGATTGGGGGGTCCCTTAGCATTTGGGGTCCCATGGGATTTGGGGAGACCCCCCCGGGCCCCCCAGGATCTCCCTGAACACACTGACACTGCCCGTGCACAGTGAGAAGGTTCATACCCAGCACGGGGTCCCATCTCGGTCACCGGCAGGTACCCCAAAACAGCCTTGGGACCCCCATTTCCACCCCCGGGATCATCCAAGTTCCCCCATCGGGACCCCTGAAAAATTCACTCAGGAACTCCCAAAAATCCTCTGTGACCCCAAAATACTCCTGGGATCCACAAAACAAACCTTCCTGAGAACCCCTCATGAATGTTCAAACCCAGCACGGGGTCTCCATTGCCATCATCAGCCTCACCCACGTTCCCCTAAACCCTCCCAGGTACCCCCAAACCCTCCCGGGACCCCCAGCCCCCCCCGGGCTCCGCTGCTGGAATCAGCGGGAGTGGTGTTGCCCTTTTAAGGGGAGTTACAGTGGGACCCAACTATGCTGGGGGCCCTTAAAGCGGCGATGGTAGAGAGAACCCCCAAAAATCCATCCTGGGGGGCAAAATCCCCTACAGGAGCTTGGAGTGGGGAACCCTGGAAATGTCACTAAAAGCCGTCATGTTCCCCCCTTAAAAGGGGCTTGTGGGGCTGCGGGCCCACAAACACCCAAAAGTGGGGAGGGAAAAACATCCTTGGATTGGTCGATCCCCAAAAAACCCTAAAAAGGGAAAAACTGTTCAAAGGGGCCTCTAAAGGAAGGACAAGATCCCCTCCTCTGCTGGGGCCTCTCCGAGCCGGGAACTCTCCCGTTCGCTGCCCTCGGGGGAGCCCCGAAGGCCAGCGGGTCCTGGGCTGAGCCCCCCCTCAGCTGGGGCTGCAGAGGGAACTGGGGGGGCTGGGATGGGGCTTGGGGGTCCTGGGGTGACCTGGAGGACCCTCAGTGGGTCCCAGCTCCTCCTGTGCTCCCTCTCCCACCCCTTTCCCATTGTCCCCCTGCTGTGAGAGTCTGTCCGAAATATCCCTCATCTGCCTCACAGCTGTCATTGAGGGACCACTGAAGATCCCCCTGTCCACAGGCCTCTGGCTTCGTGAGCCAGGAGAGCTTGATGACCTGAGAGCTTTGTTAAGCTACTGTCGCCACAGGTGTGTGTATTTTGCTGCATGCTACACTGTGCTCCAGGAGAAGAAAAAAGGACATTCTGACCTTTTTGCAGCAATAGCTCTGAGATTTTTCCTCTCCCAATTCTTGGTCTGGCTGGACTTTTCCTGAGTTTTAGGAGTGGTCCCTCGAAGAAGACCCCTCTCGTCCGTTTGCACCCACCGTGACAGACAAACTGAGATGTAGGAAGCCACTTCACCAGAGAAAAAGCCGAGACATGAAATCCCCATGTGAAAAGGCCTCTCCCACACTTTCCAAGGGCTGGGACTGAAGCCCCCAGCCCGTGGGAGGTGCGCGGGGGGAGGCGAGCTGACCAAAGCGAGATGGATGTTGCAGGTGCGAGCACCCAACCACGAAAACAATGGCTCTCACCCACTGAGATATGGACTGTGTGTACCCTTCTTCCAAATATCATTTTTTTCCCAATACAATATATTCAGTTTCAAAATCATTCCCTTCCCCCATCAAAAAAGTGTATAATTGGAATCCTGATAAGCTGCATCTCTGAGATCTCTCCGGACGTGAACTGGTGAACTCCATCGGCTGGACACCGAAGGACCTTCACCATTCCCACGTTTGGTAGCTTTACACCCTTTTCCTTTTCCTCCCTTTTTTTTTCCTTATCTTTCCCTTTTCCCCAATCCTTACCCAATGCATTTTTGCTGTGGATATTTCAATAAAAGTGCATTTTTTTTGATGATTACTGCAAACTCCCTTGTACCGTGTCTGTTCTTTGCACCCTGAGATGCCCCATGAACCATCACAAAATCCGTTTGCAAGGACGGATCGTGACATCAGTTGGCGTCACGGACAGGATTCTGGTAGACTGAGGGATTTGGTGGTGGTGTGCAGTCTGTAACAGGAGAGAGGACGTCTCACTCTGCAAGTGGGGTGATTGGAATTTCCTGCAAACTGCACACGCCTAAGTAAAGGGCAATTCCCATACTCAAATTGAGGGTTCTGTCTCCGGAATTTCACAAAAGATCTCTCAGTGCAAAAGGGGGAAAACTGTTTCTGTTGTATTTGTGTGTAACTGGACTGTCTGGGAAGGAAGGGGCAACTTGACATAACCAAACAGGGCCTCCCAGGCAGAACTGTCCCTTCACCTACCCAGGGAAGTGAGGGAAGCACAGCAAGGGCTGTGTGGCTGTTTCCCTGTCCTAGTTCTGGTTTCCCTCACAAAGAAATCGTTCTCTGTGTGTGTGTGAGTGTACACTGTCTAGGAAGGAAGAGATACTCCTGAAGTAACCAAATAGGGCCTCCTAGACAGATTTTGTCTCTTCAACTACCCAGGGAAGTGAAGGGGAACACAGGAAAGGCTGTGTGATTGTATAACTTGACCTTGCAATTAATTCCCTGTCGTAGTCTTGGTCCCTTCACAAAATGACTGGAAATCTCAGTGCAAAAGGTAAAGCTGAATTTTATGCTCTGCTTGCTAAATACAATGCCACACCTTCTCCAGGAGGAGAAGAAGAATGGGCAAACTGCAATTGGTTTAATTTAGAAAATGTTATTGATAGAATATGCTCTCTGCAACATGAATCAAAACTCAAACTGGGCAAAAATAAGACTATCCTCTGCTCAGTTTTGGGAGCTTGCCTCACAGCAGCCATAGAAACTCGCTTTAAGCGAACAAGTGAGGAAAATGCTATCATAGACTCTCTCCAAAACCTAGTTGAAATCTTGAAAAAACAATTAGATGAAGAAAGAAATGAAAATAAGTTATTATGGGCTGCCTTGAGAGAGGAACATGTTAAAAATTCACATAATGCCGATTCCTCAAAAGAGGCAGAGGAAAAGGAAACTCCTCACATTAATCAAAATTGCCCTCAAACAGAATTAGCTCTGATGAAAAATTGCGGGAAACACTGTTGTTACAATAGCATAAAACTTGTAATTAAAACAGAATGCAACTATATCAATAATGAAGATCTTGACCCGCACATAACCACTAAAGAAATCCCGTACACTGCTACTGAATTAATAAGACTTGCAAAGCAGTACAGGCTTCTCCCCCACAAATCTGAAACAGAATACGTATGTCAAGTGTCTCTCACCGGGGGAGATCAGATTCTTTTGTCAGAACAAGAAGCCGGTGGGTGCTGGGGACATGGGGTGTTCTTAACAACGGGAGACAGACGTATCCCATGGTCCCTGAATCAGCACACAGTTTATTGGGCAGAGGGGCTCAACCCCTGGGAAAGGAGAGACCCTTTGGTTGGTACCCCCAACCAACTCCGAGAAAACATTCACAAAGCTGGCTGCCTGCAAATGATCCATGAAAAGAAATTAATTCTTTGTTTTGAGTCACCAATGCAGTCACCTGTAAAGCCTGAAATTATGACTTCTTTAATTCAAGGGCTTCCAGGAGCACTTAAACCTGCAGAAATTTTCCCTCAAAAGACCATAGTAGCTATGTCTCCTATAGAAAGACCAGATAAACTTCTTAGTAACCAGAATGACCCATTTGTTCCCCGTTATGACTTGCTGAGAAAAGAGATAAAATGGGATTGGATTCCTTCTCAGAAGGAAGTATTGCAATTGCTGATTTTTGAAATAACAGCTCACCAAGCACTGGACCCTATACATGCTACAGATCCCTTTCAGGTGGAGTGGAAGTTTGCCTCCTCACAGCTATCTGTTCATATACGGCAGCGGGGTCCTGAGGGTCTGACAGAGCCTGTTGGTTTTTATTGCCGTGGTTTCAAAGATACTGAGAAAAGGTACACTGCCTGGGAAGGGGGGTTGTTTGTGGTTGTCTTGACTCTCAGGGAGGTGGAGGAGAACCTGGTGATCCAAGAAACTGAGAGCTTGGGGAGCAGCCAAAATAAACTTGCCTCTGTGATTAAAGCAACCCCTCCTCTCTCCCCCACTTCTGCTAACAGAGAGGGAGAAGGCAGTGCTCAGGCTGAGGAACTGTTAACTGTTTGGAGTATTTTCCAACTTGAGGGACAGAATTATTTTCTTGTTTGCATTAACTCTGAATCCTATGCTATGTTTATATTTGAGTTGGTCCAGGCTGATGCATTTAAAAGAGCTACCAGAGATAATACTGTTAAAGCAATGCAGGGATGGTTTGGAATTTTCTTAAAACCACAGGAAATTCAATCTGATAATGTTCCTCACTTTACTGTCAAAGGTGCGCAGGACTGGGCAAAAAGTGAAAAGATTAAATGGGCTTCTCACACCTCTTACTATAGATGGGAGGTAAATGGGTGTTCCAAAATCACTGCTTTTTGCCCAACAGCTCCAAGCACAATTCCTTTGCTACAGGGACCAGATGATTTCAAGAACCCAGCACATTACCCTGGACAACCTGGTTTTGGTGAATCCCCCCCTACTGTAGGGGAAGTACCACTAGTGTTCAAAACCTCTCTGACAATTCCATCGTTCTAACTTTTCCTGCCTCTTCATGGCAGAGTCTGTTGTGTTTACTTTTACAGAAGAAATCCAAGGGACATGAAGACGTGATAAACCATGATAACACTAGCTCTGGAAAACAAAAATAATGTTTTCCTTCTCTTTATGGTAACACCAGGTGATGATATTACACATAACATGTAAATTAATTGAACTTAAATAAATTGGATGTCACAACTAGAGATTTGACCAAATTACAGCAACCACTGCAGTAGTTTTTATTTGCTTTAAGAATCAGTGGTTGTTATCAAACATTTTGCCAAATTAGAAGAAAGTAAATGTAAATGATTACAAATTGGTAATTGATGCACTTGGTGCTACACAAAAAAAACCGTTTCATTGGCTGTGAAGAAGGCACTTTTCCCACTGAAATTCAAAAAAATAATCTGGGACAGTGCCACTGACTTTGAAAGAGAATTCCAATCCTGCTGGAATTTGGTGATTTTACCTATGACCCCATTTCAAACACAGCCACTGCTTTTGTGTTAACCGTACGCAATGCCTCTGTACATTTCATTTTCCCTGTTATTGCATTGGGGCTGGATGCTGACAGAGCTGTTCTCTATCCTTCTGAACACAGAGAATGGGCCAGTCAGTTCAACAACAAATGGCAAACTGTCAGTCTGGAATCTTGTATTGTCCAAGAACAACAAGGGTTCATCTGTGAAAGCAATGCAATCATAGCTCAGGACATTTGTTTAGACACAGAGCAAAATATCTGTCACTTGGAAATTCATCCTAATGAAGCTTTTGAAACAGTCCTGATATACATAGGCAATGGATGTGCATGCTTTAGAACTGCTTGTGATTTGGTATTTGCAGAAGATGTTGTGGTAGACAGTAAAAATCATTCAAATTTTTGTGCTAGTAACTTTACTAAGATCACAGGATGGGATTTCTCTTATGAAGCTCCAGTCACCTCTCATTACCTATTGCAATCTAACTGCACATTGATTCACAAGCTGATGCCTACTCCATCGGGATGAACCTCACTTTGGTGAGACAACTGCTGCTCCATCAAGACCTGGTTGAGATTCTGGAGAAGATTCAGAGAAACAGACAGAAAACCCTGGTGACTGTTCATGACAGCGTGAGACAGATACACCGTGTCGTGGAAAGAGTGAAGGAAGATGCTGAGCACAGGTGGTGGGACACTCTTTTTGGGTGGTCTCCTCCTGCCACAGGTGTCCTGAACAGTGTGTGCCATCCCATTGTTGTCCTTTTGATTCTAATTTTGCTTGGTTTTGTTTTATTAGCAGTTCTATTCGTCATGAATTGGAGAATGATGAAATGGATAACTGGATAGACATCCATAGTCAATGCACACAACTTGGCTGATGTCCTCTACACTGTGGAGATCCCCAAGGCATTTGACACAAAGCAATTATGAATTGAGCCCATGTCTTTTAGAGTAATTCTTGATTTTAGTTTATGATTTAGTGAAAATCACTTATAACTTTTAGTGAATTGTTTTAGAAAATAATTTTGAATAAATATTTGTATTATGATTTGTTTATTGCTCTTGCTTTGATTATTCATTATTTGTATAGCCACTTGAAAATTGTAATAAAATTGATACTATTCTGATTAATCAACCATTTGAAAATTGTTATAAAAATGATGCTGCTGTGATCAATATTAATTATGTTTGTTGTCTCCATTTTCCCTTCTTTTCCCTATCCTTTATTTTCCTCCTTTCTCTTTTTCTCCCTCTCCCTCTTGCTGTCATCACTATTTTTTCTGGGTTATGCTACCAACAAATGGCGAGTCTTGAAGACGACGCTCCAGATGAAGATCCCTGTAAGACAGTCACGAGTCAGGGGGTCGTGTGAGAGTCTGTCTGAAATATCCTTCAACTGCCTCACAAGTGTCATTGAGAGAGCACTGAAGATCCCCCTGTCCACAGGCCTCGGGCTTCGTAAGCCAGGAGAGCTTGGTGACCCGAGAGCATTGCTGAGCTACTCCACAGGTGTGTTTATCTTTTCTGCATGCTGCACTGCACTTCAGGAGGGGAAGAAAAAAAGGACATTCTGACCTTTTTGCAAATATAGCTCTGAGATTTTTCCTCTCCCAATTCCTGGCCTGGCTGGACTTTTCCTGAGTGTTAGGAGTGGTCCCTCAAAGAAGACCCCTTCCGTCCGTTTGCACCCACTGTGACAGACAAACTGAGATGTAGCAAACCCCCTCAGCAGAGAAAAGCTGAGACATGAAATCCCCATGGGAAAAGGCCTCTCCCACACTTTGCAGGGACTGGGACTGAAGCCCCCAGCCCGGGGGAGGTGCGCGGGGGGAGGCGAGCTGACCAAAGCAAGATGGATGTTGCAGGTGCAGGCACTGAACCACGAAAACAATGGCTCTGGCCCACTGAGATATGGACTGTGTGTACCCTTCTTCCAAACACCATTTTTACCCCGAAGATACAATAGATTCAGTTTCAAAATCACTCCCTTCCCCCATGGAAAAAGTGTATAATAGGAATCCAGATGAGCTGCATCTCTGAGATCTCCCCGGACGTGAACTGGTGAACCTCATTGGCCGGACACCGAAGGACTCCGCCGTTCCACCTTTGGCAGCTTTATACCCTTTTCTTCTTCCTCCTTCTTTGCCTTGTGTTTCCCTTTTCCCCCCATTCTTCCCCAAGGCATTTCTGCTATGGTTATTTCAATAAAAGTGCATTTGTATTGATGATCACTGCAAATCCCCTTGTACCGTGTTGGTTCTTTTTGCACCCTGAGATCAGGAACCATCACCAAACCCGTTCGTAAGGACGGATCGTGACCCCCATGGACCCCCAAAAGCCCCTGGATTATCCCTAAGCAGGATGCCAGAGAAAGGGGAACCCCTGCAGCCATTGGACCCCCGTCAACCCAAGGAAAGGAAAACTCTGGAAGCCCAAAAGCTGTGAGATCCGCAAGAGGGACTCCTGGGGGAGTTTTTTTGGGCTGAATCTTGATATTGTGGAGATTTTCATGGACACAAGACCCCTGCTGACTTCTAGAGATGGATTTTGGCAGGAGGAGCCTCTACTCCAAGGCGCTCCCACCTTGGTTTCCCCAAACCAGGATCTGTCATTCCCACGCTGTGGCCAGATGAAGAGGAGGAAAAGCCCCAGAGATCCATCATGAGGAGGGGCTGCAAACCCAGCCCTGGGAGCTCTGAGGAGGAAAGAGCCCCCCTGAGCCAGGAAGGCGGCCGGAGATCCAGCCAGAGCTCAGAGCTGGTGGAGAAGCCTCATGGCAGGGAGAAGGCACACAAGTGCTTGGAGTGTGGGAAGGGTTTCAGCTACAGCTGCACCCTGATGGAACACCAGAGCATCCACCCTGGGGAGAGGCCCTGTGAGTGTGCGGAATGTGGGAAGAGCCTCAGTGGGGCCTCTGATCTCATCAAGAACCACAAGATCCGCACTGGGGAATGGCCCTAGGAGTGCTTGGAATGTCAGAAGAGCTTCAGGTGGAATTCAGGGATCGTCACTCACCAGCACTTCCACACACGGGAGAGGCCCTGCAAGTGTCCCGAGTGTGGGAAGAGCTTCGTGCGCTGCTCCAGCTCCATCCCCCATGGGAGGATCGGCGCTGGATGATCCCCAGTGACCCCCGTTGGGCAGAGCCCTGGTGCCCCCCGATCCAGGTGATCCCTGTGGGTGGGGGAGGGTGTTGGAGAGATTTCTTTGCCCTCTCCTTGTGCTGCTGTGATTAGGTTGGTAATAAATTCCCTCCGTGTGCCCAGGCCGGGTCTGTTTTGCCCGTGCCGGATTTGCTGAGGGATCTCTCCCGGCCCTTGTCCCCACGGAGGAACCCTCGGTTCCATTTTCTGTCCCTGAGCGGCCGCGGGGGGCAGGGACAGAGCGGCTCTGAGGGTGCCAGGCATGGGGCCAGCGTCACCGCTCGGCACGGGCAGCGCTGAGATCCCGCGCACCTGGGCACGCATTTCTGGGCTCCCCTGAGCTCCCACCTGCCCAGCGCCCCGAGGCTCCCCCTGCCTGGAAAAGCCGCACCCGGGGCTGCAGCGTCCCGGGAAGCCCTCAGCCAATCGGAACAGAGGCGGGTCGCGCTGCAGCCAATGAGAGCGCGGGGCGTTGAAGAGTCATCAGTTGCCGGGCAGAGCCCGTGAGCTCGGGTCCCCAGCAGTGCCGCAGCCAATGAGAGCGCGCGGCGCTGCCGAGCCCGCGCTGCTCCGGACTGGTGCTCCCAGCGCAGCGCGGCTGCTCCGGGGCTGCGGCCCCTGCCCGGCGCTGGCCGTGGGGCGAGGGGCGGCAGCTGGGGCCGGACTGGCGGCACTGGTGCTGCTGGGAGCCCCCCCGGCTGCGGGCGCGGAGCTCTCGGGGGAGAGGGAGGCGGGAGGCGGTGGGACAGGGGGAGAAGGGGGAAAAGAGGGCGGTGGGAGACGGGAATGGAGGCGGAGGAGGAGGGGACCCCCCAAAGGGAGAGCGGGAGGGGCTGAGGGAAGAGGGGAGGGGAGGGAGGGGTGGGAGACGGTGGGAAAGTAGGGAAAAAAGAAGGGTAAGACCCGAAAACGGAGCCCGGAGGGGATCGAGATTGGGGGGAAAAGGGTGGTTAAGGGGGCAACGGGACTTCCAAAGTGATTTAGGGAGCGGCTTTAGATATGAGGGGAGAGGATGTGAAGGGGAAGTGGGGGAAGGGTGGAAAAAAGGAAATGGAAGCGCGGAAAGCACGGTCCCATGGCGGCCGTGGGGCACAGGGAGTGCGTGGTGCGGATCCGGGGTGGCCCCTGGAGCTCTCGGGGTTCTGGTGGTGCGCCCCTGACCTGCACACTCAGGGGTGTTCCAGTGGATTGCAAAGGCTGAGTGTTACTTCATTAACGGCACCGAGAGGGTGAAGTACGTGGAGAGGCACAGCTACAACCGGGAGCAGTTCCTGCACTTCGACTGCGACGAGGGGATCTTATCGGGGTTCACCCGCTTTGAGGAGAAGGTGCCGGGTACTGGAACAGCCTCCCAGATTTCATGCGGCTAAAAAGGACCGCGGTGCACTGGTACTGCCGGAGCAACTACGAGGTGGCCGCCGTGTTCCTGACGGAGCGCCGAGGTGAGCGCGGGGCAGAGCGTGTCCCCTCGGGCCCTGCCCTGGCAGTGACCCTGGAGCCCCTCAAAACCTCCCTGGGAATCGCCCCAGAGCCCTCAGCGCTCCTTGTGCCCAGCCCCGGCACCTCCGTTCCCTCCGGGTCGAGCCCAGTCCATCCCAGTCTCTCCCACTCCATTCCCAGTCCATCCCAGTCTCTCCCAGTGACTCCCGGCGTGTCCATCTCAGCCTGGCGTGCTTCTGACGCCCGTCAGCCAATCAGAGCGCGCCTCTCTGATGACTCATCAGTTGCCAGGCAGACCCGCAGTTCCGAGTGCCCCGCGCTGGACTCGGCCTCCCAGTGCCGCGCACGTCATTCCCAGTTCCTACCAGTGCCGCCCCAGCCCCTTCCACTCCTCCTCAGACCATTCCCAGTCTGTTCCCAGTTCACTGTAGGACCCCCACCCTCTCTCCCAGTGCTCCCCCCCGATCCCCTCCCATCTCTTCCAATCCATCCCAGTCCAATCCCAGTATCTCCCAAGCAATTCCCAGTCCATTCCCAGTCCCTTCTCCTCCATTCCCAGTCTCTCTCAAGGCCATTCCACCCCTCCCCTCTCTCTCCCAGTTTCCCCCAGCTGATCCAAATGTGTCCCTGCTCTCCCCCAGTTCCCACCACCGTGTCCATCTCACTGGTGCCCTCGAGCTCCCAGCCCAGCCCTGGCCACCTGCTCTGCTCCATGATGGATTTCTGCCCTGTCTACATCCAGTTGAGGTGGTTCCAGGGCCAGCAGGATCTCTCTGTGGTGGCCACCAACGTGATCCCTAGTGGGGACTGGACCCACCAACTCCTGGTGCTGCTGGAAACTGCCCCCAGTGCGGGGTCACCTGCAGGTGGCAAGTGGAGCATGTCAGCCTGGAGCACCCCCCAAGCTGCCACTGGGGCACAGGGGAAGCACTGGGGGCACTGGGACAGCCACTAGGATGTAGTGGGAGCAACTGGGAAGAAGCTGGAGAGAGCGTGGTTGAGACTGGGAGAGGGGCTGGTGGGTCTGGAAGGGCTGAGAAGGGGCTTGAAGGATGCTGGGGAGGGTGGGAAGGGGTTGGGGAGGTCCTGGTGGGCACTGGGAGGGAGTTTGTGGTGCTGGATGTAACTGGTAGGGAGTTTGGGGGTGGTGGGTGCAACTGGGTGGGCGTTTGGGAGTGCTGGGTGTAATTCGGAGGGATGTGAGTGGACCTGAAGGGGCTGGAAGGAGATTGGGGATGGCAGGGGTTGGGTTGAGGTTGGTTGTGCTGGGAAGAGACTGGGAGGAGTCTTGGTGAGTCCTGGTGGGGCTGGGAGGGAACTGGGAGAGGGTTTGGGGGTCCTAGGGGGGTGGGGAGCAACTGGAAGGGGGTTGTGGGATCTCCTGAGAGGGATGGGAGAGGCTTTGGTGGGTCCTGGGGAGGCTGGGAAGAAATTGGGGAGAGGTTTCAAGAGGTCCTGGGTAGGCTGGAGTTAACTGGGAGGGTGCTTGGAGGCGTTTGGGGTGTCTGTAAGAGGTTTTGGGGGTCCTGACCCCTGCAGACCCCCCAGAGATGCCGCCGGACGTCGCCCGCAGCAAGATGCTGACGGGAATTGGGGGCTCCGTGTTGGGCTTCGTCTTCCTGGTGCTGGGGCTTGGCTTCTACCTGTGCAAGAAGGTGAGGGGGGGTCCTGAGGGTCATGTCCCCCCTCCCCCCAGGCATGTGTGCTCCCCCCGGGGCCCCCCAACCCGGTGTCACCCCCTTTTCTCTGCCCTCAGAGCTCCTGAGCCACCGGCGGCCGCAGCCCCTCCCCGTGGCCTCGGGCCCGGCCGGGACCCCCCGCTCCATCCCCTGCTGATTTTGGGGGTTCGTGTGTCCCCCCAGCCCCACTGGCACTCACAAGAGAACTTGCTCACACTTTATATGAAGTTCAGAGTTATATACTAGCACAGTACAGAGTATGAAAAATAGGAAAGCTGAAACGTAAGGCATCATTCTTAGGTCGGGATCACCACATGGCCATGGCTGCATTGTGGTCATGGCTTGGTCACAATCATCTCATGCTCATGGCCATCTCATGGTCACGGTCCTGTCATGGTCACATTCATGGTCATCTCACTGTAATGGTCATCTTATGATCATGGCTGTGTCATGGTCACGGTCATCTCAGGGCCATGTCAGGGCTATGGTCATTTCCTGATGACCATCATCCTGAGCTCATGGTTATCTCACTGGAATGGTCAGCTCACAGTCCCCTCATGATCGTGATCACACATGGCCATGGTGTGTTGTGATCATCTCATGGTCATCTCTTGGTCACAATCATCACATGCTCATGGCCATCTCTTTGTAACACTCATCCCATGGTCCTGCTCATGTCATGGTCACAGTCACAGTCATTGCACGGTCACAGTCATTTTATGATCATCTCACGTTCAACTCATTTGCCACAATCTTACCATGGTCATCTCTTGGCTATGGTTGGGTCCTGGTTGTGGTAATCTCATGGTCACAGTCATCTCATGGCCATCACCTGGTCATGGCCATTTCCTGCCACTCATCATCTCATCCTCTCATTCCTCTCATTCCTCTCATTGTTGTGTGTCGTTATAGAGCCTGACATGGTGCAAGCACCAGGACTCCATCAGAAGGCTGTATGGGCTCATTAATTAAAGCAACATGTTGCCTTTATAATTTTACAGGATATTTACATTTGCTTAACAAACCCATACACTGCCCAATGGTCATGAAAAAGAAACAAAACCCTCAAAAGGTGAAAAGGAGCCACGCCACTCTGTGAGCCAACCAAAGTCCATATCTTTTTACTTTCTCTCTTTCTTCAAGTTGTCATGGTGATAGCTTTGGTACCTTCCTAAAGGGAGATAGGAGCTTTTGCTTATCTTCAGGAAGTAACCTTATCTTTCCTTATCTTCCAAAGTAACCGCCCGGTCCACCCTGGGACAGGCCCAGACCCTGCTCATCTCCAGCCTCCCCCACCCCTCCAGGCTTCCAGGATCCCTCAGCTCCAGGATTGGCCCCTGCTGCTCTCCCCACTCCAATGCCAATCAGAGCCCCAACACCAATGTCCCCCCCAACTGGTACCACCTCCCCAGCTGGTACAGACAATTTGCCACAGGAACGCTCCACAATTCTCCAAAGGGCCATGTGTGTCTCACCTTTGGAGCCCTGCAAGATCCAAACATCCCCTGCTCCGCAAAAAAAAAACCTTCCCAGAGTCCCCCGAAGGATTTGGGGTGAGCTCCCCCTCCCCACTCACCTGTGAGATCTGGGGGGGTCGATGCTGCCAGGGCCAGGGGAGCTGCGGACTCAGAGGGCGGGCAGGAAAACCGCGTGGTTCTGCTGGGGCTCCTCCTCTTCCTCCTCCTGTTCTTCCTCTTCCTTTTCCCATCTTCCACCTCCTCTCTCCCTCCTCTTCCCATTGCTCCTCCTCCCTGCCCACCCCAGATCCTCCTTTCACACCCACCTCTCTCACACAGCTGCAGCGTTTGGGTGGAGGGAACCAGGGAACCTCCCATGAGGCCCCCAGGGATGGGCAGGGGGCTTGGGGACCCACCCAGAGCGGATCCATTCCCCCCCAGAGCCCCAGGGAATCACTCCAGGGATCAACTGATGGGGACACAAAGGGATCCCCACGGAACCACCCTTTTTCAATCCCTTTCCCTCCCCTCTCCCATCATTCCCCCAACCCAAAGACCCCTCCCAACTTTATGTGGGGATCCCATCCCTCTCCTGCTCTGAATCCTCTTTCACCCTGCACTCCCATCCTGCCCTCAGCTCCACCTCTCATCCCTGTGTTTGGTTCTGGGGGATCCAGGTCTCTCCTGCTCAGTCTGGGGGTCACATCCCCCCTTTCCCTCATTTCATGCAGCTCCTGGCAGCTTTTTCCTGGGAGCAATTCCTGAGTTTTGGGACTTTTGGTGTGTAATTTAGGAGTGTGACAGCTCTCTCTGGCTTTCCCCTCCCTGTTGTGGCCTCTCAGCTGCCCCTGACACCCTGGGGGTGCTGGGGTTTCCCTCCTGGGGAGAAGGACGTTCATCCCTTTCCAGGAGCCCAGTGTCTGGCTGGGGCTCCAGGTCAGGGGGTCCTTGAGCAGCTGCCCCAGAACCTCCCTCAGGGTCTCCCAGCGCAGCTGGAGCCGCTCAGCCTGGGGTCCCCAAAGGCCTCAGCAAGCCCCAAGTGCCTCCCAGGAACCCTCAACCCCCTCCAGCCCAGCATCCCCCACATCTTCCCCCCATGACACTGGCCATGGCCACGTTCCCACTTGTCACTGCCCATGTCCCACCATGTCCTCACCCATGGCTGTCTCCCCACCACGTTTCCATCCCTGTCATTGTCCCACACATCTCCATCCATGCCTGTGTCCCCCATGTCCCCATCCCTGTTCATATCTATGTGTCCACTTGTCAGCCTCCATGTGTCCTACCATGACCACAGCCATGTCTTAGTTCAATGTCTATTTTTAACTCAATATTGGATGTTTTAAAGGGATAAAGAGAAATGAAAACAAAGTCAAGGCCAAAGGAAAAGGATTTCCTTGTCCATACCACCTGAGGATGCACTGCTTAGGTAGAGGGCAAGAACCCTTTTTGGTGGAGTTTCTATCCCACTGTCTCCAAAATCTTGGTCTTTTCCCCAGCTTTTCACCACTTGGCTGTGGAAGACACCCTTGGGCAATAGGAAATCAAAATCATGGAATCCCTGAAGTTGCAAAACAACTTCTACTAGTTCAGGGCAAATTTGGGAGAGAACCCCCAAAGGGGTTCCTCTGGAAAGCAGATTCATTCAGCTCTTACCCCAACTGGTTCAGGAAAAATAAAATACCTCCTTGGAGAAAAGTGGAAAAAACTGTTTATTACACAATAAAACCTAATCAATATTAAACTATAAAACCTCTTGCCGCTCTAAAGCAGAGACAAACTCACAAAGTCCCTCCATGGGCTGTAGCTCAGCTCACTCAGTCTCTTATCAGTCCCTCCGGCGCTGGAAATGCCGCGGCCCAGGCCCGGCCCGGTGGGCCACAGGTGTGAGCTGCCGGTGCTCTGCTGGTGCTCAGGCCAGAGCAGGTTCAAACAGGTCCAAAGAAAAGGGGAAAAACCACAGCCCAGGGAACTTCTTTGCCTCAGCTAGCTAAAACTAACTAAAAGCCAAGGAGAGCTCTGTCCCGCTGTCTGTCCATCCGCAGACAACACAGTGCAGGAGCAGGAATGTGGAGGAGTGAGTGCAGTGTCTGAAAACAAACTGTGCACTGCTTCTCTCCCCCTTCACTCTCAGGACAAGTCCTAGAAGGTCAAAACTTATTATTCAGCATGAACAAAACAGACTGGGGATACAAGCATCATACAGTCAACCCAGAATATACCTCCAAGATGATCCAGTGCTCCTTGATGCCACCAGAAGATAGGATTGAATGCAAAAGATTTTATGGGGTTGAAAGTTGACACATCTGCTCTCCCCAAGGAATTCCCATTGTTGGTCTGTGTCCCAATGGATGTTCCTGCTGCTGGGTTTATCTAGCTGCCCACAGGGAACCAGGAAGATGTGGAGCCTCCAAGCCAGGTGTCTTCCCAGCACAGATCACCAGGACCACGGATCACCAGGGCTCTGCCCAATGGGGTCACTGGGGATCATCCAATGTGGATCCTCTCATGGGGGATGGAGCTGGAGCAGCACACGAAGCTCTTCCAGCACTCAGGGCACTCACAGGGCTTCCCTTAGTGGCGCCTCCGTTGGTGTTTGGTCAAGTGAGAGCTCGTGGAGAAGCTCTTCCCACACTCCCCACACTCGTAGGGCCTCTCCCCGGTGTGGATGCGCCGGTGGGTGGTGAGGACAGAGTTGTGCTTGAAGCCTTTCCCACAGTCGGGGCAGCGGAAGGGCCTCTCCTCTGTGTGAATCCGCTCATGTCTGAGGAGATCGGAGCTCCTTGGAAACCTCTTCCCACACTCAGGACACTCGTAGGGCCTCTCCCCGGTGTGGGTGCGCTGGTGTGTTCTCAGGTCCGAGAGCCACCCATAGCTCTTCCCACATTCCAAGCAGGTGTGGGGCCGTTCCCCTGTGTGGATCACCTGGTGCCAAATCAGGGCTGAGCTTTCTATGAAGCTCTTCCCACACTCCCCACACTTGTAGGGCTTTTCCCCAGTGTGGATCCTCTGGTGCTTCCTCAGGCCGGACCTCCATCTGAAACGCCTCCCACACTCCTCACACTCATAGGGCCGTTCCCCAGTGTGGATCACCTGGTGCTGGATCAGGTTTGAGCTCCGACTAAAACCCTTCCCACATTCCAAGCACTTGTGTGCCTTCTCCCTGCCATGAGGCTTCTCCACCAGCTCTGAGCTCCGGCTGGATCTCCAGACACCTTCCTGGCTCAGGAGGGCTCTTTCCTCCTCCAAGCAACCTGGGCTGGGTTTGCAGCCCCTCCTTGTGCGGGGTCTCCAGGGCTTTTTCTTTTCCTCCATCCACACAAGCCCTAGAAATGAAAAATCCTGGTTTGGGGAAAAACAAGAGGAGAGCACCCTTGACTGGGAGCTCTGCTATGCCCAAGCTGATCTCATTAAGTCTTTGGCAATCTTTTGTCTCTAAGAACCTCCAAAACTCCAAGATTCAGTGCAAAAATCCCCCAAACTTCAAAACACAGATAAAAAATTCCCCAAGCATCAAGATTCTGTAAAAGCCCCCTCCAAATAGAAAGATTCAGCCCCCACAAAAAAACCGTAACACCAACAATTAGCCCAAGAAAGCTCAGAAACACCAAGATTCACACCTGTGAAAATCCTGGATCCCCCTCCCCAGTTACCTGCCACATGTGAGGGGGGCAATGATCCTGGGGCTGGGGGGAGGCTGCAGATACAGGGAGGGATAGAACCTTGTGATGCTTCCTCTTCCTGTTCCTCCTCCTCCTTCTGTGTCTCTACTCTTCCTCAAACTCCTCTTCCTCCTGCTATTCCTCCTTCTCCTGCACAATCCCACCTTCTCCTCCCACAGGCAGTGTTTGACCATTTTTTTCCTCAACCCTGCTTTTCCTTCCCTTCTCCTCCTGCCCCCAGGCCCAGCACCCACTGCCGGCTCCCTCTTCCCCCCAAACCCACAGCATCCCACCGCAGGGGCAGGGATGGAGCTGGGCCAGGTCGGGCTGGGGCAGCGCTGGGCTCTCGGCCGCTCCCGCCCGCACTCGGTCCCCACTGCAGCCGCTCCCGCCAGGACAGAGCAGGGAGGCCCGGCCTTGGCGCTGCCCCACTCCCACCTCCCCAAATTCCCCTCGCGGGGGGCGCTGGGGCCAAACGGGGAGCGCAGGTGGGGAACGCTGCGAGCTGCGGCTCTGCCTGGCAACTGGTGAGTCATCATCAGTGCGTGCTCTGATTGGCTGAGCACTGCCTGAGGGCTGGGGCTGCAGCAAGGGGGGACACCCTGCTCCAGGGAGGATGTCCCACAAACGGGGGACCCCATGAA
The DNA here is from genome assembly GCF_963513975.1 of Fringilla coelebs. NCBI lineage: Eukaryota > Metazoa > Chordata > Aves > Passeriformes > Fringillidae > Fringilla > Fringilla coelebs. Next base: position 2,865,160 of record NW_028167443.1, on the reverse strand, counting down.
AGGAAAGAGAAGGAAAGTGTCTTTACAAAGAGATGCTGTGAATCTGCTCAGAGATAGGGCCAGGGACGTGTACATAAGGAAGTGACAGGAGAAGCCATCAGTTTCTGAAAATGTTATTAGCTGATGCTGCTCATCATAATTAGCTGTTATCAATTGATGTTATTATTTCATGCTACTGTTATTAGACGGCTGCTCAGCCAAGATCCTGCTAAAATCATGAACTTCGAGAAGAACTTAACAGACTTAACAGAGACATGGATATTGTTTGCTAAACAAAAATGGGGAGCATATTAGAAAGGGCTGATGTATTAGGTGGATTGGGATGTCTGTACCTCTCAAGTACTTGAGCCAATGTGTAAAGGGCAGATATTCAATTATCTCCCTTGGAACTGATCATGGGAATTCCTTACCCTGGTAATTCTCCACCTAGTGCAGGCTGGAGATAAGGGGTGCACATTTAAAGCAGCAGGCTCTGGCCAGAATCCTGTCTCCTGTGAAGTCTCTCCCACAGGAAGCTGGGCTGGCACTGACCCTGCCTTGGCACTTTGCTGTTCCCAACACCCACCCAGGACATCGGCTCCTGCCTAAGGAGTGCAAAGCAGCCCCACTGGTGGCCAAGTGGCCCATGCCAAGTGTCCCTGAGGCCACAAACAGCCGCCAGCACAGCTCAACACGGGGGGACCCCTCAGCCTCGGCTCAAGGGCTCTGAAGCCCCGGAGATTTGCACTCCCCGCCGGCAGCAGCAGGAGGGGAGGTCACCACTGAGCTGCCCTGAAGGCAACGCAGCAGCAGCCAGGGCTCCACAGCGGGCCAAGCCCCTGCGCCTGCCCACGCATCCTCTGCTCAAATCCTCTGCCTGGCCACCCTCCTCGGCATCTCCAGCCCCTGGGGCCAAGCCTTGCTGGCACTGCTGCAGCTTCAGCGCTTTCTGGGCCTGCCCTGCCACAGCTGCTGGGGAACACAGCGGCACAATTCCACTCTGGGGCTCAGTTACACTCACACACTGGGCTGCCTGCGATTGCATGGCTGGAAAATTCACCATGTAATATTCTTTAAAATTTTTTAAATTTTATTTCTCAACTCAGGCTTGGTTTGTCTTTGCCTTGGGGAAAGGAATTATGGTGGTTTTTTTTCAAGGGATGTTACACTACTCATTGGAGATGAGTTTAACATCTCAACAGACTGGGAATAGCCCAAAAGATGCCCACAGAGATAATGACCAGCAACAAAACATCAACACCAAAGCAGCAAACAGCAACCAACAGCTACCCCAGACACAGAGCTGCAGACACCTGGTCTGGAAAAGGCTGAGAAGGAAATCCAGGAGTGTGCACCTAATCAACATCACAGGCAAAGAAATCCGGGTCCCACAGGAAACCAAATACTAACAACTACACAACTTGGAAACAATGAACATTAAATCAGTAGATTTAGATTGGTTCAGACTGTATCAAATTCAGAAAAAATCCAGTAAAACTCACATGTCTCACGGAATGATTTTCTCTCCACACCCAGGCTATTTGTGAAAGAAATTATTTCTTTTCACATCCTGGCCAAAAGAACACCCCGGCCAGAATAAGGTAAAGCCTTGATTTAATGTTGTTGGAGACTTCTTGTTCTTCCCCCAGGTTTGGTGACAAGATTACACCATTAGCATGTCTTCCCTAATATTCCTACTTTTATCTTGTCGGTTTGGTTTGCGAAAGGGCTATGAGAATCAAGTTTTACTCTTAGGAGAAGTATGAAAAACATTTACTCCCTTGGGGATTTTTTGTGCATGTGTGTGTGTGCCTGCTAGCAATGGCAGAATTTTCATCTGGGTGTTTCGATGTTCACCTTCAGACTGCATGCTGAAAAATTAGAAGAGCTTCAAATGTTACTCTTTAACACATAAAGAGTTAAAAAAATATTGTTAAAAAAAAAAGGAGAAACAAAAAGCAGTGAGGGGAAAGCGTGGGAACCCCCTGGGTCACTGGATGGCTGCTCTGGAAGAGAAGCTTCATTCCAGGCAGCCTGGAGAGGAGCTTTAGAAATGCAAATTAACACTGCAGGGCAAAGTGTGGGCAATGTCCCTGGGTCTCTTGCCTGGGGCAGGAATTGGGCTCTTTCCCTCTGCCCCTCACCCCAAGCTCTGCCTGCTTGCACTGATGAAATTTGCACAGCTCCAGGCAGAGCCCCTGCTGAGGATATCTGACTCTGCAACAGAAATGGGTTCAGCTGCAAAGGGAAACAGCAAAGGGAGAATGTTCTGAAAGGTCACTTTAAAAAGTTGGGGGGAATCATCCCTCTGCCCACTGCAACACCTGCTGTCGCTGTCTGTGTTATATAGGGGGTATTAGACCAGTTTATTTTGGGATTTGGTGGGGGTCTTTTGTGGTTTTTGGTTATTTAGGAAAATCAGTTAGGAATCCAAGAATGTTATGTTTAAATTACAGAAAAGCAATCAATTGATGCAGCCCTGGCTCCTAAGGGAGCACTAAAAATGGGGAAAAGCTGAAAGGCCACCAGGACAAATCCTAGAACACCATGGACCAGCCCCTGGGAACCCTAAGGAACTCATTTCTTGAGCCAAGGAAATAATTTCTCATTCAATGGCATCATTAGATTACAAGCTCTCCTCGAAAAAATAACCAGCCAGACAGCTCCAGCTCCTGACCTTCCTGCTGACCAATCCACTGGAATGAGGAACACAACATTTCACCAGGGGATGGGATCAGATCATCTGTTAGCAGGAAAAGGAGGAGTTGGTGGAAAATTAAATGACTCAAGGTGCGGTTGGCAAATAGATGACAAAGGAAAAGTGGTGAAGCAGATAACAAAGGAAATAGGAAAGCAGCTCATGTACTGATCCAGACGTGGAAAGGATGGGAATGGGACACAGTTTTGTGGCTCCCTGGCAGACCATGGGCTAAACGAATGCTGTTTCTCCTCTCATGTGCTGTGAAAAATGCATATTTTATGATTGGCTTTTCACAAATATCAAAATGAATATTATATGTGTTGTGTTAGAAAGTAATGCTGTATTAATTCTCTTAAGCAGTGTGTTAAATATAGTTTTAGGTTATAACAAAATGTTAAAATAGAAACTTTGCTATGTAGGGCATAGTTAAAGAAAGGACTTGCAGGCAGCTAGCAGCCACAGGACACCTAAATCTTTTAGAGAAAAAGAATTTATTGGCCTCTTATCAGAGGAAATGAACTTCTTCTTCGGCCTCAAAGGCTCTGTTAGGATTAGGAGGAAGAAGCTGAGGATGACCAGAGGGAATCCTTTGTTTGAATGGAATTTATGCATCGTGTATGAAGTGTATGAATACATAACAGGCTATTGTTTATAAGGTTTAATCCTTTGTTAAGTTTTTTGGGCTTGTGCTGCCCAGAAAAAGGTACCTGGACATCTGTAACTCTTTGTTTTTATTGTCTATTATTGTCTTGATTTAAACTGTCTAAATTATTATTACTCTAATTGTTTTACTATTTTTATAACTATTTTACTCCTATTACACCTTTGAAATTTCAAAAACAAGTGATTGGCGTTTTTCACATGTGCTACAGCAACTCCCATCTTTTTACCATGCTCCACACCTCGAGAGTGCAGCTCATTCAGCAGGTGAGCCAGGGGATGCAGGGGGCAGCCAGGCCTCCTGACCCAGAAACGGCTCCAGAAGGACAGGGAATGGGGGCACTGAGAACTATCCAAAACAAAAAAAACACTCAGGAAATGAGACTGACTCAATAGTAATTCATGTTTGTAAAGACAATTCATGAAAAAGGAGAAGAGGGATTACAAGGAATAAAACGAATGAGTCTTCACAAAGAGATGGTATGAATCTACTTGGAGATAGGGTCAGGGACTTGTACAGTTTTAAAAGAGTTACTAATTGACACGGACTGCTGCTCAGCCAAGGTCCGGCTAAATTCCTCAATGTCAAGAGTAAAAACAGAGATTTAATGCAGCTATGAATTTAGGGTGTTATACTAAAGGGGGTGCACAGTAAAGGGCACATACAGCAGGCAGATCGGGGAGTCTTGGACCTTTCGAGTACCTCGGCCAGTGGGGTGAGGGGAGAGGGAGAAGCGGCCGGGAAATGAGGATAAAAAGCGAGGCTAAGATTTAAAGACCGTCTGGGAAATGCCCCACGGCCTCTCCCTCTGCTCAGCAATAAAGTCACTTGCACAGAACTACTCTGGCTCCGCCGGGCACAGAAACCTCCGGCGACGTGAATTTCCCCGCACAGCCCCGGCACGGGGCAGACCCCTCTGCCCCAGCCACAGGAACCGGGCCGAGCCAGCGCTGCTCCGCCAGCGGCTCCTGCCGAGGCAGCGGCAGGAAGGAGACCGCGGGCAGCCGCTCCCGCAGCGCCCTCAGCCCAGGGCCGACACGGGCCGGACACGGCACAACCGACCCGCCTGAGCCCCCTGCCGCCCCCGAGGCCCGCAGCGAGCCCCGAGCCCCCGCACAACCCAGCGCGGCTCCCACCTCCGCTGCGGCCGCCCCCGAGCTCCGCCGCCGCCTCCCCGCGCTCCGCCCGCTGCCGCCGCTACCGGGCCCGCACAGACGCTCCGCCAATGGCGCCGGTGTGCAGCCACGGCCGCCCTCAGCCCGGCCCCGGGGCCCTGCTCGGCCCCGCTCCCACCAATCAGCGCGCCACAACCACGACTGACGGCACCAGCGCCCAATCGCAGCTAGGGGCGGGCTCTGCACCCGGCACGGCCCCGCCCCTGCTCTCAGGGCCCCCCAGGCTGCGTGAGGGCAAAGCCGGAGCTGAGGAGCAGCCCTGGGCTGGGCCCGGGCCCGAGGAGGATTGGGCTGGAAACACAAACAAACTTCTCCGCAGCTCCCGCCACGGCTTTCCCGGCACTGCCGCTTCGGTGCCTCCGGCTCAGCGGGAAGCCCTGGAGCCTCACTTCTTCTACCCCCAATTAGGGAGCACCAGTGCATCGCTTTGATTTCCCCCAAGAAGGGAAAACCAACCAGAACTCCTTCGACTGCGTGGAGGAGTGGAGAGACTTCTGGAAGAAAACGACAAAAATGGTTCTTCCCCAAGTTCGGAAGCAGCAAGTAAACAGAAGTGATGCGGGCCCGCCCAGCAGCGCCTCTCTGCCGTCCCAGCTGAAGCCCTCGCCGGCTGCTCCAGGCTCAAGGGCATACCGGGAGCTCTGGGAAGGGGCCCCGGCTCGGGGCGCAGCCCCCGGGGCAGCGCCACGGCCCCCACGGCAGCTCCAAGGCTCCTCCAGCCGGGATGGAACGTGGCAGCGGGAGCAGGGGAAGGGACGGGGCTGCCGGAGCCAGGGGAACACGAGAGACATCGGGGGCGCTTCACAAGCCTTTAATGCAAAAGATAAAATCATAAGAAAGGCAAAAGCAACAGCAACAGTGTCACCATAGCACAGGGCCACACGAGGACATGTCCCATTGGAGTGTGGTGATGCTGTCCCAGTGCCAGGCACCCAGCAAAGGCGCTCTCTCACTGCCCTCCACAGCCGGACAGAGGAGGCAAAATTAAACCAGGGGTTCAGGACATCAGCTAAGGACCAGGAGAGCTCTCATCAAACATCAACACTGTTTCTCCTACCTTTCCTGCTCTTTGTACTCCTTTTCCTCTCCCCCTCCTCCTCCTCCTTCCTAATCCCACCTCCTCCCCAGTTCCTGCAATCTGTGTATTTAGACTGGAGAACCTTGCTTGTTTTTAGAACTAGAACAAAGATCCCCAATGGAACAAGGCTTGCTGCTTTTAGTCAGAAATATCAGTGACTAAAGGTCACGTTTCCTTTGCCTTGGTCCCGTCCTTGTTCCTCCTCAGTGTTCAGGCTGGGCTATGGGGTGTCCTTGTGTGCTGCATTTTCCGAGTTCCTCTTGCATCCTTTGGGCAATAGTCTGTGCCCTGGGAGGGTTCTTTGTGCTCCTTGGTGACACAAGAGAACCTTGCAGGCGGTTTCTGCATGAGCTGCTGCTGTGATGTGACAGGAACAGTGCCACGTCCCTGTGCTGTTCCCATTGCTGTGGGACACAGAGCCCTCATTGTCCAGAGTGGCTCTGGGCTCTTTGCTGGAGGATCCTCCTGCCCGAGGCATTCTCAGCAGCCAGCCCAGCCCTGACGGGTGTCCTCCTGTGCTTGCAGGGCTACAGGCAGCAGATGTGTGCAGCGCATCCAAAATGATCCAGCACGGACTGCTGCAGTCTGCACTCTGTATTCTGTGGCTTATTCAGGCTATTTTTTAACCCACTTGGCACGTAAGTCGAGGCTTTCCCTGGGTGCAGCATCTGTGGCTTTGGGCTTGCAGTGTGCTTTCTGTTCTTCCTCTGGAGCTGAGTTGACTTTGGAACCAAATTGCCAAGAAGACACCATTGATTTGGGAGAGCTCCTGCCAGCAGCTGCAGCTGAAAAAGGGGGTGTCTGCAGCCAGTGGGGCGTGCACAGCATTTGCAATGAGCCCTGGGGGGTTCTGTTCCCTCAGGCAGGGAGTCTGTGCCAGCAGAGCCTGGAACTCCCTCCATTTGCTGCTCCAGCCAAGAACTGAGCCAGCCCAGTATTTTGTGCTGTTCTCTTGGTTGCTGTGGGAAGGGACTGTGGCTCCTGGAGGGATGCTGTGACAGCAAAATGCTCTCTTGGGGTTGCCTTGCTCCATGGAATTTCCCGCCTCTGGCAGTTTTTCTCCTAAGAGCATCTGGTTCATGTTCCCTCTCCCATTTCAGGGCACTTCTTGTGTGGATCCCAAGCAGCTCCTCTTTCGCTGAGTGGGAAAGGAACCTTTGGTGTTTGGAACTGTGCAGCAAGTGGTGAGCTCAGCATGTGGCAGCTGAGTGCCAGCCTGGGAGGCTGAAGGAAAGTTCCTGTCAGTGTCTTTGCAGCAGCAGTAGCAGCAGCAAAGGGATCCCCGTCAGTTTTCTCCTTTTCTGCTGAAGAGCTTTTGAAGAGCTGCAGGTCTGCTTTTGCAGGCAGAGGATTGCTTGCTGGCTTTAGCAATGCTGGAATATCGAATTCCCAGCAATAAGTGGCACTGTCAACTTCAGTCCATTGTTAGCTGGAAGAGCTCCAAACCCAATTTCTGCTTAGTGCAGCTGGATGTGCAGCTGAGGATAAAGAAGGTGATAACTGAGAGAACTTCCCATCCCTCACGCTGCCGTCTGTCCACAGGGCACAAAAGCAGCACCAGCACTTCCTGTGGCTCCCTCTGCTTCCAAAGAGGAGGAAGCCAGCAGTGAGCTTCCCACTGTTCTGGGGAATGATGGTGAACTTCCCTCAGTGCTGGGAGATGACAGTGTTCTGTCATCTTCCCGCTGTTCTGGGAGATGAGGGCGAACATTCCGCGGTGTGGGAGTGCAAGGGCGAGGCTCCCAAGGTGTGGGACAAGGACAGTGGACATCTCCCGGCGTGGGACAAGGATGGTAGATGTCCCCTGGGTTGGGATGAGCATGGCCAAGCTCCCAAGGAGTGGGACAAATAAAATGGACATCTCCCAGTGTGGGATGAGGACAGTGGACTGTCGCTGTAGGACACGAAAGAACGCACACACGCACCGTTCTCCAGGTGAGAAGGAAAAGAGGGCGTTTATTCTCTGACTCTATAATTTATAGTTTTACAAAGGTAACAGTGGATTGGAGGATGACAGTGCCACCTCTCCACAGACACTGGCTTAACCAACAGTCTGTCAACAGTGTCCGTTTTCACAAGAATGTAAATTATGAGTTGTTTACAAGAAAGTGTGTGAAAAAGTTCTTTACAAGAATGTCAATATCAGAAGGCTTTTCTAGAAATCTCAAAAACCCAGGGTGACAGTGGACATCTCCCGGCGTGGGACGAGGATGGTGGATGTCCCCTGGGTTGGGATGAGGATGGCCAAGCTCCCAAGGCGTGGGATGAGGACGATGGATATCTCCCAGTGTGGGATGAGGATGGAGGACGTCCTGTGGCTTGGGAAGAGGAGGATGAACATCTTCCAGCATGGGAAGTGGACAGTGAACGTCCCCTGGCTTGGAAAGATGATGGCGAACCTTCAGTGTTTTGAGAAGAGGATGGCGAACCTGCAGTGTTTTGGGAAGAGGATGGAGAACCTCCCTCTTCTTGGGAAGAGGACACTGAACCTCCCTCCGCTGTGGGATCCTGGGCTGAACATTCTGACAGCAACACAGCCCTGTAGGCAGAGGGGAGAGGGGAGTGGTGCCTGATGCAGCTGAGTACGTCTGCTCTGTTCCTGGGTGCCCGAGCAGGGGATGTGTGTGTGTCTCGGCATCAGCTACAGCCAGTGTTGCTCTGCAGCTGAATGTCACTGAGCCATTTCTTGTCCTTCCCCAGCTGAGAGCAAGGGGCTCACGGCCCCAGGGAGTGGGGCTGCGTTCTGGCTCTGCTGCGAGGAGGGGTCTCACTCTGGGAGGGAGCGTCTTCCACGTGGTTTCTTTCAGGGAACACCGTGAGCAAGGCGGAGCCTGCCCAGAAATACCTGGAGGTGGAGCAGATTGGCCAAGGGTAAGTGCGCGGCAGCTCCTTCTGCACAAGCAGGGCCTGGTGTTGTGCTGGTGCAGGATCCAGTGAGAAGGCAGGAGAGCTCCAAACACCTTCAGACACTGGGCTACCAGACTGCTGTCTCTCAGTCCTGATCATAATTGATAACTGTGGTCAGAAGGCACTGTCAGAGGACCCTGACGCTGGCAGTGTTCTGCCTGCAGCAAGGAGCAGGACCTGGAAGATCTTCTGTGCCTGGAATTGGATTGCCTAAAAGAACAACTCACCATCTGGTGACTGTCAGAAAACAGTTCTCAAGAAGATTTCTTTCAAATATTTTGCTTCAAAAAATATCCTTAGGTCAGGATTATCAGCCTAATGCTTTAGAAACAGAACTCAGAGATGAACTAATAAGGGCTCTATTCTAGCACAGGTAGTAGACCCCATACATTCAGTAACAGACACAGAGCTGATGCACTCTGGGGGAAAATGCATCACCTGCCTGATGGCAGGGCCCTTGTGGAACCTGCAGGTCTTAGGCAGGAAATGGAAAAGGATGAAATGCATTCTTTTCCAGTTCTTTCGGCATCCACCCCCCACCTCAGGTTTTGAACTAAAGCAGTTCAGTGTGGACATTTGGGATTTGCTCCAGCCCAATTCCTTCGTGTTGGGTCTCAGTTTTCTCTTGCCCACCTTGCATGGCAGAGGGCTGGTGGCTGCTGTGCTGTTGTTGGAAGGGTCGATGCACCCAGGTGTTTGTGAACGCTGCAGGCAGCAGAGATCTCCTGTCTGGGCTGGCTTTCACTGCCAGGGCCTAAAGCACTGCTTCTTTCTTCTCTGCTGTTTTGTCTCCAGGGCTTTCAGAACTGTTTATAAAGGACTCGACAGGGCCACTGGAGGTGAGGTCAGTGTCAACACACACAGCACGTCTGGCAGCTCTCCAGGGCTTTCCCCTCTGCTGGGAGCTGTGGCTGCAGCTTTGGGGGCCAGCAGAGCTTTCCTGCCCAGGCTGCTCCTCTGAAGGCAGAGCAGTGTCAGCCTGCAGAGCACAGCTGGGACAGGCTTGGTCCTTCTGAAGTGCCCAAAGGAATGCAAGGAGGGCAGCGGTGTCTGTCAGAGCAGGACACGCTGCCTTGGTCTTCATATCTAAAAGTGTGAATGCATCAGCTGCTGGAGACTGAGGCCAAATTTATCTTCATCCCAGCCTCAGATAGGAACATAATTAGCAGTTTTTCCATCCTGCCTTTCATCTTCAAAGGGAACCTCAAGGCCTCATTAGGGAGAGATCCTGCTTGGGGTCAGTTTTAGTCCTGCTTCAGCAGTTCACAGAGAGAGAGGGAGAGATATGAGAAGATGGATGTCCAGAGCAAAGCTCTCTCCTAAACCCTGCAGGTGTGTTTGGGTCTGGTGTCAGTGACAGCCTATGAAAGGGATCACCTGAGCAATGGATGTGAGTGTTTGCTGTGTTGTGCAATCCCAAACAGAGCAGTTGCATCTGAAATAATGACTAAATCCCATAGAATTGTTAAAGGGTTCCTGGCTGTTTTGCTCTGTTTTCACAAAACCAGAATTACCTCCTGCTTGCAAAACATGTTTGAATAATAATAATGAGAGAGTTGAGGCATTTGAGAAGACTGTAGGTGCAGAGAATGTTGTTAGAGCTTTGAGGGTGACAGCTGAGGGATCATTTCTGCAGAGCTTGCAGGGCCAAATGTCTCTGGCCATGTGTCCTGTGAGCAGCCCCGAGGGAGCAGAGCAATGGGCTGTGGGAATGGCACTTGCTGAGCTCTGGTGTCCCATCCCAGGGCAGTTTGGCACAGCCCGGCTCCATCGCTCCAAAAGGACTCGCTCCGTGTTTGCTGTGGCCTCCTGCCACAGACTCCTCCAGTTAAAGGGCTGCAATGTCCCTTAGGTGGCCATAAAGAAAATGAGTCTCTGAGGGCAGAGCAGGGAACGAACTGTAAAGGAGATCCTGCTCCTGAAGGACAAGAAGCACCCTAACATTGTCAACTCTTTGGACAGGTGAGTGCTTCAGCTCTTCTCCCGTGCCCGGGCCCTGCGTTAACCTTTCCTGGCATCCGTAGTCTGTAGCCTGTTTTGAAAATGCCTGACCCAGCCCTATCTTCCCAAAACAGCAGCCTAGCAGTTCACTCCCTCCATGTGCTTTTGTTGCTTTGCTTTGGTCTTTCCTTCAAGTTGACCCCGTTTGCTGTGTCTTTCAACAAGTGCTGATAAACCATAGCAGAAATTATTTCCCTTGGCTTCTTCTTCCCAACCCTTTTCCATTGCTACAGATGCCAGGAAGACCAGGGTCTTGTTTCCAGAAATGCCTCATTTGCCCATTTTTCAGTGGCCCTGCCTGTTTCTGAAGGGACTTTCTGAAAGGTTTTCTGGCTGCTTTTGTCCCAAGTGCTGCACGGCCTCCTCCCGTGGATAACCCTGGGAGTTGTGTTGCCTTGTTCTGGAGGAAATGGTGGAACTGATGAGTTCAGAAGCTGAACCAGCTGGGGGCAAGTGTTGTGGTTCCACATTCATCTGAGTTGTTGCTAAACTGCATTTTTCACCTGCTCACCTTCTAAGGCCTCTCCTTTCTCATGGGTGTCTCCTTCTCCTTTAGACTGTGCAGATTCCAAGGGCTGTGCAGCCTGGCAGGAATGTCTCTCCATCTGATTCTGTCCTCACTGACAAGTGACCTGGAAACAAAACTCCACTCCAGGCTTTTCTATGGGGGAATTGAGCACTGTCCATTCATCTCCATGCCATTGTTTTCCTCTTCCAGCTTCCTTGTTGATGGAGATCTCTGGCTGGTGATGGAATACATGGATGGAGGAACTTTGCAGCACGTTGTCAGACAGACCCGCATGGCTGAAGGAGAGATGGCAGCTGTCAGTCGGGAGGTGAGGGATCCTGCTTGTCACTCCCATGGCTGGGACACGATGGTCCTTCCAAACAGGGTGTGAGAACAGGAGTGGCTCCATGCTCAGGCAGGGCTTTGTTTCTGGGTTGTTTTTATGAGCTGGAGAAGAAAGAGCCTCTGCAGTGAACAGCCTGCCAGCAGCACTGCACTTGTACTCTGTTCTGGTTCTCTCTCCTGCTGTTGTGGTACTCTCTGATCTGTTCTGGATTTGATTTCCTGTTCTCAGCTTTGCCTTGAAGCGTTTGTCTGGAGCTTGTGTGCACTGCACTCCTGGCCTGTGACAGCAAAGCTGCTGCTGGCAGAATTCTGAACTGTCCTTTCTTGTGTGATATATTGCGGCCATTGGTTTTTGCCCTGGTGTTTCTTGTTCTCTCTCAGTGTCTGCAGGGCCTGGATTTCCTCCATTCCAAGCGGGTGATCCACAGAGATGTGAAGAGCTCCAACATCCTGCTGGGAATGGACGGCTCTGTCAGGCTGGGTGGGTGTTCCTGGGCAGGCACGGCGCTGCCGGGCTGCGGGTGTGGGGCTGCTTCCCAGGGAGGGCCAGAGCCCCACAAGGGCTGCTGGGGGCACTGCCCGGCCTCTGCTACCAGCTGAGAGCGGCTGCCCCTGCAGAGAGCTCAGGAGAGGAGCAGGGTGCCAGCAGTGCCTTTCCTCTGGCTGTGGCCCTGCCAGAGGTGCAGGAGTGGGAATCTGAAGCTCCAAGGGAATCAGTAAAAGCCACTGCATGAAAGCTGAGGGTTTCTGGAAGGGTCCAGTACCAACTTTCCTTGCTTACAGCCCTTTTCCAGCTGACTCTACTACTGCATTCTCAGACTGAGAGTGGGGAGTCCTTGTGCTTGGTTTCCTCATTCCAGCTGCCTTTGACAGTGTTTGTTTCTGTCCTCAGCTGATTTTGGCCTCTGTGCTCAGCTCAGCCCTGAGCAGGACCAGCGCAGCTCCATGGTGGGCACTGCTCACTGGATGGCCCCAGAAGTTGTGACCAGATCTCCTTATGGCCCCAAGGTGGACATCTGGTCCTTTGGCATCGTGACCATCGAGATGGTGGAGGGAGAACCTCCTTACTGCAGGGAAACGGTGGCCATGGTGAGAGGCAAATTCTGCAGTGGTTGCAGAGGCCTGTGAGCATAGGGGGACCCTGCCCTGGGAGCAGCAGCTGGAGGTTTCTGCACACAGGAAGGGAATTCCCAGAGGACTCCAGCCTCAACACCGACAAATATTCAGCAGTCTCCAGCAACAATTTGCTTTGGGATTTACGTTGTTGCAGCTCTTCTGGCCGTGAGGATGACCTGAAAGTGTGAAGGAAATGCATCAGCTGTAATGTCATCTTGCAAGATAACCTCAAACCAACCCCAAATCCCACCCCCAAACCCAACAAGTTTTCTGCAGGAGCTTCTAAAAGAGATTTTGCAAGATGATTTCCCCCCTGATTCCTCACACTGGGAAACTTGTCTAAATCCTGAAGATGATTGTTTAACATCCCCATAGTCTAGCATATTTCTTTCCTAGTCCAAGCTACTTTCTCCATGTCACCATGCCTAAGCTTTCAGCCACACAAACCTCCTCTTTCTTGCCTGGTAGTTTCTGGATTGGGGCATCAGGAATGCATTTTACTTGAGTGTCAGTGGCACTGCAGAGATTCCCTTGATGTAAGAATCCTCTGAAATAACACAGTCAGACCACACTGACTCTGGAAAATGGCCTGTAAAGCTGGTGTCCACATTTGGAGAAGCAGAATGGGCTATTTGTGATGGAGGTTCCTACTAACAAAGTCAGCCAATGAAACTGGCTCTCAAGGTGAGATCATTTGGATGTTACAGTGGCTGTGGCAGCCCCAGGGATTGGGTTTTTTGGTTGACATAGAAAACTGATCTGTGAGCAGCATCTCTCCAAGGGCGGAAAGTGCCCCTGTGTCAGGGGCTGCGGACCCGGGGTCGCTGTAGGCACGTGTGGGTGTGAAGGAAGCTGGCAGAGCGCTGAGTTTGCTTTCCCTGCAGGCTCGCGCTCTGACCCGGCAGAACGGGACCCCGCAGCTGCAGGAGCCCAGGCGCTGTCGGCTCTGCTGCGGGACTTCCTCAAGTGCAGCCTGGAGCTGGACGAGGAGGGGCGCTGGGCTGCCCAGGAGCTGCTGCAGGTGAATGCCAAGGGCTGCCAGGGAAGCAGCAGCTCCAGGGAGGGGTTTTCTTGTGGGGCCCCCTGCGACAGTCTCCAGTCTCGCTGCTTTGCACACACAGAACGAGCAGAATCCTCGCCTGCTTTGGCTTGGCAGGCTCCTTTCGAGGTCAGCTGGACCTGGTGCCCCACAAGGATCAGGGACATCTTCAAGCAGGTCAGAGGGCTCAGAGCCCTGCCTGACCTGAGCTTGGATGTTTCCAGGGAGGAGGCACCTCCCACATCTCTGGGCACCTTCTGTCAGTGTTCCCCCACTCTCCTGGTTAAAAAATTCTTCCTTAGGAACTTGACTCTAGAAAGTAACGGTTCATTTCTTTCTTTTTTATCCTTTGGGCAGCACCCATTTTTATCATCAGCCAAGCCTCTCTCCAGCCTGACCCCTCTGATCACTGCAGCGAAGCAACTGAAGGAGCAGCGGCGGAGATGAAGCCCTCGAGGACAGCTTTTAGTTACAGTAGTTAGGACAACTAGTTAGTTATGGTAGTTAGCACTGCTAGTTAGTTATGGTAGTTAGGACAGCCTGTTTGTTATGGTTGTTATGACAGCCTGTTTGTTATGGCAGTTTTTTGAATAAAAACTCTTTTAAACCTACACTGCCTTAACGTGTCCCTTCCTTCTCCCGCTGTGGCTCAGCTGCCCGGAGCAATGTGAGGGGAGAGTGGGCCCAGCCTGGCCCAGAGCTGAGCCCCAGCAGAGCCCTGGCAGAGCCCAGAGCAGCCTGGGCCCCTGCAGAGTCAGCCTGGAAGGAGGCGCTTGGAGCCTTCTGGGCTGCACCCGGCTCTTGGTGACAAACTGTGTGTGCTGGAAAATGCCACCGGCTCTGCAAGAGGGCAGGGGGGGCCTGGGGAAGGCCCAAGTGCTCCATGATATGGAAAAACCTGCCCTGGCTTTGTTATAAAGAACTAGGTAGTGTTGGCTTTTGCTATTATGCATTGATTTCTGCAAATTATTCTTAATCACAACAATTTTGATAAAGTACAGTTTGTAATCACTTTTTACTTCTTTTGCTATAGTTTAAGTTGTTCAGCTTTTTGTGGCCAATGCCCTGGCCTCTGTGTAGCTCGTATCCTCAGAACATCATTTATGGATGATATTTTAGTTTGTGGACAGTGTGAAAAACATACATTAATGTTTTGGCTTTTGCAAAATATTAAAGTGAATGCCATGTGTTGTGCATTATAATGTTAACTCTTGCAGAAGTAGCTGTAATTGTGAAATAATAACTAATGCTTTTATTTTTGTAACTAACTGAGAAGAATAACTCCGAGATATTTGTGAAATAGCTAATGTTGATTTAAAGTACTTGTGGAAATAGCTAAAGCCATCTGCATGGTCAGATAACATTTAAGGAAGGGATGTGATGAGAACCCCTGCCACTGACCCTTCCACTGTCAGTAACTGTCACCTGCTGAAACCACAGAACAGGGAGCCCTTGTGAGGAAGTGACACACAACCCTCAAAACAGCAACCCACGATTCCTGCACGTACTCTAAAAACACGGGTCAGGGGTCAAACCAACCTAAAGAATTCCTGGAACATGTAAATTAAATCAAAGAAATGTTTGAATGTGTATAATCATTATGAATATGTAGTTGACCAATGCATTGAAAGCACACTGGGGAGTAGATGCCCTGAACACTTATTTGATTGAGAGAATTCTTGCCAGGAATTTATATGCCACTATTACTCAAGTGAGCCGACAGTGTGACAGTCTTTGCCTCCAGACTAACCCCAAAAATACCCCCAGACCAAAACTTGGTCAGATTGGGAGGGGCCATGGGCCTGGACAGCAGTGGCAAATTGGCTTTTCAGAAGACCCAAGGAAAGGGGGATACTGGTATTTATTAGTATTGACAGATACATTTTCAGGATGGCCAGAAACATTCCCCACAAGAACTGTCAAGGCTTGAGAGGTTACCTGGGTATTATTAAATGAAATAATACCACACTTCAGAGTTCCAGCCACAATATCCTTGGATAGAGGATCACATTTCATTTCCAGAATAGTGCAACAGATTAGTAGCCACCTGGGCATAGATTGGGAACTTCACACTCCATACCACCCCAGCTGAGTGGCCAAGTGACGAAAATGAATCATTTGATTAAGCAGCAAATTGTGAGACTGGGGCAGGAAGTTAATCTGCCCTGGCCCCAAGCTCTTCCACTGGCACTATTGCAAATTCGAACTAAACCTCAGGCTAAAGAAAAGCTGAGTCCTTTTGAAATGCTTTATGGAAGACCATATGGAATACAAAAGAGAATGTCCACCCACATTGAGGAGGTAACACTGGCCACCTACATGGTGGCTTTAAGCAAACAGCTCAGAGAAATTGAGAAACACGTGGCTGGAACTCAGAGCAGGGAGTTAGATGGGCCAGTGCATAACACACAGCCTGAGATTATGTATATGTTAAGTCTCTTGCAGAGAAGACTTTGGAACCACAGTGGGAGGGACTTCTCACCACTTTAACCGTAATCATGATCAAAGAACAGAATGCCTGAATCCATCACTCTTGAGTGAAGAAGGCCCTAGAAGCCCCCTTGGAGAGTGACACCAGGAGACAATGAACTGAGGCTAAAACTTAAGCAAAATGAGTATATTGCGGTCGGGGGTTGTTCATACTTTCACTTACAGAATTGTTTTGTATATAATTATAACCGAAGTCTTAGAATTAAGGAGTACCTCTATTCAAAGCAATGCTGAAGGGCCTTGGTCCCAGGCTTTTAATCAGTATACTGGATCCATAGGAGAACTTTCTGAGATAAAAGATTTAAACCTGTCCACTGTAGTAATTCATGGAGATCAGGTATATGAGGAGCAAGAATAGCAAGAACAGGAACTGGTGGACACTTCAGGGAATCAAAGGAGAAGAAATCAAGGTAGCATGCTAGGTGATCAATGGGATGGTTTATGAGAGACCAGATGCAATTAGTGTCTCAAACTCTCCTGTTTACAAGCACCAGGAAGTTTGTGATAACCTAAGTGAATCAGACTGTTGGTATAATTTCACCCAGCTGCAGCCTGTGAAAGTAACTTGTCTTTAGGCTCGAGATATTATTGGGTTCTCATTTAGATTCAAAATAGACACTGCACTTTTTACAACAGCAGGACCTTATACAACCCACACTAGTACTCACATAGTTCAGACTCAACCCAAACTCGAACCTGAAGTGTGTGAAATAGGTCCATACATAGTGAGAAATATAAGTGAACAACAACTGTTGTTCAATCCAGAATGTTCTCTCAAACGTGTTGAGTTGCTAATGCAAATTAACATCTCAAAAATCCAACCAGCCTGCTCCTCTTTCCTAAGAACATCCTTTGAGGGCTGGACAGCATGGTTACAAAGACAGGTATACCTTAAGAGCAGAATAAGAAAGGATCTAACTGGGATATTAGGGACAGGATTGGGAGTTTTAAATGGAATTGATTCCAAAATACTGATGAATAAGCTGGACATTGCTGCAAGTAGCCTAACAAAACTGAAGCAGCCTTTACAGTCATCTCTATTAGCATTAAGAACTAGCCAGTGACAGATTTCCAAAGTACTGCCAAAGTGGGAAAAGGCCAGGGACCAAGATCACAAGTTAATAGTAGAAGCGCTTAGTACAGTTCAAGATAATATGATAATGTGTCTTTAGCTTTCAGTTGTATACAAGCCCAGTTGCAGATGCAGGCAACAGCAGCTCTGATCATATGGGAAGGGGGTGAAAGTAATTTTCCAGCTGAAATTCAGAGAGTTGTCTGAGATAATGCAATTAATTTTGAAAAGTTTCAATCCTGGTAAATTATAGTAAGTTTCACCTATAATCCTGCTTCTAATGTAGCCACTGCCTTTGTGCTTACCATACGTAATAGCACTGTTTACGTTATCCATCCCATCATTGCACTAAAACTAAATCATGAAAAAACAGGGCAGACAGAGCAAGGCAACCTGACCCAACAGTTCCTTCTGAAGAATTAGTAGCAAGTGTCACATGAAATCAGTAGAATGAATATGTATGAACTGTTGCAAAATTGTATGCATATGTATTTGAGAGAGCCATAAAAAGAGACCTGAAGTTCCCAGAAGTATGCATGTCATTTTAGAGAAACGATGCATCCAGCATCCCACATGCATCCAGCGCTGTAAAAAGATATTGGCTTTACGACTTTCACAAAGTTATAGAGTGGTGGTTTTTTTCTATGGAAAACATGTGACATCATAGAGTAGGGAGTGAGGCCAAGAAGTAGATCCTGCCATCATAGAGGGTGGCTCTCTGACATCAGAAAGTGGGTTGTGACATCAGTGGGTGGCTGTGTAACAACATAGAGCCGACTGTGACATCACAGAACAGATTGCAAAATCACAGGGTGACTTTCTGACATCACAGAGTCTTCTGTGACATCACAGAGCAGCTGTCTGACATTCCAGGGTGACATCCCAGACTTGGCTCTGTGACATCAGAAGGGTGCTGTGTGATGTCCCAGAGTGGGCTGTGACCTCACAGATGGCTGTGTGACATCACAGGGGGCAGTGTGACATTACAGGGGCTGTGTGACATCACAGGGGCTGTGTCAGGTCACTGGGGAGGTCACTCTGCCCTGTCCCCCCTCACAGTTTCCCCCAGAGCAGTCCAACCCTGCTCGTGCACAGCAGGGTCCCCTGTCCCCCCAGGTCCCCCGGCCCCTGGCATCGCAGCCTCCCCCAGAGGATGTTCCACGAGATCGACCCCAGAGCCTGACACGGGGACGGGGGGCCGGGGGCCTGGGGGGTGGGACAGGGGGACAGGGACCCCCCGGCAGCGTCCCCGTGTTCCCCAGGGCCAGAGCCTGGGCCAGGGCTCCTTCACCCTGTTATGAACAAGGGCTTGAGAGTGCTGGAAAAATCCCCAGCAAGGAATCAGCAAAAAGCAGATTTAATATTAAGGGACAGCAGCACAAAGTTCCTTGGCAAGAGTCACTCTGCTCCTGACTGGACACTTCAGGCACTCCAGGGAACCAAAGCAACAACAAAACCAAGCAAAATCCAGGCAATCAAACCAGAAATGAACACAGAACTGTCCCTCTGTGTGTGTGTGTGTGTGTGTGTGTGTGTGTGTGTGTGTGTGTGTGTGTGTGACAAAAGGGCAGTGAGGGCAAGGATAAAAGGAATACAGACCAAAAGCTTAACAGGCCTCAAACTTAACAGGACTTAACAGATACCTTAACCTTGACTGATACATTAAACATCAAAGTTTAACGAAACAACAGCACTTAATAGTATTTAACCTAACTTATAAGCTATGACTTTGCAATTTAACAAAGGAATAACACTTAACAGTATTTAACTTAGCTTATAACTTATGTTAAAGGTAACAACTTAGCAATTAAAACAACTTTTAGCAGCATTTAACTTCATTTAGGCCTTGTGATTTAACCTTACCTACAGGCCTGACTGACTCAGCTATCCAAGGCACTCAAACCCCTCAGAGAGCAGCATTTCTGTGACATTTCCCCAGCACAGGCACTCCTGTGTGCACACAGACACCAAGAGTCAGTGCAACGCACCTGTGAGGAATTCCCCTGAGGGCAGGGAATGCTCCCTGCTGATGCTTTGGCATCTCCCCAGCAGGTGAAGGGCTGAGCCTGGAGGAGTGGGGGGATCGGCCCAGGCTCTGTTGTTGTTTGGGATCCCCGAGTGCAGCAAACGGGAGAGTTCCCGGCTGGGAGAGGCCCCACTCAGAGGGAGTGGCTGGCCCAGGAGAGCTCCAAGGGCTCCTTTTGGAGCACTGTTTGCAGGGCCCCACGAGAGGGGCTTCAGTCCCAGCAATGGCTCATCCTGGCCACACTTGGCATCAGCAGCTTTCTTTGGCAGTGTGAGAACAGGGATGTTGTGCCACTGAGGGAACAGAAACAGCTCCCAGGGCTGCTCCTAAAGGAACCAGGAGCTGTTTGGGCAGCAGCAGTGCCTGGAGCAGACAGTGTTTGTGATGAGCTGCAGAGGAGCTGAGCCCAGGGGCAGGTGGCCAAGGCCAAGGCCCAAGGAGCATTTCTCAGCTGGCAGGGCGGCCGGAGAAGGGGAGGGGGGAATGCAGCAGCACAGGGCCATGGAACCAAGGGACCCTTGTGACACTGTGGGGCCCTGTGAGACCAAGGGACCCTTGTGACACTGTGGGGCCTCATGGAATCATGGAGAGCACTGTGACATTGCTGGGCCTCATGGAACCAAGGGGACTGTACTGACACTTTGTGGCTCCATGGCATGAAGGGATCATTGTGACACTGAGAGGCTCCATCAAACCAAGGGTTCATTGTGACACCGCGGGGCCTCATGGAACCATGGAGACCATTGTGACACCTTGGAGTGTCATGGAACCAAGGGACCAATTTGACATGCGAGACCCCATAGAACCAAAAGTCCATTGTGACATTGCAGGGCTTCATGGAACCACGGAGACACCATAAGGACACTTCACAGCCTCATGGAACCACGGGGCCATTGTGACACTGAGGGGCACCTTGGAATCACAGAGACCATTGTGACATGGAGGGGACTCAGGGAATCGTGGAGACCATTGTGACACTCAGGGGACTCATGGAATAAGCAAAGCATTGTGACACTGTGAGGCCTCATGGAACCAGTGAGACCATTGTGACCCTGGGGGTCCCCACAGAAACAAGAGGACCATTGTGATATTGTGGGGCCTGGGTAAACCAAGAGGCCTTTGTGACACTGCAGGGCTGCACGGAACCAAAGGTCCATTGTGACATTGCAGGGCCTCATGTCATCAGGGGTCCATTGTGACACTGGGGAACCAAAGGAGAGACCATTGTGACACTGCAGGGCTGCATGGAACCGAAGCTCCAGGGTGACACAGAGGGGCCTCCTGTAATCAGTGGTCCATTGTGACACTGCAAGGCCTCATGGAATCCTTGGGACATTGTGACACTGCAGCACCCCATAGAACCAAGCGGCCAGTCCTGCTCCTCAGAGACTCTTGGAATGAAGGAAACATGTTTGACACCGTGGTGGCCCTTGGGAACAAGAGGCCATTGTGACACTGTGGAACCAAGGAGAGCATTGCTGCACTGCCAGACTTCATGGAACCAAGGATCCATTGTGACACTGCGGGGCCTTGGGGGTCCATGGCACCATTGTGACACTGTTGGGACCAAGGGTCCAAGGGACTTTGTGACACCAAAGGGGCCCCTGGAGCCAAAGGGACATTGTGACACTGTGAGACCTCATGGAATCTTGGAGACCATTGGGACACTCTGGGACCTCGTGGAACTGTGGTGACACCAAGTTGTCAGGGAGTGTTGATCTGCTGGAGCATAGGAGGGCTCTGCACAGGGCCCTGGACAGGCTGGATCCAGGACCCAAATCCAACAAGGTGAGGTTTAACAAATCCAAGTGCCGGGTTGTGCACTTTGGCCACAACAACCCCTGCAGCACTACAGGCTGGGGACAGAGTGGCTGGGGACAGCAGGCAGGCAGAAAGGGACCAGCAGGGACTGATGGACAGCAGGCTGGACATGAGGCAGCAGTGTGCCCAGGTGGCCAAGAAGGCCAATGGCTCCTGGCCTGGATCAGGAATGGTGTGGCCAGCAGGAGCAGGGCAGGGATTCTTCCCCTGTGCTCGGCACTGGTTGGGCAGCACCTTGAGTGCTGTGTCCAGTTCTGGGGCTCCCAATTTAGGAAGGACGTGGAGGGGCTGGAGTGTGTCCAGAGATGGGCAACAAGGCTGGTGAGGGGTCTGGAAGACAAGTCCTGTGAGGAGCGCCTGAGGGAGCTGGGGTTGTTTATCCTGGAGAAGAGGAGGCTAATGGGACAAAAGGTGATGTCAGGGGAGAGCTTCGACTTGATGAGCTCCATGGCCTGTTCCACCCTCGCTGATTCTGGGATTCTCTGAAAGCATCCTTGGAGCAGTTGCAGGATGAGCCCTGGGCCTCCTCTTGAGGAGCTCCAGCAGCCCAGGTCCCTCAGCTTCTCCTGCCAGGCCCAAAGCCCATCCTGTAAGTCCTGCAGAGCCTCTGCAGCTCCTCCTCATTGCCCAGAACAGGGAGCCCCAGAGCCAGACACAGCAGCCTAGATGTGCCCTACTGGCCTGTGGTGCCTGTGGCAAGGGAGCAGCAGGAGGCACTGCAAGAGCCTGCAGACAATTCCTGCAGCACTTGTAGGATGACCCTGCTCCCCAGGGATCATTCCCATGGTGCCAAGTCAGGAACTGGAATGGGGAGTGGGGCCAGAGAGGAAAGGGCAAACAGGGATGGGCTGTTTGCAGGGGAGGGAACAGGGGTGGGCAATAGGAAGAAATATGAACCAGGGGAGAGGAAAGAAATCAAAGGGGAAGCCAAGAAAATGGTCAGGGCAGTATGGAGGTGGCTGCCAGGCAGTCCTGGCTCTGAGCAACAGCATCTGCAGTGGGACAGGAAACTCCCAGCTGATGGGAACAAACTTTCTGGCTGACTATAGAGGCCAGGACAAAGCTGAGTGGTTTCCCTGGTGTCCCCCATGCCCTTGCTGGCCACAGGGGCTGATGGCATTTGTGCTCCCTCAGGTTCATGTCCCCACACCAACAGCATGGGCGTGCTCCTGCCTGCTCTGTGCAATGCAAACAGGGGCTCCTGAGCCAGTGCTGCTGTGTCTGTGCCTGCAAGGATGGGGCACCTGTGTGAGCTGGGAGAGAGGCCACGGCTGCAGAGGAGGAATGTGTGCAGCTCCATGAGGATGCTCTGGGACACTGCCCTGGGCTGTCCAGCACACTGGGGATGGATCAGCCCCTGCTCTGCTGCTCCTTCCCATCTTCCCCAGGGCTCTTGCAGAGCACCAGCCATGCTGTTTGCCCCTGACTGCCCAAGGCCACCCTGGGGCTGCTCACGGGGGTTTTCTGTGCTCAGCATTGGCCTGGGCGTGTTCTTGAGAGAGCCTGGGCAAGGAGCCTGGAGCCCCCAGGACCTGGCCTGAGGCGTCAGCGCTGCCCCAGCAGTGCCCATGGCCTGTCTCTGCTGCAGGCCCAGCACTGCCACCCCAGGACTGTGCCCGGCTCTGAGAGCACTCAGGGCCTACAGCAACACCAGGGCCACCAGGGCACCAGGGCAGGGCCACAGGAGCAGCACTGGCATCACCAAGTGCTGCTGCTCCTGGGCGCAGCGGCTGTGCCAGCACTGATCTGCCCCCAGCTCTGCACGCAGACATTGCTGATGCAGCTCCAGAGAAGGCAACAAAAGGACATCACTGCAGAAAACTTTGCTGGGACATCCTTTAGTTCCTTTAAAGCCATCGAGAGCACAGTCCCTCATTGACACAGTCTGTGGTCACAGGGAAGGTGGAGCGAAACAAAATGAGAAATGGTAGAAAAAGTGGTTTTTATTTGTGGACAATATAATAAAACTAAATCAAAGGAAACAAACATCCAAAATGAAACCAGCAAGAAGTATCTAGGATGGTTTTTATTACAATTGATTTGCAGAAATTTTCTGGCAGTTTAATGTTTGTGAAACCATCCAGTGATCAGTGTCCACACTGCAGCCTTGAGCTCCTGGTTCCTCAGGCTGTAGATGAGGGGGTTCAGGGCTGGAGGCACCACCGTGTACAGAACTGACAGGGCTAGATCCAGAGATGGGGAGGACATGGAGGGGGGCTTCAGGTGATCAAATGTGCCAGTGCTGAGGAACAGGGAGATCACAGCCAGGTGAGGGAGGCAGGTGGAAAAGACTTTGTGCCGTCCCTGCTCAGAGGGGATCCTCAGCACAGCCCTGAAGATCTGCACATAGGAGAAAACAATGAACAGAAAGCAGCCAAATGATAAGCAGATGGAACACACAAGAAGCCCCAGTTCCCTGAGTTTTGAGTGTGAGCAGGAGAGCTTGAGAATTGCGGGGATTTCACAGAAGAACTGGCCCAGGGCATTGCCCTGGCACAGGGGCAGGGAAAATGTATTGGCTGTTTGCAGAAGAGCATTGAGAAAGGCACTGGCCCAGGCAGCTGCGGCCATGTGGGCACAAGCTCTGCTGCCCAGGAGGGTCCCGTAGTGCAGGGGTTTGCAGATGGACACATAGCGGTCGTAGCACATAATAGTCAGGAGAAAATACTCTGCTCCCATGAAGAAGATCAGCAGAAAAACCTGAGCAGCACATCCTTTGTAGGAGATGTTCCTGGTGTCCCAGAGGGCATTGTGCATGGCTTTGGGGACAGTGGTGCAGATGGAGCCCAGATCAGTGAGGGCCAGGTTGAGCAGGAAGAAAAACATGGGGGTGTGCAGGTGGTGACCACAGGCTATGGCACTGATGATGAGGCCGTTGCCCAGGAGGGCAGCCAGGGAGATGCCCAGCAAGAGGCAGAAGTGCAGGAGCTGCAGCTGCCGTGTGTCTGCCAATGCCAGCAGGAGGAAGTGGCTGATGGAGCTGCTGTTGGACATTTGCTGTGGCTGGACGTGGGATCCTGTTCATAGAGAAAGGACAGTGACAAGTCAGGAGAGGCTGCTTTGAGCCAAACCTGGGCCATTCTCTGCAGACTGTCCTGCTGGGACTCATCCAGCCTTGTTCCTGCTCTGGGAAAACCTTCATCCAGGTCCCTGCCTGAGCTCCAGTTCTGCTGGCTGAGTGTGCCTGGGGCAGCCAGGCCTGTGTGGGGGGGCCCTTGAGGAGCCATCCCTGCCCCTCTGCCCTGGGTTTGTGGCCCTGGGGCAAGGGGGACAAGGCTGGATATTTAGGATTTGTCAGGGGAATCAGTCCTACTGCAGACAGGCTTGGTAGCATCTGCACTCCCAGTTCTAAAGGATGGCAGGAGTTGATTTAAAGATTGTTTTCCTACCGACACATCATTCCTGGCTCTCTGAGGTCAGAAATCCCCAGCATTTCTGCTGCACTCAGAGTTTGCCACTGAGAGATGGGAGAGGAAAAGGATTCCCTGTGGCTGAGGGAAGGTGAGGGGCTAGATGGGCTTGTTCCCAGCTGCCCTGGCTCTGCACCTTTGGCTGCAATCAGAGCATAATCACATTCCTGGGTCACCTTGGGATACTCCAAGAGGTTGGAACTCCAAGAGATCCAGGCACAGATTTGCATCCAGGCGGGCAGCTCAGAGCTTGGAAGGGCACAGCAAGGAGATCCCTGGCTGTGCCCATGATGGGATCTCAGGGAGGGGGCTCAGCTCATTCCCCTTTCCCATGGACTGCTTTGCCCACAGCCCCACAGGTGCCAGGAAGCTTGGACATCCATTCCTATGGACACACCCATGCCTGGCAGGAATGCCAAGGGCAGTGCCTGACTCAGCTGCTGCAAATGCTGGAGCCTCCCTGGGAGCAGCAGATAACAGTGACAATATCAGGGCAGTGCAGAAACAAGAGAAGATGTTGTGGTGCTGTGCCTGAGAGGGCAGGGCAGAGACAGCTGGGCACTCAGGACAGTGTTCCCATACCCAGCTGTACCCGGCACCTCCCACACACCAGCAGTGCCCTCCTGCCCCCTGCACTGCTCTCTTCAGCCCCCTCTCCTTCCCTGAGCATCTCCCTGGGCCTGGACATTTCCTCCTAAGAGGAGCCTTGTCTCTGCCAGCACTCACAGAGCCCATCCCACCCTGTGTGCCCTGGCCCCAGCCCTACAGAAACCTGCAGGGCCCTGTCTGGGGTAGGCTCTGTGTGCAGGTGGGCAAGGACAGCTCAGGAGAGCCCTGCTGGGCCCTGCAAAGGTGATGCTGCTGCTGTCCAGGGCTGAGGAGTGGCTGAGGGCCCTTTGGGAGGCTTCCAGCAGGGAGATTGACCACCCAAAGTTACAGTTCTGGAGTCTCTGTAAATGTTCAAACATTCCCTTGGATAATCCTGTGTGTCCCTTTCAACTCAGAGTGTTCTGTGATTCTGGGATTACAGTTCCTGTTCTGCTTCTCTCATCCCCCTGTTGCCTATAAGCAAAGAAAAAAAAAAATCCTTGCATCACTGTTAGAACAGTAAAGGAAAAAAACAGTAATTGGAAGCTTCCAGGTGTCCCAGTGGGGATGGAGCACACCCGGCCCCTGATTTCAACAATTGATTAAGGTTGATTAAATAAGATATCTAACAGGAACATCCAATAAGAGATTCAGTTGCCCCAGTTACACACCCCTGGGTCAACCCATTGGAGCAGGTTCAAGAGCTTCTTTGCCTTCACTTTTTGTTGCGACTGCTCACATTCTGGTCAATAAAAAAAATGTTCTTGTAGGTTCTCTTCCTGATAATAAGACTATTTAATAATAGGACTGATAATAAGACAGTATTTCAGGTATGTATTTAAACAGTGACCTGGTTTGAAAAGGAAGTGAGGTTTTTTGGAGAAAGACCATGAGAGACAGTCACCTTATTGTTCTAAAATCTAAGAGAAAGAGAGAAAGGTTAGGAAACATACTAGAGTTAATTAAGGATTATATATATGTAAATATATAATAGTAGTTTAATGGAGTTTATAAAGAGTTTAATAGAATTAAGTAAGGACTATATTTTTACAACTATATAATAGTAATTTATAGAGCTTTGAAGATATGAAAATGTATAAAATGCAAAAATCTTTTTGCTATCACCCCAACTTTCCCTCCTTCTCCAAGCAGGAAATTGAAATCACTCTCAGGAAAGCTCCTGATCTTTCCAGCAATCCCAGCTTACCTTCTATGGGAAGTGTCCTCCAGAGTTGTGCCCAGGCTGGTCTGAGCTGGGAGCAGCCCTGCCCCACCCAGCCCCTCTCACCAGCAGCACCTGCCCTGCTCAGGGTGGCTCCTTCCCCCCACAGCTTCTCCCCAGTGCTGGGAGCAGTTCCCTGGGCCAGCTGAGAGCTGTCTCTGACAGGCAGCAGAGTCCCTGCTCCAGCACAGTGCCCTGGGCTGCAGGACCCTGCTCTGCAGGACAGCCCTGGGCACCCCTGGCTGCAGCCCCGGGCACCCCTGGCTGCAGCCCCGGCTGCTCAGCCCTGCAGCAGAGCCTGGCAACAGGAGCTGCCTTAGGCTGTGCCTCGGCTGGGGCAGCAGGGAAAGCCAGCCCTTCCCTAGGACCACAGCCCTGCCCTGGAGCAGCTCTGAGAGTCCTCCTGAAAGGTCCTCAAATCTGTGGGATGTGCCATCTCCAGGAGATCCCTGCAGGAACTGCAGCTTCTCTGCCCACAGCCAGGGAATGACTGTTTAAAACCTGGGATGATTTCTGCTCTAGTGAGCCCTGAGTGAGCTCTGCTCTGTGCTCCCAGCCCAGGCTGAGTTTAACCCCTCTGTGCCTCTGTGCTGTGCCCACAGTGGCTGCAGGCAGTGCCCCAGTCCTGCTGGGCTGTGCACAGGAGCTGCTCCTGGCCAGAGCTGTCTCCCTGTAGGCGCTACTCTTGCCTGGAGCTGCGTCTTGCCAGGAGCCCCTATGCAGGTTTTTCAAAGGACTTTGGGTTTGGCTTTTGGCTTGGAGTCTCTGAGAGATTTGTGCAATCATGGCCTTCAATTATTTGCTGTAATTAGTCCCTGGAGAGGCTTTCTCAGGAACAACACTCAGTGGGGCTCATTAATGCTTCAGAGTACTTCAGTTATTTTAAGGTACTTGGTGTTTCCCTTTTGATACAGACTCTGGGAGAGGTTTATGCAATCATGGCCCCAATTATCTGCTTTAATGAATCCCTTGAGAGCTTTGTACTGACACTCAGTGGGGCTCATTAATACTTTGAGATACTCCAGGTTTTTAAGGTACTTTGGACTTTCCTTTCTACACTGAGTCTCAGAGAAGTTTTTGTTTCATCCTGGCCTCTAATTCTCTCTTCCAATGAGTCCATGAGGAGCCTGTGTGTGGGATGGACCTCAGTGGGACCCATTCATGAGACACTTTAGGTGTTTTGAGACACTTTAGGTGTTTCCTCTAACTTTGACTCCAGGAAAGGTTTCTGCAGTCTCCTCTCAGGCCCTGAGGTTCAAGGGCTCAGCTCCAAATGCACAGTGAGGCTCATTAGGATCAAGCAAGTCCTGACAAACCATGGCTCTGCCTTGATTTCCCTCTGCTCTAGTGCAGTTCATCAGAAATGTTTCTGTAATGGTTTTGGTTAGCCAATTTGAGATTTCTTGGAGAATGCAGCAATTATTGTGGTGCGTCTAGTATTGGCTATTTTCCAGTGTACTCACTAGAATATCCTTACTCATTTCCTGCTGTGAGATCAGATTAGGAGAAAGGGAATGTAGGCTAAAAATTTTTAAAAGGTATAAAAGCTACAAAGAAAAGTTTATTAAAAATAACTAAAAGAAAGAGTGATAAGGATCAGAACAAAACGTTCAGAACACTTCTCCTCTCCCTACATCCTTTTCTTTCTTACTGGCAATGTAAAGAGACAAAACCTAAAATTTTCAGTCAGTTTACCACCTCTAGAATAGCCTTTCTTCAGTTCAGTTAGGGAGAGGAGTCTTTCATGCTAAGGAAACTTCTCAATAAGAAAACAGTTCTCTTGTGGCTCTCAATTTTCATGAATAACAGCCACCTGGAAAAACATGCAATCATGAGGTCCCTCACATTTTTTCACAGCCTTTCCCACAGCTGTGTTTTTGGACCATGTCAACTTCTGGGGTATTAGTTTAAAGATGAGCTTTTTAAGAGCAAGTGTTCTCTTCCTCTTTATGTGAAATCATCTTCATCTCTAGAAACAGAAGTAATCTTCTCTCCATGAGGGCACAGGGTCTCATCACTCCTTTCTTTTTCTCTGTTCAAACTTCTCATAGGATCACAGCTACTTCATTTGCTTACTTTAGCATGGAGGCCTTTGCTGAACAAGTCATCTCCCCATACTTTTCAATGTGTTACAGAGAGTCTGATGTATGAATTACATCCTTCTCCATATCCTTACAAGAGGATTTCAGCCCCAAGATCAAGGCATCTCCTCATCTCTCCCATCTGGGATTCAACTTCCCGTTCAATGACCTCGGTGTCTTCATGTTGCTCCTCTATATGCCTGCACTTTCTCCTTTTCTCTCTCTCAAGGGGGGATAAAAGCACTGAAAGAGTTCATATCTCACCTGGGCCCTGCAGATGGTTCTGTGACCCCGGCCGGGCTCGGTCCTTGCGGCCGGAGCTGTTTTATGATGGAGGTTTATGCAGCAGCTGCGCTGGGGCTGTGTCAGGATGGACCGTGCTGGGGGAGGGCCAGGATCTCAGCAGCCAGGCCAGAACACAGCAGCAGCACGGCCGGGGGCCGATGGCTTCTCCTCCCCCTGGCCGGGGGTTGTGGGCAAACCCCAACAGTGGCAGAATTTTGGCGGAGCCAGCCCGGCCTGGGGCTGCTCCTGGGGCCCAGCGGATCCTGGCTCGGCCTGGGCTGGTGGTGGGGCAGGGCTCAGCAATGCCCAGATGTTGGCAACTGCAGCCATTGCCCAGCCCGGCCTCGGCCCTGTGGCCTCCCTTGCCCTGCCCGGCAGCCCATGGGGCCTGGCAGGGTCCCTGGGAAGGGGCCCGGCCCCATGGCAGGAGCCGCCTGGCCTGCCCTGGCTGAGATGGGGGCTGGGTCAGCCTTGTTACCTCATTGCCAGCCAGAAGGGAAAGAGACCCTTTATAGTATTTTTGGGGTCCCCGGATGGAGGAGGAAAGAATGTATTTGACTCCATGTTCTTAGAAGGCATATTATATTATATTATATTATATTATATTATATTATATTATATTATATTATATTATATTATATTATATTATATTATATTATATTATATTATATTATATTATATTATATTATATTATATTATATTATATCATATCATATCATATCATATCATATCATATCATATCATATCATATCATATTATATTATAATTATATTGTATCGTATATCATATCATATTATATTATAATTATATTGTATCGTATATCATATCATATCATATCATATCATATGATATCATATCATATGCTATACTAAAACGTTTCTAAATAGTAGAGAAGGCATATTTACAGAAGGCTTAACAAGATACTAATTAAAAACTCCTGACTCCCTCTTTAGAGTCCAACACAGCCTGACCATGACTGGTCATTAAGGCAAAACAATTCACATGTTGGATAGACAATTTCCAACTACATTCCAAAGCAGCAAAACACAGAAGAAGCAAATGAGATAATATTGTATTCTTTTCTCTCTGAGGCTTCTCAGCTTCACAGGAGAAGAAATCCTGGTGAAGGGATTTTTCCTGAAAATATGACAGTGACAACCCTTCCATGCTCTTTCATCTTTAAAATGTGTCTTCACGGAGACATGTACAATTTCTTTCATGGTTTAACAGATTGTCAGTTCTCAGAGCTAATTACTGATTGGATTTTTGTGAGACACAGGGGAAACTGCTAGCAGCTTCTCTTAGGACATCACTTCCATAGTGCAAAACCACCACAACAGCACAGAGCACAGAGCTCCTTTGTCCATATGTAGTGGTCAGGAGCCCAAGGCTTACAAACCTCTCCTTGGGAGATCTCTGGGCCCTCTTCAAGATGTTTTCAAATGAAAACATTCAGCTCAGAGTCTAAGAAAATCACCATTGGACAGGGCCAGCCTGACCTGTCAGTCCTGGCTACTTTTGTCTGGGAGCAATCCTTGGATATACACAATTTGGGAGGCCAAACTTCAGTTTTGGCCATGGCCCTTGGACATGAAAGCTGGTTCCTTTCAATAGGAATGAAGGAACAGAGCACCAGTGTTTCAGGGACTGATGAGAGGTGACCAACAGAGGCCAAGGCCAGCCAGAGCTGGCAGGTTTTGTTCTGAGAGATACTCTTGCACATAAGAAGTTTTTTAGAGGTAATACCAATTTTGGCAATGGGCATCTGAAAAGAGGGACACTTCTTTTCCATAGCAAGGAAAGCACGGAGCCCCAGTGCTGCAGGAGCTGATGAGAGGCAGCCCTTGACATCCTAACATTAGCCTGACCTGTCAAGTGGCCCCTGGGAGGCCAAACCAGCATGACCTGTTCCATGTTCCCTCAGTTCCATGGGGCCCCACAGTGTCCCATTGGTCCCTTGCTTCCATGAGGCCCTGAGGTGCCATAATGCCCCCTTGGTGACACCAGGCCCTGAAGGGTCACAATGGTCTCCATGGTTCCATCAGGCCCCACAGATCCATACTGGTCTCTGGGGTCCATGAAGCCCCGCTGTGTCACCATGGCCCCTTGGTTCCATGGGCTCCAGTGGTGCCACAATGATCCCCTCAGTTCCATGAGGTCCCCACAGTGTCCCAGTGATCTCCATGGGAAGGAAAGAACACAGCCCCAGTGTTGCAGGGGCACCCACCAGAGGCCAAGGCCAGCCAGACTTGATGGTACAGGCAGATTTTCCTTGGAACAACCCTTGGATGTACAGAATTTTAGAGGTGGAATCCCAATTTCAGACATGGACACCTGGAGGAAAAGGATGGTTCTTTTCCATAGGAAGGAAAGCACAGAGCCCAAGTGTTTCAAAAGGAGAAGACAAGAGAGGTGGCTCCTGGAAGGCCAAGACAGCCAGACTTGTTTGTCCTGGCAGCTTTTTTCATGGAGGAATCCCTGGATATATGGAATTTCGGGGTGGAGGAATCTCAGTTTTGAGTATGGACACCTTGAGAAAAAGGACAGTTCTTTTCCATAGGAAGGAAAGCACCGATCCCCAGTGTTTGGAAAGCAGGTGAGAGGCAGTCCCCAAGAGGCCAAGGGCAGCCAGACCTGTCTATCCTGGCAGCTTTAACCTGGGAGCAATCCTTGGATATACGGAGTTTTGGAGTTGGAATCCTAGTTTTGGCCATGGGCACCTGGTAAAGATTGATGTTTTTTCCTACAGTAAAGAAAAGTGTGAAGTCCAAGTGTTTTGGAAAAAGATGAGAGGTGGCCACCCTCAAGCCAAGCCAGACCTGTCTCTCCTGGCACCTCTCATCTAGGGGCTATTCCTTAGACATAGAACATTTTGGAGGTAGAATCTCAGTTTTGGCCGTGGGTGCCTGGACAGGAAGAAGAGTTCTTTTCATGAGGAAGGAAAGCACAAAGCCCCAGTGTTTCAGAGGCAGATGAGTGCCAGCCCTCAGGAAGCCAAGGCCAGCCAGACTTGTCAGTCCTGGGAGCTTTTGTCTGGGAGCTATCCTTGGATATAGGGAATTCTGGAGGCAGATACCTGATTTTGGCCATGGACGACTGGTCAAGATGGATGGTTTTTCCCCTAAGAAAGAAAAGCAGTGTTTCAAAGGCAGATGAGAGGTGGCCCCTGGGTGACCAAGGCAGCCAGATCTGTCTCTCCTGGCAGATTTCATCTGGGAACAATCTTTACATATAAGGACATTTGGAGGAGGAATCCCAATTTTGACCATGGGCCCCTGGAGGAGAAGGAGAGTTTTCTCCCATGGGAAGAAAAGCCCAGAGCCCCAGTGCTTCAGGGGCAGATGAGAAGCAGCCCTCGACAGACCGACATCAGCCGGACCTGTCAGGTGGTCCCCAGGAGGCCCAGCCAGCCAGACCTGTTTCATGTTCCCTTGGTTTATGTAATCCCACAGTGTCAGGGTTCCTTCAGGCGAGCAGTCTTGGGCCTGGCAGCTCAGCCTTCAGCAGGCCGAGTGTCCGAGGCCTAAGTGTCCCAAGCCTGACATCTTAGCAAGCTTAGTGATTATCAGCTCTTAGTGATTTTCAACTCTTTTATAATTTCAGCTCTTTGCTTGCTAAGATGCTGGCCTCAGTGGCTTCCACAGAGCAGATGGATAGAAAGGAGAAGGCAGCCTTGGAAATTCCATGATGGTTTATTTGCAGGGATCACGAAGGGTTCCTATGGCAGCTCTTCTACCAGAATAGGCAATAATCGCTACTTATATAGGGTTAGGAGGGATTGAAAACTGACCAATTGTA
Source organism: Fringilla coelebs (assembly GCF_963513975.1). Lineage (NCBI taxonomy): Eukaryota > Metazoa > Chordata > Aves > Passeriformes > Fringillidae > Fringilla > Fringilla coelebs. The sequence goes on along the minus strand of NW_028167443.1, from coordinate 2,832,857 downwards.
AGGGTTAGGGAAATTAGCCTATAGGGTCACAGAGCGATAAGCTAGGCCAGAGGACCTAAGTGAGGACTCCAGGCTTAGCTATTCTGACTCAGCAATTGCTTATCTCAGGCTTACATCCTCCATGGGGCCCTAGCCATCTCAGTGTCCGCTACAGACTGTCAGAAAGTTTTTGTTCGGAGAGGATGTTCCAGGCTGCAGCCACAAGGAAACAGGGAATGGGGATTTTCCTGCTCCTGGTGAGTTTGACATCCCCAGATGAAGAAAGAACAAGGCACCAGAAGGAAACAGCAGCTGGGCTTCATCGTTCCACAGAAAAGAGGAAGGGGAAAATATCCCGTCCTGTCAACGAGGAGGATGACGAGGACAAGAAACACGAGGAGGACGAGGACGACAAGGAGGAGGATGAGGAGGAGGACAAGGAAGAAGAGGACAAGGAGGAGGAGGACAACAACGAGGAGAAGGAGGATATGGAGGATGAAGACTATGAGAAGGAGGATAAGGATGTGGAGGAGGAGGAGGCCATGAACAAGGAGGATGAGGAGAATGAGGAGGATGAGGAGGAGGAGGATGAAGATGTGGAGGATGAGGAGGAGGAAAATGAGGGGGGAGATGAGGAGGGAGGAGGAGGATGAGGAGGGGAATGAAGAGGAGGAGGAAGATGAGGAAGAGGAGGAGGAAGAGGGACACAAAGATGATGAGGATGAGGATGAGGATGAGGATGAGGATGAGGATGAGGATGAGGATGAGGATGAGGACGAGGAGGATAAAGAGGAGGAGGAGAAGGAGATAAAGGGAGAGATGGAGGAGGACAATGGAGACATGGAGGAGGATGAGGACGAGGATGAGGACAAGGAAGACAAGGAGGTTAACAAGGAGGCAGAGGACAAGGACGAGAAAGAGGGAGACGAGGAGGGGGATGAGGAGGAGGAGGATGAGGAGGATGAGGAGGAGGAATACAAAGAAGGTGAAGACAAGGAGGTTGAGGATGAGGAGGAAGAGGAGGATGAGGAGGAGGAAAAGGAGGAGGAGGACTAAGGAGGAGGAAGAGGAGAATGAGGAAGTAGACGAGAAGGCAGAGGAGGAGGACAAGGAGGATGAAGACGAGGAGGACAAGGAGCGGAGCAAGGAGGAGGAGGCGGACAAGGAGGAGGATGAGGAGGTGGACGTGGATGTGTAGGTTGAGGAGGAGGAAGAGGACAAGGAGGGGAACTTGGATGATGATGAGGAGGAAGATGACGAGGATGAGAAGGAGTAGTAGGAGGAGCACAAGGACAATGATGAGGATGAGGACAACGAGGAGGAGGAGGAAGAGGAGGACGAGGATGAGGAAGAGGAGGAGGATGAGGAGGAGTACAGAGATGAGGAGGACAACGATGAGGAGGATTAGGTTGAGGAGAGGGAGGAGGAGACAGATGTGGAGGATGAGGAGGAGGAGAATGAGGTGGAGGAGGATGAGGAAGAGGAGGAGGAGGGGGAGGATGAGGAAGAGGAGGACAAGGAGGAGGAAGAGGTGGATGAGGAGGAGGATGTGGAGAAGGACAAGGAGGTGGAGGATGATGAGGAGGAGTAGGATGAGGAGGAAGAGAAGAACAAGGGGGCAGAGGAGGAGGAGGACAACGAGGAGGAGGATGATGAGGACAAGGAAGAAGATGTGGAGGAGGTGGAGAAGGACAAGGAAGAGGAGGAGGCAGATGAGGAAAAGGGGTACGAGGAGAACGTAGAGGAGGAGGAAGAGGAGGAGGAGGTGGAGGAGGAGGAAAATGAGGAAGAGAAGGACAAGGATGAGGAGGAGGAAGAAAAAGAGGAAGAAGAGGAAGAGAACGGGGAAGACAAGGAGGAGGAGAAGGAGGAGGATGAGGTGGAGAAGGAGGAGGAGGGTTAGGAGGATGAGAAAGAGGAGTAGCGGGAGGAGGACAAGGACGATGACAAGGATGAGGAGAAGGAGGAGGATGAGGTGGAGAAGGAGGAGGAGGGTTAGGAGGATGAGAAAGAGGAGTAGCAGGAGGAGGACAAGGACGATGACAAGGATGAGGAGGAGGAGGATGAGGTTGAGTGGGGGAGAAGGACGAGGAGGAGTAGGACAAGGAGGAGGAGGATGATGGGGGGAGGAAGAGGACGAGGAGGTGGATGAGGAGGCAGAGGTGGAGGAGTAGGACAAGGAGGAGGTGGATGAAGAGGATGAGGAGGAGGAGGTGGATGAAGAGGACGAGGAGGAGAAGGTAGAGGAAGAGGCAGAGGAAGATGAGGATGAGGAGGAGGTGGAGGAAGAGGCAGAAGAGGATGAGGAGGATGAGGAAGAGGAGGAGGTGGATGAAGAGGAGGATGAGGAGGAGGATGAGGAGGATGAGGAGGAGGATGACAAGGAGGACGAGGACGATTAGAAGAAGGAGGATGATGAGGAAGAGAAGAATGAGGAGGCAGAGGAGGAAGAGGACGAGGAGGAGGAGGAAGAAAAAGAGGAGGTAGAGAAGGAGGAGAACGGGCAGGATGAGGAGGATGAGGTGGAGAAGGAGGAGGAGGGTGAAGAGGAGGAGGAGGATGAAGAAGAATAAGACAAGTAGGTGAACGAGGAGGAGGATGAGGTGGAGGAGAAGGAGGAGGAGGAAGACGAGGGGGAGGATGAAGAAGAATAAGACAAGTAGAATGACGAGGAGGAGGATGAGGTGGAGAAGGAGGAGGAAGAAGAGTAGCAGGAGGAGGACGAGGAGGATGAGGATGAGGCAGAGGATGATGAGGAAGAGGATGAGGTTGAGGAGGGGGAGAAGGTTGAGGAGGAGGACGACGATGAGGAGGAGGATGAGGAGGTAGACAAGGAGGCAGAAGATGAGAAGGAGAAGGAGGCAGAGTAGGACGAGGAGGAGGCAGACAAGGACGAGGAGGACGAGGAGGATGTGGACATGGAGGTGTAGGTTGAGGAGGAGGAAGAGGAGAAGGAGGGGTAGTAGGACAAGGATGAGGAGGAGTAGCAGGAGGAGGAGGACAATGATGAGGATGAGGATGAGCATAAGGATGAGGAGGAAGAGGACAGTGAGGAGGATGAGGACGAGGCAGAGGAGGATGAGGAAGAGGAGGATGATGAGGTAGAGGAGGGAGAGGACAAGTAGGAGGACAAAGATGATGAGGAAGAGGACAAAGAGAAGGAGTAGGATGAGTTGGAGGAGGACAAAGAGGAGGAGGACGAGGAGAAGGATGAGGTTTAGGAGGAGGCAGAGGAGGACGATGAGGAGGATGAGGAGCTGGAGGACAAGGAGGACAAGGAGGAGGAGGATAAGGAGGATGAGAAGGGGGAGGACCAGGAAGAAGAGGATGAGGAGTAGGATGAAGAAGAATAGGAGGAGTAGGAGGACGAGGAGGAGGAGGAAGAGGAGGATGAGGACAAGGGCGAGGATGTGGAGGAGGTGGAGGAGGCCAGGGACAAGGAGGTAGACAAGGATGAGCAGAAGGAGGAGGACAACGGGGACGAGCACACAGATGAGGAAGAGAAGGATGACGAGGAAGAGGAGTACGAGGAGAATGTGGAAGAGGAGGTCGAGGAGGAAGAGGAGAACAAGGAGGAAGAGGAGATGGAGGACAAGGAGGAGGATGAGGAGGCGGAAGAAGAAGATGAGGAGGAGAAGGAGGAGGAGGATGAGGAGGAGGCAGAGGAAGATGAGGATGAAGAGGAGGAGGAGGAGGTCAATGAGGAGGAGGAAGAGGAGGAGGAGGAGGAAGAGGATGAGGAGATGGATGTGGAGGAGGAGGACGTGGATGAGGAGGTGGAAGAAGAGGAGGATGAGGACAAGGAGGAGGAAGAGGAGAAAGAGTATGAGGAGGACGAGGAGCCAGACGAGGAGGAGGATGAGGATGATGATGAGGAGGAGGATGACGAGGAGGAGGACATGGAGGATGAGGTAGAGGAAGAGCATGAGGAGGAGGAAGAGGAGGATAAGGACAAGGACGAGGATGTGAAGGAAGAGGCTGGGGTCAAGGAGCTAGGGATGACGAGGGGGACGAGCACACAGATGAGGAAGAGGAGGATGATGAGGAAGAGGAGTACAAGGAGAACGTGGAGAAGGAGGTCGAGGAGGAGGAGGACAAGGAAAAGGAGAAGGAGGAGGAGGTGGAGGATGAGGAGAAGGAGGAGGGTGAGGAGGAGGATGAAGAGGAGTAGCAGGAGGAGGACGAGGATGATGACATGGATAAGGAGGAGGATGAGGACGAGGGGGAGGAGGATGAAGAGGAGGATGAGGCTGAGGAGGGGGAGAAGTACAAAGAGTAGGGTAAATAGGAGGAGGACAACGATGAGGAGGAGATAGATGAGGAGGCAGAGGATAATGAGGAGGAGGCGGAGTAGGACTAGGAGGTGTAAGTTGAAGAGGAGGAAGAGCAGAAGGAGGGGGAGTAGGACAAGGACGAGGAGGAGGATGATGAGGAAGAGGAAGAGGAGGAGGAGAAGCAGGAGACGGATGAGGAGGTAGAGGAGGAAGACGAAGAGGAGGCAGAGGAGGATGTGGACGAGAAGGACAAGGGGGGGGAGGAGGACGAGTAGGAGGAGCATGTGGAGGAAGAGGAGGGGGAGGATGAGGAGGAGGATGAAGAAGAATAGGAGAAGTAGGAGGACGAGGACATGGAGGAGGACAAGGAGGATGACGAGGACGAGGAGGAAGAGGAGGATGTGGAGACAGAGGAGGAGGAGGAGGATTAGAAGTAGGATATCTCTGGGCTCCCTAAGAGGAGCTTTTTTGGGTGGAGCGGAGGAATCATTGCCCCTGGGGACGGCCTTGGGGGTTCCACGCTGGGTTGGCCAGGTACTGACAGGGCAGGCCATTGGTTTTTGGGATCCCCGTGAGAGCCGGGGCTGTAGAATGGGGGACCCCCAGATTGAGGAGAGGGGAAGGGGCGATACCAGATCTGGAGCAGCCCGGAGATGAGGCGGGGATGAGACCCCCTGACCCTGACAAGGGCGTGTCCTGGGGTGACTTCATGATGCTCGTACCCCATCGGTCCGTTCAGCCCAGAAATGAGTTCTGCACCTTTAAGGCTGGTTCTGAGAGTGAAGGGGAGGAGGAAGAAGCAGCAGTTTGTTTTCAGAAACTGCACTCACTCCTCCACATTCCATCTCCTGGACTGTTGTGATTCCTTAAGGAGCTGGAACAGAGGCCAGAGGGAGCTAAGAGGAATAAAGTGGATTTTTATTGAAGTGCCTTCCAAGGCCACAGTCTGCCAGTACCAGAGGCACAGTTGTGGCTCTGCCTGGATGGCTCCAAGATGGGAGCAAAAGAAGGCTTGGTCACGAGATCTCACATTTTTTATAAGTTTTAGTTCATTTGCATATAAGAGTTAACTGTGCAATTAATACCTTCAAATTATGAAGTTTCATCCTTCTTGCTTGCTTGCCTGCCCTCCTCTTTTCATGTTGTTTGTGCTTTGGGCTGAAGTTTGAAGAGATTGTCCTTGAGTCTCCAGCTAGAATAGGATTGTTTTGTCTTCACCACCTTGCGAAAAGATCCCAGTAACACTTAATAAAAAGCTAAAAGCTGCACACCAAAACAATACAGAAAAACTTAAAACCTAAGGTATCTCTGGTCTGTGGATGGACAGACAGTAGGACAGAGCTCTCCTTTGCTTTTAGTTAGTTTTTAGCTTGCTGAAGCAGAGAAGTTCCTTGGACTGTGGTTTTTCTTTTTCTTTGGAGCTGTTTAAACCTGCTCTGGACTGCACACCCACAACACCATTGGCTGCTCACACCTGTGGCCCAGCAGGTTGGTTCTGGCCTGGGCCGTGGCATTTCCAGTACCAGAGGGACTGTGTTCTAGATTGCAAGGCAAGATGTATTCTATTGCCATCTGTATGGCAGCTGTCTGATGTCAAGTGGGCAATTCTCCATATCTCTCTTCCTGAGTAATTGTAATCAGGGTCCCTCAGCAGGGAACATCTGCTGATAAGGGGCTATTGAATGTCACCACATGATGATAAGAACTATAACATCCCATTGTGAGATGCTCCGCCCAGAGGGAGGAACCAAGCATTCCTACCCAGATATAACCTGGAGATTCTGACACACCAGCAGAGCTCTTCTCCACTGGACTCCCCAGAGGAACAGCAGCTGCTTCTACTTCCACAGATCTGCGGAGGAAGAATACACCCCTTTCCTACAGGATTCCCTTGCTCCAACAGAACCACGCCTGACACTCTAGGAGGACTGCAGCCTCTTTTCCAACGGGACTGCTACCAACACCCTAACCCACAGGGTGTCAGGTTGAGTTCTGACTCTGTCAGTGTTGTTCTAGTGTATTGCATTGTTGTATTTTATCATTTTATTTTTTTGCCCTTCCCTATTATTTCCAGCTCCCATATTTTTTGCCTGAGAGCCCCTTAATTTAAAATTCATAGCAATTTGGTGGGGTGGGGAGGGTTTGCATTCTCCATTTCAGGGGAGGCTCTTGTCTCCTTTAGCAGGCACCTGTCTTTCCAAACCAAGACAATGATTTTGAAGGTTTTTTCCAACCCAACCCATTCTGTGATTTATTTCACCCTAAACCAGACGTGCACTATGTCAGGTGATTCACACTCTAAATTCTATTCAGTTTGTTGATTGAATTGTCTTTATTGATGATAATTAAATTAAGATGTATAAATTACAGACACCCCAAATTATGCAGATGAATCCCAGTCTTCTCCTGTACCTCAGTTTCTCCACTGGAAGAATTTAATGAATTTTTATCTTGTAAGGTTAAATAAAAATATCAACATATTCAACAGTAGAAAAAATGAGGTCAGTATTCTCTGTTTTATCTTCATGGACTGAAAGGACTGGTTGGGAGAAGACACCAGGTCTGGCTAAGATTAGACAGATAAAAAGCATATTTCATATTTCAGGCATTTTTTCCTCCTCATATGCACAGTCTGGATGGAGTTCCAGAGCAGAGTTTTTATTCCCTTCTATCCCCTCAGAGAGAGCACATTTTCTCCATCCGTAAGGATGAAGAAAGAGTTGTGTCAAGAGCAGAGGGACAGTGGTAAATGGATAATAAATATTTTTTATATGAACTGTTCCAACTATGTCTGGGGTGAAATCATTCCAGGAGACAGCAGAAACAGCATAAAGTACTTTGTAATTTTCAGGAGTGCATGTCCTGGGAAACCCAAACCCAAAACACGTGTTAACACCAGGACAGGGAGACTTTAAATGCTGCTGTTTAAAGCCTTTAAAGTTTAAGGCGTGTAGGATAGAAAAAGGAGCCAGAGGGTGCTGAGAAATTCCTAGGAAAATGAAGGATAGTAGAGAGAAAGTATGGAGACTGGAGAAACAGAAAAAAAGAGAATTACTAAATTTTTTTAACATTTGGTGTCTACTCTGGTGTTTTTCTTCTTCTGTTGGAGGTAAATATTTAAAGTTCTAACAATGGAGGAATATTCAGTGAAGCCACTGGATTTTATACCCAAAATGCCACATCCACTGGCTCTGGAGGAAGATTTTGGTGACCCAGTTCAGATGGAACCCTTTACATAAAACTTGAGAATAATTTAGATTGGATATCCTCTTTTGAAATAACCAGTCCAAAAACCTGTTGCAAATAGAACCCAGCAGTTCAGGTCACATAATTTCCAGTCAAAATTTTAGTATCCCCAAGAGTTGGGATCCATCTTCTTCCAAGGGATCCTTCCCTTAGGGAATTTCGTCCAAGAACAGGATTTTCCTTCACCATGAGTGTGGGCACATCTTCTACTCCCAGCTTCCCCTTGTAAATCCTTGTATATCCAGCTTTCCTGACCTTCTTGATTGACTCAGTGTCTTTTTTGAACTGGAGAACCCAAAAAGGGTCAAATTATCTTCATTTCTCTTTCTTTCCTTAGGCAGCAGGAGGTCAGTAATGTGCCTGAGCCTTTCCAGGTTTAATCCTACTCCCTGAGTCATAGTTGTGACGGGAGAAAATGTGACCAATTCCTGGTGTCTTCCCTGCCCTTCTGGCCTTTCTCAGTGTCATGGGCTGGCAGTGGTGCAATGCCAGTGCACCCATGAAAATATATTTTTCTCAAATGGCTGCTGTGATATGTGACCAGAAACAGAGCAGATGAGGCTCAAGCTTAGAAATAAAGGGAAAAAAGCTTTATTAACCTACACTATAATAAAAGAAACAAAATTCAAAACTAAAACCTTCCAAAACATTTCTACTCCCCCGACCCAATTTTCAACAAAGCACAATGAGACAAAACCTTAGATTCTCAGTCAAGTTACCACCTCCCAGATAATCAATTCTTAGTTCATCAAGGGAGAGAGGAGTCTCTCTTGTACCATAGTCTTCCACAGGTTGAAACCTCTTGTGTTTCCATGTCACACATGGCACTGCCTGGAGAAAATCTGCCATTGTGACCTCCTCCTTCCATGCTCTCACCACCATCCATGGGCCAAAACTTCTTAAAGGGTTCCTTTTAAGGATGCTTTGCCAAGTACCAACGAATGACAGTTTTTTGGGACAACATGCCCCCCATTTTCACCTCCCCTGGGGCTGAGGGACTTGAGAACAGAGATCTTCTTCCCTGTAGCCAGAGGGCACCACCACACCCTGCTCACCTTTCTCTGTTCACTTCACTCCTGCACATGGTGTCACTGCAACAGGTCACTCTCATTCCTGCACATGGTGTCACTGCAGCAGGTCACTTTCTTGGCTCAGGCCATTGCATTCCCCTAAATGAAGTCTCTATGTTACAGGAAAATCGGTTCTGTCTATGGCTATACAAGGAAAAGTCCAGCCAAAGGCCACTCCATGATCTCTTCTCACCTAGGTTCTTTCCCATCTTCTCCTGACATCTCAGGTCCAAGGCTGTGTCTTTTCTCTTTCAGATGAAGGATTAGTGTTTCACAAAGTTTTCTTGGTCTAAGGAAGGGTTAAAGTCTTGGGCTCTGCTGCCCTCAGGACAACTGAAATCTCACAGCAGCCTGCCCAGGACTCTCACAGCTGGACACCTTCTGCCTCCCTTCTCTTTCTCCTCTGCTGGCCATGCTGCCAGGACATGATATCAAATTTCAAGGTGGCACAGGCTCTCTCTCTCAGGGGGGAACTGTCTCTGGAGAGGCTGCCCAGGACATCTCAGTGCTTCTCCACCCCTCTGTTCCTGCAGGGGCCATGCCTGGTTCCACTCCCTTCACCCCCTTCTCTGTCCTGGGTTCCAGCCTACCTCAGTCTAGGCCGCACGGCTTCCCCTCCCCCAGGCAGCCTGTGGATGGGCAGGGGGGTCTGAACCCTTCACTGAGCAGAACAAAAGAGTGTTCCCCTGAGAGTTCTCTGCTTTTAACCCCCTGTGTTCTCAGAGGTGTGTCCATGTCTTCCATGGTTACACCAGGTGTCAATATTTAAATGTGAGCACTGATTGGTTTGGCTATGACTTTCCAAGAACACTCACTTCCTTGTCACCCTATGACACTTGGCCTCTGGTGGCTGCCCCTGCATCACTGGGGCTGGGTTCTTTCCTTCCCATTGGAGATCCCCTGGGACACTGTGGGGACCGCATGGAACCAAGGGGATCATTGTGGCACCAAGGGGATCATGGTGGCACCAAGGGGATCATTGTGGCACCACTGGAGCCCATGGAACCAAGGGGCATGGTGACACAGCAGGGCTTCATGGAACCCAGAGACCATTATGGCTCTGTGAGGCCAGATGGAACCATGGAGACCATTGTGACCCTTCAGGGTCTGGTGTCACCAAGGGGGCATTATGGTACCTCAGGGCCTCTTGGAAGCAAGGGACCAATGGGACACTGTGGGGCCCCATGGAACCCAGGGAACATGGAACAGATCTGTCTGGTTTGGCCTCCCAGGGGCCACCTGACATGTCTGGCTGATGTTGAGAATTCAAGGGCTGCCTCTCATCAGCTCCTGGAGCTCTGGGGCTCAGTGCTTTCCTTGCTATGGAAAAGAAGTGTCCCTCTTTTCAGATGCCCATTGCCAAAATTGGTACTCTTCCTAAAATATTTCCTATAGGAAGGGTATCTCTCAGAAAAAAACCTGCCAGCTCTCGCTGGCCTTGGCCTCTGGTGGTCACCTCTCATCTGCCCCTGAAATACTGGTGCCCTGTTCCTTCATTCCTATTGAAAAGAACCAGCTTTCATGTCCAAGGGACATGGCCAAAATTGAAATTTTGCCTCCCAAATTTTGTATATCCAAGGATTCCTCCCAGACAAAAGTGGCCAGGACAGACAGGTCAGGCTGGCCCTGTCCTCTGGTTATTTTCTTAGACTATGAGCTGAATGTTTTCATTGAAAACACCTTGGGGAGAGCCCAGAGATCTCCCAAGGAGGAGTTTGTAGGCCTTGGGCGTATAACCACTACATATGGACAAAGGAGCTGTGTGCTCTGTGCTGTTGTGGGGGTTTTGCATCATGGAAGTGATGTCCTAAGAGAAGCTGATAGCAGTTTCCTTTGTGTCTGGCGAAGAAACCAATCAGTAATTAGATTTGAGATCTGAAAATCTATTAAACCACTAAAGAAACTGCACATGGCTCTGTGAAGACACATTTTAAAGATGAAGAAACTGCTGGGGTTTGCCCGCAACCCCCAGGCAGGGGGAAGAGAAGCCATCAGCCACGGCCTTGCTGCTGCTGTGTTCTGGCCTGGCTGCTGAGATCCTGGCCCTCCCCCAGCACGGCCCATCCTGACACAGCCCCAGTGCAGCCGCTGCAGAAACCTCCATCGTAAAACAGCTCCGGCCATAACGACCGAGCCTGGCCGGGGTCACAGAACCATCTGCAGGCCCCGGGTCAGATATGAACTCTTTCAGTGCTTCCATCCTCCCTCGAGTGAGGGAAAAGGACAAAGTACAGGCACATAGAGGAGACACATGAAGACACCAAGGACAATGAAGAGGAAGTTGAGTCCCAGGTGGAAGGGATGAGGAGATGTCCTGATCTTGGGGCTGAAATCTTCTTGTAAAGCTATGGAAAAGGATGTAATTGATACATCAGAATCTCTTTTTCAATATAATGTATTGAAAAGTGTGGACAGATGACTTGCTCAGCAAAGGCCTCCATGCTACAGTAAGCAAATGTTTAAGTAGCTCTGATCCCATGAGAAGTTTGAATAGAGAAAAAGGAAAGAGTGATGAGCCCCTGTGCCCTTATGGAGAGAAGATCTCTGTTCCTAGACATGAAAAAGATTTCAGAAGTAGATGAAGAGAACCTCTGCTCTTAAACAGTTCATCTTTAAATTAGTACCCTGTAAGCTGACACAGTCCATAAACACAACTGTGGGAAAAGCTGTGAAAAAATCTGAGGGACTTCACAAGTGCAGATTTTCCTGGTGGCTTCTGTTCTTGAAAACTGAGAGCCACAATAGAACTGTCTTCTTATGGAGAAGTCTTCATAGCAGAAACGAGTCTCCTCTCCCTAAGTGAACTGAAGAAAGACTATTCTAGAGGTGGTAAACTGACTGAAAATTCTAGATTTTGTCTCTTTACATTGTGAGTAAGAAAGAAAAATTTGTAGGGAGAGAAGTGTTCCGAAAGTTTTGTTCTGATTCTTATTACTCTTTCTTTTAGTTACTGGTAATAAACTTTTCTTTATACTCTTTTAAAGTTTTAAGCCTACTTTGCCTTTCTCCTAATCCTATCTCACAGCAGGAAATAAGTATATTCTAGTGAGTGTACTGTTAATTAGCCAACACTGAGCCCACCACAATAATTGATGCATTCCCCAAGAAATCTCAATTTGGTGAAACAATACCACTACAGAAACCTTCCTGATGAACTGCATGAAAGCAGAGGGAAATCAAGGCAGAGCCATGGTTTGTCAAGAATTGACTGATCACAAGGAACCCTGTGGTGCATTTGGAGCTGAACCCTGGAACCTCAGGGTCTGAGAGGAGATTGCACAAACTTTCCAGGAGTCATAGCAGGAGAAAAACCCCAAAGTATCTCAAAGTATTAATGGGTCCCATTGAGGTCCATGCCCAACACAGGCTCCTCATGGACTCCTTGGAGGAAAGAACTGGTGGCCAGCATGGCACAAAAACCTTCTCAGAGACTCAAAGTAGAAAGGAAAATCAAAAGTACCATAAAAATCTTGAGTATCTCAAAGTATTAATGAGCCCCACTGAGTGTCAGTACAAAGCTCTCAAGGGACTTGTTAAGGCAGATAATTGGGGCCATGATTGCACCAACCTCTCCCAGAGTCTGTATCAAAAGGGAAACACCAAGTACCTTAAAAAAACTGAAGTACCCTGAAGCATTAATGAGCCCCACTGAGTGTTGTTACTGACAAAGCCTCTCCAGGGAATAATTTCAGCAGATAATTGGAGGCCATGATTGCACAAACCTCTCAAAGACTCCAAGGCAAAAGCAAAACCCAAAGTCCTTTGAAAAATGGGCAATCCCTGGGAGCATTGAGGAGCTCCCAGGGCCATTCCTGAGCAAGGCTGCCCAGGGACTCCTTCCAGCAGATCCTTGAGGCCACTGGGATGTGGGCTAGGGGGGGATGCTGAGGGTAGGACAAGGGGCTGACAGTGCCCAGCCTGGCTGGGGCTGTGCCAGAAGGCCCCAGTGCCTCAGGACAAGGTGTCTCCTCACAGCCCTTGGTGACACAGATGCTGCTGGGCCCCAGGGCACCAAGACTTGGCTTCTCTTTGTCCCCACATGTCATCGCTGCCTCCAGTTCTCTGCTCTGTCTGGGGCCTGGGGACACTTTCTCAGTCATGTCCCTCAGTGGGACCCATTAAAAGTCCAAGAAACTTTGGAGTTGGATTCTGAATTGGAGTTCTGGAGAAGTTTCTTCAGCTCCCTCTCAGGACCTGATGTTCAGGGCCTCAGCACAAAGCCCCAGAGGTTCATTAAAGTCCTTGTGCTGTGTCTGTGCTGCTGAGCTAGGCTGGGCTCTTGGCGCAGAGGCAGCTCCTGGTAACCAAGAAAAGCTTCAAAAGCACATTTCTCTTGGTGAGCAGCTCTTCTCCCAGCCCAGCAGGGCTGGGGCACTGCCTGCAGCCACCCCTGGCACAGCACAGAGGCACAGAGAGCTTCAATCAGTCAGGGCTGGGAAGGTGCTGAGAAGTGCCTGGGGCACAATCACTGCCAGCCCTTGGCACAGGAACCTCTGGCTGCAGGACAATGCAGCTGCAGCTCCTGGAGCCATCTCCTAAAGCTGGGACATCCCAATGCCTACAGACTCTGTGAGTACAACTCTGGGTATTTCTGTTGCAGGGGAGGTGAAATGCTCTTGAAGCTCTGACATGCTGAGGGTTTCTGATCAGTCATAGAATCTTTCCAAGACAAGGATTTTGACAAAAATGAGGAAATATCCTAAGACTAGATATTCAGTTTCCTATTACTGGAGAATGGCAGGGAAGGGGCGTTAATATGATTGGATGAATATGATTTAGTAATTATGAATTTTGACAAGTGCCTCAGACATCTGAACTGTTACATTTAGTGATCAATAGGTTCACAGGAGATCCCTAACGGGCTTTCAGCCACTCTGCCCATGGACAGCAGCAGCATCACCTTTCCTGGACTCATCAGGCTCAGTCTGAGCTGTCCTTTCTCCAAGCTGCAAAGAGAAGCTGCCCCAGCCAGTGCCCTGAAAACAGGCTGGGTTCTGTCAGGCCAAGGAGAGTGCACAGAGATTTGGGGTCTGTGAGTGCTGGCAGGGAGAGATCAGGCACAGGGAAACACCTACAGGAAGAAAATCTCCAGGAAGCAGAGAGAAGATGAGGCAATGAGAGAAAACAAAAGCCAGAAATGCTGTGGCAGGGAGAGTTTAGAGATGCCCACAGGATCCCCTCCAGTGCAGCCCATCGCTCTGAATAAGCCCCCTCCCTCCTGTGCCCCCAGCCAAGCCTCCACCCTTAGGGCTGGGGCTCCAAGGCATGCAGCCCCTCCTGTGCAGGCAGAGCTGCAGCAGAGCCGTGGGGCAGCTCTGCAGCCCTGGGCCCAGTTCCCTCTGCAGAACACAGGGCTGGGAGCAGCTGCCCGGCCCTGAGGGCTCTGGCAGGGGGCACAGCTGGCCCAGGGTGATACTGTCCCCAGTGCCTGGCTCTGGGCAATGTTGTCAGGGCAGCCAGGGAAGGAGCTGCATCCCCCTTTCATCCAATGCCATCATAAGGACACTGGGAAGTCCCTCTGAGATTTCAGTCCAAGCTGGGAGCTTCAATCCAGGATTCAAACCTGTCCTAGAGCATTTTTGAGTTGTAAGATTGCTGGGGAATTGCACAGATCTTCTAACATTGGAAGTGCTGCTGGGTTGTGTAAATGAGAAACAGTAGTGTTTGGATACAGAAGTGGAGCTGGGCTATAGTGGATCCATATGTTCTCAACTCTAGCTGGGGCATTTTGGGGGAAACATGGGAAGCTGATCGACCTCCACCTGAGAAAGGCTAAAGCCCTGATGAATTCTGTACAGGTCAGAATGACAGACCACCTCCCCTCACTCTCCACTCATAACTTTGCCTCACAGAACTTGCTCTGTTTTCCCTGGGTGCAGCAAAAATGCTGAAGGTTTCTGATATCCAAGAATACCAGGAGAGACATGGGAGAGCTTAAAGAGAAAACCCCAGAACTCTTGAAAAAAAAGGGTCTGTGTGTGTGTTCCAAGGGAAGGTGTATGGGAAATGGATTTGATTTTGGTTACAGGTATCTCCTCTAACACTTCACTGTCCTTTTATCCATGAATAGGTGCCCATATGCAGCCCCAGCAAATGTCCAACAGCAGCTCCATCAGCCACTTCCTCCTGCTGGCATTGGCAGACACACGGCAGCTGCAGCTCCTGCACTTCTGCCTCTTGCTGGGCATCTCCCTGGCTGCCCTCTTTGGCAATGGCCTCATCATCTGCGCCATAGCCTGCAGCCACCACCTTGACACACCCATGTACTTCTTCCTGCTCAACCTGGCCCTCACTGACCTGGGCTCCATCTGCACCACTGTCCCCAAAGCCATGCACAATTCCCTCTGGGACACCACGACCATCTCCTACACAGGATGTGCTGCGCAGCTCTTTTTTTTTGTCTTTTTCATTTCAGCAGAGTATTTCCTCCTGACCATCATGTGCTACGACCGCTACGTGTCCATCTGCAAACCCCTGCACTACGGGACCCTCCTGGGCAGCAGAGCTTGTGCCCACATGGCAGCAACTGCCTGGGCCAGTGCCTTTCTCACTGCTCTCATACACACAGCCAATACATTTTCTCTGCCCCTGTGCCATGGCAATGCCCTGGGCCAGTTCTTCTGTGACATTCCCCCGATCCTCAAGCTCTCATGCTCACACTCCAATGTCCTCAGGGAAATAGGGTTCATTGCTGTTAGTGCCTGTTTAGGACTCAGTTGTTTTGCGTTCATTGTTTTCTCCTATGTGCAGATCTTCAGGGTTGTGCTGAGGATCCCCTCTGAGCAGGGACGGTACAAAGCCTTGTCCACCTGCCTCCCTCACCTCACTGTGGTCTCCCTGTTCCTCAGCACTCTCATGTTTGCCTACCTGAAGCCCCCCTCCATGTCCTCCCCATCCCTGGATCTGGCCCTGTCAGTTCTGTACTCGGTGGTGCCTCCAGCCCTGAACCCCTTCATCTACAGCCTGAGAAACCAGGAGCTCAAGGCTGCAGTGAGGAGACTGATGACTGGATGCTTTCAGGGACATTAAACTGCTGGCACATTTCTTAAAATCACTTGTAATAAAAGTCATCTTTGATGCTTCTTGTTGGCTTCATTTTGGAGGTTCTTTTCCTTTGTTTTAATTTTTTCGTATTGACCAGAAAGAAATGTCATTATTTGTTCCATTTCTCAATTTGTTTCTCTCCACCTTCCCTGTGACCACAGACTGAGTCAATGAGGGGCTGCGCTCTCAGTGGCTTTAAGCGAACTAAAGGATCTCCCAGCAAAGATTTCTGCAGAGATGCCCTTTTGTTACCTTTTCTGGAGCTGCAGCAGCAATGTCTGTGTGCAAAGCTGGGGGCAGATCAGTGCTGGCACAGCAGCTGTGCCCAGGAGCAGCAGCACTTGCTGTTGCCACTGCTGCTCCCATGGCCCTGCCCCACTGCCCTGGTGGCTCTGGTGTTGCTGTAGGGTCTGAGTGCTCTCTGGGCTGGGCACAGTCCTGGGGTGGCAATGCCGGGGCTGCAGCAGGAACAGGCCATGGGCACTGCTGGGGCAGTGCTGACACCTCAGGCCAGGCCCTGGGGGCTCCAGGCTCCTTGCCCAGGCTCTCTCAAGAACATGCCCAGGCCAATGCTGAGCACAGAAAACCTCAGTGAGCAGCCCCAGGGTAGCCGTGGGCAGGCTGGGGGCAAACAGCATGGCTGGTGCTCTGCAAGGGCCCTGGGGGACTAAGGAAGGAGCAGCAGAGC
Organism: Fringilla coelebs; assembly: GCF_963513975.1. NCBI lineage: Eukaryota > Metazoa > Chordata > Aves > Passeriformes > Fringillidae > Fringilla > Fringilla coelebs. The sequence continues at coordinate 2,816,556 of NW_028167443.1, read as the reverse complement.
AGGGGCTGATCCATCCCCAGTGCGCTGGACAGCCCAGGGCAGCATCCCAGAGCATTCTCATGGAGCTGCCAACAACATCCTCCCTCTGCAGCCGTGGCCTCTCTCCCAGCTCACACAGGTGCCCCATCCTTGCAGGCACAGACACAGCAGCACTGGCTCAGGAGCCCCTGTTTGCATTGCACAGAGCAGGGGGGAGCACCCCCATGCTGTTGGTGTGGGGACATGAACCTGAGGGAGCACAAATGCCATCAGCCCCTGGGGCCAGCAAGGGCTGGGGAACACCAGGGAAACCACTCCACTTTGTCCTCTGCAGTCAGCCAGAAAGTTTGTTCTCATGAACTGGTAGTTTGCTGTCCCACTGCAAACGCTGTTGCTCAGATCCTGGGTTGCCTGGCAGCCACCCCCACACTGCCCTGAGCATTTCCTTGGCTTCACCTTTGCTTCTTTTACTCTTACCTGCTACAAATTTCTTCCTACTGCCCACCCACCCCTGTTCCCTCCCCTGCAAACAGCCCATCCCTGTTTGCCCTTTCCTCCCTGGCCCCTCTGCCCATTGCAGTTCCTGACTTGGCACCATGGGAACATCCCTTGGGGAGCAGGATCATCCTACAAGTGCTGCAGGAATTGTCTGCAGGCTCCTGCAGTGCCTCCTGCTGCTCCCTTGCCACAGGCACCACAGGCCAGGGTGGGCACATCTGGGCTGCTGTGTCTGCCTCTGGGCCTCCCTGTTCTGGGTAATGAGGAGGAGCTGCAGAGGCTCTGCAGGACTGACAGGATGGGCTTTGGGCCTGGCAGGAGAAGCTGAGGGACCTGGACTGCTGGAGCTTCTCAAGAGGAGGCCAAGAGCTCCTCCTGCAACTGCTCCAAGGGTGCTTTCAGAGAATCACAGAATCAGCAAGGCTGGAAAAGGCCTTGGAGATTATCAAGTCCAACCTGTGCCTTGCCACTGCCTTGTCTCCCCTGAACCTCCTCTTCTCCAGGATAAACAACCCCAGCTCCCTCAGCTATTCCTCACAGGACTTGTGTTCCAGACCCCTCACCAGCCTTGTTGCCCATCTCTGGACATGCTCCAGCCCTTCCATGTCCTTCCTAAATTGGGGGGCCCCAGAACTGGGCACAGCACTTGAGGTGCTGCCCAACCAGTGCCCAGCACAGGGGAAGAATCACTGCCCTGCTCCTGCTAGCCACATAATTCCTGATCCAGGCCAGGAGCCATTGGCCTTCTTGGCCACCTGGGCACACTGCTGGCCCATGTCCAGCCTTCTGTCCATCAGTCCCTGCAGGTCCCTTTCTGCCTGGCTGCTCTCCAGCCACTCTGTCCCCAGCCTGTAGTGCTGCACAGCATGTTGTGGCCAAAGTGAAGGACCCGGTGCTTGGACTTGTTAATCCTGACCTTGTTGGATTTGGTCCCAGGATCCAGCCTGTCCAGGGCCCTGTGCAGAGCCCTCCTACCCTCCAGCAGATCAACAATCACACCCAGCCTGGCGTCATCTGCAATTTTGCTGATGGTGGACTCACTCCCCTCATCCAGATCATCAATGCAGACATTGAAATCCACACTGGCTGGCTCTGACCCCTCGGCCATCCTGTGGGTGCCCTGTGATGGCACTCAAGGTGATCTGTTCCATTTACTTGCTTGGCACCCAGGTCAGGCTGACAGGCCTGAAGTTCCCCAGATCCTCCTTCCAGCCCTTCTTGGGGATGGGCTCACACTGCCACCTCCAGTCCTCTGGGACCTCCGTGCTAAGCCAGGACTGATGGTAAATGATGGAGAGCAGCTTGGAGAGCTCATCCACCACCTCCCTCATCCCCCTAGGATGGATCCCATCCAATCCCATATACCTGTGAGCATCTGAGTGACTCAGCAGGTCACCAGCTGCTTCCTCCTGGATTACAGGGGCTGTTCTGCTCCCTGTGCCCATCTACCAGCTCAGGAGAACACTCATCCTGCGCACAACCTGTCCTAATATTGAAAATTAAGACAGACAAGGTATTAAGTAACTCAGCCTTTTCCTTCTCTTTAGTTACTATATTCTCCACTGCATCCAATAGAGAGTAAAGGCTCTCCTTATTCAATATTTTGCTATTATTTTTTAACAGAATAATTTTCTATACTTTTTCACAGAAGTGGCCAGGTTAAACTCTAATTGAGCTTTCACCTCTCAAATTTTCTTTCTGCGTGACCTAACAATATCCTTAAACACTTCTTAAGTTTCCTGATCTTCTGTTCAAAGGTGATGCACCCTCTTTTTTTCTCTGAGTTCCAATAAAAGCTCCATGGGCAGCCAGGACAGTCATTTTCCTCACCAGCTCATCTTTTGCCACACTGGGACAGGCTGCTCCTTCCCCCTTAAGATTATTTTCTTGTCCATCCTTCCTGGACCCCTTTGTTTTTAAGGGCTGTTTCCCTTAAAAAAATCAGTACCTGATTTGGTACTCTCCAAATCTGCATCCTAAACAGGCGAAAATCTGCCCTTCCCAATTCCAGTGCAGAAGTTTTGTTGCTGCCCCTCCTTCTTTCATAGAACATGGAAAACTTGATTGATTCATGGTCACTGTGCCCCAGGCAGCCTCTGACCCCCACATCTGCCACCAGCCCTTCTCTGTTTGTGAACATCAGGAGACACAGTTTTCCTCGGGAGTGGGAGTGTTGAGCGTCACCAAAAATTCAGTAAAACAGAAAACTCCTTAACACTAATGCAGCATTAAGGAGCAGCATTCTTTATCCAGCTGGATGCATAGGGGACAGCTCCTCCCAAAGCCCTGCATGCTGAGTACAGGAAAGTTTCTGTTTATATTCTGTATTTTGCATGCATATTCATTGATTGTCCTGGACTAAACACACAGATAGATAATCATTTCCCCAAAATCATTAACATATTTCCCCTCCCCTTTACCCATGTGTTCTTCAGTCCTGGGGGTCTCTCTGGTGGTCCCTGTGGTTGTGGATCCCAATGTTCCAGTGGGCCTGGCTGAGCTGGCAGGACACTGAGGCTGGTGAACTTCCAGTTCCCCTTCTCACACAATGGGCATTGTGTGGTTTCCATAGGCCTGGGGTTTAGGAGAACAAGCTCCAGGTGTCAGCTCACCTGGTGCAGACAATTTATCATCTGGTAACATGAGGTCACATAGTCGGCTGTGACATCACAGAGTGGGTTATATGAGGTCATCGAAAAGCTATGACATCATAGACTGCTTCTGTGACTTCACAGAGCCAGCTGTGACATCACAGGGCAGAGGTCTGACATCATAGAGCAGACTATGACATCACAGAGTTGGCTGCGACATTCCAGAGGGGCTGTGTAACATCCCAGCAGGGCTGTGTGAGGTCACTGGGTTGGTCACTCTGCCCCAGCTCCCCCTCACAGTTTCTCCCAACAAGTCCAACGCTGTTCCTGCCCAGCGGGGTCCCTGTCCCCCGGGATCCCCCCAGCCCACCTGGACCCACAGCTGCCACCAAAGGATGTTCCACAGGATCCACCCCAGAGCCCGACATGGGGACAAGGGGCCAGGGCGGTGTGACCAGGACACCAAGGACGTGGATTATCCAGGTCACTGTGGCCTGGTTTGGGTTTCCCAGGGCAGGAAAGATGTCTGGCAGCTGGAGCAGGGCCTGGGAAGGGCCTCCAAGGTGGGGCTGGAGCCCTTGGGCTGTGAGCAGAGGCTGAGGGAGCTGGGCTTGTCCAGCCCGCAGCAGGGAAGGTTGAAGGGCTCCTCATCCCAGCCTGGCAGTGCCACGAGGAGGTGATGGAGAACACAGAGCCAGGCTCTTCACCGGGGACCTGGTGGGAGACAAAAGCCAATGGGTGGAAGGGGAAAGAGGGGAGATCAGCTAGGAGAGGAGGAGATGAAATGAGTCAGGCTGGTTTCAGCATTTCCTCAACACCAAAAGCAGCCTGACCTCCCTTCTCCATTCACCACTGACAGCTTTGCAAATCAGGAATGGTTGGAGTTGTTTTGCCCCCACTCCAGGACGAGCATCCTGATACAAGAACTTAATTGTGTTTATATCTATCACAGCACCATATTTGTCTAAAATTATTTTTAGTATGCAAATCACTTGTGGATGGTGGACTCATCAGATGCTGCTGGGGCACTGCACATCGCTCAGGGAAGAGCAAGATTGTTATTAAAATGTGTCCTGTTCAACTGTTGTCTGTTGCCCATGAAGATAAACCTTTCTGTGCCTCTGAGTCCCACCAGTTCCTGACCCCCAAAGGACACAAACCTGATGAGTTGTGGTTCCTACTCCAGTGGCTGCACTTGGACCTCCCTCCATCCCCAGAGCAGAGCTCCCTTGCCCCTGGAGGTCCCTGGCAATGCAAGGATGAAGGAAACAGGTCAGGCTGTGGGGATCAGGGGCACGGCAGAGCCAGGGAGAAGAATGACTTTTGCATTTGATGGAGCTGTGCCTTCCCTTGGCTTTGTTGGCTGACAAGAAATGAACATCCCTCTGTGTCTTGGGCAGCTCCTTCTCCAAGGAAAGCAGGTGGGAGTTGGAGCCAAGGAGCTGAAAGCTGCAGGTGCAGCCTGGGCTGGAGGCAGCTCAGATTTGCAGAAGACTGCTCTGAGTGCCAGACCTTGGATGGGGGAAATGGTGGGGAGGGGGTAGGGACAGAGTCTGATTGATTGTCAGCCATGAAGGGTCTTGATTTTCATATCTATTCAAACTGCATGAGGAGGCGCTTGGATTCAATGTCAATTGGAGATTGCACATATCAATAAATTTACAGGAAAACAAAACTAAACAGGACCTAAAAAAAATCTCATCTTGCTGTCTTTTTAAATATCATGTATTCACTTTGAATACACTTCTGAGAGCTACTTAACTTCAAAGTATTTGGAAACTGAAATCAAATGATTCCCAGAGGCTTGGCTTGTTAAGGTGTTCTGAATGTTAATGAGCCCTGGGACACTGAATTCCTGCACTGAAGAGCTGAAGGCTGAACAAGCCTCTGGAGCAGTAAAATTCAGCAGCAGCCTCTGCAAGTGTCTGAGGATGTCAGCAGCCCCCACTGAGGCCATCCCTGCCCAGAGCCCATGGGGAAATGGGCAGACAAGGAGAGCGTCCCTGGGGCTGGGGCAGCACAACTCAGAGGCACCAGCGGCTCCAGCTGGGAAATGGAGTGTGGAATGTGGCTGGGAAAGCCCTGCCTGGGCTGTGCCAAGCAGGACAGACAAGCTCTGGCTCCCTAATCCCAAAACACTCTCCCAACGAAACATTTAAAAGGAATTACAATTAATTGTGTCATCTGGAGTGGATGAACTGTAGAAATACCAAAAAGCTATATTTAGGAGCTCAAAACAACAAAATAGACTTTGCTGGCAACTTCAGAAATTCAGAGACACTTTACCAAAAGGTTTAATATGACATTCAATCAACAAAAAACACTTCTCAAAGCTTTGACCTGGCCGATTCAAGATCACAAACTCAAAGGCTATTCAATTTTAACTTATAAAAATTTGCAAGAGGACAGAAATAGTAGAAGACACAGAAGAAGAGAAAGACAAAAAAGAAACAGAGAACCACAGAGAAGCACATACACAGAGCTACCAGCTCCTGGATTCCAGCAGTGTTCAGATGGAAATTTCAAGACGAGGTAGGGTCAGGATATGTCCTTGCCTTGTGGTCAGCCTTCAATACCCCTTGGTCTTCCTGGGCCCTTCCCCCAGGTGGGACTTGGGCTCATTTGGTCCCTCAGTATTGTGATAATATTCCAATATTACCGGATAGCACGTGTCTGGGCTCGTCCGGCCCTCGCTGCTCGGCCAAAGGCAGCTGCTGTGGTTTTTCACCACAGAGATCCCTCTGGCTAGCTAGGAGTTGCAGCTACACACTGAGAACAAGTCCAGGCTGGTAGGAACTCAGCTTTACCTCGGGTGAAAGTCCTTAGGCTAGGTGAAGAACTAAAGGAGTGGATTCTACTGCAGGGTTTAATCCAGAGTTTTATTCCAGGGTCACAGATGTCTGAATATGGTAACAGCTACAGTAGAATCCGGCCGCATGGTCTCCAGGTCCTTTTAAGCTCAGGGGGAGGGGGAGGGGAGAGGATAGGTGAGCTACCAACCAGGTGGGAGAGGGCGAGTCTCAGGGGACAATGACACTTAGACAGGCCAATGGCCCAGGGCTGAGAGGCATCTTTTGAACTTCTGCCAATCACACGACGCTCTTACTGGAATGTTAAGTTTGATGGACATCACTTAGGAAGAGAAAGGGGGAGGGGAGCAGAGAAGCTCTTGCTACCTGGGAAAGGACTGGGAGTCTGAAACAGGAGATTGCAACACACTACAACACCTCAGGAGCTGGGCTGGGGGCTCCAGAGGTGGCTGTGGAGCATTGCCTGTGCTGTGCCAGGGACTGGCAGGCACTGCTGGGCTGGGATAGAGGCTCTGGGGGGATTGGGGTTCCAGGGCAGGGCAGTGCTGGGGTTCCAGGGCTGGGCAAGGTGGCACCTGCCCCTTCCTCCCCCACACATGAAATGTTTAGAGCCAACAATCTCCTCCAGTCTGACAATAGGGAATGTTGGAGGTCAACCCCAAATTTCATGGGCATTTGTAGAAGGACAGTTCTTTTCCATAGGAAGGAAAGCCCCAGTTCACGGTTCATTTCTGGTTTGATTGCCTGGATTTTGTTTGGTTTTGTCGTTGCTTTGTTTCTTTGGTGTGCCTGAAGTGTCCAGTCAGGAGCAGAGTGACTCTTGCCAAGGAACTTTGTGCTGCTGTCCCTTAATATTAAATCTGGGGTTTTGCTGATCCCTTGCTGGGGATTTTTTCAGCACTCTCAAGTCCTCGTTTGGAACAGGATGAAGGAGCCCTGGCCCAGGCTCTGGCCCTGGGGGACACGGGGACGCTGCCAGGGGTTCCCTCTCCCCCTGTCCCACCCCCCAGGGCCCCAGCCCCATGTCAGGCTCTGGGGTCGATCTCATGGAACATCCTCTGTGTGGGAATGCTAATTATTAGAAGCTGGAAAAGTACTGTGTTTAGCCTTCTGATCTGAGTTCTTGCACCTGCGAAAATACTGTGTCCTTGGACATCTCTAAATATGATAACAAGGAGTCAGAGAGACGTGGGAAAGTGGAATGCAAGACTGAAAAAATGAAGAAGAGTTGATGTTTAGCTTAACGAATAGAATGCTTAGGTTACAGAATATGTATGAGCTTATTAACACTATTATAAAAGTATGTAACCTGATCAATAAATTGGAGACCAATGATCATCACCCCTAAGATGTGCACGTCTCCCCTTTATCCTGACAAATGGTGACCCCGACGTGATACTGCGACGCACCACGAAGGGATAAAGAACCGGGTCAAGTCCTGAAAGCAGCCAGGACGGCAATAAGCACGTGGAAAGGAAAATCGGGGACAAAGTGATGCGAGTGGACGCGCCGGGCCTCAAGTGTCGTATAGACGAGCTTGATTGATACGTGCTGCACGGTGCCCTTGAAGAGCTGCAACAGCGCTGACGATTGTAGGTATGGAAAGGCAAGCAGCATATTATTTATTTACTGCCTTTTTACAAAAACGGCAGGTTAGGGGAATGGAGAATCTACAAGGGTTTTTGACCTATGGATATGCTAAGTGAGTTTTTATTAAGCCCCATACGGTTTACGAGTTAACGGGATGGCGTGAATTTGGTGATTTATTATGGGAGGCCACTTTGGACGACAGTAAAACTGCCAAGAAGTTAAGTAAATTATGGAGGGTAGTTCACAATGAGCTAATCCCTGAGGCAGAAAACAACCTAGCAGAAGCTATTGCAAGGGAACGCCGTACAGCTTGGGCTGAGCTGGCCAGAAAAGCCATAGAGAAAGGAAATGATGAGGTTATCAACAAGCGGCGTAGAAAAGCGGACTATAGGCTATAAACTTGGGGAAAAGGCTTCCGCAGTTTGTCGGTGCGCGCGGCTCCTGCAGCCACTTCCGGCGTGCTTGGTTCCGGAGCGCATGGTCCCCGCTGTTGTTTTTGGAGCGCTGTTAACACCCAGCAACCAGCAAAAACCTTAGTTTGAGCCTGGCATCCTCAATAGACTGTGCTTTAAACAGACTGCAAGCAGCAGCGTGTCCAGGCGAGAGTTAAAGAGTTTGCTGCGTCGGACGCTAAGTTGCTAGCATGTTTGGGACTTGTTGTTGTTTTAGACTAATTGGTAGGAATTTACATCGAGCCTTTGAAGTGCATATAGAGTTGTAAGTCAGCGGCTGTGCTCACATGGAAACGGCAGCCGCGGCTCGGCTGTTCGTGGCTCACAGCTCGCCTGAAGCAGCGGCTCGTAACAAATACAAACAGCCACGGAGCCCGAGCGGGGCAGGCAGTGCTGTGCCTGCGGTGCGGTGCGCGCCGGTGGGGCTGGGTGCGCGGGGCGCAGCGGTGAGCGAGTCCCGCGGCGGGGCCCGGGGTCCCCTGCTAGTGCCTGAGGCAGCGGCAGCGACCGAGCAAAGAGGGAGCGGCGCGGCCGGGGGGGCTCCCCCGCGGGGGCCGCAACTCGCGCCGCCAGAGCGCCGTGCTGCTGCGGCAGGAGCTGAGTGAACCCATTGCACACCGCAGCAGGTCAAGCGGCGGCCCCGGGAACTAAACAGCTTCCCAGCGGGACTACTTCCCCCCGCCCCTCCACCCTGCAGCCGGCGAAAGCTTCAGTGTTAGACCTAATAGGCGTAATAAATGTGACTCTTTTCCACAAAGAACCACAAAAGGATCCCTACTGCAGTTAAAACACCAGTGATGATAAATAAACAACACCAAGGAGCATTGCTATCAGGACATTCCTTATCTGGATTAAAAAACGCTTTTGTTTTTCCTGACAGAGAAAGATTAGCATGGACTCTGAACATTAAAAGCCTGGATAGCTCAGTTGGTGGAACACCAAACTCTGAAATTGTATTTTGAAAAGTTTAAAAATGTTAGAGATGTGTTAAAGCAATTGTATAAATAAGATACAATAAGTATGTTTTTGTATTTTTTAAGCCTTATTTAGATGTGGTAAATGTAACAAGCAAACACTGAATTCAAAGAAATCTTTTCTACAGGTATACCTTGAACAAATTTCTTATGTTTGTGTGCACGCAAGTCTAAAAATGCTAAAACAAACACATGAAGAGAGTTGGTTTAGATTAATATTTTAGAGTCAGGCCTGTAAGTAAGTTATAGTAAATTTTATATTTTATTTCTATAGTAAATTTTATTTGTTGTTAAATAGTTTAAGTTAAATTGTCTATTAAGTGCTATTAAATGTTAAATACTCTTAAAGTTAAGTGTTTTTAAATTTATGTTTTGATAGGTTTAAGTGCTGTTAAGTTTCATTTTTGTTAATTTAAGTGTTATTAAGTTTAAGTGAAGTTACATTTTGTTATGTTTAATTTATATTAAGTTTAAGTTATGTAAAATTTAAAGTCAATTGAATTCTGTTAATTTCTGTTAGATTTAAGTGACGTCACATATAAGTTTTGTTGATTTGAAAATCTGATAAGTTTAAGTTCTGTTAAGTTTAAGTATTTTAAGTTTAAGTATTTTAAGTTTAAGTATTCTAAGTGTTTTAAGTCTAAGTGTTTTAAGTCTAAGTGTTTTAAGTCTAAGTGATGTTGAATAGATTTATGTTGGATGTTTATTTTCTACTTGTGTGCAAGGTGTCACCACGAACATCAGAGAAACTTTAATTATAAAAGATAATTGGAAGCATTTGTAAATAAAGCCATTTTTGTTTAAAAGATATTTGTTGTTTAAAAATGGGAAACAAGCTTATCAAACAATCAATGCAGATGAAACTTGCACACATGTTGCTCTTTTAGCTTATTTTTATAAGTTGTAGTAGCACACTTAAGTTTTGTTTAAGCTTTGTAACAGCATAAAATTTTTGTGTTTATTTCGTGGCATATCTTATAGATTGTAATAAGTTTTGTCAGTTTGTCTCCCTAGCTTAAATTCCTTATAATAGAAAACTTAATTAGTTAAGAAATATTGTTTATAATAGTTATTAGAATTGCTTATTTTATATTTTAGAGAGTGTAGTGTAATTACCTGATGAAGCTTTGCTTATTTAAAAGAAAACAGGGGATATGTGGGAATGCTAATTATTAGAAGCTGGAAAAGTACTGTGTTTAGCCTTCTGATCTGAGTTCTTGCACCTGCAAAAATACTGTGTCCTTGGACATCTCTAAATGTGATAACAAGGAGTCAGAGAGACGTGGGAAAGTGGAATGCAAGACTGAAAAAATGAAGAAGAGTTGATGTTTAGCTTAACGAATAGAATGCTTAGGTTACAGAATATGTATGAGCTTATTAACACTATTATAAAAGTATGTAACCTGATCAATAAATTGGAGACCAATGATCATCACCCCTAAGATGTGCACGTCTCCCCTTTATCCCGACAATTGACCAATTAAGACAACACCCTGCAGGAAACAACTTTATGGAAAAAAGCCAAGTTCCTACAGATGTTGTCGAGGCACCAGTTATTGATGTTTGTTTTACCCTGGGCCCTTCGGGGGGCTCCCTGGATGGGGGAAACCCTCCTGTAGCTGTTCTGTCCCAAGTAAAAGGAGATGCGTGGGACTTTTTCAATCTTCAGCTTCTTGTTTATTGTTATCTAATGTTTTGCATGCTGTGCACACCAGGCTCAGCACGCTGGAAAAGCACAGCAAAATGGCTCCGAAATGTACGGTTTCAAGGTCTTTTAAAGTTGCCTCATTCAATTAACTCTTAAAATGTACAGTATTTCTACTTATCGATCAATAACTCATCTCTTGACTGTCCACATAACCTCTGCACTGTGCTTTCCTTGACCAATCACCCTGTGCCACCAACACTGCAGAAAATGGAGTAGATGAAGAAGACAGGGACTGCACCCAAATTACTCCATCCTGCTTCCTATCTACACTATACTAAAACTCCCAAAACCTAAATTTCTCACCCAAGGGACATACTATACTACCCCCTAATCTATTTCACACTTTGATAAATTCTAATCTGTCTCAAAGTCTTGGAAGTCCTCTCCATGGGCAAAGGTGAAAGGCAGTGTTTTTCTGGGGGTCAGGACCCCTCAGAGCAGACACAGAAATATTCCCTGTGCCCTGGATTCCCACACATTTAACCTAAAATCCTTCAACCCTTAACAAGTGAAGTTACCCAAAACTGTTCCAGGTAAGTAGGATTAGAAGGAGAAGAAATAGAGAACAACAGAAAGACAGAAGATCTATAGAAAGATACACACACATTGGCACCAACAGCTCAGGTTCCAGCATCACCAGCAGAGGAACCCCAGCAGAAGGCAGGATCCAGACCCTAGGCTGGCCTCATGCTCCGGCTTTAAATCCCTTGGGCCTCCCTGGGCCCGCCCCTGGGGTGGGATTGCCTGTTGCTTGTCCAATCAGAGCCAGGGTAGTGGCAGCTGCTAGTGTATGATTGATTGACAGTTCAAGCAATCAGAGCTGGATTAACACCACCCCGGCTGTGTGATTGACAGCTCTGCCAGGCCAGGGCTGGGGGCGGGGCTCTGTCCCACCACAAACCAAGGCCTGACCCGGCCCTGGCCCCACACGGGCATTCCGAGCATCCCAAGGTGTCTCGGGAAATCGATCTCATCCAGCTTCTGACAGCGACCACGGTGACACTACAGAATCTCATGAAGCCATGGGTCAGTTGTGACAATGCGGGTCCAAGGACACCACTGTGACACTACGGAACCTCATGGAACCAAGGGGCCATTGTGACACTGTGGTGCCTCATGGAATCAAGGACACCATTGTGAAACTCAGGAGCCCCAAGCAACCAAGGGTCCATGGTGACCTTGTGGAGCCCAGAGTGTCACGGAGGAGCCCCTGTGACACAGTGAGGGTGCATGGAGCCGAGGGGCCATGGTGACACATCAGGGCTTTGTGGAACCATGAAGCCATTGTGACATTTCAAGGCCTCATGGAAGCACAGGGCCATTGTGACACTACAGAAGCAAGGGGAACATTGCGACACTCCAGGGCCTCATGTCACCAAGGGGGCATTATGGCACCTCAAGGCGTCCTGGAAGCAAGGGACCATTGTGACACTGTGGGGCCCCATGGAACCGAGAGACCATGGAGCAGGTCTACCTGACCGGTCTGGCTGATGTTGGGAATACAAGGGCTGCCCCTCATCAGCTCCTGGAGCACTGGGGCTTCTGTGCTTTCCTTGCTATGGAAAGGAACCATCCATCTTTTCAGATGCCCATTGCCAAAACTGGTACTCTTCTGAAAAATTTCCTAAATGCAAAGGTATGCATTAGAAAAAAAACCTGCCAGCTCTGGCTGGCCTTGGCCTCTGGTGGTCACCTCTCCTCTGCCCCTGAAACACTGGGGTCCTGCTCCTTCCTATGGAAAAGAACCAGAGTTCATGTCAAGGGGCCATGGCCAAAATTAGAATTTGGCCTCCCAAATTCCATATATCCAAGGATTGCTCCCAGACAAAAGTAGCCAGGACAGACAGGTCAGGTTGGCCTGGTCCTCTGATGACTTTCTTAGACTATGAGCTGAATGTTTTAATTTGGAAAGACCTTGGAGAGGGCCCAGAGATCTACCAAGGAGGGGTTTTGAGGCGTCAGGCACATAACCATTACATATTGAAATAACTAGGGAAGGAGATCTTTCTCCTTTTTAATGCCTTTATTAAAAGTGATCAGCTCCAGTGGAAAGGCCTGACAAGTCTGCGGACCCCCTGCCGCCACTCCAAGGAGTGACCTGGAGAAGGAGGAAAGTGCAGCTCAGTCCACTAGGAGGCAGAGCTGGGGGTCCAATCCTCACGAGAGTAGTGGTGATGAACCCCGTGTTCCCTTTTTGGTTCGCCTTTCAGAGTCCCTGGCTCTGCCTGACATCTTCTTGGCCAGGGCGAGGGGTGACAAAGGTTTTCAGCATCTCTGCAGGCTCTGGACTTTTTTCCTGATATCCAGACTTCACCTCGATCCTCTAATTCTAGGTTGGCTCATTGTTTCGGGGGGTTTATTGATGAGTTTGGTGGGGTTATACCCCGTTGCATCCTGGCTCCGAGGTTACTTTGCATATACCCCTGAGGTCCCCTCCCTTCCCATGGTCGGCGGGGGTGGGTGGGGGGGAAGGGGTTGCCATCCTCCTGGCAGCAGGCAAGGGTGGTACTGACAAAAGGACAATTCTCAACAATAGAGAGTTAATTACCAACTCTTAACAGGTGATTACAACATGCAGCTAACAAAAGAACTCTCCCCAGCCAGCAATCAGCTCCCAACTTAACTTATAATTCTGCAACCCTTTTTAAAAAATGGGTTTTTTTACTCATTCCAGTCCCCCCTCTTTTTCTTTGATCGAGCTTAAACTTAAACTCGCATCAACTTGCAACAAGAAAAAGGTTATCCATTTTTTTTAGATTGCAAAGTTTACAACTAGAACCCGGAACTGCCAAGTGGGAGTCCGATTGAAAGTTTGTAATTTCATGTTGTTGTAATGTTCTGTAACAATGTACTTTTTGCTGCCTGTTCTCAGTGACTGCGGGGCTGCCCAGGAGAGGTGGGGCCCGACCCCCCACCTTCGGCGCGGTCCCGCCAGGGCTGGGGATGATGTGGAAGCGGCCCCTCCCCAGCGCGGGTCCCGGGGGGGCCGGGGGAGCCCCCGCGGGTGTTGTCAGCGGGGAGCAGCCGGTCCCGGGAGCGTCCCGGGAGCGGCGGGCTGCCCCCGCCATGGGGCACGGGTACCAAGGGGGAGGGGGCACTCTGGGGATGACAAAGGGGGGGGAAGAGACTGGCCCCAAGTCCTTTCCCGGCAGGGACGGCTGCAGGGCATAGCCCACTGTCTCCCAAATGCTGGTAGTCCTGAGATTGAGATGCTAATGTAGTAGTTAACGCTGTATTGTACCAGTATCACCTTGCCTGAGACAACTGTTTCTTGAGGGGATGGGAGGGGGATATCCTAGACCCAAGGTGCAACGGGGGTTAAAACCCCCAAACTTGTCTAATAAACCCCAAAAAAACAACGAGCCAACTCAATTAACAGTAGAATGGGGTCTGGATATCAAGGACAGAGTCCCAAGCCTGCAGGAATGCTGGAAGCCTCGGTCGCCCCTCACCCTAGCTGAAAAAGACCACAGCGCGAGTGAGGACCCCGGGACTGGCCGGCAGAAAGCACGGGTATTACCCTAGCACTCTTGTGAGGACGGGACCCCCAGCTCTGCCCCTCAAGGGACAAAGCTGCTGCACGATTCCTCCTCCTCTGAGTCACCCTGGGAACAGCAACAGGAGCCGCGGACTTGCCGAATGCCCCTATCCTGAGCTGATCACTTTTAATAAAGGCATAAAAAGGAGAACGGTCTCCTGCCCATTTATTACAATGAGCATTGAATTTCTTTAATTTTTTGTATTGATTATAAATTTCTTGAGCACTCTGGTAATCATGGTTACTTAACTTTGTTACTTTTCTTGGTTTCTTCAGGTTAAATTTTTTTGAGATCTTTAGGGTGGTCTGCATGGCAGATATTACTATTTTAATGAAGCAGGGATGTAAGCATAGTAAAAAGAGCAATCCCCCAAGTATACACACAGTGGGGAAAGCTACTTTTTCCCATAAATCCTTTTTGAAAGTCCATAGGTTATCCCACCAACTGGAATCAAGTGTAGGAGTCCGTTCTTGGTTGTTTACATATGCTAGTTTTTTTATTTCGTTTGAGATGTTTCTAATGATTGCATTATTTATCTCTATTACTGCCTGGAACCTGATGATTCTGTTTAACATAGATATCGGGGTCTGAACTGGCCCTTACAATTTTGGATTCTCCCAATTTCTATTGCACTTTGCTTTTTCTGTTTGGTTTCTCCAAAATCTTTGTATATAGGAACTCCTAGATTTCATCCAGATTCATTGGGTAATAAAAAGAAAGCTGGTTTTATCATTCCAGTGGTGCAACTGCCAGACCAGTCTCCTGACAATTTAGTGTATGCTGTAGTACCAGAGATCAAAGCCAGGTGTTTAGGGCTCTCCCAAAATATGTTCTTAGTTTCTGTTGGGCATTCCCAATATTTCACAGTTCTTTCATTTTCCAGAAGGGGTTTATCCCTTTTTCAGTACACTCATAAAATTCATATACTTCATGGTAGATACAGTTGTTCCTTTCTTTTTCCTCAACAGACCCAAATTTATTTGGATCTCTTGGGATCCACCAGGTAGCAGAGTTCTTTACTGCTAAATACCTTTTACAAACCATCCTTCTTACTGCTTTTACCATCTCCTTTCTTTTGACTAGATTTTCCAAGTTTGTTTCAGTAGCATCACGTTCAAAGTGCAACCAGGCTTCTCCCACAGGGCACTCTCCCAGAAGTTGCTGCCTAAAAGTGGCGGTATTCCAGGCCATCCAATACATTTTCTCCTCCTTTTGACAAAAGACCAATTGGGAGAGGTTAGCACAATTAGGGTCAAAATTGGTGTGGACTCTCAACAAGGAACTTACTTCTTCTTCTTCATAGAGGGGTTGGTAGCACTTACTGCACGGCTCTGCTGGGCTCCCCAGAGCACCACCAGCAATGAAAGCCATCATTACTACCCTTCCCAAGAGTCCAGTATAGGTCATCTTACACAGCCTGCCCACCTGGCCTTGCTTCTTGGGGATTTTACTTAGAAGAAGTTTTTAAGACCTTTAGAGTCTCTTTTACCCATTTCTCTGGTTAAACCTCTCTTGGTCTGTCCTTACTAATTTGGTCTATCCCGGGGAGGGTACTCTGTAAAGATTAACCTGGAGTCTTTGGTACTAAGTTGGGGGAGCTCAACCAGAATTACTTAACAGTCTTTTAACTTTTTACAAACTTCTTTTAAACACAAAACTGTCTTACAACACTTTTAGATATGTTATGGTTCTGATACCAAACTCTTTTCCTATACAGTTCATCAGTCTTTTTGACTCTTCCTTTTGAGAGTCAACTTTAAATCTTTTGGTCCTTTTATTATGGTATACCCAGGTGAATTAACTCGTGATGTAGTTGAATCTTGCCCAGTTCCTGGAGGTGAGAGTGGTGTGGAAGCTGGTCCAATGCCAGAGGAAAAAGCTGATGTTGAATCTGGTCCCGTACCTTGGGATGAGACTTGCCCTTTTATTCTCGTACTGTGAGTCCAACCCTTTTCTCTGGTCTGCACAGCCGAATTAGTGATGAGGAGTACCTGAAAGAGGCCTTCAAATTTAGGCATTAATGCTCCAGTATTCCATGATTTTATCAAAACTCAATCTTCTGGGTTAATGTTATGAACTTTCTGGTAGCCTCTTCTCCTTCCAGATAGTCTCCAGTGCTATAGGGTGTTAACAAGAATGGTGGTCCAAACATCATTTCGTAGGGTGAAATCCCTATGTCAGACTGAGGTCTTGTTCTGATCTGCAAAAGCGCTAGGGGCAAACACTTTAGCCAATTCATTTTTGTTTCTTTGATCAATTTATTCAATACATTTTTGAGAGTTTTGTTCATCCGCTCCACCCTCCCAGAACTCTGGGGGTGCCATGGAGTATGTAATCTCCATTCTATTCCTAAGGCTTTGATTATATTTTGCAATCTTTGGGCCACAAAATGTGGAACTTGGTCTGAGTCTACGGTGTTCACCATTCCATATCTGGGGATAATGTTCTCCAGGATTACTCTTGCCATGACTTGGGCTGTTTCCCTTCTAGTCGGGAAGGCTTCTACCCAATGAGTGAGATGATCTACTATCACAAGTGAATATTTGTATCCCTGCACTGGGGGCATCTCAGTGAAATCTATCTGTGTGCCTTGGAAAGATCTTAGAGCTAATTCCCTCCCTCCAGGTGCTACCTTTCTCATGACCTTCTGGTTCACTTTTTGACAAATGAAACACCCCTTTGTAATTGCTTTTGCTAGGCCATATACACCTATGCACAGGTTATTTCTTAGGAAATGATCACATAATCCTTGGACTCCCCAGTGGGTTGATTTATGTAGTTCTGTTAGCACTGTCCGAGCAAGTGCTTTGTTTAAAAACACCCATCCATCTGAGGTTAACCACTCCCCTCATTGCCCTTGGTGTAACTTTAAATCTTTTATAGCCTCTAATTCTTTTTCACTAAATATGGGTTCTTATCTTCTTTCTCCCTCCTTGGATGTGGTTTCTGCTTTAAAAACTCTCACTGGATCACCTGGTTCTAAAGCTGCTTCCTTTGCTATCCGATCAGCCAGTCGGTTTCCTCTAACTTCAAGACTATCTTGTCTTTGGTGCCCTTTTATATGGACTACTGCTATTTCTGTTGGTTTCTGTAGAGCTTCTAATACTGACCTGACCAGGCTCTCATGGGCTAAGCTTTTTCCTTTTTAGCTTAGATATCCACTCTCCTCCCATATTTTCCCAAATGTGTGAACTATCCCAAATGCACATTGGGAATCTCTAGAAATGGTTCCCCAGTCTCCCTCCAGTTAGTCTAATCCTCTATTCAGGGCATGTATTTCACAACTTTGGGCCGACCAGTTTGGTGGTAGTTTCCCTTTTTCCTCAATTTGTGAAGTTTCTCCATCTATAATGGCATAACCTGAGACCCTTTTTCCATCTATTACCCTTGAAGAGCCATGTATAAACAAGATTCTCTCAGTTGCTAGAGGCTGATCTTCTAAATCTTCTCTTACTTTTGTTTGGAGGTTAATCAATTCAAGGCAATCATGTTCTAAATTCTCTATAGGCTCTCCCATTAGGAATTGTGCTGGATTGAGGACATTGGATGTGATAAATTCTAAGTCATCTGTGTTCATTACTATTACTTCATATTTCAATATTCTTTCATAGGCTAGCCACTGCTGAGCCCTCTGACTAAGCACTGTTTTAAGGTCGTGAGGAGTATGTACTTTAATTTTTCCTTATAAGTACTTTAATTTTTCCTTGTAAGGTCAATTTTTGGGTCTCCTCTATCAGGACAGCAGTCGCTGCTACTGCTTGTATACAAACCGGCCAGCCTCTAGCCACTGGATCTAACAATTTGGAGATGTAAGCTATGAGTTTTCTGCAGCCTCCCCACTCTTGAGTTAGTACACCACAAGCTATACCCCCTTCAGCACTCACAAACAGGTCAAAGCCCTTTCTGAGGTCTGGTAAACTTAAAACTGGGGCAGAAGACAATTTGTCTTTTAGGCTCTCCAGTTGTTCGTCATCTTCAGCTGTCCAAATTAGGGAATCTGGAGCTACTAATTTATTGTATAAAAATTTTACACTTTGCATGTATTGATCTAACCATAACTTACAATATTCAAACAGGCCCAGGAGTTTTCTCACATCTCTTTTTGGTTTTGGAGCTGGGAGAGATAAAATACCTGAAATTCTGCCAGGGCTTAACTTCTTATATCCCCCTCCTATTATGTGCCCAAGATATGTTACTTCTGATTGCACAAACTGTAGCTTTTCTTGGGAAACTTTTAGTCCTTTTTCTCCCAGAAAATTCAAAAGCTTAATGCTAGTTGTTCTGACCTGATCTTTTCCCTTCCCTGACACCATCAGGTCATCAACATACTGCAGGATCTGTACTTCCTCTTCAGGAACAAACTCTTCTAACAAACCCACCAGGGCTTGTCCAAAGAGGTTTGGGGATTCAGTGAACCCTTGTGGTAATCAGGTCCACCTTAGCTGTTGTCTCCTTTTTGTACTTGGGTCCTCCCATTCAAAAGCAAACCAATCCCTACATTCTGTTGCCAGAGGACAAGCCCAGAAAGCGTCCTTCAAATCTATAACAGTGAACCAAGCATGTTCTCTTGAATTTTGTTAGAAGACTATACCGGTTGGGCACAACTGGATGTCTAGCAATGGTCCTTTTGTTGACCTCCCTCAGATCTTGTACCAGCCTGTGCTGGTACAAGACCCTTCAGCTTTCTTGACTGCCAGTATAGGGGTGTTGTGCGGTGACATACGGGGTTCTAAAATTCCTTCCTGCAATAGTTGTTCAATAACTATGGCAAGCCCTTTCTTTCCTTCTAGGGAAATTGGATACTGTTTAACCCGTATGGGTGAAGTATCATCCTGCATTTTTATTGTTATCGGTTGAATGTCCAATAAGCCCCGCTTTCCCCCTTCAGCCCACACCTCGGGGTTTATCTCTGCGACATCTCCTTGGGATAACTTCATTATCTGTTCCACCATCCTCCCTTCTCTTGGGACAATCCCAACCCCCTAATGAACTTGCAGATCTCTTCCTAACAAACTTTTTTCTAGCTTAGGCAGATAAATAAAATTAGCTTCACACTGTCTTGAGTTTCTGATTATTTTTACATCTTCAATCACTGATGCTCTAAATGGTTTCCCTTCAGCCCCTAACACTTCACAAAATTTTCTCCCAATTACCATACCTTTTGGTACTTTGTTGAGACAGGACTTATCTGCTCCTGTATCAACCAAAAATTTAAATTCTTCATTTAGGGGTCCCACCTCAGAGTTTACCAAGGGCTCCTATAGATGTTGCATTGGGTCCCCTAAAGTATGGAGCCCTTGACACCCCTAATCGTCACCTCTTAGAATCCTCCCTAAGTCATCTTGTTCCCTGGCTATTGCCTCATCAATACTGAGCTTTCTACAAAACTTCCTAACGTGTCCGGTCTCTGCAATAATAGCAGTGCCTTTCACTCAAAGGGACTTGAGGTCTCTCCATTCCTCTAGTGCCTGATGGTACTGGCCTATCCTTGCCTCCTCCTGGTGGTGGACCCACCCATTCTTTTGTTAATTCAGATCATGGGATAGAGTTGCTTGCCCCCACACTTTCTCTAGCTACAGCAGCCATGATCCTAGCCTTGGCCTTTGCTCTTTCTGCTTCCCTCCTTAAATACACCTTCAATGCTTCTCTCAATAACTCATTAATGTCTTTCTCTTGCCAATCCTCAATCTTTTCCAGTTTTCTCCATATATCGGGCCAAGATTTGGTAACAAACTGGACCTTTAGTAACACTTGACCTTCTGTGGTGTCTGGGTCTATTTTGGAATACAGTTGGAAGTTCTGCTTTAGGCGATTAAGCCAAGTAGCAGGAGTTTCATCCTTCTTTTGTGCACCCTCAAATGCCAACTTGGTATTAGTTCCCTTGGGAACTGACTCTTTGATCCCCTGAATTATCAAAGACCTATATTCCATCATGGCCTTCCTCCCTTCCTCCTGATTAGGGCTCCAGTTGGGATCTGTTAGTGGCAATTTTTGTTCACCTGACGGCACTTGGGGTCCCGGATGGTTATCTTTTTCCCAAATTCTTATGCCAGCAGCCCTAATCATCTGTACCTCTTCTGGGGAGAATAATATATTCAGAATGGAATTCATTTCCCCCCAAGTGTAGATATTTGGACCTAAGAATTGATCCACTTGGTTGGTCACGCCCACTGGGTCCTCAACTAAATTCCCTAACTCTTTCTTGAATCCTCTCACCTCAGAAGTGGTTAGAGGAGCATTCACAAAGCCAACACCTCCCGCTACTCCTCCCATAGGAACTTCCCTGAGGGGAAAAAGTCTCTGTGCCTTGGAGGTCTTGGATCGGGTACTGCAGTATGGCCCATCTTCAGACACCAAACTACTAATTTGAGAGAAATCAGGATTACCCTGAACTTTCTGCAGGTCAGCAGGTGTGTTTGGTGATAACAGTTTACCAGGCAACAAGGCATTTGTGTCCCAGCTAGGAGGAGGTAAAGGGACAGCAATAGGAGGGGGAGAAAAGCCTGAGTGCATACTACGTGAAGCTGGAGAAGCGGTGGAGAGTGCAACAGGTGGAGTAGGCACTTGTGGTGGTGCAGAAGGAACTGGAGGAGCCGAAGAGGGTGGTGAGGGAGTGGTTACCAGGGGAGATACTGGGTCTACCATAGAGGAAGCCAAAGGGGTATAAGAAAGAACTAGAGGAGGCAGTAATGAGATGGCAGCCAGGGGAAAGAGCAGATCTGCCATTTGAGGTGCCCGAGGAAGACGATTATAAAGTGGAGGGGCATCAGGAGGCAAATAATCCAGGGGGTCCCATCTTTTACTAATTCCAGCATCCCCTCCTTCATTCCTCTCTTTCTTTCTCTGCACCTTACAAATTCACACACCTTCATCCCCAATAGCACTCTTTACCAGCAAGCTACATACAATAATTGCTCGGGATACCAATCCCACTTGTCCCTTGTCCCACACCAAGGCCATCCTCCTTGCACCTCTAATTCTGGCCAGACTTCTACACAGTAGTGGATCATCTTAACCTTATCTAATCCCTCCATGGCCTCTATATAATCCCATCTCTCTAACAGTTCCCCTAAGGGACTATGGGGAGGTATATTCCTCAGTCTCTTGCCTGTCTTCTTACTATTACATCCTCCCCTTTTTTGGGTCTCAACAGAAAAAAATCCCAAAGGTGCCTCTACTGACAGGTAATCTCAAGAAAAATCTTGTTTGAGGAGCTTCAGCCTCCTCCACCGAACTTCAGAATTGCCTGACTGCTCAGGACTTTACACTAAAACAACTGCCTGATCTCTCGATTACCTAATTTTACCAATGTCAGGTCTTACATCCATCAGGACATAAAAACACTAAACCCCGGCGTAAGAGCCCAATTCGTGCCTGACTTCCCTCTGTCAGGAAAAACAGCTGCCTGATTTCGCTTATGTATCAGGACTTAAAAACCCTGGCTTCCTTCGCCGGGAGTTGTGCCTGACTCCCTTTGTCAGGATTTAATTTGCCTGCAGTGCTTGTGAGCTTGCTCAAATCCTTATTGAGACTTGCGATTTGCCTGACCTCCCTTTTCAGGACTTTTGGGTTATGTGCCACTCACACCCAGATCTTCCTCCGCACACTCGGATGGGGAGGGGGGGCCCTCTCTCCCCCTTAGGGGAGAGCACTCATGCTGATTCCACTCGCTTCCCTCCGTTCCCGGCTGGCCCCCTCATGGGAGTCCGGTACCATGGTACTGGGAGGTCCACTCTCATTCCGAGGATGCGAGCTGCCGGCCCTCGTCTCACACACACACACACACACACACACACACACTCTCTTGCTCACCCCCACTCCTGCCACCGGATATTTCTCACCAATCTGGCGCTCCTCCGTGTCACTGGTCCTGAGCCACTCTTCTCTGGTCCTGAATGGTCCTGAATAGCCAGGTGTCCCGGAGGTCCTAGGTTGGGCAGCCATCCCAGTCCTGGTGTCCTCTTCAGGCATGGCTATCCTGGACAAGTCCCCAGCTGAAATAAATAGGGCAAGGAGAGCTTTCTCCTTTTTAATGCCTTTATTAAAAGTGATCAGCTCAGGTGGAAAGGCCTGACAGGCCCGCGGTCCCCCTGCCGCCACTCCCAGGAGTGACTCGGAAGAGGAGGAAAGTGCAGCTCGGTCCACTAGGAGGCAGAGCGTGGGGTCCCGTCCTCATGAGAGCAGTGGGGATATACCCCATGTTCCACTTTCTCGGTTTGCTGTCCAGGGTCCTGACTGCGACCGACATCTTTTTAGGTTATGGTGAGGGGCAACCAAGGTTTTCAGCATCTCTGCCAGCTCTGGACCTTTTCCCTGATATCCAGACATCACCTCTATCTCCTAATTCTGGGTTGGCTCATTGCTTTAGGGGTCTTTTCCTGGATTTGGTGGGGGTCCTGTCTGGTTGCATTCTGGGTTCAAGGTTACTTTGCATGTACTCCGATGTTTTCCCCCCTCACTGTCCGAGAAGAAACATCCACCCACCTGGCAGCAGGCAAGGTAGTATTGACAAAAAAGGGGAATTATCAACAATAGAGAGTTAACTACTGACTCTTAACAGGTGATTACAACATGCAGCTAACAAAGAATGCTCCCCAGCCAGCAATCAGCTCCAAACTCAACTTATAACTCTGAAACCCTTTTAAAAAAAATGGGTAACTCTTTTTTTACTCATAACAGTCTTGACACAGCTTGGCCCCAATTAGCCCTTGAATCAAAACAACTCACAGCAGAAACCAATGGAACAACCACTTGTTGGTAATCAATCTCCAAACACATTCCAAAGGAGCAAAACACAGGAGAAGTAAATTAGATAATTATTGTTTTCCTTTTTCCCTGAGGCTTCTCAGCTTCCCAGGAGAAAAATCCTGGGCGAAGGGATTTTTCCAGAAAATGTGAATGCCATGTGCAGGCACACAGAGGAGCAACATGACACCAAGGTCAGTGAAGAGGAGGTGAATCTCAGATAAGTGGGATGAGGAAATGCGTTGATCTTGGTGCTGAAATCCTCTTGTAAAGCTATGGAGAAGGATGTAATTGATACATCAGACTCTCTTCTTCCCTATAATGCATTGAAAAGTATGGGGAGATGACTTATTCAGCAAAGGCCTCCATGCGAAAGTAAACAAATGTTGAAGTAGCTTTGACCCCATGAGAAGTTTGAATAGAGAAAGAGAGTGATTAGACCCTGTGCCCTTATAGAGAGAAGAAGATCTCTCTGCCCAGAGATGAAGATGATTTCAAAAATAGATGAAGAGAATCTTTTGTTCTAAACAGATCATCTTTAAACTAATACTGCTTAAACTGTCATGGCCCATAAACAAAGCTGTGGGAAAGGCTGGAAAAAATGGGAGGGACTTCACTATTGCAGATTTTCTGGGCAGCTGATAATCATGGGAATTGAGAGCCATGAGATAGGTGTTTTCTTGTAGAGAACTTTCCATAGCATGAAAGAGAGACTTCTCTCCCTAAGTGAATTGAAGAAAGACTATTCTAGAGGTTGTAAACTGACTGAAAAATTTAGGTTTTCTCTCTTTATATTGTCAGTAAGAAAAATTTCTGATGAACTGCATTAGATCAGAGGGAAATCAAGGAAGAGCCATGGTTTAACAGGACATGCTTGATCCTAATGAGCCCCAAGGTGCATTTGGAGCTGAGCCCTTGAACCTCAGGGCCTGACAGGAGATTGCACAAACTTTTCCAGGAGTGAAAGTTAGAAGAAAATCCCAAAGACATGCCTGGGTCCCACTGAGGTCCATCCCAGCACAGGCTCCTCATGGAGTCTTTGGAGAAGAGAATTGGAGGCAAAGATGGCAAAAAAACTTCTCAGAGACTCAGTGTGGAAAAGAAAATCCGAAAGTAACTTAACACCTTGAGTATCTCAAAATATTAATGAGCCCCACTGAGTTTCAGAACAAAGCTCTCAAGGGACTCATTAAAGCAGATAATTGGGGCCATGATTGCACAAACCTCTCACAGAGTCTGGATCAAAAGGGAAACACCAAGTACCTTAAAATAACTGAAGTACCCTGAAGCATTAATGAGCCCCACTGACTGTTGCTACTGACAAAGCCTCTCCAGGGACTAATTACAGCACATAATTGGAGGCCATGATTGCACAAACCTCTCAGAGACTCCAAGGCAAAAGCCAAACCCAAAGTCCTTTGAAAAACCTGCAGTCCCTGGGAACATTAAGGAGCCCCCCAGGGCCATTCTTGAGCAAGGCTCCCCAGGGACTCCTTCCAGCAGATCCTTGAGGCCACTGGGATGTGGACTATGGGAGGATGCTGAGGGCAGGACAAAGGGCTGACAGTGCCCAGCTTGGCTGGGGCTGTGCTAGGAGGCTCCAGTGCCTCAGGACAAGGTGTCTCCTCACAGCCCTTGGTGGCACAGACACTCCTGTGCCTCAGGGCACCAAGATTTTGATTCTCTTTGTCCCCACCTGTCATCACTACCTCCAGTTCTCTGCTCTGCCTGGGGCCTGGGAACACATTCGCAGTCATGTCGCTCAGTGGGACGCATTAAAAGTGAAAGAAACTTTGGAGTTGGATTCTGACTTGGAGTTCTTGAGAGATTTCTTCAGCTCCCTCTCAGGGAATGATGTTCAGGGCCTGAGCACAAAGCCCCAGAGGCTCATTAAAGTCCTTGTTGCTGCGTCTGTGCGGCTGAGCTGGGCTGGGCTCTGGGCACAGAGGCAGCTCCTGGATGCCAAGAAAAGCTTCAAAAGCACATTTCTCTTGATGAGCAGCTTTTCTCCCAGCTCAGCAGGGCTGGGGCACTGCCTGCAGCCACCCTGGGCACAGCACAGAGGCACAGAGAGCTTCAATCAGTCAGGGCTGGGAAGGTGCTGAGAAGTGCCTAAGGCAGAATCGCTGCCAGCCCTTGGCACAGGAACCTCTGGCTGCAGGACAATGCAGCTGCATCTCCTGGAGCCATCTCCTAAAGCTGGAACATCCCAATGCCTACAGACCCTGTGAGTACATTCTCTGATTGTCTCTTGCGCAGAGCAGCCAGGGGTGCCCAGGGCTGTACTGCAGGGAAGGGTCCTGCAGCCCAGGGCCCTGTGCTGGGGCAGGGACTCTGCTGCCTGCCAGGGACAGCTCTCAGCCAGCTCTGGCAGCTGCTCACAGCACTGGGGGACAAGATCTGGGTGGGAGGAGACAGCTGGTATGGCTTGGAAGTGTTCTCCTTGTGTGATGAATATGCTGCACTGTTCAGGAGTGGTCCCAGAATGGCATTTAACTGCAAAATTCCAAGTAGATATACAGGGAGCACAGCAAGGTAGGGACTGCATAAAAGGGAAAATCCTGTTTTTTCAATCGACTGCTCTGGGTTGCCAGGATGGGAAATTGCACATAGATATTCATCTCTCAATTCAGGCTGAGAAAAATTAAAAAAAATTCTCTCAGATCTGAAAAAACCAGGCAGTGACAGAAATCAGCACAGGGCCTCTCAGAGGAAAAATCAGTGTCCCTTTTCCAGCCTCCTAAGAGTTGCTCTGATATTGCCATCAGAGCCCGCAGAGCCAGAGCTGCCCCTGGGCAGTGCCAGAGCTGGGAGGGGTCTGCAGGGTAGAGCTGAGCCCCCAGGGCTGGGCTGGGGTGGGCTCTGGCAGCACTGGCAGGGCCCAGCCCTGGGCACAGGGAAGCAGCTGCTGGCAGGGACAGCTCTAGGCTGCAGAGCCATGGCCAGGCAGTGGGGGGAGAATGCCCCCAAGCTGTGCTGTGATATTTAAAGTCCTCTCCTAACCCAGCTATTCCATTATTACTTTTTTTTACAGATCTCCATGTCCAACCAGAGCAAATGTCCAACAGCAGCTCCATCAGCCACTTCCTCCTGCTGGCATTGGCAGACACGCGGCAGCTGCAGCTCTTGCACTTCTGCCTCTTGCTGGGCATCTCCCTGGCTGCCCTCCTGGGCAATGGCCTCATCATCAGCGCCATAGCCTGCAGCCACCAGTTGCACACCATGTTTTTCTTCCTGCTCAACCTGGCCCTCACTGACCTGGGCTCCATCTGCACCACTGTCCCCAAAGCCATGCACAATTCCCTCTGGGACACCAGGAACATCTCCTACACAGGATGTGCTGCCCAAGTTTTTCTGCTTATCTTTCTACTTGGAACAGAGCTTTCCCTCCTGACCATCATGTGCTACGACCGCTACGTGTCCATCTGCAAACCCCTGCACTACGGGACCCTTCTGAGCAGCAGAGCTTGTGTCCACATGGCAGCAGCTGCCTGGGCCAGTGCCTTTCTCAATGCTCTCATGCACACGGCAAATACATTTTCCCTGCCCCTGTGCCATAGCAATGCCCTGGGCCAGTTCTTCTGTGAGGTTCCGCAGATCCTCAAGCTCTCCTGCTCAAAATACTATCTCAGAGAATTTGGGCTCGTTGTGGTTAGTCTTTGTTTATCATTTGGCTGTTTTGTGTTCATTGTTTTCTCCTATGTGCAGATCTTCAGGGCCGTGCTGAGGATCCCCTCTGAGCAGGGATGGCACAAAGCCCTTTCCACCTGCCTCCCTCACCTCACTGTGGTCTCCCTGTTTCTCATCACCTCATTTTCGACCTATCTGAAGCCCTGCTCCATGTCCTCCCCATCCCTGGATCTGGCCCTGTCAGTTCTGTACTCGGTGGTGCCTCCAGCCCTGAACCCCCTCATCTACAGCCTGAGGAACCAGGAGCTCAAGGCTGCATTGTGGACACTGAGGACTGGATGCTTTCAGAAACATTAAACTGATGGACAATTTCTTCAAATCACTTGTAATAAAAGTTATCTTTGATACTTCTTGTTGGTTTGGTGCTGGGGTCTTTTTTTCTTTGTTTTAGTTTTTCATAATGTCCACAAAGAAATGTCATTGTTTGCGCCATTTCTCATTTTGTTTCTCTCCACCTTCCCTATGGCCACAGACTGCGTCAATGAGGGGTTCAATTCTCAGTGGCTTTAAGGGAACTAAAGGATGTCCCAGCAAAGTTTTCTGCAGAGATGCCCTTTTGTTGCCTTCTCTGGAGCTGCAGCAGCAGTGTCTGTGTGCAGAGCTGGGGCAGATCAGTGCTGGCACAGCAGCTGTGCCCAGCAGAAGCAGCACTTGGTGTTGCCAGTGCTGCTCCCATGGATCGCTCTGCTGCCTTGGTGGCCCTGGGGTTGCTGTAGGGCCTGAGGGCTCTCGGGGCTGAGCACAGTCCTGGGGTGGCAGTGCCGGGGCTGCAGCAGGGACAGGCCATGGGCACTGCTGGGGCAGTGCTGACGCCTCAGGCCGGGCCCTGGGGGCTCCAGGCTCCTGGCCCAGGCTCTCTCAAGAACACGGTCAGGCCAATGCTGAGCACAGAAAACCTCCATGACCAGCCCCAGGCTGGCCATGAGCAGCCTGGGGGAATACAGCATGTCTGGTGATCTGCATGGCCTTGGGGGAGATGAGAAGGAGCAGCAGAGCAGGAGCTGATCTATCCCCAGTGCACTGGACATCCCAGGGCAGCATCCCAGACCATCCTCATGGAGCTTCCAACAACATCCCCACTCTGCAGCCCTGGCCTCTCCCCCAGCTCACTCAGGTGCCCCATCCTTGCAGGCACAGACACGGCAGCATTGGCTCATGACCCCCTGTTTGCATTGCATAGAGCAGGCAGGAGCACCCCCATGCTGTTGGTGTCGGGACATGAACCTGGGGGAGCAAAAATGCCATCAGTCCCTGGGGCCAGCAAGGGCTGAGAAACACCAGGGAAACCTCTCAGCTTTGACCTGGCCTCTGCAGTCAGCCAGAAAGTTTGTTCCCATCAGCTGGGAGTTTCCCATCCCACTGCAGATGTTGTTGCTCAGAGCCAGGGGCTGCCTGGCAGCCACCCCCAAACTGCCCTGAGCATTTACTTGGTTTCACCTTTGATTTCTTTCCTCTCCCCTGGTTCAGATTTCTTCCTCTTGCCCACCCCTACTCCTTCCCCTGCAAACAGATCATCCCTGTTTGCCCTTTCCTCTCTGTCCTCACTCCCCAGTGCAATTCCTGACTTGGCAACATGAGAACATCCCTTGGGGAAAAGGATCATCCTACAAGTGCTGCAGGAATTGTCTGCAGGCTCCTGCAGTGCCTCCTGCTGCTCCCTTGCCACAGGCACCACAGGCCAGGGTGGGCACATCTGGGCTGCTTTGTCTGACTCTGGGTCTCCCTGTTCTGGGCAATGAGGAGGAGCTGCAGAGGCTCTGCAGGACTGACAGGATGGGCTTTGGGCCTGGCAGGAGAAGCCTAGGGACCTGGGCTGCTGGAGCTTCTGAAGAAGAGGCCTAGGGCTCATCCTGCAACTGCTCCAAGGGTGAACCAGCAAGGGTGGAACAGGCCATGGAGATCATCAAGTCCAACCTGGGCCCGGACACCACCTTGTCTGTCCTGAGTGTCCTCTACTCCAGGATAAACAACCCCAACTCCCTCAGCTACTCCTCACAGGACTTGTGTTCCAGTCCCCTCACCAGCCTTGTTGCCCTTCTCTGGACACACTCCAGCCTCTCCATGTCCTTCCTAAATCGGGGGTCCCAGAACTGGACACAGCACTCAAGGTGCTGCCCAACCAGTGCTGAGCACAGGGGAAGAATCACTGCCCTGCTCCTGCTGGCCACACCATTCCTGAGCCAGGCCAGGAGCCATTAGCCTTTTTGGCCACCTGGGCACACTGCTGGCTCATGTCCAGCCTGCTGTCCATCAGTGCCTGCAGGTCCCTTTCTGCCTGGCTGCTGTCCAGCCACTATGTCCCCAGCCTGTAGTGCTGCAGGGCTTGTTGTGGCCAATGTGCAGGACCCATCACCTGGACTTGTTAAACCTG
Source organism: Fringilla coelebs (assembly GCF_963513975.1). NCBI lineage: Eukaryota > Metazoa > Chordata > Aves > Passeriformes > Fringillidae > Fringilla > Fringilla coelebs. The sequence goes on along the minus strand of NW_028167443.1, from coordinate 2,787,609 downwards.
ACCTTGTTGGATTTAGTCCCTGGATCCAGCCTGTGCAGGGCCCTGTTCAGAGCCCTCCTACCCTCCAGCTGACCAAAACTGCCAGCTAACTTGGTGTCACCACAGTTCCATGAGGCCCCAGAATGTCCCAATGGTCTCCATGATTCCATGAGGCCCTGCAGTGTCACAAAGTCCCTTTGGTTCCATGGTATGCCTTGGTGTCACAAAGTCCATTGGATCCTTGGGCCCTACAGCGTCACTATGTCCCTTGGTCCCTCAAGGCCCTGCAGTGTCACAATGGATCCTTGGTTCCATGAGGTCTGGCAGTGCAGCAATGCTCTCCTTGGTTCCACAGTGTCACAATGGCCTCTTGGTCCCAAGGGCCACCACGGTGGCAAACATGTTTCTTTAATTCCAGGACTCCCTGTGGAGCAGCACTGGCCTTTTGGTTCTAGGGGGCCCTGCAGTGTCACAATGGCCCCATCATCACACCAGGTCCTGCTCTGTCACAATGCTCTGCATGGTTCCACAAGGCCCTGCAGTGTCACAGTGGCCTCTTGGTTCCAGGAGGCCTCTGAGTGCCACAATGGATTCCTTGGTGCTGCAGTGTCACAATGGAGCCCTGGTAACACACGATCCTGTGGAGTCACCCGGGACCCTTGATTCCATGGGCCACCACAGTGTCACAATTGTTCCCTCAGTTTCTAAGTCCTTGCAATGGAGCAATGGCCCCTTGATTCCATTGTCCCCAGGCTCTCCCAAGGGTCTCTTTGGTTCCACAGTGGCACAATGGCCCCTTGGTTCTACAAGGCCCTGCAGGGTCACAGTGGCGTCTGTGCTTCCACCAGGACCCAGACTGTCACAATGGACTCCTTGCTTCCATTCAGCCCCACGGTGTCACAATGGCCCCTTGGCTCTGTGCTGCCATGTTGTACACATGGTCCTCTTCGTGCCACCAGGCTCTGCAGTGTCACAATGGCCTCTTGCTTCCCCAAAACCCTGCAGTGTCACAATCATCAGAGAATCAACCAGGCTGGAAAAGACCTTGGAGAGCATCAAGTCCCACCTGGGACCCAACACCACCTTGTCACCCAGGCCATGGCACTGAGTGCCACATTCAGTCTTTCCTTAAACACTTTCAAGGACAGTGACTCACCCATCTCCCTGGACAGCCCATTGCAATGCCCAATCACCCTTTGTGTGAGGAATATTTCCTAATGTCCAGCCTAAATGTCCCCTGGTGCAGCTGAAGGCTTTGTCCTCCGTTACTGTCACTGTTCTCTGAGAAAAGGGCCCAACCCCCACCTGGCTTCACCCACCTGTCAGGGAGTTGTAGAGAGTGATGAGGTCTCCCCTGAGCTTCCTCTTCTCCAGGATAAACAACCCCAGCTTCATCAGCCGCTCCTCACAGGACTTGTGTTCCTATTCCCTCACCAGCCTTGTTGCCCTTCTCTGGACACACTCCAGCCCCTCCATGTCCTTCATAATTTGAGGGGCCCAGAACTGGACACAGCACTTGAGGTGCTGTCCCACTAGTGATGAGCAAAGGGGAAGAATCACTGCCCTGCTCCTGCTGGCCACACCATTCCTGATCCATAGGAGTGGCACGGGTTGGATGAGGGAAATGGTGGGGATGTGCTGGGGACAATGTCTGATTAAATGTTGGCCATGAAGGGTCTGGATTTTCATATCTGTTCAGACTGCATTAGAAGGTGCTGGAGGTCAATAGCAGTTGTACATTGCTGATACCAAACTATAAACAGGAAAATAAAACAAGACAAAACAGTTCTCTCTGCTTCTTTTTTCAATATAGCAGATTCACTTTGAATACCCTTCTGAAATATGTCTAATTAACCACAGAAAAATTGAAAACTTAGATTATTCCTTGGGGCTTTTCCCATTCAGGTGTTTAGGAATAAATGTTTATCAGCCTTTTACAGTGAATACCTGAACTGAAAAGCTCAAGAAAGAAGAGGCCTCTGGAGGAATAAAATTCATCAGCAACCTCCCAGTGGTCAAAGATCCATCCCCATCAGAGCAGCAATGAACAGAAATGGGCACAGCTCTGTGGCTGCCCCAGCTTTGGGATGGGCCCTGGGCCTGGAGCAGGAGCAGCTCTGGAGGGAACCAAGGCCGGGGCTCTTGTGCTGCCCTGGCCAGATGGGATGGCAGCAGGGACTGCAGAGCTCTCAGCAGCGCAGCCAGAGGGGAGCAGGGCACCCAGGGAGCCTCCTTGTGCCTTGGCCAAGCACCTTCCCCCATGGCTGGGGCTGAGTCCTGTGGCAGCTGCAGCTGCTGCTGTGCCCTTGCCAGGGGCTGAGGCCATGGGGTCAGTGCCCAGAGCAGCCTGGCCTGAGCAGAGCTGTGGGGCCAGAGGTGGCTGGGCTGGGCTGGCCAGAGGCCCTTGGTGCTGCCCAGAGCTCAGGGCAGCTGGCAGAGCTTGCAGGGAGCTGGGCTGGGCTCAGAGAGCCTGGCACAGACACCATCAGTGTCCATCTCAGCCTGGCTGAGCGTGCAGGGGGAGGACTGAGGCCAGGCCTTGTGGGGCAGGGCCAGCACCTGTGCAAGGCATTGAAAACAGGCAAGTGCCCCAGAGAGGAGGCTGCTCTGTGCCCTGGGGGGCAGGGACAGAGCAGGGAGGGGGCCCAGGACATTTGTCAGCGCCAGCCTCTGTCCCCAGCCCTTGGCAGCCCTGGCTGCTGAGCCCAGCTTTGCCCTGGGTTGAGTTTGGCCGTGGCCCAGCTCCATCCTCCTGTGGGGCTCAGGGCCTGTTCCAGGCCATTGCCCAGCCCTGGCTGCCTCTCTGCTGGCCCAGAGGCAGGCAGAGCCTGGGGCAGGGCTGTCTGTGCAGGCCCACAGGTGCCACGGGCTCTGCAGGAGCTGGCAGAGGCTGTCCAGCAGGGAGGCCATGGGGCACAGAGCCCCAAGGCTGCTGTGGGCACCACGGCACAGTGGCCATTCCCTGCTGCAATGCTCCTGGCCTGGGCTGGGCCTGCACAGGGGCTGTGCCACCATGGCTGGGCCAGCACAGGGCCACAAAGGGGCCACGCAGCCGCTGCCGGGGCTGACAGCAAGGCCAGGCACAGACAGGGAATTGCTGAGCATGGCCTGCGCTGGGCAGGGCTGAGTGTGCCAAAGGCAGAGCTCAGCTGCCCTTGGGGGCTGCAGGAACAGTCCAGAGCCCAAAGAGCCTCCATGGCTCTGCTGGAGGCCAAGGCTGGAGCAGGGAAATGCAGGGCTGCTGTGGGATGCGGAGGGCATTGAATTCCAGCACACACCTCAGCTCTCTGATGATCCTGGCACCATGCTGGGCCCTGTTCCAGACTGGAGCAGAGCAGATGTTGATGGGACAGGAGCCCTGCGGGGCTGTCAGGCACCTGCAGCTCTCAAGGTGCTCTGCTCTCCCTCAGGTGCTCTCGGAGAGATCCAATCCCAGCTGGGCACCTCAGGGCACAAGTGGCACTGCCTGTTCATGGGCACACAGCTGATGTCTGCCTGGAAAGGGGCAAAGGTTTTACTACCTTTCCTTTTATAATCTACAAACAAATCATTATTGTCTGGGTCACTTGAGTACATTTAAGAAATGGGAAAGTTATTCCCTTCAGGAACAGGAATTTCCTGGATATACTGAATTCTTCTACTGATGGCGAAAAAAGAAATACTGATCTTTCCCTCTCCCTTTGCCACCAACAGTCAGTCTAATATTTCATGACATCTTCCTTCATGTGTTTTCAGCTCTTTTGTTTAAATGTCCATGTCTAAGGACATATCTTCGTTTAGAGCAGCTGGATCTATGTCCTTCCTGTTGCTCACAGATATCCTCCTGCAGCTTTTCTCTGGTCATTCCAATGCATTTCCCTTGACTGGCTTCATGCTTTGACCTTCAGGGAGTTGCCCAATCTTTCAGAAGTTTAAATAACTTTTTAGTCAGCATCTTACTTGCAGTTTCATCTTTTATATCACGGATTTTTATGTCTTTGTCTAAAATCCTTCCTGTATGGCAATCCCTTGTGGATGGTGGACATGTCAGATGATGCTGGGATGTCACAAGGAGCTGAAGGAAAGGTTTTGATGTCTCTTAAATTTTATCATGTTCCCATTTTTTATGTGTGCCATGAAGAGAAACCTTTCTGTGCCTCTGACTCTCACCACTGCCTGGTCCCTCAAAGGACACAAACCTGATGAGTTGTGGTTCCTACTCCAGTGGCTGCACTTGGACCTCCCTCCATCCCCAGAGCAGAGCTCCCTTGTCCTCCCAGGAAGTCCCTGGCAAAGGAGGGATGAAGGAAAAGGACAGCCTGTGGGGATCAAGGGCAGGGCAGAGCCAGGGAGAAGAATGACTTTTGCATTTGATGGAGCTGTGCCTCCCCTTGGCTTTGCAGACTGACAATAAATGAACATCCCTCTGTGACTCAGGCAGCTCCTTCTGCAAGGAAAGCAGGTGGGAGTTGGAGCCAAGGAGCTGAAAGCTGCAGGTGCAGCCTGGGCTGGAGGGAGCTCAGATTTGCACAAGACTGCTCTGAGTGCCAGGGCTTGGATGGGGGAAATGGTGGGCTGGGGGTAGGGACAGAGTCTGATTGATTGTCAGCCATGAAGGGTCTTGATTTTCATATCTATTCCAAACTGCATGAAGAGGTACTTGGATTCAGTGTCAATTGGAGATTACATGTATCAATTTATTAACAGGGAAAACAAACCTAAACAGGACCTAAAAAAAGTTTTCTCACTATCTTTTTAAGTATAATATGTTCACTTTGAATACACTTCTGAAATCTGTTGAATTAACTACAAATGATTTGAAAACTTAAATCAAATGATTCCCAGGCTTGGCTTGTTAAGGTGTTCTGAATGTTAATGAGCCCTGGGACACTGAATTCCTGCACTGAAGAGCTGAAGGCTGAACAAGCCTCTGGAGCAGTAAAATTCAGCAGCAGCCTCTGCAATTTCTGAGGATGTCAGCAGCCCCCACTGAGGCCATCCCTGCCCAGAGCCTGTGGGGGAATGGGCAGACAAGGAGAGCGTCCCTGGGGCTGGGGCAGCACAACTCAGAGGCACCAGCAGCTCCAGCTGGGAAATGGAATGTGGAATGTGGGAATGTGGGAAAGCCCTGCCTGGGCTTTGCCAAGCAGGACAGACAAGCCCTGACTCCCATCCCCCAAACAACTCTCTCAAGGAGACATTTAAAAGGAATTAGAATTGTTTGTGTACTCTGAGTTGGATGTACTGGAGAAATACTGACAAGAGATTCTCAGGAGCTCAAAACAACCAAATGGCCTTTACGAGCAACTTGAGAACATTAGAGGAACTTGGCAAATGATTTAATACAATATCCAATCAACAGAAAACACTTTTCAAAGCATAAACTTGGCCTGTTCAACTTCACAAACTTTTAGCCTGTTCACTTTTAAGTTAAACAAAATTTGCAAGAGGAGAGAATCACAAGAAGACACAAAAAGAGAGAAAGACAAAAAAAATTTAAAGACGCACACACACAGCTACCAACTCCTGGGTTTCAGTGGTGTTCAGATGGAAATTCCAAGAGGAGGCAGGGTCAAGATGTGTGCTTGCCTCATGGTCAGCCTTAAATACCCCTTGGTCTTCCTGGGCCCTTCCCCCAGGTGGGACTTGGGCTCATTTGCTCACTCAGGAGCTGGGCTGGGGGCTCCAAGGTGGCTGTGGAGCATTGCCTGTGCTGTGCCAGGGACTGGCAGGCACTGCTGGGCTGGGATAAAGGCTCTGGGGGGATTGGGGTTCCAGGACAGGGCAGGGCTGGGGTTCCAGGGCAGGGCAAGACTGGACCTGCCTGTTCATCTCCCACACATGAAATGTTTAGAGCCAACAATCTCATCCAGTCTGTCACAACAGGGAATGCTGAGGTAAAATCCCAATTTTGGCCATGGGCACCTGGACAAGAAGAGCAATTTTTTCCCATAGGAAGGAAAGCATGGAGCCTTCCCCAGTGTTTTGGGAATGGATGAGTCCTGACCCGCTTGAAACCATTGCCAGCCAGACTGGTTCTGGCAATTTTCCTATGGGAACAATCCCTGGATATAAGAAAATTTGGAGATGAAACCCCAATTCTGGCCCTGGGTGCTTGGAGGAGAAGGACAGTTCTTTTCCATAGGAAGAAAAGCACAGAGCCCCAGTGTTCCAGCAGCAGATGAGAAGAGATCCTCAACATGCCAAGGTCAGCCAGACCAGTCAGGCAGTCCATGGGAGGCCAAACCAGCCAGGCCTGTTCTGTGTTCCCTTGGTTTTATGGGGCTCCAGAGTGTCACAATGGTGCCTTGGATCCACAGGGCCCCTCAGTGTCATAAAGGTGACTTGATTCCATGGGTTCCAGCAGTGTCACAATGGCCCCCTGATTACAAGAAGACCTGCAGTGTCACACTGGGCCCTAGGTTTAATGAGGTCCCACAATGTCACAGTAGCACACAGGTGTCATAAAGCCCCTCAGTGTCACAATGGTCCAAAGGATTCCATGAGGCCTTGCAGTGTCACAATGGTCTCCATGATTCCCCAGGCCCCACAATGTCACATGACTCTTCTGTTCTATGAGTCCTGAAATGTCACAATGGACCATTGGACCCTGGGGGCTTGCTGTGTCACAATGGTCTCCTTTGGCTCCACAGTGTCACAATGGACCACTGATGACATGAGGCCCTGCAGTGTCACAATGGAGCTTTGGTTCCATTCAGCCCTGCAGTGTCACAAAGGCCTCTTGGTTTCACCAGGCCCCACAATATCACAATGGTCCTCTTGGTTCTTTGGGGACCCCCAGGGTCACAATGGTCTCACTGGTTCCATGAGGGCACACAGTGTCACAATGCTTTGCTTATTCCAAGGGGCCTCATAGTGTCACAATGGTCTCCATGCTTCCATGATTCCCCTCCATGTCACAACGCTTTGCTGACATCACAGCTGCTCTGTGCCTCTCTGACACAGCCACAGAGGTGCTGCTGTGACACAGCCCCCTCTGGGACATGCCACAGCCCCTGCTAGTGCTGAGCCCCTGTGAGCTAAGGTTCAATTCCACCTGTCCAATCTTTTATACATAAACCTTTGAGAAATTCTGGGGCTGGGATTGAAACCAGCCACTCCCAGTCTCCTCTCTTAGAAGGAATTTTAAAAGTCTAGGGGCCCTGCAAGGGTTTGAAGATCCATGGTGGGTGTTGGATGTCATTTCTCCACCTCATGTCTCAGCAGGAGTTTCTCCAATAAAGAAATAAAGCTTTGGCCTGAATCTCCCACTCTGCCCATGACAGGAACCCCCAGGAATGTCTGGGACATCCTGGCTCTTGGAAATCCTGGGGACTCCTGGGATGTCACCGTGGAGCTCCCGTGAGTGCCTGTGACAGATCGGTGCCTTTGTAGCCCAAGGTCCCCTGGGATGTCACCATTGAATGGCTGTGACTGCCTCTGAGCACAGGGCTCTTTACCATCCCCAGAAAGCCCTGGGAGGTCTCCATGGAGCTCCTGTCTCTGCCTGTGACATTCCAGCTCTTGAACAGCCTGGAGACTCTTGGAAAGTCCCCAGGGAATCACTCTGAAGACCTGTGAGAAATCTGATCCTTATCAGGCAACCATCACCACTGCCCTGTTGTTATGGTCAGTTTCCATGGCAACCATGACCAGTCCCCATGATGCCATGCTCAGTCCCTCAGCAGCTCCATGGAGACCCCATGCCAGGGGTGGTTGCCATGGACACCAGCTCAGGCCTGTAGCCAGAGCCTGTTGCCATGGAAACCATTGGCAGTTCCCATCTCCAGGGTCACGGGATCCCAGAACCACCGAATTGGCTGAGCTGGGATGGACCCATCAGGATCCTCGAGTCCAACTGCTGGTCCTGCACAGGACACCCCAACAATGCCAGCCTGGGCCTGGCAGCGCTGTCCAAACGCTGCTGGAGCTCAGAGAGCCCTGGAGCTGGCAGCCGACCCTGGGGAGCCTGGGCAGGGCCCCAGCAGCCTCTGGGGAAAAACCTTTTCCTGAGATCCAACCTCAGCCTGCCCCGACTCAGCTGCAGCCGTTCCCTCCACTCCTGTCCCTGGGCACCAGAGTGAAGAGGTTCCCACAGCCCCAGCCAGGGACCCGCTCCAAAGGCTGTTGCCATGGCCACCAGGGCTGGGACCAGCTGGGATGCTTGGTTTCTATGGGCTGGGGTTCAGGAATGGGATTCCCCAATTTCCTGCTCACAGTAAAACTGCACTGCCCTCACTGCCCTCCCGCCTCCCATGGAAAGCACAAAAGGCAAAGATCCCGGGCTGGGATAAGAACAATTTATTGGGAACAGAAACAAAATAAGCTACAAACAGGAACAGAAACAATACTGATAACAGAAGGGTAAGTAAAACTATTTACAGGGAAAACTACAACATCAAACACTGGCTCTTCCTGCCTACACATTTCTCCTGCCTGGAAAGGACACCCTTCTCTGCAGCGGGGGAGTGAGAGAGAGAGAGAGAGTCCCTTTCCTGTCCCTGGCAATGACCTGAGGTGGGAGTGAATGCAATGTCACGGTCATGGCCAGACCCTCATCTTCTTCAATCCCACATCATGTCACTGTCAGGGGCAGGAAAAGGGGCAGGTGTCTTCCCAGCAAGGATCATGGGGAACATGGATCACCAGGGCTTTTCCTAACGTGGGTCCTCATATGGGGGATGAAGCTGGAGCACTGTATGTAGTGCACTGCAGTGGGGGCATTTGCAGGGTTTCCTTTATCGGTGCCTCTGTTGGTGTCTGGTCAAGGAAGAGATAGAAGTGAATCTTTTCCCACACTGGGGACACTCGTAGGGCCTCTCCCCAGTGTGGATGCGCCGGTGCCTGACGAGGGAGGAGTTGTGCCTGAAGCCCTTCCCACACTCAGGGCAGCGAAAGGGCCTCTCCACTGTGTGAATCCGCTCATGAAGAAGGAGATTGGAGCTGGTGTGAAACCTCTTCCCACACTGGGTGCACTGATAGGGTCTCTCCCCAGTGTGGATGCGCTGGTGCCTGACGAGGTGGGAGTTGTACTTGAAGCCCTTCCTGCAGCTGGGGCAGCGGAAGGGCCTCTCATCCGTGTGAATCCGCTTATGAAGAAGGAGACTGGAGCTGCTCTGAAACCTCTTCTGGCACTCAGGACACTCGTAGGGCCTCTCCCCAGTGTGGACGTGTTGATGCCTGACGTATTCTGAGCTGCATCTGAAGCCCTTCCCACACTCCCCACACTCATAGGCCCATTCCCCGGTGTGGATCATCTGGTGGCTGATCAGTTGGGAGCTCTGCCTGAAGCTCTTCCCACACTCCAAGCACTTGTAGGGCTTCTCTTCCACAAGGTTCTTCTGTGGGGATTTGTCCTCCCTGGTCTCCATCCTCAGCTCCTTGTCTGGGGGAGGAAGGACAAAGAGAGGATGGGATTTGCCTCCATGCAAGAAGGAAGGGGAAGGACATCCCCCCAGTGTCCCTGGCAGGACGGCGTAGGCAACAGGATTGTCCTGCAGCTGCAGGCCATACTGGGCTGGGAGATGGAGCAGGATAGAGGGGGAAAGGGGAACTGACTTCCTCCTCACCTGCCTGGGTGTCCTGGGGCATCTTCCTCTTCCTCACAGCCTCCCCCTCCATCCAGCCAGGGTTTGGGAATGGGAAATCCTGGTTTGGGGAAAAATACATTGCATGAGCACATTGGGTTAGGGGGTTCCTCGTGCCCAAGTCCATCTCTAGTGTTGCAGCATATCCACAATGAGCCTCTGGGAGCAACCTGCACACCCAGAGCCCAGAGCACACTTGCTTAACCTGCTGATGGACAAGGCCAGAGACTGTTCTTTGTGCAGAGCTCCAAACGCAGCTTACTGCAATAAAGAGGGCCCAGAGACAAAGACAAATTTGGGCTGAGGACACAGGGTTTTATAAGGGGCGAAGGGGCGGATCTGAGAGTCAAGGGCCAATGGGAATTGAGCACAAGAGGTGCAGAGGAGGGGCAGCCAACTAGGAAACCAATGAGGCAACAGGGGCGGAGCATTGCAGTAAAGCAGGACCAATAGGGGACAAGAGAGGGGAGAACATTCTAGGGGGAGAACATATAAGGAAAAAACAGCATTGAACTGGGTGATACCAATGAAGCCTGCTGCATTACCATGAGCCTGGAAATGCTGATGGCTGAGACCATTATACTCAGAGGGGTGTCTCTCTTTGACCCTGGTCACCTTTGCCCTGAGGTATTGCAGTTCCAGTGTTGGGCACCTGGACCTCCAAACTCTAGAACTCACCGGGAATCTGGTGCCTGTATAAACCAAAAAACCACGGAGATTCAGTTTCCCAAAATACACAAATGACCAAGATTCAGCAAAAAAACCCAACGCAAAGTTTCCCCTCTCAGGTCTCCCCACTTTGGGCTCCTGGAGCCCAACCCTGTCTGGGTTGCTGTGGATCAAGTTTGTATTGGTGTCCTCCTCTCTGGGCTGCTGTGGTTCCTGGCAATCCCAGAGGTTCCCATTCTCTGGGCTCAACAGTTTGACGTCACAGGTGTCCCAGGGGTCAGCACTGTCCGGGGTCCCTGTTTCAGGGTCCTGGGGTATCCATGGGTCCTCCCTGTCCATGCTGCCAACATATCCGGTCTTCTGGAGCACCCCCAGCTCTCGTATTGCCCGTTTCTGCTCCCCCCATTGCCGGTTTTCCTGCCAGCCCTGCCGGTGCCAGGCAATCCCCACGTGGCTCTGGACTGACAGTGCAGCCCCTGGGCCGGGCAGAGGCAGCCCCAGCACGGGGGGACCCTGCATCCTCCGTTGCCTCGGCAGCCGCGCCCAGCCCCGGGCACAGAGCTCCGGCAGCCCCCGCCGCCCCCTGCCCAGGGAGCCCCGGGGACCCCCGCAGCCGGGGCTGGCTCCGAGCGAGGCGGCCCCCGAGCCCGGCTGCGTGGCCAGGTGGGCACGGCGAGCCCGGGGTCTCTGTGCCAGCGCTTCCCCCGCTCTCGCTCAGCCTTTGCCCGGCCCGGCCCCCCGAGCCCCGGCAGGCCCGGCCCGGGCCGGGCTGCTCCCCTCGGAGCCCGCTGCGGACACGGCTGGGCCGGCCCGGCCACACGGACCCGCCTGCGCCGGGGACCCACGGGCCGCCGAGCGCTGCCCGGGCCGCCCGGGCCTCGGCCCCGAGCACAGAGCTCTGCCCGGGGGCTCCCGGCCCGAGGGGCGGCTCCGGGCCCGCCCGGCCGCTCCCGGCTCCCACAGCCCGCCCGGGGCCGCCAACAAAACATCCCAACAACAAATCCACAAGCCAACCACTGCCACCCTGTCCTGCTGCGCCTTCCCAGGCACCCCAACCCCGCGGCAATGCCCCCAATGCCCCGGGACAAGAAGCTGCTCCGGCCGAGCCCCTTGGAACCCCCACCTGCAGTCCCTGGCACTCCGATCCCGGCAGCTGCCCCGCTCTCGCAGCTGCGGCTCTGGAGCAGGGAGGCTCTGAAACTGAAACTTTCTTCCTTTTGCCTGGCTGCAGAGACCCCCAGGGCGTTTTCTGCACCCAGTCCCAGCCCCCAGCACTTGCTGAAGGCGCTCCCTGCAAATGTCCCGCTGCCAGGGCCCTGTCCTTGCTGTCACCTGCTGGGGCTGGCCATGGACAGAGCTCCTGGACTTGCATTTCCAGCTGCTGTGCAGCCAAAGGTGAGGGATCTGCAGCTGCCTGAATGCAACAACTGGAACAGGAGCCTCTCTCCAGGGGGAAATCTCCCCCTCCTGTGCCAGCTCGTGGCAATGCTGCCATTCTCTGCTGCTGCTGCTGCTGGGGCACTCGGGGCTCTGGCTGAGCAGCAAAGGTGACCCTGAGCCAGGAGCTTTCCTTGGCTGCAGGAAAGCCTCGGCACGCAAAGCCCATCCCAGCACTGTGTCCTGTGCCAGGAGGGATTGTGCCAGTGGAACTGACCCGAAATTCCTTCTCCCAGGCAGCTTGAGGACACCCAACACGGAGAAGCCAGAGCCCACTCTCAGTTTTGCGCAGTCCTCCAGAAGAATCCTGAGTGTGAAGCGGCCTGGGAACAGGGTTTAGTGTCAGGGGAGGGGAACTCAGAGCCCTTTTCTGCCCTGTGGGCTGAGGCTCTGCATTTCCAATGGCCCTGTGGCTGCCAAAGGGGCCTTTTTGGCTTAGCTGAGAACAGTTCTGCTGAGAGCCTGTCCTAAACCTGCTCTTCCTGCAAATATGCCAAATGAATCCTCATTTTTTGCAGCCCCAGGTCTTGTGAGAATGTAGGCGTGACAAGTTATGATGGAACAGCGCTGCTGGGGGGAGTTCTCCATTTCTTCTTTTGGTTTTTCTTTTATTTGTTTTGGGGTTTTTTTGTTCTTTTGGGGGTTTTTTGGGGTTTTTTTTACTGTTTTTTTTTTTCTTTTTTTGTGATTGGTTGGTTGTTTGGGGTTTTTTTTGTTTCGGTGGGGGGGGACGGTTGGGTTTCATATAATTTTGTTTGGTTTTTTATTGGGCTTTTTTCTTGTCTTTTGGTTTGTTTTGTTTTGTTTTTTAATGAACTCTCCCTGTAAGCTCTGGGCAGAGCTCTGTAACTGTGTCTGACACTTGTCTGTGGCACTGTGCAGGTGGCCAGGGGGACATTCCCCAAGCTGTGTGCAGAGGAATCCACATCAGCCCAGGCCGGGCCCAGCTCCAGCCGTTCCCTCAGGTCCTGTTCCTGCTCACCCAGGCCCAGAGAAGCTGTGGCTGCCCCTGGATCCCTGGCTGTGTCCAAGGCCAGGTTGGATGGGGCTTGGAGCAGCCTGGGATAGTGGAAGGTGTCCCTGCCCATGGCAGGGGGTGGAACGAGATGAATTTTAGGGTCTCTTCCAATCCAAGCCATTCTGTGATTTTGGGAGAGATGCTGAAGCTCTGTCTGAGCTTTATCTCACCGAATGTCTGGACCCAGCAGCAACTTGGGTGGGATCATCTCCTCCTCCCTCTCCCTGTGGCTGGAACTCACCCAAAGGCAGCAACTGAATAATGTCCCTCATGGGCAGTGAGTGCCAGAAAGGAACGTTGCTCCTTGGGGAAACACGATGTCCTTGCACTTCAGCAGAGCATTGGAATGGGCCCCCTCGAGCACCTCAGCACCACTGCAATCTCCTCTTACTGGGCTCGGCCCAGGAGATCTTCCAGAGCAGCTGCAGAGGAGTCGCTGTCAGGACGAGGGATGTTTATCAAAGGTTGATGTAGATCAAAACAAGCTCTGGCACCATTCCACGTTTTTGTTGGTCACTGGGAAATAAATGCAGATGTCCCGATGCCACAATCTCAGTCTCCCCAGGGTTCCTGTGTTCAGTTTTATCCCCTGATATGGAGACACAGGAGCTCTCCTGGCTGGACAGGGTGTCAGGAATCCCTTCCTGAGCTTTATACCCTTGGAGAGGGTGAACAAGGAGGTTCTTGGCTGCAGGAGACTGGGTGGGTTTTGGAAACAGGCCAGACCTGGAGAAGGCTCCATCTACAACCCCTCAGCACCCAGCAATCCCACGTCTTTATTTGTGTGACTCCCTTGTCAGGCCAGGGAGAAGGGAGAGAGGAGCCTCCTTGGGGCAGGGAGAGGAGGCAGAGACACCAAAAGCAGGAGTCCCAAAGAGATCTGGGCAGATCTGGATCCAATGGCTGCAGTAGGTATGCCATTCCTAAATCCAGTTTGGGAGAGCCATGGCCGTGTTGCTGTGTGAGCTCTGAGGTATCTGATGGTGGGAGATGCTCAGGTTTGTCCTGTTTGCATCCCCAGGTCCTGCAGAGCTGCTGTTAAACAGCGCCAGGGGATGCTCCTGGCACTGACCCTGGCATGGCTCAGGGCTCAGCTTTCCTCCATCAATCCCACTTCAGAGCTTCACTCTGGGGGGAAGGTTTAGTGGGTCAGGAGCAGCACAATGTAGAGAACTGGAGGATGGTTTTATGTTGGTAATTCTGGGAATAACGGTTTCTCAGGCAGGATGCTGGACACGAGGGATTTCTGCCCTCCTTTCTCAGAAGAGTTTGGGTTTCTCATGTTGGTGCTGTTCCACAGCTCCCACCATCCCTACTCCTTTCCTTGACACTTCCCCAGCTTCCCAGTGTCCTTTCTCAGGGGGAAGAAAGGAACGTCCATGGTGGCACCACTTGGCTGCCTGGGGCTCAGCTGCTCCTGGAGTTGCAGCATGTCCGGCACAGCCGCTCTCAGTGGGGCTGGGACTTGGTTCAGGCCCCACAGTCCCTGTCAGTGGCCACTCCCCACTGGGCTCACGCTCTGGCCGTGTGGGGCTGCTGAAGGCTCAGTGGGTCTGGCTGAGCACTCCCAGCTCTGCAGCTCCTGACCCATCCCAGGGATTGGGTCCCACAGTCCCGGTCGGGGCCGTGTTGCCAACGGGGCCCTGTTTTGGGGTGCCCATGGGTACCTGCTGTTCCTCCAGCCTCAGCAGCCCCACAGCAGAAGGGTCCTCTGGGAGCCCAGGCAAGGGATCCAGCTGTGCAATTCCCTCTGTCTCCACAGCAGCTCTCCAAAAAGTCCTTTGGGCTCCCTGAAATACTGCCTCCTGAGGTGATCCATGCCAGGGAGACCCAGGGCCTCTGGGCCAGTCCCAGGGGGGAGTTTTTGCCATCCCCAGTCGTGGCCACTTCAGCTTCTGATGTGCTCAGGCCTGAGTGGCAGCCCTCAGCCAGAGCTGGCTTGCAAGACAAACCTTGGGCATTATGTGACTAACACCATCAGTTTTAGTTAGCTAGAAATAGATGACCAAGGTGCTTCTGTCAGCTGTTCAACACCAAACCAGCTGCTTTGGAGACTTTCACATACTCTTGTGTAGTTACCTGCAAGAAATGTATCATTCTAAGAAATTTTCCCAACTGCTGTGAATAGAGGCTTGTAGGATATTTTAGGGGAAACCCTCCAAGCCAAAGACTGGGCTCTGGCTTCTTCTGCTCAGGAAAAGTGCCATGAGACCCAGGAGTTTATGTGCTAAAAATATCATGAAACCACTTTAAGTTGCTGATTTAGGCCTATAAAACTGAACCCACTTTTGGAGCAAATTTGGAGACCTCACCTACTGGTGGATGCACCACATAGGATTTCCCCAAGTGCTTGGAAGAGTTCTCCAGGTCCTCGCTGTGAAATGGGGCTCCCCAGTGACTGCAGACTCTGGATGATAATAAAGTATTTAGGCGATTGGGATGTGTCTTGCTCAATGCCTTTTCTTTCTCTCCTATAATAATGATTGGGTGCATTACCTTGCTTCTTTTTGCTTGTTGCTAAAGCCAAGCACATAGTTGTATTGAATGTGTAATTTTACTCTTGTGTTGCCTTAACACTCACAGTAAAATAAGACCATTCTTCCCATTAGTTTCTGTGCTCTTTAAATCACCCCTGTCAGCTGGCAGAAGCAGTATCAGAACCTGATGAAAGCCAGACTCTGCTGTGATCTAGCTGGGCCCATGGAATGCAGAGGGCCACTGTCAGTCCATGGCACCCATGGAAGCAAGGCTCAGATGGGAAAAAGGCGTGCACCATGGCACCCCAGAGACCCTCATGGAGCCAGGGCTGCAGTGTGTCACAGAGGGAGGGACCTCATGGCAGCAGGAGAGCATTGTGAGTCTGTGGAACAAGGAGGCACCAAGGTTCCACTGTGACTTGACAGAACCCCCTGGACGTGAATGGCCCCAAAGGGGCCCAGAGACACTTCCGAGACAAAGCCCAGGGAGGGGGATTTGCTTTATTCAGCGCCGGGTGCGCGGGGATATCTCCTCCTAACAGCGCACAGGGACACACAGAAGATTACAATGGATGGTTATACTCTATACATATTCATGGTGTGCCTTAGAAAAGGTGTGGTTATGCAAACTATCTCTCAGTACTCATTACTCTCATTAGCATATGCGAGGCGCAGGCTCAGTGCACACTGGTGCTGGCACTGAGGAAAGCTCCGTGTCTTCCTCGGGGGTCTCGTGATGAAGGCTGGACACCTTCATCACCGTGCCCTTTTCACCTTTCTCCTCTAGGCATGGGCAGTCTCTTGTTGGCTGTTTCAGCAATTTCCTCACTGGTTTTGGCAAGCTCAGCCCTTCATTTCTGCCAGTTTTGTTCCCTAGTTCTTGCCAAGTTTCATCCTGTGTCTTGAGCTGGTGGCTGGATTTTTGCAAGCTTCCATATCGGGTGCAGTGTCTCTTATTCTTGCCCAGGTATGCCTAGGCACAGTGCTTTTAACCCTTTCACAGCCAAGGACTGGAGAGCCACTCCTGGACACTGGGAATTCCTGCAGGTGCACCCACCTTTGCAGACAATGAGGCTCCAACCTCGCTGTGAGAGGGCCCAGCTTTTACAGTGTTAAACAAACAAGCTGACATCACTGCTAGTGTGGGAACACCTGGTGTCATTTTCCTCATTGGCTTCTCCCAAAGCCTGGCCAGGGCTCAAGGAAGAACCAAGGGAGATGACTTTGATCCTACAGCCCCAAACAAAGCCAGATGGGGCCTGGTCTGGTTTGCAAACACAGGAAGGTAAATCCATATTGCACCAATGAACACATACAGAGATCATATTGCTGAGAATGATTCATTAATGAGCAGATACAAATATAACCTTTGGTTGGAAAGTTCATCTGGAGCTCAGCTTTGCCTCAGGTCCTGCTGTTCAGACCTCAGTCAGGGCATGGTGAGGCCTCAGTACTTCAAACAGTGCTTTGACCTACAGATGAACTGCAACCTTCACAACAATTCTTTGGATAACAGAGTTTAGGTTTAGGTATTAGGCACAAAGGCATCACCTCTTGTTCTTCAATTAAGTGCTGTTCAAGTTCATTACTCAGAGCTATAACTTGGATTCCTTTTAAAACCGCCCTAATTAGTTGCTATTCTCTGTTCTTTATCAAATGCCCCTTTTCTCTTGAGACTGTCTCATTTTATACAAGTCTCAGTACTCCATTTCCAACACAAGGTGTCACAACAACTCTAACATGGAATCATAACACACCAAGTGCTCACACTGCAATGATTACAGTGACTGCCATGAATGCATTTCACAGCAGCCTCCAATTTGAGAGCCAATCCCACCATGAAGAAACTTCTTTCTGCCTCTCTTCTCCTCATCTTTCTGTTGAGGTGATTCCTGATTGTAGGGCCTAAAACCCAGCACTGACAGACATTCCTGCAACATTCCTGTCCTGGAATAGCCCAGGTTCCTCTGTGGCCAATAAGCAGATAATTCAAGGCTGTGCAGTTCTGCACAGTCCCATTTGTGTTTGTTGGAGCTCCTGGGATGTGCTATTGGTTATTTTAACAGCATCACTTATTATTTCTTCTGATAATTGATTTAGCTCATTAATGTAAATTGGGTGCAGCCGTGCACAGCCAGGGGGTTTCCATTTCCCCAGTGGGCCATTGTTAAGGGCATGGAGCACATCTGGGAGATGGGTTCTCCATGGGCACAGGTTCCCATCTCCTCATTCTTTCAACTGCTCTTTTAACAACCCCTTCACTCCTTCAACCAATCCTGCAGCTTGTGGATAGTCTGGGACATGAAAAACCCTGCAGCCTTAGTCACTGTATTTTTCACAGGAACAGACAAAGCACTCTGCATCACAGTATCAGCAAACCCTGTAAAAATAGCCAATTTCATCCCTTCCTCTTTTTCTCATTGTATACAATCTCACAAAGCTGGCCACTGAAATTAGGGTCCTGGCCAATCCTGTTCTGTAGGGTATTTAGTGTTACATCCCTGAGCAGCCAAAGCTACCAAATTAGTATTGTCAACACTATTTCACATTGTTATTAGTTTACATGTACATATTGTTTTAGAAATAAAGATATATATAGATATAGACATATACATATATAAAATATATATAAATATACAAATATATATAAATACATTTTTAAGGCCTTATTATACTATAAATACGTATATAGTTATATATTATACTGATATTTCATTTGCAAAATGCATCTGTGCTCATTATTACAACCTTCTTCTGTTGCTCCATGTGGGAGCATTCCAACAATAATTGCTCCTTCTGAAGGTGCTGTTTCCAATGCACTCTTAACAAATTCATCTTTGTCTGCCCAAACCCACAAGTTCATTTCCATATGATATTTTTGGATGCATTTGAAGACATCCAGGGGTTCAGATCCTTTTAACCGACTGCCCCACTGCTCACACGGTGCTCTGACCTCAGCCCACTCCACAGCCAGGAACTCCAGGGAAGGGCTTCCCATCTGGGAATTCCTGATGGGACTGATTCCTCACATTTACACTGAACAAGTGAAATTTTGTTATCATCTGGCCAGACTGTGCCAGTTTTGTTTTACCAGTGGGCAGGGTCAGCACCAAAGACACAGACTCCAACTGAAGGAATCAGTGTCATTTACTGCAGCTCAGAGCAGCAAAGAATCACAAAAGGAGCAGCTCAGCAATGCACCCAACCATCCCCACCAAATATTGCCTGCAGTGATTAACACAGATCCAGCAGCATTTACCCTCAGCCTTTCCCATCCCCCAGATTCACACAGCAGCTGGGGGAAGCTGTCACAGCCCAGGGCTGCAGAGCCACTCCTGGGCACTGGGAATTCCTGCAGGTGCCTCCAGCCACAGGTGAGGCTCCAACCCCGCTGGGAGAGGGCCCAGCTCTGACAGTGCTGAATGAACAAACTGACAGCACTTCCAGTGCGGGAACATCTGGGTTCATCCTCCTCTTGGCTCCCTCCCAAAGCCTGGCCAGGGCTCAAGGAGGAACCAAGGCAGCTGACTTTGATCCTTCAGCCCCAAACAAGGCCAGATGTCAGATTCCATGGCCTTGTCTGCCTTCTAAATACACAAAGGTCAATACATGTTTCACTAAGGAGTGCCTACATCTATCACAGTGCTAATGACCATGCACATTCCATTAGGGAGCAGATACAAAGATAACCTTTGGCTGGAAGGTTCATCCAGAGGCACCTTTGGCTCAGGGCTGCTGTCCAGGCCTCACTCAGGGCTCTTGTCCAGGCCTTGGCACTTCAGGGACGTGGTTTAGTGCTGGCCTTGGCACTGCTGGCTGACCGGCTGCACTGGGTGAGCTCAGAGGTCTTTTCCAACTGAAAGGATTCTGTGATTCCATCATTATATCCACTGCATTCAGCTGGGTCTGTTTTAGCAGCATGATTTTGCTCACAAAGTTCCCTCTTGCCCAGCTCCTGTGGCCTGAGGCTTCAGCTCCTTCAGCTCCTGGTGCTGAGCTGCTCATGCTGAACGAGACGACTCGCAGAGACCAATACAGTCCATCCAATTCCTGCTGGGACACGGAGAGGGGAGGCTGTGCAAACAGGAGCATTGTTTGCTGTGGCCTCCTCTCTGCCCCTCACGCCTTTCAGCGCTTTGAACCAGCCAAGAGCTTTCTCCAAGAGTGCAATGGAGCAGCTGTTCCTGCTCCCGGGCCTGGCTCTTCCCAGGCTCTGACCTTGCCTGCTTCTGTCCCTCTTGCTGTGCCCTCTGTTCCCCCAGGGCTCGCTGCCTGCTGCCCAGGACTGTGGGACTGGCACAGATCCGGTGCTCCAGACCCTCCTTTCTGTGCCCTTGGAGCTGCCTGGGCACAGCAGCCTTTTCCATCTGGAAGCTCCACATGGACAGGGAGTCCTCAGCTCTGTTCCCTGCACATCCTCCAGGAGCCCAGGGCTGTCATCTCAAGTCCCTGCTGGCACTGGGGGCTCCCAGGTGCCTCAGGCTGCTGTGACACCGCTGCACACGGCAGGGAAGAGGGGCAGGGGCTGTGCTCAAAGTCAGCTCCATCTGCTGCTGCTGCTGCTGTGGGGTGATTTGTGCAGCCCTGGCCCAGAGGCAGGGATCAGATCCAGGCCCTGCTGCTGCTCCCTCGGGATCAGCCCCACTTTGGGTGTTGCTGTCAGGGCCAGCAGAAGCCCTGGCTGGAGCAGCAGGTGCTGACAGTGCCCCAAGCCCCGGGGCTGGAGGGGTCCCTGGGCTGGGGCTGGCAGGGAGCTGTGCATTGCACATCAGTTGGGTTATGGCGTGGTGTCCCTGAATCTCCACACCCTGCACAGCCCCTCCATGTCCTTCTGAAATTTGGGGTCAGAACTGGACACAGCACTCGAGGTGCTGCCCAACCAGTGCTGAGCACACAGGAAGAATCACTGCCTGATCCTGCTGGCCACACCATTCCTGATCCAGGCCAGGAGCCATTGGCCTTCTTGGCCACCTGGGCACACTGCTGGCTGATGTCCAACCTGCTGTCCATCTGTCCCTGAAGGTCCCTTTCTGCCTGGCTGCTGTCCAGCCACTCTGACACCTTGTGGAGGGAGGGAGGGAGGGATCCAGATCCAGTCCTTCATGAAATGTGTTTGCTGGCACTGCCAGTTCCCACATCTGGATATTTCCCTATTCTGGCACAGCCCAAGTGCTGCAATTTGCTGGCACGGGAATCTGAATTCCTGGTATGTGTCAGGGTCTCTAGCTTGTCAGATTGACCCTGAGAAAAGTTGGAAAGTCTCTTTTCCCAGCCCGGTGTTTGAAGAAGGAGTCAGGGCTCTTCATTTCTCGGTCTCAAGGTTGTTTATTGTATCTTATCTATAAAATTCTGTCTCCTGTCCTGCCGAGGTCCGCTCAGCAGGACAGTTCCAGGCACTCTGCCTGCCCCCAGGGTGGTGTTATCTTTATATGCTAAAAACTATGTATAACATGTTTACAATTTTTTTCCAATGCCTATCACCTATGTTAGACAGTGAGCTTCTACTCTAAACCAATCTAAAAGTGCCAACATCACCACAGAAGATGGAGCTAGAGAAGAAGAAGAAGAAGAAAGGCTAGACATGCCCAAGTCCCTCCATCTTGTCCCCAAAATCCCCATACTAAAAATCCCAAAACCTACATATACACCTTGTGATAATTTTATTATTACACTACTTTAACTGCTGTGGCTTTTAGATCTTCATGTGAAGCTGGCAATTTGCTCCATGGTTCATAATTGAACCCACTGGTGTTCTGGGCTGTGTGCCAGGGTCTCTGAGTCCCCTGGCAGGGGTCCCAGCAACTCCGGACTCCCAAAGGGATGTCCTGAGTTCCGACATTGGTACTTGTAAGTTCTATATGAACCTTCTTGTAAATGTACTTGTATACATACTATATAAACCTTCTATCAAACCTTAAAAAGTCTCTACAAATTCATGCCCAGCATTACTGGGTCTGGCACTGCCCAGATCTGGTGTTTGCTGCCACCCCCAGTGCCCACATCTGGCAATTTCCTGGTGCCAGCACAACCCAAATGTAGCAATTTTCTGACTAAGAAAGCCAAAACTTGGCAGCTTCCCGGTGCTGCCACCAGCATCACTTGGATCCGGTGTTTGCTGCGCAAGTGCCCAGATCCAGAAATTTCCCTGTTCCGGCACTGCCCATGTCCAGTAATTTGCTGGCAAAGAAAGCTAAAACCTGGCAATTTTCCACTGACAGCACCGCTCAATCTGGTGTTTGCTGGCAGCAGGACCCCAAGAAGGAAGGAAGGAAAGCAGGAAGGAAAACAGGAAGGGGTGCAGATCCAGTCCTTCCTGGAGCCTGGAGCCTGAATTGGGCTGTTTGCTGGCATTGCCAGTGCCCAGATCTGGAAACTTCTCTATTCTGGCACTGCCCATGTCGAGCAATTTGCTGGCACAGAAATCCAAAACCCGGTACTTCCTGCGACTGGGTGTGACACCACCCACATCTTGTGTTTGCTACACCAGTGGCCAGATTTGGAAAATTCCTGGTGCCATCAGAGCCCAAATCTGGCAGATTTCTGTCACTGGCAATGACACGACCCAGATCTGGTGTTTGCTGGCAGCGCCAGAGCCCAGATCTGAAGACTTCCTGGTACCAGCACAGCCCAAGTCCAGTGATTTGCTGGCACAGAAAGGCAAAATTTGGAAATTTCCAGGTTCTGGCTCCAGATATGGTGTTTGCTGGGACTGCCGGTGCCCAGATTTGGAAATTTCCCAGTGCCTCCACAGCCCAGGTCTAGCAATTTGGTTTTTAGCTAGCTCATGGAGAGAAGTTCCTCGAACTGTGACTTTGCTTTTTCTTGGAACTCTTTAAACCTGCTCTGCACTGGAAACCCAGAAAAACACCAGCAGCTCACACCTGTGCCCCACCAAGGTCTGGGAAGCTGCATTCCAGTGCCAGAGGGACTTAGAAGAGACCGAGTGACCCAACTACAACTCACGAAAAGGACTTTCTGAATTTGCCATCTCTTCAGAGCTGTGAGAGTTTTTTTTTTTTAATATTATTCATTTCTCATGCTTGTGAATACTTTACGTGTTAAATAAACTGTTTTTTTCCTCTTTTCTCCAGGGAAGTCTTTTCCTGAACTAGTAGGGGGAGGGGCTACTTGAACTTGCTTTCTGGACTGACCCCTTTTGGAGGTTTCCTCCCTAAATTTGCCTGAAACCAGCACAAACAGTCACAATGAAAACTTCACCAGTGGCACACCTCCCCAGACAGCCAGGAATAGAAAGGACATGTAAAGTTCTCAAAACATTTGTCCTGCTTTGCTCTAAAAGTGCTGCTGCACACACAGTGCAGTGTGGAAAGCCAAAAGAAGCTGCAGCTGGTGGCAAATCTTGTGACAGAAGCTCGACCTTGTTCTCCACGAGAAGTTCTTGAGAAGAGCAGAGAGGAGAAGATTCCTGGAAAACAGAAACAACTTTCCAGAAGTGAAATGAAAATGAGACAATCCTAGATGTTTTCCTCAATTTATTTCTATGCGTCCCTTTTCCATGTTGAACTACTTTTCCATCCCATTTACTCCAGATGCACATCACCTCTAAGATCAGTGACTTAGTGAGTTTTAGACACCCTAAAATACCACGGGCCACACACCCTTTTCCTTCCCCTGTTTTTACTGGAAAGCAACACTGGAGATGTAAGTGCAGTGCTGGGGTCAGGTAGGAATCCTACACCAAGGGAAGGTGCCCCGGCAGTGTTTGACCCTCAGCAAGGACAATGCACAGCAGCAAGCGAGGGGATTGCTCTGCCAGCGTGCAGGAGTCAGGGCTCTGCATCTGGGCTCAGCGCTGCAAAGTTCCCGTGTTTGGACAGACTCAGGGGCTGTCCCCGGGGCGCGCGGGGCTCGGCCGTGGGGCTCGTGGGGCGAGCGGGGAACGGACACGGGGACGAACGGCCCCGGTGCTTCAGTTGCAGCAGCGGCAGCAGCGGCGGCGGCAGCAGCAGCAGCAGCGGCGGCAGCAGCGGCGGCAGCGGCAGCAATAAGAGATTCTCTTTCTCTTCTTTCTCTTTCTCTTTCCCTTTCTTTTTCTCTCCCTTTCCCACTGTCGGGCGCCCTTTTCTCGGGGTCCGTTCCCCGGCCTCCCTCTCCTCCCCCCGCCTCCCTCTCCCCGTGCTGGGCCGTGCCATGCCCCCGGCCGGCCCCCAGCCCCGGACGGGGCTGCCCCGTGCCCGGGCCCGGGCGTCCCGCCGCGGTCTCGCCTCCGCCCGGCTCTCGCCGTACTGGCGGTGGCGCTGCTGGGCGGGCATCAGTGCCTGGGGCTGGGACGGCGTCGCCTCCCTTTGGCTCCGCCTGGCCCGAGCCCGGCCCCGGCCCCGGCTCCGGCCCCGGCCCCGGCCCCGGCCCCGGCCCCGGTCCCCGTCCCGGTCCCGGTCCCGGTCCCCGTCCTGGTCCCGGCTCCTCCCGGGGCCCGCGGAGGACCCACGCGGCGCGGCCGCTCCCGCCGCCTCCGCTGCGGCTTCCCCGGCCCGAGCTCCGCCGCTCGGCAGCGCGGCCGCCTGCCCCGAGCCTCCCGTGCCGCGTTCCAAGGACCGAACGCCTGGGCATGGCCGGCCCGGGGCGGGTGAGGGGCGCTCGGGGGCCGTTGCTGGCCCCGGGCCGAGCGCTGACAGCCGCGTCCCGCCCGCAGGGAAGGCGCAGGAGCCCCTGCAGGAGCGGTACCGGCTGGGTTCGCTGTTGGGGCGCGGCGGCTTCGGCAGCGTCTTCGCGGCCACGCGGCTCTCGGACGGCGCCAAGGTGAGGGGTGGGGCCGGCAGCGGGCGGAGGAGGAGGAGGAGGAGAGGGTGGAGGAGGAGGGGACAGAGGAGGAGGAGGAAGAGGATGAGGATGGGATTGGGGATGGGGATGGGCTGTGCAGGGCGGGCGGCGAGGTCAGCCCGCTGCTCCCCTTGGCTTGCAGGTGGCCATCAAAAGGGTGCCACGGAACCGCGTCCGGCACTGGGGCGAGCTGGTGAGTGAGCGGGGCCAGCGGCAGAAGCCGGGGCTGCCGGGCGGGGATGAGGCGAGGCCCGGCAGGGTGGAAACCGCCAGGACAGCTGGAGGGGGAGCGGGCGTGGGGTCAGTGCAGGGCGCAGAGCATCCCGGGCTGGGTGAGGGCTTCCCCAGGCCTGGCACGGCATCGGCCCCCACTGACGGCATCGTGCTCCTCCCGCAGCCCGACGGCACCAGCGCACCGCTGGAGGTGGTGCTGCTGGCCAAGGTGTCCACCGGCTTCCCTGGTGTGGTGCAGCTGCTGGAGTGGCTCGAGCTCCCCAAGAAAATCGTGATGGTGCTGGAGCGGCCAGAGCGGTGTCAGGACCTGCGGGATTTCATTCAGTCACGGGGGTTCCTGCCCGAGGAGGAGGCGCGGGAGCTGTTCCGCCAGGTGCTGGAGGCCGTGCGGCACTGCACCAGCTGCGGGGTCCTGCACCGCGACATCAAACCAGGGAACATCCTGGTTGACCTGGGCACCAGGCAGGCCAAATTGATTGACTTTGGCTGTGGCACCTACCTGCAGGACACAGTCTACACTCACTTTGAAGGTGAGCCTCCACAGGAGTGTGCTCCAGGTGCTGGCATCTCATGGCCCAGCACCTCCCAGCCCTGCTGGCTATGGCAGTGGGGATTCTCCATTTTGATGCCAGTGAGGGGCCAGATTATTCAGCTGAGTTGCTTTAGAGAGGGGCTGGGTGGGGAGCCATCTTCCAGCCCTGCTGGCAGCATTTGCCAGCCACTCTGCCCAGGACTGGGGCTGGGCTGGGGCAGCCAGCCCGATAAAAACCCCCATGGGTGGGGGTGGCAGAGAGGGGGGCCAGAACCTGTGCCCCAGCCAGTTTAGTGTGCAGGTGAGACGAAGGGCTTAGACTGCTCCACTCACACTGTTTGCCTTGGCTTCATAAGATTTTTGGGGCAATGCAGGCAGGGAGGATAAAGGCATGTTTTTTCCCCAGCACAGAGTGGGTTTTTCCTTTGCATGTCATGGTCAGGCCTAGCCAGGGCTGCCCTCAGTGGCTTCTTTTCCAACCCCAAGTTTGTGCACAAGTCCCAAATGCTGGCAAGAGGGCAGTGGTCACCCTGTGTGCCACTGAGGCAGCCCCCACACGCCCATGAATGCTGGGGCCAGGCTGTGGGAGCAGCAGCATCCCCCTGCTGAACTCCATCTGTATTCCATAGGAACACCATCATACAGCCCCCCGGAATGGAACAACTTTGGCTGGTACCACGGCGAGCCAGCAACGATCTGGTCCCTGGGCATCCTGCTGCACCAGATGGTCTGCGGGGAGCACCCTTTCAGGAGGGGCTGGAACATCTGCTGGGGCCAGCTCTCGCTGCCAGAAGGGCTCTCTCAAGGTGGATCCTCTTCTCTGGGCATTGGGGGAATACCAGTGCTGGGAGCCAGCAGCGGGCTCGTGAGCATCCCGCTCTGGCAGCTGCTGAGGAGGTGGCACATGTCCTGCTCTCCTCCAGAACAGGGAATGGATGGGAAAGTTCAGGCCCAGCTCTGAGCGCATCCAGAATGGCCTGGGCATGGGAATAGTGGGGCAAAGCAGACAGGAGCCTTCTCTAGCTGACGGGCAGTTTCTGCTTTCTCTCCGCAGAGTGCAAAGATCTGATCAGGTGGTGTTTATCCGTGCACTTCTTGGACAGACCCACATTAGAAGACCTGCTCTGTGATCCTTGGGTGCAGGATATTCCTCTGCCATAGCAGAAGGGAGAGAGCCCCAGGCACACTTTGATCCAGGGCCCTGGTAAGTTCCAGCTCCACACATGCCTGGGCAATCAGAAGCAAAGGAACCCAGACCTTTTTGTCCTGCCTGTGTCACTGCCCCGGGCTCATGGGATGGGAACACACAGCCCTTGTGCTGGAGCTGAGCTGCTCTGCCCAGCCCTGGTGGCCGCCATCCGAACTGGATTTGCTTGTCCTGGTTCCCTGACAGCTGGGGCCCTGGGCAGAGCTCTGAGAGCCTGGTCTCACCACAGGGAAGGAGAAGGAGCCCCTGGAGAAGCTGTACCAGATGGGGATGCTGCTGCTGCTGCTGCTGCTGGAGACAGCGAGGATGACATCAAGGGTGACAAGCTCTTCCTCAGCCTGGCCACCGGCGGCTGAAGGTGATGGACTTTGATTCTGGCACCTTCTTCAAAGCCAAAGTCTACAGGGAATTTGCAGATGAGTCCCCACCCAGAGAAATGCTCCCAGATTTGGGCATTGCCCAGCCTGGCTGGGAAGAAAAGGTTCCCCCTTTGCTGGGAAGGATGCAACTCATTCTCCAGTCAGCTGCCCAGCTGCTTTTTGGTAGGGCTGGGGAGATGGGCTGGGGTGGGTAGGAAATGGGAGTGGGCTCCTGGCCCTGCCAACATCCCCCAGCACCCACTGTGGCCTGGGCTGGGGCTGGGGCAGCCAGCCCGACACAAAGAAAGGCCCATGGTGGGAGCAGAGGTGGGACTCCAGAAGCTGTGCACAGCTGCTTTGCTTTGCAGGCAAGGAAGGGCTTGAGCTGCTCCACTGCCCTTGTTTGCTTTGAGATCACCATGATTTTTGGGGGGCAGAGATGGGGGGAAAAGACAAAGTGTGGGCTTCCCTCCCCCATGGCTGGGTTTTTCCCTAGCATGTAGGGGTTGGGCCTTCCTCAAGGCCCTGACAGAGAGAAGAGTTTTTACCTTGTTTCTTGTTTACCCTTTTTGTCTCCAATCTCTTTTCAATAATGTGTTGTTTGTTTTTCCAGAGGGAGCATTCTAGGTGGTCCAGTGTGGATGGGGAAATGCTTAGGAGCAGCTGTGGCGTGGATGGGCCGTGCCCTTGGAGAAGGCTGAGGTCATGGTTTGGGAGCAGCTTTTCTTCCAGCCGTGGATGGCGTGAGGTGGGTCCCTGTGTGCTTGGCAGGGTGGGATCAGAGCTTTTGGGAGATGGCAGCGAGCACAGGAGCATCCTGCTCTGGGGAGCTGCTGAGGGCTGGATGTGCCGTGGCTGGCTGCAGGCTGGGCACATGTCCTGCCCTCCTGCTCTGCTGCCAAAGGCAGCAGGGATGGGCAGCTCTGGGCACAGCTCTGGGCACAGCCAGCATGGCCTGGGCACTGCAGGCCTTGGCACAAGGGGACAGGAGCCCTCAGCTGACGGGCAGTTTCTGCTTTCTCTCCTTGCAGCCGGGTCTGCGGGTGCTGAGGCTGCTCTGGGCTCTGCCAGGGCTCTGCTGGGCTCAGCCCTGGGCCCAGCTGGGCTGGCTCTGCCCTCACATTGCTCTGACAGCTTTGCATCAGACGAGCCCCTTCCGAGCACAGCGCCTGAGCTTTCTGCTTTGGCAGGTGAGTGAGACTCTGCTGCAGGCCCAGAGATTGCAGCTGGGGACACACATCCAATTGGCAAGGACCCAGACTCTCCACAGTCCCAGCTGAATGCCTGGATCTGCACAGGGTGTTTTGTGTGTCCCATTCTTCCTTCTTTATTGGCTGGAATTGTGCAGTTGCACTTTCTTCCTCCTCTAGAAGTGCCAGGAGTGGGCCAAAGCTGGCGAGTGGGCCGTGTTCCTGAGGCAGTGCAGGCTGGAGCTGATGGATGGAGAATTGCCCTTCTGCACTTCCCAACCAGAGCAAAAAGCTGTAAGTGGGACTTGGTGTCTTTAGAAATCCCTGACACTTTGAAAGGGAATGCGCAGTTCATTACCAGGCTGAGAAGGAAGGGACTCTTCTCATGGATTTGGGGTTTGACAGAGTTTCCATTCCCGTTCCTGCTTGGAGCTGGAAGGGCACAAAGAAATTTCCTCTTGCTTTGACCACAATTTCAAATACCAATGTTGGAAACAAAGCCCAAAATCTTGTAAATGGCTGATGAGGTCATTAAGATAGATCCATGCCATCTGCACATTTGCAATGTAAATAACTGAGTTCTCTTTTTAGAAACATAATTTATGTCTAAATGCAAAGTTACAGAATGTAACTTTGTATTTATGTTTTGGTTTTTTTCCCCCACCATTATGTTATGGTTTTTTACTAACTCTTAGATTTTATTCTTGTCTTTTACAATTTATAATTTTTTTTCTTTTTCCTTTTTTTCCATTAAATAGAAAACATGTCCTACAGAAGGAATGTCCTTGGCTCCTGGTTCCCGTGTGGAGCAGCTCCCTTCCTGCTGGCTGAGCTGCTCAGGCAGAGCCCGGCAGCTCCTGGCCCTGCAGGGCTGAGGCTTTTCCCCGTTGCTGGGCACAGACTGATGGAGCAGCACTGCTGAACACGGGCACGCCCAGAGGGACCAGCAGCAGCTGCCTTTGGCCACCTGAGGCTCCAAGGCCCAAACTCTGAGCAGACAGGGCTGGAAGAGACTGGCAGGCTCCTGTTGGCTGTGCTGCCCCACTTGTGCCCGGCCCAGCTTTGCTTGGGGCAGAGGGAGAACAAGGGGCAGCTCCCTCCCAGCCCAGGGACCCCTCCAGCCCCGGGGCTTGGGGCACTGTCAGCACCTGCTGCTCCAGCCAGGGCTTCTGCTGGCCCTGACAGCAACACCCAAAGTGGGGCTGATCCCGAAGGAGCAGCAGCAGGGCCTGGATCTGATCCCTGCCTCTGGGCCAAGGCTGCACAAATGACCCCACAGCAGCAGCAGCAGCAGCAGCAGATGGAGCTGACTTTGAGCACAGCCCCTGCCCCTCTTCCCTGCCGTGTGCAGCGGTGTCACAGCAGCCTGAGGCACCTGGGAGCCCCCAGTGCCAGCAGGGACTTGAGATGGCAGCCCTGGGCTCCTGGAGGTTGTGCAGGGAACGGAGCTGGGGACTCCCTGTCCATGTGGAGCTTCCAGATGGAAAAGGCTGCTGTGCCCAGGCAGCTCCAAGGGCACAGAAAGGAGGGTCTGGAGCACTGGATCGGTGCCAGTCCCACAGTCCTGGGCAGCAGGCAGCGAGCCCTGGGGGAACAGAGGGCACAGCAAGAGGGACAGAAGCAGGCAAGGTCAGAGACTGGAGAGAGCCAGGCCCGGGAGCAGGAACAGCTGCTCCATTGCACTCCTGGAGAAAGCTCTTGGCTGGTTCAAAGCACTGAAAGGCGTGAGGGGCCGAGAGGAGGCCACAGCAAACAATGCTCCTGTTTGCACAGCCTCCCCTCTCCGTGTCCCAGCAGGAATTGGATGGACTGTATTCGTCTCTGCGAGTCGTCTCGTTCAGCATGAGCAGCTCAGCACCAGGAGCTGAAGGAGCTGAAGCCTCAGGCCACAGGAGCTGGGCAAGAGGGAACTTTGTGAGCAAAGTCATGCTGCTAAAACAGACCCAGCTGAATGGAGTGGATATAATCATGGAATCACAGAATCCTTTCAGTTGGAAAAGACCTCTGAGCTCAGCCAGTGCAGCCGGTCAGCCAGCAGTGCCAAGGCCAGCACTAAACCACGTCCCTGAAGTGCCAAGGCCTGGACAAGAGCCCTGAGTGAGGCCTGGACAGCAGCCCTGAGCCAAAGGTGCCAAAGGTTCATCCAGCCAAAGGTTATCTTTGTATCTGCTCCCTAATGGAATGTTCATGGTCATTAGCACTGTGATAGATGTGGGCACTCCTTAGTGAAACATGTATTGACCTTTCTGTGTTTAAAAGGCAGACAAGGCCATGGAATCTGACATCTGGCCTTGTTTGGGGCTGAAGGGTCAAAGTCAGCTGCCTTGATTCCTCCTGGAGCCCTGGCCAGGCTTTGGGAGGGAGCCAAGAGGAGGATGAACCCAGATGTTCCCGCACTGGAAGTGCTGTCAGTTTGTTCATTCAGCACTGTCAGAGCTGGGCCCTCTCCCAGCGAGATTGGAGCCTCACCTGTGGCTGGAGGCACCTGCAGGAATTCCCAGTGCCCAGGAGTGGCTCTGCAGCCCTGGGCTGTGACAGCTTCCCCCAGCTGCTATGTGGATCTGGGGGATGGGAAAGGCTGAGGTTAAACGCTGCTGGATCTTTGTTAATCACTGCAGGCAATATTTGGTGGGGATGATTGGGTGCATTGCTGAGCTGCTCCTTTTGTGATTCTTTGCTGCTTTGAGCTGCAGTAAATGACACTGATTCCTTCAGTTGGAGTCTGTGTCTTTGGTGCTGACCCTGACCACTGGTAAAACAAAACTGGCACAGTCTGGCCAGATGACAACAAAATGTCACTTGCTCAGTGTAAATGTGAGGAATCAGTCCCATCAGGAATTCCCAGATGGGAAGCCCTTCCCTGGAGTTCCCTGGCTCTGGAGTGGGCTAAGGTTGGAGCATCGTGTGAGCAGTGGGGCAGTTGGTTAAAAGAAGCTGCACCCCTGGATGTCTTCAAATGCATCCAAAAATTGCATCTGGAAAAGGAAAAGACCTTGTGGGTTTGGGCAGACAAAGATGAATTTGTTAAGAGTGCATTGGAAACAGAAACTTGAGAAGGAACAATTATTGTTGGAATGCTCCCACATGGAGAAACATAAGAAGGTTTTAATATTGAGCACAGATGCATTTGTTCAAGTGAAATATTAATATAACAAGTGATCATATATGTATTTATACTATAATAAGACCTTAGAATATCTATTTCCATATGTATATTTATATTTTTATATATCTATGTCTATATTTCTATATCACTGTCTACATATAAAATAATAATAATGTGAAATAGTGCTCACATTACTAATTTTGGAGCTTTGGCTGCTCAGTGTTGTAACACTAAATACCCTACAGAACAGGATTGGCCAGGACCCTAATATCAGTGGTCAACTCTGTGAGATTGTCTACAATGAGAAAAGGAGGAAGGGATGACATTGGCTATTTTTACAGGGTTTGCTGATACTGTGATGCAGAATGCTTTGTCTGTTCCTGTGAAAAATACAGTGATGAAGCCTGCAGGGTTTTTCATGTCCCAGACTATCCACAAGCTGCAGGATTGGTTGAACAGGTGAAGGGGTTATTAAAAGAGCAGTTGAAAGAATGAGGAGATGGGAACCTGTGCCCATGGAGAACCCATCTCCCAGATGTGCTCCATGCCCTTAACAATGGCCCACTGGGGAAATGGAAACCCCCTGGCTGTGCACGGCTGCACCCAATTTGCAAATGCAGCCATGGGCAGTGAGACTTGGACTGCCTGGGAAATTGTTCTGGCTGTGATGGCCCCTGGCAGGGCCAGCCCAGAGGCTGCAGGGCTGGGCCTTCATGCACTGGAATGAATTAGGATAAATTCAAAGCAAATGAGAGCTATCAATACTGAAACAGGAATTCAGATTCCTCCAGGACACTTTGCTTTGGACACTGCTGGCTTGGAGCTTGGCCTTGCAAAGTGTTCATGTCATGGCAGGAGGAATTGATGCAGAATGTCAAGGAGAAATGACAGTAATTCTGTTAAACAATAGTGAACAAGATTGGATTATTCAACCACATGACAGGGTAGCACAATTATTGATATTGTAATTTTAAGAATGATTGTGAAAAAAGGAGCTCCACCTCCAATCACCAGTGTTTGTGGAGATAAAGGGTTTGGATCCAGCAGTCCTAATAATGAAGCAAGAATGTGGGTCTGGAGGCCAAAAGGCCCTCCCGAGGCAGCTGAAGGAACAGCTCCTAGGAAAGACAGCTCTGAGTCCTGAAACCTGGGCAGGAACAATGGGAATGTGTCCCTGCAGCCAAGTGTTCTGTGTGAGAACAAGTAGATCTGACAGGATATTGTTTTACACATCCTGCCAGACCAAATCTCCCTGTTTGCCCCAAGGGCCTCTTTGGAAAATGCTCTGATCCACGGGGCTCCATGTGAAGGCTGCTGTGACCCTGAGGGACTTGCACAGGAATTCCATCCAGGAGCCTGGGTGCCCCTCAGGGACTGGGACCCGGCCCCCTTCCAGCCAGAGGGGAAAGGGCCCCCCAAGCCTTGTTAGGCACAGACAACATGGTAAAGCTGAACAGCAGAGGGCCTGGGGGCATTATTCTGGAATTCAAAAGGCACCAGCTCCATGGACAACAGAATTATTGTTCCTAACTCAAATGAGATTGAGAAAAAAGAATGAAGAATGGTGTCACTAAAGTACTGCTGATGTCTGTAAGTTGTACCTTGATGGTCAGCCAGAATCTTTGTCTGCCACAAACACCTCTAGTGTTTGACCAAGGGGTTAGTGATCAAAATGGAATGATTAGTTATGGAAATGTAAAGATCAGGGTAGCCAAAGTACTGCATGTCAGCAATTGCTGGGTGTGTTCTCAGCTGAAGTTGGGAGGAATGGGGTTCCCTTGGAGGGCCCACCCTGTGGGGTGGCCAGAACTCTGTCCATGGGCTCTGACTCGTCACTGTCAGTGAAGGGACAGTTGAAGAAAACACAGGAATACAGTGATCAGTGTGACAGGATTCCCTAAGATTTCCCTTCAGGAGAAACCAAACCCTGTTCTAGTTCTAGAGGCCACAGTGTGAGAGGATTTCTGTGCTTTGCCATAGCTCCCAGTGTCAGTAGAACTTGGGGTGCTGGAGCTGGTCGGTGTCACTGTCACACCACTCTTGGCTGCAGGGCCACCATTTCGGGTCCTTCAGCAACAACCACAAGGAAGAGTTGGGGCCCAGAGAACATTTTCCCCCCAAGGAGTGCCTTGGCTTTCAGAAAGCAAAAGATTCTGGTTCCTCCTGTGCCCCATGTGTGCTGCCCCGTCCTGTGGAGTTCCCATGAATCAGCTGAATGGATTATTATCAGAAGCAGCAAATGATGCTGTTAAAATGTGCAATAGCACATCCTGTGAGCTCCAACAAACACAAATGGGGACTGCACAGAACCGCATGGCCTTGGATTATCTGCTTGCTGGCCAAGGAGGAGCCTGGGCTGCCATGGGACAGGAATGTTGCACTGCTCTCAGGGATGGGTTTGAAGGCCAACAGTCAGGAATCACCTTGACACAAAGAGCAGCAGAAGAGTGGCAGAAAGAAGAAAATTCTTTATGGTGGGATTGGCTTCATGGCTGCCAAACTGGAGGCTGCTGTGAAATGCATTTGTGGCAGTGCCTGTCATTGCAGCGTGGGCACTTGGTGTGCACTCTGATATTCCATGTTAGAGTTGTTGTGACGCTTTGTGCTGGGAAGTGGAGTATTGAGACTTGTCTGAAAAGAGACAGTCTCAAGAAAAGAGAGGCATTTGATAAATAGCAGAGAATAACAGCAACTATTTAGGCATGTTTTAAAACAAACCTTAATAGCTCAGAGTAATGAAATTAACCAGCACTTAATTGAAGCACAAGAGGAGATGCCTTTATGCCTAATATGTAAATTTAAACTGTGTTATTGAAAGAATTGTTATGAAGGTTGTAGTTCATTGTAGATCTGAGGACCAATCAAAGTCCCAAGGCCTGAACAGGCCCTGAGGCAAAGTTCACCTCTAGATGAACCTTCCAACCAAATGTTATATTTGTATCCACTCTGTAAGGAAACATTATTAAAAACATCATCAGTGTATGTGTTCCTTGATAAAACATGGATTTATCTTTCTGTATGTAGAAACCAGAGCAGGCCCCATCTGGCCTTGTTTGGGGCTGAAGGATCAAAGTCACCTCCCTTGGTTCCTCCTTGAGCCCTGGCCAGGCTTTGGGAGAAAGCAATGAAGAGAATGAAACCAGATGTTCCCACACTGGCAGTGATGTCAGCTTGTTTGTTTAGCAGTGTAAAAGCTGTGTCCTCTCCCAGTGGGCTTGGAGCCTCCTTGGCTGCAAAGGTGGAGGCACCTGCAGGAATTCCCAGTTTCTGGGAGTGGCTCTGCAGTCCTTGGCTTCCCCAGCTGATGTGTGGATCTGGGTGATG
This sequence comes from Fringilla coelebs, assembly GCF_963513975.1. Classification (NCBI taxonomy): domain Eukaryota; kingdom Metazoa; phylum Chordata; class Aves; order Passeriformes; family Fringillidae; genus Fringilla; species Fringilla coelebs. The sequence goes on along the minus strand of NW_028167443.1, from coordinate 2,753,730 downwards.
GTGAAGCCTGAGGGGAACTGCTGATGGATCTTTCTTAAATCACTGCAGGCAATCTTTGGTAGTAATGACTGGATGGATTGCTGAGCTGCTTTTGTAATTCTTTGCTAATGATCATGTGCTTGGCTGAGCTTATCCTTCTGTAATTCTTTGCAGCTGTGCATGATATAAATGACACAATTCCTTAAGTTGGTGTCTGTGTCTTTGGTAGTGACCCTGCCCACTGGTGAAACAGGGCCCCCTCTTGCCCAAGTTTACCTGGGAAGGCAAAAGCCCTCCCCCCAAAATTCCCCCCTTCCTCCTTGTTCCCCCCTTCATACACTGAGCATGATGTCCTATGGTCTGGGGTATCCCCGGGCTCAGCTGGGGTCACCTGTCCTGGCTGTGTCCCCTGCCAAGCTGCCCCGCAGCCCCAGCCCCTCCCCAGCGTGGCTGGACGAGGGGCAGAACAGGCCTTGGCTCTGCTGCAGCTCAGCAAGAACAAAACCATCTCTGCGTGCTCAGCCCTGTGCTCAGCACTGGCCCAGCAGTGTCTCAGTGCCAGTGTCTGTGCCCTCAGTGCCTGCCAGGGGTTTCCATGGCAACTGCCAGAACAGGTGACCCAGGTGTCACCCCCAGTGCCGGTTGCCATGGAAACAGTGCCCAGCACTGCCCCTTTCTGTCTGGCTGACCTGGCCTTTGGCCCTGGCAGTGGCGTTGGCTGCTGGTTCCTGGTGCCTGCCCGGCCAGCGCGGCACAGGGCAGGTGGCCATGGCACGAGCCCCCAGCAAGGGATCCCCTCTGGCTCTGGGCACTGACACCAGCCCTGAGCAAGGGGCCCAGGGCAGGTTTCCATGGCCACCAACCACCACAGCCGGTCCGGGCATTGGTTGCCATGGCACCAAACTAAGGAACGGGTCCCCGTGGCCGTTGCCATGGCACCTGGTGGCACCAAGGAGTGTCACTGCAATTGTACCTGGAACAGCCCTGGCACCGCTTTGTCCTGAGGGTTGCCATGGCAGCCCAGGGCAGCAACAGCTCTGCAGGCAAGTGGCCATGGAACCTGGCTGCAGCAATGGCTCCTTGGGCTGGTTTCCAAGGAAACCTGAACTGATGGGGGTTGCCATGGCACCCAAACCCAGCAGTGGGGTCACTGCAGTGTCCATGGCAACAGTCCCTTGCAATGGCCCACTGCAGGTTGGGCTGATGATCCACCCTCAGAGCTGGCCCAGGGCAGGTCTGGAGTGCTCTTGGTGGCACCTTGGGCTTGGCACACACTTGAGGAGGATGTCTGTTTGCAATGGGGAAACTCAGGAGTTTTAGATTGCTTCAAAAATAAAAGAAGGAAAATTCCTCTTTGGCTGTGTGCAGCCAGTTCTCCAAGCAAAGCAGGTCCCAGGTGAGTGAGGAGAGACACGATGGGCTTGGGGAATGTGGAGCAAGGTTGTCCACACTGGCTCAGACCTCAAGGCACAGCTGCTCTGAGCAGGCCAGACCTCCTTAGGAGTCTGAATGCTGCAGTCACCTCTAGTGTAGTAAGAGCAGCAATAAAAGACACTCTTTAAAATAAGAATCCATATTTCCTAGAAGCTCTTTGAAATCTTTAACTGTAAAAGGAAACCCTCCTTATGAACTGTGCTAGAGCAGAGGGAAATCAAGGCAGAGCCGTGGTTTGTCAGGACTTGCTTGATCCTAATGAGCCTCCCTGTGCATTTGGAGCTGAGCCCTTGAACCTCAGGCCCTGAGAGGAGATTGCACAAACATTTCCAGGATTCAAAGTCAGAGGAAACAGCCAAAGTGTCTCAAGGCATTAATGGGTCCCACTGAGGTCCCTCTCTAACACAGGCTCCTCATGGACTCCTTGGAGGAGAGAAATGGTGGCCAGGATGGCACAAAAACCTCTCAGACACTCAGTGTGGAAAGGCAAATCCTTGAAGTATCCTAAACACCTTGAGTGTCTGAAAGCATTAATGAGCCTCAGGTGGGACTTGCGGTCATTTGGTCCTTCAGGAGCTGGGCTGGGGGCTCCAGAGGTGGCTGTGGAGCATTGCCTGTGCTGTGCCAGGGACTGGCAGGCACTGCTGGGCTGGGATAGAGGCTCTGGGGGGATTGGGGTTCCAGGGCAGGGCAAGGCTGGACCTGCCCCTTCCTCTCCCCCACACACAAAATGTTTCTAGCTAAGTCTCCTCCAGTCTCCCACAGTAAGGCAGTGTTGGAGGTGAAATCCCAATTCTGGCCATGGGCATCTGGAGGAGAAGGACAGTTCTTTTCCATAGGAAGGAAAGCACAGACCCCAGTGTTTGGAAGGCAGGTGAGTGTCTCACTAGTGCACAGCCAGCCAGACTTGTCAACAAAGGAAGATTGTGTTTGGGAGCAGCTTTTGGATTTAGGAATTTCAGAGTTGAACCCAGTTTTGGCCATGGGCAGCTGGAGAAGCAGGACAGTTCTTTCCCATAGGACAGAGAGCATGGAGCCTTCCCCACTGTTTGGGGACAGATGAGAGGTGACCTTGGGAAACCATTGCAAGCCAGACTTGTCCTGGCAATATTCCTATGGGAATGATCCCTGGATAGAAGGAAATATGGAGGTGAAATCCCAATTCTGGCAATGGGTGCCTGGAGTAGAAGGACAGTTCTTTTCCTTTGGGAATGAAAGCACAGAGCCCCAGTGTTCCAGCAGCAGATGAGAAGTGACCCTCAACATGCCAGGGTCAGCTGGACCAGTCAGGCAGTCCATGGGAGGCCAAACCAGCCAGACCTGTTCTGTGTTCCCTTGGTTTTATGGGGCTCCAGAGTGTCACATTGGTGCCTTGGATCCACGGGGCCCCACGGTGTCATAAAGGTGACTTGATTCCATGGGTTCCAGCAGTGTCACACTGGCCCCTTGATTACAAGAAGACCTGCAGTGTCACACTGGCCCCTAGGTTTGATTGGGTCCCACAATGTCACAGAGGCCCCCAGGTGTCATAAGGCCCCTCAGTGTCACAATGGTCCCAAGGATTCCATGAGGCCTTGCAGTGTCACAATGGTCTCCATGGCTCCCCAGGCCCCACAATGTCACCTGACTCTTCTGTTCCATAAGCCCTGCAATGTCACAATGGACCTTTGGACCCTGGGGGTTTGCTGTGTCACAATGGTCTCCTTTGGCTCCACAGTGTCATAATGGACCATTGATGACAGGAGGAAACTCTGTGTCGCCCTGGAGATTTGTTTCCATGCAGCCCTGCAGTGTCACAATGGCCTCCTTTGGTTTCATCAGGCACCACATTATTACAGTGGTCCTCATGGTTCTGTGGGCATCCCCAGGGTCACAATGGTGTCACTGGTTCCATGAGACCTCACAGTGTCACAATGCTTTGCTTATTCCATGGGGCCTCATAGTATCACAATGGTCTCCATGATTCCATGAGTGCCCCACAGTGTCACAGTGGTTTACTTGGTTCCATGAGGCTGTGAATTGTCTTAATTGTCTTTGCATGGTTCCATGAGGCCTTGCAATGTCACAATGGATCTTTGGCTCCATGGGGTCTCGCAGTGTCACAGTGGCCCCTTGGTTCCATGAAACCCCAAAGTGTCATAATGGTCTCCATGGTTCCACGAGGCCCCGCGGTGTCACAATGGACCCTTGGTTTGATGGGGCCTCTCAGTGTCACAATGATCCCTACATTCCATGGAGCCACAAAGTGTCAGTACAGTCCCCTTGCTTCCATGAGCCCAGCAGTGTCACAGTGCTCTCCATGATTCCATGAGGCCCCACAGTGTCACAAGGGTCCCTTGGTCTCACAGGGCCCCACAGTGTCACAAGGCTCCCTTGGTTCCATGGCCCTGTGCTGCTGCATTCCCCCCTCCCCTTCTCAGGCTGCCCTGCCAGCTGAGAAATGCTCCTTGGGCCTCGGCCTTGGCCAACAGCCCCTGGGCTCAGCTCCTCTGCAGCTCATCACAAACACTGTCTGCTCCAGGCACTGCTGCTGCCCAAACAGCTCCTGGCTCCTTTAGAAGCAGCCCTGTGAACTGTTTTTGTTCCCTCCGTGGCAAAACATCCCTGTTCTCTCACTGCCAAAGAAAGCTGCTGATGCCAAGTGTGGCCAGGATGAGCCATTGCTGGGACTGAAGCCCCTCTCGTGGGGCCCTGCAAACAGCACTCCAAAAGGAGCCCTTGGAGCTCTCCTGGGCCAGCGACTCCCTCTGAGTGGGGCCTCTCCCAGACAGGAACTCTCCCGTTTGCTGCACTCGGGGATCCCAAACAACGACAGAGCCTGGGCCGATCCCCCCACTCCTCCAGGCTCAGCCCTTCACCTGCTGGGGAGATGCCAAAGCATCAGCAGTGAGCATTCCCTGCCCTCAGGGGAATTTCTCACAGGTGCCTTGCACTGACTCTTTGTGTCTGTGTGCACACAGGAGTGCCTGTGCTGGGGAAATATGGCAGAAATGCTGCTCTCTGAGGGGTTTGAGTGCCTTGGATAGCTGAGTCATTCAGGCCTCTAAGTGAGGTTAAATCACAAGGTCTAAGTGAATTTAAAGGCCATTAAGAGCTATTATTTTGCTAATTTGTTTAATATATGTTATAAACGGAGTTTTAATATATGTTATATACGGAGTTAAATACTGTTAAATGTTATTCCTCTGTAAAATTGCAATGTCATAGATTTTAAGTTAGGTTAAATACTGTTAAGTGCCGTTCTTTTGCTAAATTGTGAAGTTTAAGGTATCAGTCAAAGTTAAGTCCTCTTAAGTTTGAGCTCTGTTAACCTTTTGGTCTGTACTCCTTTCATCCTTTCCCTCACAGTCCTTTTCTCACACACACATACAGGGACAGTTCTTAGTTCATTTCTGGTTTGATCGCTGGGATTTTGTTTGGTTTTGTTGTTGCTTTGTTTCCTTGGTGTGCCTGAAGTGTCCAGTCAAGAGCAGAGTGACTCTTGCCAAGGAAATTTGTGCTGCTGTCCCTCAATATTAAATCTGGTTTTTGCTGATCCCTTGCTGGGGATTTTTTCAGTGCTCTCAAGCCCTCGTTTGTAACAGGGTGAAGGAGCCCTGGCCCAGGCTCTGGCTCTGGGGGACACGGGGACGCTCCCGGGGGGTCCCTGTCCCCCTGTCCCAGCCCCAGGGCCCTGGCCCCCATCCCCGTGTCAGGCTCTGGGGTCGATCTCGTGGAACATCCTCTGGGGGAGGCTGCAGCATGGGGGGCAGGGGGACCTGGGGGGACAGGGGACCCTGCTGTGCACGAGCAGGGTTGGACTGCTCTGGGGGGAACTGTGAGGGGGGACAGGGCAGAGTGACCTCCCCAGTGACCTCACACAGCCCCTGCGATGTCACACAGCCCCTATGATGCCACACAGCCCTCCTGTGATGTCACAGCAACTCTGGGACATCACACAGCACCCTTGTGATGTCACAGAGCGTACTCTGGGATGTCACCCTAGAATGTCATACATGCAGCTGCACTGTGACGTCACAGAAGACTCTATGTTGTTAGAACGTCACCCTGTGATGTCACTGTCTTTTCCATGATGTCACAGCCTGCTCTGTGATTTTACACAGCCACCCACTGCTGTCACAATGCACTCTCTGACGTCACAGAGCCACCCTCTGTGAATGTAGGATCTGCTCGATGATCTCACACCCTACTCTATGATGTCACAGACAGTTCTGTGATGTCACAACCCCCTCAGTGATGTCACAAAGCCCTCTCTGTGATGTCGTACTGCTACTCTGTAATGTCACAGCACACACTTTGATTTCACAGCCTGCTCTATGATGTCACTCAGCCATGCCATTATGTCACAGCCTGCCCTGTGATGTCACAGAATCCCCTCTGTGATGCTGTAGCTGCTCAGTGACATCTCACAACAAACTCTGTGATGTCATAGACCAATCTGTGATCTCACACAACCCACTCTGTGCTGTCACACAGCCCCTTGCTGATATCACAGCTGCTCTGTGCCTCTATGACACAGCCACAGAGGTGCTGCTGTGACACAGCCCCCTCTGGGACATCCCACAGCCCCTGGCAGTGCTGAGCCCCTGTGAGGTATGGTTCAATTCCACCTGTCCAATCTTTTATACATAAATCTTTGAGAAAGTCTGGGGCTGGGATTGAAACCAGCCACTCCCAGTCTCCTCTCTTAGAAGGAATTTCAGAAGTCTAGGGGCCCTGAAGGGGTTTGAGGATCCATGGTGGCTGTTGGGTGTCATTTCTCCACCTCATGTCTCAGCAGGAATTTCTCCAATAAAGAAATAAAGCTTTTGCCTGAAGCTCCCACTCTGCCCATGACAGAAACCCCTGTGAGTGTCCGGGACATCCCGGCTCTTGGGCAGCCTGGGGACTCCTGGGATGTCACTGTGGAGCTCCTGTGAGTGCCTGTGACAGATCGGTGCCTTTGCAGCCCAAGGTCCCCTGGGATGTCACCATGGAATGGCTGTGACTGCCTCTGACCACACGGCTCTTTACCATGCCCAGAAAGCCCTGGCAGGTCTCCATGGAGGCCCTGCCTCTGCCTGTGACATTCCAGCGCTTGAACAGCCTGGAGACTCTTGGAAAGTCCCCATGGAACCCCTCTGAGGTCCTGTGACAAATCTGAGCCTTAGCAGGGGACAATCATCAACCCCCTCTTGCTGTGGTCAGTTTCCATGGTAACCATCAACAGTCCCCTGTTGCTATGGTCAGTTTCCATGGCAACCATCACCAGACCCCTGTTGCTATGCTCAGGCCCTTGGCAACTCCATGGAGACCCCATGCCAGAGGTGGTTGCCATGGACACCAGCTCAGGCCTGCAGACAGAGCCCGTTCCCATAGCAACCCCAGGGTCACGGGATCCCAGAACCGCAGAATTGGCTGACCTGGGAGGGACCCATCAGGATCCTTGAGTCCAACTGCTGGCCCTGCACAGGACACCCCAACAATGCCAGCCTGGGCCTGGCAGCGCTGTCCAAACGCTGCTGGAGCTCAGAGAGCCCTGGAGCTGGGACCCTTCCCTGGGGAGCCTGGGCAGGGCCCCTGCAGCCTCTGGGGAAAAACCTTTTCCTGACATCCAACCTAAGCCTGCCCCGACTCAGCTGCAGACGTTCCCTCCACTCCTGTCCCATGGCACCCGAGTGAAGAGGCTCCCACAGCCCCAGCCAGGGACCTGCTCCCAAGGCTGTTGCCATGGCCACCAGGGCTGGGACCAGCTGGGATGCTCGGTTTCCTGCTCCTGCTAAAATTGCAATGCCCTTGCTGCCCTCCCCCCTCCCATGGAAAGGACAAAAGGCAACGATCCCGGGCTGGGATAAGAACAATTTATTGGGAACAGAAATGAAATAAGCAACAAACAGGAACAGAAACAATACCGATAACAGAAGGGTAAGTAAAACTATTTACAGGAAAAACAACATCAACAGCTGGTTCTTCCTGGCCACGCATTTTCCCTGCCTGGTAAGGTCACCCTTCTCCTCAGGGAGAGAGAGAGAGAGTCCCTCCTCGTCCCTTGCAATGACCTGAGGTGGGAGTGAATGTAATGTCACGGCCATGGCCAGACCCTCATGTTCTTCAATCCCACACCATGTCATTGGCAGGGGCAGGAAAAGGGACAGGTGTTTTCCCAGCATGGATAACAGGCAACATGGATCATCAGGGCTCTTCCCAACAGGGGACCTCCAATGGAGGATGAAGCTGGAGAAATGAACAAAGCTCTTCTTGCAGTTGGGGCAGACATAGGGTTTCCCTTACCGGTGCCTCCGTTGGTGTCTGGTCAAGTTGGAGCTCCAGGCGAAGCTCTTCTCACACTGGGGACACTCGTAGGGCCTCTCCCCAGTGTGGATGCTCCGGTGGGTAACGAGGGTGGAGTTGCGGTTGAAGCCCTTCCCACACTCAGGACAGCGGAAGGGCCTCTCATCCGTGTGGATCCGCTCATGCAGGAGGAGATTGGAGCTGGTCTGAAACCTCTTCCCACACTGGGGACACTCGTAGGGCCTCTCCCCAGTGTGGATGCGCTGGTGCCTGATGAGGTTGGAGTTGCACTTGAAGCCCTTCCTGCAGTCGGGGCAGAGGAAAAGCCTCTCCTCTGAGTGAATCCGCTGGTGCTGGAGGAGATGGGACCAGGTCCGAAACCTCTTCTGGCACTCAGGACACTCGTAGGGCCTCTCCCCAGTGTGGATGCGTTGGTGGGTGATGAGGTTGGAGCTGCAGCTGAAGCCCTTCCCACACTCCCCACACTCGTAGGCCCATTCCCCAGTGTGGATCATCTGGTGGCTGATCAGGTGGGAGCTCTTGCTGAAGCTCTTCCCACACTCCATGCACTTGTAGGGCTTCTCTTCTATGAGGTTCTTCTGTGAGACTTTCTCCTCCCTGGTCTCCATCCTCAGCTGCTTGTCTGGGGGAGGGAGGACAAAGAGAGGATGGGATTTGCCTCCATGCCAGAGGGAAGGGGAAGGAAATCTCCCCAGTGCATCCCCAACAGAACGGTGGTGGCAGCAGGGTTGTCCTGCAGCTGGGGGCTGTGCTGGGCTGGGAGATGGAGGAGAAGAGAGGGGAAAATGGGGAACTGACTTCCTCCTCACCTGCCTCGGTGTCCCGGGGCTTCTTCCTCTTCCTCGCAGCCTCCCCCTCCATCACGTCAAGGTTAGGAAATGGGAAATCCTGGTTTGAGGATAAAATACAATGGATAAGCGCATTAAGTTAGGGGGTTCCTCCTGCCCAAGTCCATCTTTAGTGTTGTGGCACATCCACAACGAGCTTCTGTGGGCAACCTGCACTCCCAGAGCCCAGAGCACACTTGCTTAACCTGCTGATGGACAAGGCCAGAGATGGATCTTTGTGCAGAGCTCCAAACTCAGTATACTGCAACGTATAGAGGACAGGGACAGAGACACAATGGGGCTGAGGACACAGGGTTTTATAAGGGGGGAAAGGGGCGGATCTGAGAGTCAAGGGCCAATGGGAACTGAGCACAAGTGGTGCAGAGGAGGGGCAGCCAACTGGGGAACCCGTGAGGAAACAGGGGTGGATCATTGCAGTAAACTGGGACCAATAGGGGACAAGAGAGGGGAGAACATTCTAGGGGGAGAACATATAAGGAAAAACCAGAATTGAACTGGGTGATACCAATGGAGCCTGCTGCATTACCATGAGCCTGGAAATGCTGATGGCTGAGATCATTGTACTCAGAGGGGTGTCTCTCTTTGACCCTGGTCACCTTTGCCCTGAGGTATTGCAGTTCCAATGCTGGGCACCTGGACATCCACACTCTAGAACTCACTGGGAATCTGGTGCCCATAGAAACCTCCAAAACAATGAGATTCTGTCCACCAAAATTCAGCAAAAAAACTCAACCCTGGGTTTCCCATCTCTGGTCTCCCCACTTTGGGCTCCTGGAGGACACCCCTGTCTGGGTAGCTGCGGGTCAAGTTTGTATTGGTGTTCCCTGTCTGGGCTGCTGGGGTTCCTGGCAATCCCACAGGTTCCCCTTCTCTGGGCTCACCACTTTGGCATCACAGGCATCCTAGGGGTCAGCACTGTCTGGGGTCCCTGTTTCAGGGTCCTGGGAAATCCATGGTTTCCCGCTGTCCATGCTGCCAACATGTCCAGGCTTCTGGAGCACCCCCAGCTCTCGTACTGCCCGTTTCTGCTCCCCCCACTGCCGGTTTCCCTGCCAGCCCTGCCGGTGCCGGGCGATCCCCACGTGGTTCTGGGCTGACAGTGCAGCCCCTGGGCCGGGCAGAGGCAGCCCCAGCGCGGGGGGACCCTGCATCCTCCGCTGCCTCGGCAGCCGCGCCCAGCCCCGGGCACAGAGCTCCGGCAGCCCCCGCCGCCCCCTGCCCAGGGAGCCCCGGGGACCCCCGCAGCCGGGGCTGGCTCCGAGCGAGGCGGCCCCCGAGCCCGGCTGCGTGGCCAGGGGGGCACGGCAAGCCCGGGGCCTCTGTGCCAGCGCTTTCCCCGCTCTCGCTCAGCCTTTGCCCGGCCCGGCCCCCCGAGCCCCGGCAGGCCCCGCACGCCCGGGCCGGGCCGCTCCCCTCGGAGCCCGCTGCGGACACGGCTGGGCCGGCCCGGCCACAGGGACCCGCCTGCGCCGGGGGCCCACGGGCCGCCGAGCGCTGCCCGGGCCGCCCGGGCCTCGGCCCCGAGCACAGAGCTCTGCCCGGGGCTCCCGGCCCGAGGGGCGGCTCCGGGCCCGCCCGGCCGCTCCCGGCTCCCACAGCCCGCCCGGGGCCGCCAACAAAACATCCCAACAACAAATCCACAAACCAACCACTGCCACCCTGTCCTGCTGCGCCTTCCCAGGCACCCCAAGCCCGCGGCAATGCCCCCGGTGCCCCGGGACAAAAAGCTGCTCCGGCCGAGCCCCTTGGAACCCCCACCTGCGGCCCGTCCCTGGCACTCCGATCCCGGCAGCTGTCCCGCTCTCGCAGCTGCGGCTCTGGAGCAGGGAGGCTCTGAAACTGAAACTTTGTTCCTTTTGCCTGGCTGCAGAGATCGCCAGGGCGTTTTCTGCACCCAGTCCCAGCCCCCAGCGCTTGCTGAAGGCGCTCCCTGCAAATGTCCCGCTGCCAGGGCCCTGTCCTTGCTGTCACCTGCTGGGGCTGGCCATGGACAGAGCTCCTGGACTTGCATTTCCAGCTGCTGTGCAGCCAAAGCTGAGGGATCTGCAGCTGCCTGAATGCAACAACTGGAACAGGAGCCTCTCTCCAGGGGGGAATCTCCTGTGGGAATTTCTGGGAAATTCTCCAGGGGGAATGCCAGCCCCTGGCTGCTGCCATTTTCTGGTGCTGCTGCTGCTGGGGCACTCAGGGCTCTGACTGAGCAGCAAAGGTGACCCTGAGCCAGGAGTTTTCCTGTTTTCCTTGGCTGCAGCAAAGCCTCGGCACCCAAAGCCCTTCCCGGCGCTGTGCCTTGCACCAGGAGGGATTGTGCCACCGAGCTGACCCAAAATTCCTTCTCCCAGGCAGCTTTAGGACACGCAACAGGGAGAAGCCAGAGCCCACTCTGAGCTTTGCACAGTCCTCCAGAAGAATCCTGAGTGTGAAGCAGCCTGGGAACAGGGTTTAGTGTCAGGGGAGGAGAACTCAGAGCCCTTTTCTGCCCTGTGGGCTGAGGCTCTGCATTTCCAATGGCCCTGCAGCTGCCAAAGGGGCCGTTTTGGCTCAGCTGAGAACAGTTCTGCTGAGAGCCTGTCCTAAACCTGCTTTTCATGCAAATGTGCCCAATGAATCCTCATTTTTTGCAGCCCCAGATGTGGTGTGAGTGCAGGTGTGACAAGTGAAGGATGGAACGGCTCTGCTGGGGGGAGTTCTCTTTTTCTCCTTTTGGTTTGGGTTTTTTTTTTCTTAGTTGGTTTTGGTTTTTTGTTCTTTATTTTGCTTTGATTTGTTTGTTTTGCTTTTTTTGGATTTTGGGGTCTTTTTGTTAGTTTATTTCTTCTTTTTATTTTTTTTCTTGTTTAGGTTATGATTTATATTTTTTTTAATTTTTTTTTTTTGCATGCTTTTGTTTGAGTTTTCTTAGTTTTCTTTTGGTTTTTTTTTTTTCCTTTTTGAAATAACTCCCCATGTCAGCTCTGGGCAGAGCTCTGTCACTGTGTCTGACACTTGTCTGTGGCACTGTGCAGGTGGCCAGGGGGACCTTCCCCGAGCTGTGTGCAGAGGAATCCACATCAGCCCAGGCCGGGGTGGGCAGTGGCCGCTCAGTTCCATGGACTGGACACGGCTCTGGACACTTCCCTTGGAGCGACTGCAGGGAGGGAACGCTGGGGCTGTCACTGCTGGGGTGTCACACACAGGGGAACGCTGGGGCTGTCACCGCTGGGGTGTCACACACAGGGGAACGCTGGGGCTGTCACTGCTGGGGTGTCACAGACAGGGGAACGCTGGGGCTGTCACCGCCGGGGTGTCACAGACAGGGGAACGCTGGGGCTGTCACTGCTGGGGTGTCACACACAGCAGAACGCTGGGGCTGTCACCGCTGGGGTGTCACAGACAGGGGAACGTTGGGGCTGTCAGCACTCCTGCCCTGTCCCCAGCAGCTTTGCCAGTGCCTCGAGGGGACACAAAGGCTGAGCCAAAGGGTGAGAAGTGCAGAAGGGGCTGGGCTGGCAGGGGCCCATTGGGATCAGCCAGTCCAGCCCCTGGCCCTGCACAGATCCCCCAACAATCGCAGCCTGTGCAGCCCTGGGAGCGGTGTCCAAAGGCCTCTCGAGCTCCGGCAGCCTCGGGGCTGTGCCCATTCCCTGAGGAGCTTGGGCAGTGCCTGAGCCCCCTCTGGAGGAAGAAGCTTTTGCTGATCCCCAGCCCAGTCCTGCCCTGGCTCAGCTCCAGCTGTTCCCTTGGGTCCTGTCCCTGCTCACCTCGGCAGATATCAGAGCTTGCCCAGAGAAGCTGTGGCTGCCCCTGGATCCCTGGCTGTGTCCAAGGCCAGGTTGGATGGAGCTTGGAGCAGCCTGGGATAGTGGAAGGTGTCCCTGCTCTTAGCAGGGGGTGAAACGAGATGAATTTTAGGGTCTCTTCTAAGCCAAGCCATTCTGTGATTTTGGGAGAGATGCTGAAGCTCTGTCTGAGCTTTATCTCACCAAATGTCTCGACCCAGCAGCAGCCATGGGTGGGATCATCTCCTCCTCCCTCTCCCTGTGGCTGGAACTCACCCAAGGGCAGCAACTGAATAATGTCCCTCATGGGCAGTGAGTGCCAGAAAGGAACGTTGCTCCTTGGGGAAACACAATATCCTTGAACTTCAGCAGAGCATTGGAATGGGCCCCCTCAAGCACCTCAGCACCACTGCAATCTCCTCTTACTGGGCTCTGCCCAGGAGATCTCCCAGAGCAGCTGCAGAGGAGTCGCTGTCAGGACGAGGGACGTTTGTCAAAGGTTGATGTAGATCAAAACAAGCTCTGGCACCATTTCACATTTTTGTTTGTCACTGGGAAATAAATGCAGATGTCCCCATGCCACAATCTCAGTCCCCCCAGGGTTCCTGTGTTTGGTTTTGTCCCCTGATATGGAGACACAGGAGCTCTCCTGGCTGGACAGGGTGTCAGGAATCCCTTCCTGAGCTTGACACCCTTGGAGAGGGTGAACAAGGAGGTTCCTGGCTGCAGGAGACTGTGTGGGTTTTGGAAACAGGCCAGAGCTGGAGAAGGTTCCTTCTACAACCCCTCAGCACCCGGCAATCCCACGTCTTTATTTGTGTGACTCTCTTGCCAGGGCAGGGAGAGGAGGTAGAGACACCAAAAGCAGGAGTCCCAAAGGGATCTGGGCAGATCTGGATCCAATGGCTGCAATAGGTGAGGTGTGCCATTCCTAAATCCACTTTGGGAGAGCCATGGCTGTGATGCTGTGTAAGCTCTGAGGTATCTGATGGTGGGAGATGCTCAGGTTTGTCCTGTTTGCATCCCCAGGTCCTGCAGAGCTGGTGTTAAACAGCACCAGGGGATGCTCCTGGCACTGACCCTGGCATGGCTCCGGGCTCAGCTTTCCTCCATCAATCCCACTTCAGAGCTTCACTCTGCGGGAAAGGTTTTAATGTATCAGGAGCAGCACAATCCAGAGAACTGGAGGATGGTTTTATGTTGGTAATTCTGGGAATACCGGGTTTCCCAGGCAGGATGCTGGACACCAGGGATTTCTGCCCTCCTTTCCCAGAAGAGTTTGGGTTTCTCATGTTGGTGCTGTTCCACAGCTCCCACCATCCCTACTCCTTTCCTTGACACTTCCCCAGCTTCCCAGTGTCCTTTCTCAGGGGGAAGAAAGGAACGTCCATGGTGGCACCACTTGGCTGCCTGGGGCTCAGCTGCTCCTGGAGTTGCAGCATGTCCGGCACAGCCGCTCTCAGTGGGGCTGGGACTTGGTTCAGGCCCCACAGTCCCTGTCAGTGGCCACTCCCCACTGGGCTCATGCTCTGGCCGTGTGGGGCTGCTGAAGGCTCAGCGGGTCTGGCTGAGCACTCCCAGCTCTGCAGCTCCTGACCCATCCCAGGGATGGGGTCCCGCAGTCCCACTCGGGGCCCTGTTGCCTACGGGGCCCTGTTTTGGGGTGGCCATGGGTACCTGCTGTTCCTCCACCCTCAGCAGCCCCACAGCAGAAGGGTCCTCTGGGAGCCCAGGCAAGGGATCCAGCTGTGCAATTCCCTCTGTCTCCACAGCAGCTCTCCCAAAAGTCCTTTGGGCTCCCTGAAATACTGCCTCCTGAGGTGATCCATGCTAGGGAGACCCAGGGCCTCTGGGCCAGTCCCAGGGGGGAGTTTTTGCCATCCCCAGTCGTGGCCACTTCAGCTTCTGATGTGCTCAGGCCTGAGTGGCAGCCCTCAGCCAGAGCTGGCTTGCAAGACAAACCTTGGGCATTATGTGACTAACACCATCAGTTTTAGTTAGCTAAAAATAGATGACTAAGGTGCTTATATAAGCTGTTCAACACCAAACCAGCTGCTTTGGAGACTTTCACATACTCTTGTGTAGTTACCTGCAAGAAATGTATCATTCTAAGAAATTTTCCCAACTGCTGTGAATAGAGGCTTGTAGGATATTTTAGGGGAAACCCTCCAAGCCAAAGACTGGGCTCTGGCTTCTTCTGCTCAGGAAAAGTGCCATGAGACCCAGGAGTTTATGTGCTAAAAATATCATGAAACCACTTTAAGTTGCTGATTTAGGCCTATAAAACTGAACCCACTTTTGGAGCAAATTTGGAGACCTTACCTACAGATAGATGCACCATGTAGGATTTTCCCAAGTGCTTGGAAGAGTTCTCCAGGTCCTCGCTGTTAAATGGGGCTCCCCAGTGACTGCAGACTCTGGATGATGGTAAAGTATTTAGGCAATTCAGGATGTGTCTTGCTCAATGCCTTTTCTTTCTCTCCTATAAAAAGGATTAGGTGAATTACCTTGCTTCTTTTTGCTTGTTGCTAAAGCCAAGCACATAGCTGTATTGAATGTATAATTTTACTTTTGTGTTGCCTTAACACTCACAGTAAAATAAGACCATTCTTCCCATTGGTTTCTGTGCTCTTTAAATCGCCCCTGTCAGCTGGCAGAACAGGTATCAGAACCTGATGAAAGCCAGGCTCCGCTGTCATCTAGCTGGGCCCATGGAATGCAGAGGGCCACTGTCAGTCCATGGAACCCGTGGAAGCAAGGCTCAGATGGGAAAAAGGCATGCACCATGGCACCCCAGAGACCCTCATGGAGCCAGGGCTGCAGTGTGTCACAGAGGGAGGGACCTCATGGCAGCAGGAGAGCATTGTGAGGCTGTGGAACAAGGCAGCACCAAGGTTCCACTGTGACTTGACAGAAGCCCCTGGACGTGAATGGCCCCAAACGGGCCCAGAGACACTTCCGAGACAAAGCCCAGGGAGGGGGATTTGCTTTATTCAGCGCCGGGTGCGCAGGGATATCTCCTCCTAACAGCACACATGGGGCACACAGCAGATTACAATGGATGGTTATACTCTGTGCATATTCATGGTTTGCCTTAGAAAAGGTGTGGTTATGCAAACGATCTCTCAGTACTCATTACTCTCATTAGCATACGGGTGGCGCAGGCGCAGTGCACACTGGTGCTGGCACTGAGGAAGGCTCCGCGTCTTCCTCGGGGGTCTCCTGATGAAGGCTGGACGTCTTCATCGCCGTGCCCTTTTCACCTTTCTCCTCTAGGCATGGGCAGTCTCTTGTTGGCTGTTTCAGCAATTTCCTCACTGGTTTTAGCAAGCTCTGCCCTCTATTTCTGCCAGTTTTGTTCCCTAGCTCTTGCCAAGTTTCATCCTGCCTCTTGAGCTTGTGGCTGAATTTTTGCAAGCTTCCATATTGGGTGCAGTGTCTCTTATTCTTGCCCGGGTATGCCTAGGCACAGTGCTTTTAACCCTTTCACAGCCAAGGACTGCAGAGCCACTCCTGGACACTGGGAATTCCTGCAGGTGCCTCCACTTTTTCAGACAATGAGGCTCCAGCCTGGCTGTGAGAGGGCCCAGCTTTTACAGTGTTAAACAAACAAGCTGACATCACTGCTACTGTGGGAACACCTGGTGTCATTCTCCTGATTGGCTTCTCCCAAAGCCTGGCCAGGGCTCAAGGAGGAACCAAGGGAGTTGACTTTGATCCTACAGCCCCAAACAAAGCCAGATGGGGCCTGGTCTGGTTTCCAAACACAGGAAGGTAAATCCATATTTCACCAATGAACACATACAGAGATCATATTGCTGATAATGATTCATTAATGAGCAGATACAAATATAACCTTTGGTTGGAAGGTTCATCTGGAGCTCAGCTTTGCCTCAGGTCCTGCTGTTCGGTCTCAGTCAGGGCGTGGTGAGACCTCAGTACTTCAATCAGTGCTTTGACCTACAGATGAACTGCAACCTTCATAACAATTCTTTGGCTAACACAGTTTAGATTTAGGTATTAGGCACAAAGGCATTACCTCTTGTTCTTGAATTAAGTGCTCTTCAAGTTCATTACTCAGAGATTTAATTTTCATTCCTTTTAAAACATGCCTAATTAGTTGCTATTCTCTGTTCTTTATCAAATGCCCCTTTTTTCTTGAGACTGTGCCTCATTTTAGAAGAGTCTCAGTACTCCATTTCCAGCACAAGGTGTCACAGCAACTCGAACATGGAATCATAACACACCAAGTGCTCACACTGCAATGATTACAGTGACTGCCACGAATGCATTTCACAGCAGCCTCCAGTCTGGGAGCCAATCCCACCATGAAGAATCTTCTTCTTTCTGCCTCTCTTCTCCTCGTCTTTCTATCGAGGTGATTCCTGATTGTTGGACCTCAAACCCAGCACTGACAGACATTCCTGCATCATTCCTGTCCTGGAATAGCCCAGGCCACTCCCTGGCCAGCAGGCAGATAATCCAAGGCCGTGCAGTTCTGCAGAGCCCCATTTGTGTTTGTTGGAGCTCCGGATGTGCTATTGCATTTTTAACAGCATCACTTCTTATTTCTTCTAATAATTGATTTACCTCGTTAATGTAAATTGGGTGCAGCCGTGCACAGCCAGGGGGTTTCCATTTCCCCAGGGGGCCATTGTTAAGGGCATGGAGCACATCCTGGACATGGGTTCTCCATGGGCACAGGTTCCCATCTCCTCATTCTTTCAACTGCTCTTTTAACACCCCCTTCACCCATTCAACCAATCCTGCAGCCTGTGGATATTCTGGGACATGAAATACCCTGCAAACTTAATCACTGTATTTTTCACAGGAACAGACAAAGCACTCTGCATCACAGTACCAGCAAACCCTGTAAAAATAGCCAATTTCATCCCTTCCTCCTTTTTTCATTGTAGACAATCTCACAAAGTTGACCACTGACATTAGGGTCCTGGCAAATCCTGTTCTGTAGGGTATTTAGTGTTACGTCCCTGAGCAGCCAAAGCTTCAAAATTAGTAATGTCAGCACTATTTCACATTGTTATTATTTTATATGTAGACAGTGATATAGAAATATAGACATAGATAGATATAAATATATATATATAAATATATGTATAAATATACATATAGAAATAGATATTCTAAATCTTATTATAGTAAAAATACATATATGATCATTTGTTATATTAATATTTCACTTGCAGAAATGTCTACGAGCTCAAGATTAAGACCTTCTTCTGTTGCTCGATGTGTGAGCATTCCAACAATAATTGTTCCTTCTGAAGGTGCTGTTTCCAATGTACTCTTAACAAATTCATCCTTGTCTGCCCAAACCCACAAGTTCATTTCCATATGCAATTTTTGGAGGCATTTCAAGACATCCAGGGGTTCAGATCCTTTTAACTGACTGCCCCATTGCTCACATGGTGCTCCAACCTCAGCCCACTCCAGAGCCTGGGAACTCCAGGGAAGGGCTTCCCATCTGGGAATTTCTGATGGGACTGATTCCTCACATTTACACTGAAAAAGTGACATTTTCTTGTCATCTGGTCAGACTGTGCCAGTTTGGTTTTACCCGTGGGCAGGGTCAGCACCAAAGACACAGACTCCAACTGAAGGAATCAGTGTCATTTACTGCAGCTCAGAGCAGCAAAGAATCACAAAAGGAGCAGCTCAGCAATGCACCCAACCATCCCCACCAAATATTGCCTGCGGTGATTAACAAAGATCCAGCCGCATTTACCCTCAGCCTTTCCCATCCCCCAGATCCACCCAGCAGCTGGGGGAAGCTGTCACAGCCCAGGGCTGCAGAGCCACTCCTGGGCACTGGGAATTCCTGCAGGTGCCTCCAGCCACAGGTGAGGCTCCAACCCCGCTGGGAGAGGGCCCAGCTCTGACAGGGCTGAATGAACAAACTGACAGCACTTCCAGTGCAGGAACATCTGGGTTCATCCTCCTCTTGGCTCCCTCCCAAAGCCTGGCCAGGGCTCAAGGAGGAACCAAGGCAGCTGACTTTGATCCTTCAGCCCCAAACAAGGCCAGATGTCAGATTTCATGGCCTTGTCTGCCTTCTAAATACACAAAGGTCAATACATGTTTCCCTAAGGAGTGCCTACATCTATCACAGTGCTAATGACCATGCACATTCCATTAGGGAGAAGATACAAAGATAACCTTTGGCTGGAAGGTTCATCCAGAGGCACCTTTGGCTCAGGGCTCTTGTCCAGGCCTTGGCACTTCAGGGACGTTTAGTGCTGGCCTTGGCACTGCTGGCTGACCGGCTGCACTGGGGGAGCTCAGAGGTCTTTTCCAACAGAAAGGATTCTGTGATTCCATGATTATATCCCCTGCATTCAGCTGGGTCTGTTTTAGCAGCATGACTTTGCTCACAAAGTTCCCTCTTGCCCAGCTCCTGTGGCCTGAGGCTTCAGCTCCTTCAGCTCCTGGTGCTGAGCTGCTCATGCTGAACGAGACGACTCGCAGAGACGAATACAGTCCATCCAATTCCTGCTGGGACACGGAGAGGGGAGGCTGTGCAAACAGGAGCATTGTTTGCTGTGGCCTCCTCTCTGCCCCTCACGCCTTTCAGCACTTTGAACCATCCAAGAGCTTTCTCCAAGAGTGCAATGGAGCAGCTGTTCTTGCTCCTGGGTCTGGCTCTTCCCAGGCTCTGACCTTGCCTGCTTCTGTCCCTCTTGCTGTGCCCTCTGTTCCCCCAGGGCTCGCTGCCTGCTGCCCAGGACTGTGGGACTGGCACAGATCCAGTGGTCCAGAACCTCCTTTCTGTGCCCTTGGAGCTGCCTGGGCACAGCAGCCTTTTCCATCTGGAAGCTCCACATGGACAGGGAGTCCCCAGCTCCGTTCCCTGCACATCCTCCAGGAGCCCAGGGCTGCCATCTCAAGTCCCTGCTGGCATTGGGGGCTCCCAGGTGCCTCAGGCTGCTGTGACACCGCTGCACACGGCAGGGAAGAGGGGCAGGGGCTGTGCTCAAAGTCAGCTCCATCTGCTGCTGCTGCTGCTGTGGGGTCATTTGTGCAGCCCTGGCCCAGAGGCAGGGATCAGATCCAGGCCCTGCTGCTGCTCCTTCGGGATCAGCCCCACTTTGGGTGTTGCTGTCAGGGCCAGCAGAAGCCCTGGCTGGAGCAGCAGGTGCTGACAGTGCCCCAAGCCCCGGGGCTGGAGGGGTCCCTGGGCTGGGGCTGGCAGGGAGCTGCCCCTTGTTCTCCCTCTGCCCCAAGCAAAGCTGGGCCGGGCACAAGTGGGGCAGCACAGCCAACAGGGAGCCTGCCAGTCTCTTCCAGCCCTGTCTGCTCAGAGTTTGGGCCTTGGAGCCTCAGGTGGCCAAAGGCAGCTGCTGCTGGTCCCTCTGGGTGTGCCCGTGTTCAGCAGTGCTGCTCCATCAGTCTGTGCCCAGCAATGGGGAAAAGCCTCAGCCCTGCAGGGCCAGGAGCTGCCGGGCTCTGCCTGAGCAGCTCAGCCAGCAGGAAGGGAGCTGCTCCACACGGGAACCAGGAGCAAAGGACATTCCTTCTGTAGGACATGATTTCTATTAAAAAGAAAAAAAATGGGAAAAGGAAAAAAAAGCTATATAAAATGTGAAAGATAAAAACAAAACCCAAGTGTTAGTGAAAAAACTTCTGTCACTTTGCAATAAGAGGTAAATGATCTTTTTAAAAACACAATTTAGTTATTACATTGTAAATGTGCTGATAGCATGGATCCATCTTACTGACCTCAGCAGCCATTTATAAAATTTTGGGCTTTGTTTCCAACATTGGTATTTGAAATTGTGCTCGAAGCAAGAGGAAATTGCTTTGTGCCCTTACAGATCCAAGCAGGACTAGGAATGGAAACTCTGTCAAACCCCAAATCCATGAGAAGAGTCCCTTCCTTCTCTGCCTGGTAATGAACTGCACATTCCCTATCAAAGTGTCAGGGATTTCTAAAGAAAACTAGTCCCACTTACAGCTTTTTGCTCTGGTTGGGAAGTGTAGAAGGGCAATTCTCCATCCATCAGATCCAGCCTGCACTGCCTCAGGAACACGGCCCACTCGCCAGCTTTGGCCCACTCGTGGCACTTCTAGAGGAGGAAGAAAGTGCAACTGCACAATTCCAGCCAATAAAGAAGGAAGAATGGGACAGACAAAACACCCTGTGCAGATCCAGGCATTCAGCTGGGGCTATTGAGAGTCTGGGTCCTTGCCAATTGGATGTGAGTCCCCAGCTGCAATCTCTGGGCCTGCAGCAGAGTCTCACTCACCTGCCAAAGCAGAAAGCTCAGGCGCTGTGCTCAGAAGGGGCTCGTCTGATGCAAAGCTGTCATGGCAATGTGAGGGCAGAGCCAGCCCAGCTGGGCACAGGGCTGAGCCCAGCAGAGCCCTGGCAGAGCCCAGAGCAGCCTCAGCACCCGCAGAGCCTGGCTGCAAGGAGAGAAAGCAGAAACTGCCCGTCAGCTGAGGGCTCCTGTCCCCTTGTGCCAAGGCCTGCGGTGCCCAGGCCATGCTGGCTGTGCCCAGAGCTGTGCCCAGAGCTGCCCATCCCTGCTGCCTTTGGCAGCAGAGCAGGAGGGCAGGACATGTGCCCAGCCTGCAGCCAGCCACGGCACATCCAGCCCTCAGCAGCTGCCCAGAGCCGGATGCTCCTGTGCTTGCTGCCATCTCCCAAAAGCTCTGATCCCACCCTGCCAAGCACACAGGGACCCACCTCACGCCATCCATGGCTGGAAGAAAAGCTGCTCCCAAACCATGGCCTCAGCCTTCTCCAAGGGCACGGCCCATCCACGCCACAGTTGCTCCCAAGCACTTCCCCATCCACACTGGACCACCTAGAATGCTTCCTCTGTAAAAACAAACAACACATTATTGAAAAGAGATTAGAGGCAAAAAGAAAACAAGAAAAAAATTCAGAACTCTTCTCTCTGTTCTCTCTC
Organism: Fringilla coelebs; assembly: GCF_963513975.1. Lineage (NCBI taxonomy): Eukaryota > Metazoa > Chordata > Aves > Passeriformes > Fringillidae > Fringilla > Fringilla coelebs. The sequence continues at coordinate 2,732,487 of NW_028167443.1, read as the reverse complement.
TTCTCTCTGCTGCTGTGCCTTGAGGAAGGCCCAACCCCTACATGCTAGGGAAAAACCCAGCCATGGGTGAGGGAAGCCCACACTTTCTCTCCCCCTCTGCAGTGCCCCCCAAAATCATGGTGATCCCAAAGCAAACAAGGGCAGTGGAGCAGCTCAAGCCCTTCCTTGCCTGCACAGCAAAGCAGCTGTGCACAGCTTCTGGAGTCCCACCTCTGCTCCCACCATGGGCCTTTCTTTGTGTCAGGCTGGCTGCCCTAGCCCCAGCCCAGGCCACGGTGGGTGCTGGGGGCTGTTGGCAGGGCCAGGAGCCCACTCCCATTTCCTACCCACCCCAGCCCATCTCCCCAGCCCTTCCAAAAAGCAGCTGGGAAGCTGACTGGAGAATGAGTTGCATCTGCCCCAGCAAAGGGGAAACCTTTGCTTCCCAGCCAGGCTAGGCAATGCCCAAATCTGGGAGCATTTCTCTGGGTGGGGACTCATCTACAAATTCCCTGTGAGCTCTGGCTTTGAAGAAGGTGCCAGAATCAACGTCCATCACCTTCAGCTGCCGGTGGCCAGGCTGAGGAAGAGCTTGTCACCCTTGATGTCATCCTCGCTGTCTCGAGAAGCAGCAGCAGCAGCCCCACCTGGTACAGCTTCTCCAGGGGTTCCTTCTCCTTCCCTGCAGTGAGACCAGGCTCTCAGAGCTCTGCCCAGGGCCCCAGCCTTCAGGGAACCAGGACAAGCTAAACCAGCTAGGATGGCGGCCACCAGTGCTGGGCAGAGCAGCTCAGCTCCAGCACAAGGGCTGTGTGTTCCCATCCCATGAGCCCGGGGCAGTGACACAGGCAGGAAAAAAAGGTCTGGGTTCCTTTGCTTCTGATTGCCCAGGCATGTGTGGAGCTGGAACTTACCAGGGCCCTGCATCAAAGTGTGCCTGGGGCTCTCTCCCTTCTGCTATGGCAGAGGAATATCCTGCACCCAAGGATCACAGAAAAGGTCTTCTAATGTGGGTCTGTCCAAGAAGTGCACGGATAAACACCACCTGATCAGATCTTTGCACTCTGCGGAGAGAAAGCAGAAACTGCCCGTCAGCTAGAGAAGGCTCCTGTCTGCTTTGCCCCACTATTCCCATGCCCAGGCCAGTCTGGATGCGCTCAGAGCTGGGCCTGAACTTTCCCATCCATTCCCTGTTCTGGAGGAGAGCAGGACATGTGCCACCTCCTCAGCAGCTGCCAAAGCGGGATGCTCATGAGCCCGCTGCAGGCTCCCAGCACTGGTATGCCCCCCATGCCCAGAGAAGAGGATCCACCTTGAGAGAGCCTCTGTGGCAGCGAGAGCTGGCCCCAGCAGATGTTCCAGCCCCTCCTGAAAGGGTGCTCCCCGCAGACCATCTGGTGCAGCAGGATGCCCAGGGACCAGATTGTTGCTGGCTCGCCGTGGTACCAGCCAAATTTGTTCCATTCTGGGGGGCTGTATGACGGTGTTCCTATGGAATACAGATGGAGTTCAGCAGGGGGATGCTGCTGCTCCCACAGCCTGGCCCCAGCATCCCTGGGCGGGGGCTGCGGCATACAGGGTGACCGCTGCCCTCTCGCCAGCACCTGGGACTTGTGCACAAACTTGGGGTTGCAAAAGAATCCACTGGTGTCGTAAGAGGGCAGTCCTGGCTAGGCCTGACCATGAAATGCAAAGGAAAAACCCACTCTGTGCTGGCGATAAAACATGCCCTTATCCTCCCTGCCTGCATTGCCCTAAAAATATTATGAAGCCAAGGCAAACAGGGCGAGTGGAGCACTCCACGCCCTTCCTCTCACCTGTACACTGAACTGGCTGGGGCACAGGTTCTGGTCCCCCCTCTCTGCTACCCCCACCCACGGGGGTTTTTGTCGGGCTGGCTGCCCCAGCCCAGCCCCAGTCTTGGGCAGAGTGGCTGGCAAAGGCTGCCAGCAGGGCTGGAAGATGGCTCCCCACCCAGCCTCACTCTAAAGCAACTCAGCTGAAGACTCTGGCCCCTGACTGGCAGCAAAAGGGAGAATCCCCACTGCCAGAGCATCCTTGGGCTGGGAGATGTTGGACCATGAGATGCCAGCACCCGGAGCATACCCCTGTGTAGGCTCACCTGCAAAGTGAGTGTAGGCTGTGTCTTGAAGGTAGGTGCCACAGCCAAAATCGATCAGTTTGGCCTGCCCACTGGCCAGGTCAACCAGGATGTTCCCTGGTTTGATGTCGCGGTGCAGGACCCCGCAGTTGGTGCAGTGCCGCACGGCCTCCAGCACCTGGCGGAACAGCTGCCGCGCCTCCTCCTCGGGCAGGAACCCCCGTGCCCGAATGAAATGACGCAGGTCCTGACACCGCTCTGGCCGCTCCAGCACCATAGCGATATAGCTGGGGAGCTCAAGCCACTCCAGCAGCTGCACCACACCAGGGAAGCCGGTGGACACCTTGTCCAGCAGCACCACCTCCAGCGGTGCCCTGGTGCCGTCGGGCTGCGGGAGGAGCAAGATGCCATCAGGGGGGGCTGATGCCGTGCCAGGGCTGGGGAAGCCCTCACCCAGCCCGGGATGCTTTGTGCCCTGCGCTGGCCCCACGCCCGCTCCCCCTCCAGCCGTCCGGGCGGCTTCCACCCTGCCGGGCCTCGGCTCATCCCCGCCCGGCAGCCCCGGCTTCTGCCGCTGGCCCCGCTCACTCACCAGCTCGCCCCAGTGGCGGACGCGGTTCCGTGGCACCCTTTTGATGGCCACCTGCAAGCCAAGGGGAGCAGCGGGATGAGCTCACCGTCCGCCCTGCACAGCCCCAGCCCCGTCCTCCTCCTCCGCCCGCCGCCGGCCCCACCATTCACCTTGGCGCCGTCCGAGAGCCGCGTGGCCGCGAAGACGCTGCCGAAGCCTCCGCGCCCCAGCAGCGAACCCAACCGGTAGCGCTCCTGCAGGGCCTCCTGCGCCTTCCCTGCGGGCGGGACGCGGCTGTCAGCGCTCGGCCCGGGGCCAGCAACGGCCCCCGAGCGCCCCTCACCCGCCCCGGGCCGGCCATGCCCAGGCGTTCGCTCTTCGGAACGCGGCACGGGAGGCTCGGGGCCGGCGGCCGCGCTGCCGAACGGCGGAGCTCGGGCCGGGGAAGCCGCAGCGGAGGCGGCGGGAGCGGCCGCGCCGTGTGGGTCCCCCGCGAGCCCCGGGAGGAGCCGAGGCCGGGGCCGGGGCCGGGGCCGGGACCGGGACCGGGACCGGGACCGGGACCGGGACCGGGACCGGGACCGGGACCGGGACCGGGACCGGGGCCGGGGCTGAGGCCGGGGCCGGGGCTGAGGCCGGGGCCGGGGCCGGGGCCGGAGTTGGGGTCGGGTCCGGGGCCGGGCTCGGGCCAGGCGGAGGCAAAGGGAGGCGATGCCGCCCCAGCCCCAGGCACTGATGCCCGCCCAGCAGCGCCACCGCCAGCACGGCCAGAGCCGGGCGGAGGCGAGACCGCGGCGGGACGCCCGGGGCCGGGCACGGCGCAGCCCCGCCCGGGGCCGGGGGCGGGCCGGGGGCATGGCCCGGCCCAGCACGGGGAGAGGGAGGCGGGGGGAGGACAGGGAGGCCGGGAAACGGACCCCGAGAAAAGGGCGCCCGACAGTGGGAAAGGGAGAGAAAGAGAAAGGGAAAGAGAAAGAGAAAGAAGAGAAAGATAATCTCTTATTGCTGCCGCTGTCGCCGCTGCTGCCGCCGCCGCCGCTGCCGCCGCTGCTGCTGCTGCTGCTGCCGCCGCTGCCGCTGCTGCAACTGAAGCACCGGGGCCGTTCGTCCCCGTGTCCGTTCCCCGCTCGCCCCACGAGCCCCACGGCCGAGCCCCGCGCGCCCCGGGGACAGCCCCTGAGTCTGTCCAAACACGGGAACTTTGCAGCGTTGAGCCCAGATGCAGAGCCCTGACTCCTGCACGCTGGCAGAGCAATCCTCTCGCTTGCTGCTGTGCATTGTCCTTGCTGAGGGTCAAACACTGTCGGGACACCTTCCCTTGGTGTAAGGATTCCTACCTGACCCCAGCGCTGCACTTACATCTCCAGTGTTGCTTTCCAGTAAAAACAGGGGAAGGAAAAGGGTGTGTGGCCCATAGTATTTTAGGGTGTCTAAAAGTGACTAAGTCACCGGACTTAGAGGTGAGGTGCATTTGGAATAAATGGGATGCAGAAGTAGTGCAATATAGAAACGGGAAGCATAGAAATAAATAGAGGAAAACATCTAGGATTGTCTCTTTCATTTTCATTTCACTACTGGAAAGCTGTTTCAGTTTTCCAGGAATCTTCTCCTCTCTGCTCTTCTGAATAACCTCTTGTGGAGAACAAGGTCGAGCTTCTGTCACAAGATTTGCCACCAGCTGCAGCTTCTTTTGGCTTTCCACACTGCACTGTGTGTGCAGCAGGACTTTTGCAGCAAAGCAGGACAAATGTTTGGAGAACTTTACATGTCCTTTCTATTCCTGGCTGTCTGGGGAGGTGTGCCACTGGTGAAGTTTTCATTGTGACTGCTTGTGCTGCTTTAGGGCAAATTTAGGGAGGAAACCTCCAAAAGGGGTCAGTCTAGAAAGCAAGTTCAAGTGGCTCCTCCCCCTACTAGTTCAGGAAAAGACTTCCCTGGAGAAAAGAGGAAAAAACCAGTTTATTTAACACGTAAAGTATTCACAAGCATGAAAAATGAATAATATTAAAAAAAAAACCTCTCACAGCTCTGAAGAGATGGCAAATTCAGCAAGTCCTTTTTGTGGGTTGTAGTTGGCTCACTCGGTCTCTTCTAAGTCCCTCTGGCACTGGAATGCAGCGTCCAAGACCTTGGTGGGGCACAGGTGTGAGCTGCTGGTGTTTTTCTGGGTTTTCAGTCCAGAGCAGGTTTAAAGAGTTCCAAGAAAAAGCAAAGTCACAGTCCAAGGAACTTCTCTCCATGAGCTAGCTAAAAACCAAATTGCTAGACCTGGGCTGTGGAGGCACTGGGAAATTTCCAAATATGGGCACTGGCAGTCCCAGCAAACACCAGATCTGGATGTGCTGGAGCCAGAACCTGGAAATTTCCAAATTTTGCCTTTCTGTGCCAGCAAATCACTGGACTTGGGCTGTGCTGGTACCAGGAAGTCTTCAGATCTGAGCTCTGGCGCTGCCAGCAAACACCAGATCTGGGTCGTGTCATTGCCAGTGACAGAAATCTGCCAGATTTGGGCTCTGCTGGCACCAGGAATTTTCCAAATCTGGGCACTGGTGTAGCAAACAGAAGATGTGGGTGGTGTCACACCCAGTCACAGGAAGTATCGGGTTTTGGATTTCTGTGCCAGCAAATTGCTGGACATGGGCAGTGCCAGAATAGAGAAGTTTCCAGATCTGGGCACTGGCAATGCCAGCAAACAGCCCAATTCAGGCTCCAGGCTCCAGGAAGGACTGGATCTGCACCCCTGTTTTCCTTCCTTCTTTCCTTCCTTCGTTCCTTCCTTCCGGGGGTCCTGCTGCCAGCAAACACCAGATTGAGCGGTGCTGTCAATGGAAAATTGCCAGGTTTTAGCTTTCTTTGCCAGCAAATTGCTGGACATGGGCAGTGCTAGAACAGGGAAATTTCTGGATCTGGACACTTGCGCAGCAAACACCGGATCCAAGTGATGCTGGTGGCAGCACCGGGAAGCTGCCAAGTTTTGGCTTTCTTTTCCAGAAAATTGCTGCATTTGGGTTGTGCTGGCACCAGGAAATTGCCAGATGTGGGCACTGGTGGTGGCAGCAAACACCAGATCTGGGCGGTGCCAGACCCAGTAATGCTGGACATGAATTTGTAGAGACTTTTTAAGGTTTGATAGAAGGTTTATATAGTATGTATACAAGTACATTTACAAGAAGGTTCATATAGAACTTACAAGTACCAATGTCGGAACTCAGGACATCCCTTTGGGAGTCCGGAGTTGCCGGGACCCCTGCCAGGGGACTCAGAGACCCTGGCACACAGCCCAGAACACCAGTGGTTCAATTATGAACCATGGAGCAAATTGCCAGCTTTACATGAAGATCTAAAAGCCACAGCAGTTTAAGTAGTGTAATAATAGAATTATCACAAGGTGTATATGAAGGTTTTGGGATTTTTAGTATGGGGATTTTAGGGACAAGATGGAGGGACTTGGGCATGTCTAGCCTTTCTTCTTCTTCTTCTCTAGCTCCATCTTCTGTGGTGATGTTGGCACTTTTAGATTGGTTTAGAGTAGAAGCTCACTGTCTAACATAGGTGATAGGCATTGGAAAAAAAATTGTAAACATGTTATACATAGTTTTTAGCATATAAAGATAACACCACCCTGGGGGCAGGCAGAGTGCCTGGAACTGTCCTGCTGAGCGGACCTTGGCAGGACAGGAGAAAGAATTTTATAGATAAGATACAATAAACAACCTTGAGACCGAGAAATGAAGAGCCCTGACTCCTTCTTCAAACACCGGGCTGGGAAAAGAGACTTTCCAACTTTTCTCGGGGTCACTCTGACAAGCTAGTGACCCTGATACATACCAGGAATTCAGATTCCTGTGCCAGAAAATTGCTGCACTTGGGCTGTGCCAGAATAGGGAAATATCCAGATGTGGGAACTGGCAGTGCCAGCAAACACATTTCAGGAAGGATTGGATCTGGACCCCTCCCTCCTTCCCTCCACAAGGTGTCAGAGTGGCTGGACAGCAGCCAGGCAGAAAAGGACCTTCAGGGACAGATGGACAGCAGGTTGGACATCAGCCAGCAGTGAGCCCAGGTGGCCAAGAAGGCCAATGGCTCCGTGCCTGGATCAGGAATGGTGTGGCCAGGAGGAACAGAGCAGTGATTCTTCCCCAGTGCTCAGCACTGCTCGGGCAGCACCTCGAGTGGTGTGTCCAGTTCTGGGCCCCCAATTTGGAAGGACATGGACGGGCTGTGCAGGGTGCAGAGGTTCAGGGACATCACACCATAACCCAAATGATGTGCAATGTGCAGCTCTCTGCCAGCACCAGCCCAGGGACCCCTCCAGCCCCGGGGCTTGGGGCACTGTCAGCACCTGCAGCTCCAGCCAGGGCTTCTGCTGGCCCTGACAGCAACACCCAAAGTGGGGCTGATCCCGAGGGAGCAGCAGCAGGGCCTGGATCTGATCCCTGACTCTGGGCCAGGGCGGCACAAATGACCCCACAGCATCAGCAGCAGCAGATGGAGCTGACTTTGAGCACAGCCCCTGCCCCTCTTCCCTGCCGTGTGCAGCGGTGTCACAGCAGCCGGAGGCACCTGGGAGCCCCCAGTGCCAGCAGGGACTTGAGATGGCAGCCCTGGGCTCCTGGAGGTTGTGCAGGGAACGGAGCTGGGGACTCCCTGTCCATGTGGAGCTTACAGATGGAAAAGGCTGCTGTTCCCAGGCAGCTCCAAGGGCACAGAAAGGAGGGTCTGGAGCACTGGATCTGCGCCAGCCCCACAGTCCTGGGCAGCAGGCAGCGAGCCCTGGGGGAACAGAGGGCACAGCAAGAGGGACAGAAGCAGGCAAGGTCAGAGACTGGAGAGAGCCAGGCCCGGGAGCAGGAACAGCTGCTCCATTGCACTCTTGGAGAAAACTCTTGGCTGGTTCAAAGCACTGAAAGGCGTGAGGGGCAGAGAGGAGGCCACAGCAAACAATGCTCCTGTTTGCACAGCCTCCCCTCTCCGTGTCCCAGCAGGAATTGGATGGACTGTATTGGTCTCTGCGAGTCGTCTCGTTCAGCATGAGCAGCTCAGCACCAGGAGCTGAAGGAGCTGAAGCCTCAGGCCACAGGAGCTGGGCAAGAGGGAACTTTCTGAGCAAAGTCATGCTGCTAAAACAGACCCAGCTGAATGCAGCGGATATAATCATGGAATCACAGAATCCTTTCAGTTGGAAAAGACCTCTGAGCTCACCCAGTGCAGCCGGTCAGCCAGCAGTGCCAAGGCCAGCACTAAACCACGTCCCTGAAGTGCCAAGGCCTGGACAAGAGCCCTGAGTGAGGCCTGGACAGCAGCCCTGAGCCAAAGGTGCCTCTGGATGAACCTTCCAGCCAAAGGTTATCTTTGTATCTGCTCCCTAATGGAATGTGCATGGTCATTAGCACTGTGATAGATGTAGGCACTCCTTAGTGAAACATGTATTGACCTTTGTGTATTTAGAAGGCAGACAAGGCCATGGAATCTGACATCTGGCCTTGTTTGGGGCTGAAGGATCAAAGTCAGCTGCCTTGGTTCCTCCTTGAGCCCTGGCCAGGCTTTGGGAGGGAGCCAAGAGGAGGATGAACCCAGATGTTCCCGCACTGGAAGTGCTGTCAGTTTGTTCATTCAGCACTGTCAGAGCTGGGCCCTCTCCCAGCGGGGTTGGAGCCTCACCTGTGGCTGGAGGCACCTGCAGGAATTCCCAGTGCCCAGGAGTGGCTCTGCAGCCCTGGGCTGTGACAGCTTCCCCCAGCTGCTGGGTGGATCTGGGGCATGGTAAAGGCTGAGGGTAAAGGCTGCTGATCTTTGTTAATCCCTGCAGGCAATATTTGGTGGGGATGGTTGGGTGCATTGCTGAGCTGCTCCTTTTGTGATTCTTTGCTGCTTTGAACTGCAGTAAATGACACTGATTCCTTCAGTTGGAGTCTGTGTCTTTGGTGCTGACCCTGCCCACTGGTAAAACAAAACTGGCACAGTCTGGTCAGATGACAACAAAATGTCCCTTGTTCAGTGTAAATGTGAGGAATCAGTCCCATCAGGAATTTCCAGATGGGAAGCCCTTCCCTGGAGTTCCCTGGCTCTGGAATGGGCTGAGGTTGGAGCACCGTGGGAACAGTGGGGCAGTCGGTTAAAAGAAGCTTCACCCCTGGATGTCTTCAAATGCATCCAAAAATTGCATGTGGAAAAGGAAAAGAGCTTGTGGGTTTGGGCACACACAGATGAATTTGTTAAGAGTACACTGGAAACAGAAGGAACAATTATTGTTGGAATGCTCCCACATGGAGCAACAGAAGAAGGTCTTAATGTTGAGCTCAGAGACATTTCTGCAAGTGAAATATTAATATAACCAATGATCATATATGTATTTATACTATAATAAGACCTTAGAATATCTATTTCTATATGTATATTTATACAATTTTTTTGTATATATATATTTTTATATATCTATGTCTATATTTCTATATCACTGTCTACATATAAAATAATAACAATGTGAAATAGTGCTGACATTACTTATTTTGAAGCTTTGGCTGCTCAGGGATGTAACACTAAATACCCTACAGAACAGGATTGGCCAGGACCCTAATGTCAGTGGTGGGCTTTGTGAGATTGCATACAATGAAAAAAGGAGGAAGGGATGAAATTGGCTATTTTTACAGGATTTGCTGGTACTGTGCTGCAGAGTGCTTTGTCTGTTCCTGTGAAAAATACAGTGATTAAGGCTGCAAGGTTTTTCATGTCCCAGACTATCCACAGGCTGCAGGATTAGCTGAACAGGTGAAGGGGTTGTTAAAAGAGCAGTTGAAAGAATGAGGAGATGGGAACCTGTGCCCATGGAGAACCCATCTCCCTGATGTGCTCCATGCCCTTAACACTGGCCCACTGGGGAAATGGAAACCCCCTGGCTGTGCACAGCTGCACCCAATTTACAGTAATGAGCAAAATCAATTATCAGAAGAAATAAGAAGTGATGCTGTTAAAATGTCCAATAGCACATCCCAGGAGCTCCAACAAACACAAATGGGGCTCTGCAGAACTGCACAGCCTTGGATTATCTGCTTGCTGGCCAGAGAGGAGCCTGGGCTATTCTAGGACAGGAATGTTGCAAGAATGTCTGTTAGTGCTGGGTTTGAAGTCCAACAATCAGGAATCACCTGGATAGAAATATCAGTAGAGTGGAGGCAGAAAGAAGAAGATTCTTTATGGTGGGATTGGCTCCCAAATTGGAGGCTGCTGTGAAATGCATTCATGGCAGTCACTGTAATCATTGCAGTGTGAGCACTTGGGGGGTTGTGATTCCATGTTCGAGTTGCTTTGACACCTTGTGCTGGAAATGGAGTACTGAGACTTGTCTAAAAATGAGACACAGTCTCAAGAAAAAAAGGGGCATTTGATAAAGAACAGAGAATAGCAACTAATTAGGGCTGTATTTAAAGGAATGTGAATTATAGCTCTGAGTAATGAACTTGAAAAGCACTTAATTGAAGAACAAGAGGTGATGCCTTTGTGCCTAATACCCAAATCTAAACTCTGTTATCCAAAGAATTGTTATGAAGGTTGCAGTTCATCTGTAGGTCAAAGCACTGATTGAAGTACTGAGGCCTCACCACGCCCTGACTGAGGCCTGAACAGCAGGACCTGAGGCAAAGCTGAGCTCCAGATGAACCTTCCAACCAAAGGTTATATTTGTATCTGCTCATTAATGAATCATTATCAGAAATATGATCTCTGTATGTGTTCATTGGTGAAATATGGATTTACCTTCCTGTGTCTGGAAACCAGACCAGGCCCCATTTGTTTGGGGCTGTAGGATCAAAGTCACCTCCCTTGGTTCCTCCTTGAGCCCTGGCCAGGCTTTGGGAGAAGCCAATCAGGAGAATGACACCAGGTGTTCCCACACTAGCATTGATGTCAGCTTGTTTGTTTAACGCTGTAAAAGCTGGGCCCTCTCACAGCGAGGTTGGAGCCTCATTGTCTGCAAAGGTGGAGGCACCTGCAGGAATTCCCAGTGTCCAGGAGTGGTTCTGCAGTCCTTGGCTGTGAAAAGGGTTAAAAGCACTGTGCCTAGGCATACTTGGGCAGGAATAAGAGACACTGCACCCAATATGGAAGCTTGCAAAAATTCAGCCACAAGCTCAAGACACAGGATGAAACTTGGCAAGAACTAGGGAACAAAACTGGCAGAAATGAAGGGCAGAGCTTGCTAAAACCAGTGAGGAAATTGCTGAAACAGCCAACAAGAGACTGCCCATGCCTAGAGGAGAAAGGTGAAAAGGGCACGGTGATGAAGACGTCCAGCCTTCATCAGGAGACCCCCGAGGAAGACGCGGAGCCTTCCTCAGTGCCAGCACCAGTGTGCACTGCGCCTGTGCCTTGCATATGCTAATGAGAGTAATGAGCACTGAGAGATCGTTTGCATAACCACACCTTTTCTAAGGCACACCATGAATATGCACAGAGTATAACCATCCATTGCAATCTGCTGTGTGCCCGTGTGGGCTGTTAGGAGGAGATATCCCCGCGCACCCGGCGCTGAATAAAGCAAATCCCCCTCCCTGGGCTTTGTCTCGGAAGTGTCTCTGGGCCCGTTTGGGGCCATTCACGTCCAGGGGGTTCTGTCAAGTCACAATGGGACCTTGGTGCCACCTTGTTCCACAGCCTCACAATGCTCTCCTGCTGCCATGAGGTCCCTCCCTCTGTGACACACTGCAGCCCTGGCTCCATGAGGGTCTCTGGGGTGCCATGGTGCACGCCTTTTTCCCATCTGAGCCTTGCTTCCATGGGTTCCATGGACTGACAGTGGCCCTCTGCATTCCATGGGCCCAGCTAGATTACAGCAGAGCCTGGCTTTCATCAGGTTCTGATACCTGTTCTGCCAGCTGACAGGGGTGATTTAAAGAGCACAGAAACGAATGGGAAGAATGGTCTTATTTTACTGTGAGTGTTAAGGCAACACAAAAGTAAAATTCTACATTCAATACAACTACGTGCTTGGCTTTATCAACAAGGAAAAAGAAGCAAGGTAATGCACCTAATCATTATTATAGGAGAGAAAGAATAGGGATTGAGAAAGACACATCCCCAATTGCCTAAATACTTTACCATCATCCAGAGTCTGCAGTCACTGGGGAGCCCCATTTCACAGCAAGGACCTGGAGAACTCTTCCAAGCCCTTGGGAAAATCCCACGTACTGCATCCACCTGTAGATGAGGTCTCCAAATTTGCTCCAAAAGTGGGTTCAGCTTTTATAGGCCCAATTCAGCAAGTTAAAGTGACTTCATGATATTTTCAGCACAAAAAGTCCTGGGTCTCATGGCACTTTTCCTGGCCAGGAGAAGCCACGGCTTGGACAGAGCCCAGTCCTTGGTTTGGAGGGTTCCCCTCTAAAATATCCTACAAGCCTCTATTCACATCAGTTGGGAAAATTTCTTAGAATGATACATTTCTTGCAGGTAACTACACAAGAGTATGTGAAAGTTTCCAAAGCAGCTGGTTTGGTGTTAAACAGCTGGCAGAAGCACCTTGGCCATCTATTTTTAGCTAACTAAAACTGATGGTGTCAGTCACATAATGCCCAGGGTTTGTCCTGTAAGTCATCTCTGGCTGAGGGCTGCCACTCAGGCCTGAGCACATCAGAAGCTGAAGTGACCACAACTGGGAATGGCAAAAACTCCCCCCTGGGACTGGCCCAGAGGCCCTGGGACTCCCTGGCATGGATCACCTCAGGAGGCAGTATTTCAGGGAGCCCAAAGGACTTTTGGGAGAGCTGCTGTGCAGACAGAGGGAATTGCACAGCTGGATCCCTTGCCTGGGCTCCCAGAGGACCCTTCTGCTGTGGGGCTGCTGAGGGTGGAGGAACAGCAGGTACCCATGGCGACCCCAAAACAGGGCCCCATTGGCAACACGGCCCCGACCGGGACTGCGGGACCCCATCCCTGGGATGGGTCAGGAGCTGCAGAGCTGGGAGTGCTCAGCCAGACCCGCTGAGCCTTCAGCAGCCCCACACGGCCAGAGCGTGAGCCCAGTGCGGAGTGGCCACTGACAGGGACTGTGGGGCCTGAACCAAGTCCCAGCCCCACTGAGAGCGGCTGTGCCGGACATGCTGCAACTCCAGGAGCAGCTGAGCCCCAGGCAGCCAAGTGGTGCCACCATGGACGTTCCTTTCTTCCCCCTCAGAAAGGACACTGGGAAGCTGGGGAAGTGTCAAGGAAAGGAGTAGGGATGGTGGGAGCTGTGGAACAGCGCTAACATGAGAAACCCAAACTCTTCTGAGAAAGGAGGGCAGAAATCCCTGGTGTCCAGCATCCTGCCAGAGAAATCCATTTCCAGAATTACCCACATAAAACCATCCTCCAGTTCTCTGGATTGTGCTGCTCCTGACCCACTAAAACTATTCCCCCAGAGTAAAGCTCTGAAGTGGGATTGATGGAGGAAAGCTGAGCCCTGAGCCATGCCAGGGTCAGTGCCAGGAGCATCCCCTGGCGCTGTTTAACAGCAGCTCTGCAGGACCTGGGGATGCAAACAGGACAAACCTGAGCATCTCCCACCATCAGATACCTCAGAGCTTACACAGCAACATGGCCGTGGCTCTCCCAAACTGGATTCAGGAATGGCATAGCTACTGCAGCCATTGGATCCTGGTCTGCCCAGATCCCTTTGGGACTCCTGCTTTTGGTGTCTCTGTTCTCCTCTCCCTGCCCCAAGGAGGCTCCTCTCTCCCTTCTCCCTGCCCTGACAAGAGAGTCACACAAATAATGACATGGGATTTCCAGGTGCTGAGGGGTTGTAGAAGGAGCCTTCTCCAGGTCTGGCCTGTTTCCAAAACCCACACAGTCTCCTACAACCAGGAACCACCTTGTTCACCCTCTCCAAGGGTGTCAAGCTCAGGAAGGGATTCCTGACACCCTGTCCAGCCAGGAGAGCTCCTGTGTCTCCATATCAGGGGATAAAACCAAACACAGGAACCCTGGGGGGACTGTGATTGTGGCATGGGGACATCTGCATTTATTTCCCAGTGACAAACAAAAACATGGAATGGTGCCAGAGCTTGTTTTGATCTACATCAACCTTTGATAAACGTCCCTCGTCCTGACAGCGACTCCTCTGCAGCTTCTCTGGGAGATCTCCTGGGCCGAGCCCAGTAAGAGGAAATTGCAGTGGTGCTGACGTGCTCGAGGGGGCCCATTTCAATGCTCTGCTGAAGTCCAAGGACATTGTGTTTCCCCAAGGAACAACATTCCTTTCTGGCACTCACTGCCCTTGAGGGACATTATTTAGTTGCTGCCCTTGGGTGAGTTCCAGCTGCAGGGAGAGGGAGGAGGAGATGATCCCACCCATGGCTGCTGCTGGGTCCAGACATTTGATGAGATAAAGCTGAGACAGAGCTTCAGCATCTCTCCCAAAATCACAGAATGGCTTGGATTGGAAGAGACCCTAAAATTCATCTCGTTCCACCCCCTGCTAAGAGCAGGGACACCTTGCACTATCCCAGGCTGCTCCAAGCCCCATCCAACCTGGCATTAGACACAGCCAGAGATCCAGGGGCAGCCACAGCTTCTCTGGGCAAGCTCTGATCTCTGCCCAGGTGAGCAGGGACAGGACCCAAGGGAACAGCTGGAGCTGAGCCAGGGCAGGACTGGGCTGGGAATCAGCAAAAGCTTCTTTCCCCAGAGGGGGCTCAGGCACTGGCCAGGCTCCTCAGGGAATGGGCACAGCCCCAAGACTGCTGGAGCTCCAGAGCCCTTTGGACACCGCTCCCAGGGCTGCACAGGCTGCGATTGTTGGGGGGTGTGTGCAGGGCCAGGGGCTGGACTGGCTGATCCCAATGGGCCCCTGCAAGACCAGCCACTCCTGCAATTCTCACGCTTTGGCTCAGCCTTTGTGTCCCATCGAGGCACTGGCAGAGCTGCTGGGGACAGGGCAGGAGCAGTGACAGCCCCACAATTCCCCAGTGTGTGACACCCCAGCTGTGACAGCCCCAGCATTCCCCTGTGTGTGACACCCCAGCGGTGACAGCCCCAGCATTGCCCTGTCTGTGACACCCCAGCAGTGACAGCCCCAGTGTTTCCCTGCGTGTGACACCCCAGCGGTGACAGCCCCAGCGTTCCCTCCCTGCAGTCGCTCCAAGGGAAGCGTCCAGAGCCGTGTCCAGTCCATGGAACTGAGCAGCCACTGCCTACCCCGGCCTGGGCTGATGTGGATTCCTCTGCACACAGCTCGGGGAAGGTCCCCCTGGCCACCTGCACAGTGCCACAGACAAGTGTCAGAGACAGTGACAGGGCTCTGCCCACAGCTGACAGGGTGTCACGGGTTGACCCTGGCACAGTGCCAGCGCCCCCATGAAAGGTGGATTTCCAAAATGGTTACCGTGAGATGTGACCCAGGAACAGAACAAAACAGGCTCCAACTTGGGAATGGAGGGAAAAAAAGACAACATTTTATTAATCTACATAGACACAAAAGGGGAAAAGGGAAAAACTACACACAACAATCCACAATAGAACATCTTCAAAAACACTTCTCCTCCCCCCACCTCTCCAAACAAACAAATCCCCTCTAACACATCAATTCTCAGTCCAATACCCTCCTTCTCACACACTCTCCCCAGTTCATCAGGAGAGAGGAGTCTTCCTCTCACACCATGGGCCTCCCCAGGAAAACACTGTAAAGTCCCCAGTGCTTCCACGTCACACACTGCAGCCGCCCGAAGAAAATCTGTAGTGGTGACCATCTTCCTTCCATGTCCAGCGCTCTCACCACTGTCCATGGATCCAAACTGCTCCTTAGGTCCTTTTAAGAATGCTTTGCCCAGTTCCAAGAAGTGGCCGCCTCTCACCATTTGGGACACCTGTCCCCCCCATATTCTCTCCCCTGGGGCCTGGGGTTCTCAGGAACAGAGATCCTTCGCTGGAGGCAGAGGGCTCCACCACACCCTCCCCCTCAGTCTCTGTTCTCTCCGCTTCTCCTCGCGGCCTTGTCACTCCTGGCTTCTAGCCAACCGCCTCCCCCAAGGAGCAGTCTCTGTATTATCAGAAGAACTTGGTTTCGCCCATGGCTGTGTAAGAGAAAAGTCCAGCCAAAGCCACTCCACTCATCTCCTCCACCTAGGGCACTCTCATCTGCAAGCATTCCTTCACCTAGTCAAACTTCTTCTTCTTTCCCATCCTCTTTCCCCTCTCACTCCTCAGCTGGGGAGGATCAGTGTTTTTACAGCTTCCAAAAAATTCAAAAAAAGGTTAAAAGCTCGGCCCGGTCTGCTGGCAGCTGGGCACCTGCCGCCCCCCCCCACTTTCTCCTCCTGGCTGTGCTCCCAGCACAAGATAACAAATTTCAGCCTGCACAGTCTCTATCATCCTCTCTCCCAGGGGGGCTGCCCAAACCATCCCAGGACTCCTCCACCCCTGCACCTTGCCGGGGCTCCGGCCTCCCTTCTCAGGCCGCATGGCCTCCCCTCCCCCGCCCAGACGCAGCTGGGCAGGGGAGAGGTCCGAGCAACTCACCGGCCGGACTCCAAAGAGGAAGGTCTTCTCTAAATCCTCTGCTTTTTAACCCACTGAGTGTGTTCTCGGAGGCGTACCCAAGTCCTCAGTGGCCACACCAAATGCCAATTTCACATCTGGCCACTGATTGGTTTGACCATAACTTTCCAAAAAAAAACCTCACTTCCGGGTCAAACCATGACACATGGGGAAGACATGGGAAGGTGGGATGGGAAACCCACTTGTGTCCTGGCAGCACAGGTAGGTCAACTCAAGGAGGGAAACACTAATCAAGGGAACTCCAGTAAAGTGAAGGTAGCCTCAACCTCCCATGCAGCTGAGTATGATCTGTCACATCCCCTCAAAAGTACCTTTTCCATGTATGCCCAGGAAAGAAATAATAACCAGGGTTAGATGGGCCCTGCCTCTTACCAGGGACAGGCACAGGAAAACTGGATCTTCTGGATGATGTGAATCCGATGGCCTGGAACATCAGAACCGCAAAAATACAATGCCTTTGTTGATACTGGTGCGCAGTGTACCCTGATACCATTGGGACATGTGGGGGCAGAACCTGTTTCCATTGCCAGGGTGACAGGGGGATCACAGCAACTGGCCCTGTTGGAAGCTGAGGTGAGCCTGACTGGGAAAGAGTGGCAGAAACATCCTATTGTGAGTGGCCCAGAGGCCCTGTGTGTTCTGGACATAGACTTCCTCTGGAAAAGCTACTACAAAGACCCAAAGGGACTCAGATGGGCTTTTGGCATAGCTGCTATGGAGGCAGAAAACATTAAGCAGTTGAACACTTTGCCTGCACTGTCAGAAAACCCATCTGCAGTAGAACTCCTGAATGTGGAAGAGCAACAGGTGCCAATTGCCACCTCGACCGTGCACCGCTGGCAGTATCGGACGAATCGAGATGCCGTGATCCCCATCCACAAAATGATCCATGAACTGGAGAGCCAAGGGGTGGTCAGCAAAACCCACTCACCCTTCAACAGACCCATCTGGCCTGTGCGCCAGTCTGACAGAGAATGGAGATTGACTGTGGACTGCTGTGGCTTGAACAAAGTGACTCCACCGCTGAGCGCTGCTGTGCTGGACATGCTGGAACTCCAGTACGAGCTGGAGTCCAAGGCAGCGAAGTGGTACACCACTGTTGACATTGCTAACATGTTTTCCTCCATTCCTCTGGAAGCAGAGTACAGGCCTCAGTTTGCTTTCACCTGGAGGGGCAGGTAATACATGTATAACCGACTGCCCCAGGGGTGGAAGCACAGCCCCACCATCTGCCATGAACTGATCCAGAGTGCTCTGGAAAAGGGTGAGGCTCCAGAACACCTGCAGTACATCAATGACATTATTGCGTGAGGGAACATGGAAGTATTTGAGAAGGGAAAGAGAATCATCCAGCTTCTGCTAGAAGCCAGTTGCACCATCAAGAAGAGCAAAGGCAAGGGACCTGCCCAAGAGATCCAGTTCCTGGTGCTGGCACAGCCCAAATCCACTGATTTTCTGGCACAGAAAGACAAAATTTGGAAATTTCCAGGTTCTGGCTCCAGCACCATCCAGATCTGGAGTTTGCTGGGACCGCCAGTGCCCAGATTTGGAAATTTTCCAGTGCCTCCACAGCCTAGGTCTAGCAATTTGGTCTTAGCTAGTTTAGGCAGAGAAGTTCCTTGGACTGTGACTTTCCTTTTTCTTGGAACTGTTTAAACCTGCTCTGGACTGAAAACCCAGGAAAACATCGGCAGCTCATACCTGTGGCCCACTGAGGTCTGGGACGCTGCATTCCAGTGCCAGAGGGACTTAGAAGAGACCAAGTGAGCCAACTACAACCCACAAAAAGAACTTTCTGAATTTGCCATCTCTTCTACACTGTGAGAGGTTTTATTTAATATTATTCATTTTTCATGCTTGTGAATACTTTACTTGTCAAATAAACCGGTTTTTCCCTTTTCTCCAGAGAGGTCTTTTCCTGAACTAGTAGGGGGAGGGGCCACATGAACTTGCTTTCTAGACTGACCCCTTTTGGAAGTTTCCTCCCTAAATTTGCCCTCAAGCAGCACAAACAGTCACAATGAAAACTTCACCAGTGGCACAACTCCCCAGCCAGCCAGGAAAAGAAAGGACATGTAAAGTTGTCCAAACATTTGTCCTGCTTTGCTGCAAAAGTCCTGCTGCACACACAGTGCAGTGTGGAAAGCCAAGAGAAGCTGCAGCTGGTGGCAAATCTTGTGACAGAAGCTCGACCTTGTTCTCCACAAGACGTTCTTGAGAAGAGCAGACAGGAGAAGATTCCTGGAAAACTGAAACAGCTTTCCAGAAGTGAAATGAAAATGAAAGAGACAATCCTAGATGTTTTCCTCTATTTATTTCTATGCTCCCTGTTTCTATATTGCACTACTTCTCCATCCCATTTATTCCAAATGCACCTCACCTCTAAGTCCAGTGACTTAGTGAGTTTTAGACACCCTAAAATACCATGGGCCACACACCCTTTTCCTTCCCCTGTTTTTACTGGAAAGCAACACTGGAGATGTAAGTGCAGTGCTGGGGTCAGGCAGGAATCCTACACCAAGGGAAGGTGCCCCGACAGTGTTTGACCCTCAGCAAGGACAATGCACAGCAGCAAGCGAGGGAATTGCTCTGCCAGCGTGCAGGAGTCAGGGCTCTGCATCTGGGCTCAACGCTGCAAAGTTCCCGTGTTTGGACAGACTCAGGGGCTGTCCCCGGGGCGCGCGTGGCTCGGCCGTGGGGCTCGTGGGGCGAGCGGGGAACGGAAACGGGGACGAACGGCCCCGGTGCTTCAGTTGCAGCGGCAGCAGCAGCGGCAGCGGTGGCAGCAGCAGCGGCAGCGGCAGCAGAAAGAGATTATCTTTCTCTTCCTTCTCTTTCTCTTTCTCTTTCTCTTTCTCTTTCTCTTTCTCTTTCTCTTTCTCTTTCTCTTTCTCTTTCTCTTTCCCTTTCTCTTTCTCTCCCTTCCCCACTGTCGGACGCCCTTTTCTCGGGCTCCGTTCCCCGGCCTCCCTCTCGTCCCCCCGCCTCCCTCTCCCCTTGCTGGGCCGGACCATGCCCCCGGCCCGCCCCCGGCCCCGGGCGGGGCTGCGCCGTGCCCGGCCCCGGGCGTCCCGCCGCGGTCTCGCCTCCGCCCGGCTCTGGCCGTGCTGGCGGTGGCGCTGCTGGGCGGGCATCAGTGCCTGGGGCTGGGGCGGCATTGCCGCCCTTTGCCTCCGCCTGGCCCGAGTCCGGCCCTGGCCCCGACCCCGGCCCCGGCCTCAGCCCCGACCCCGGCCCCGGCTCCTCCCGGGGCCCGCGGAGGACCCACGCGGCGCGGCCGCTCCCGCCGCCTCCGCTGCGGCTTCCCCGGCCCGAGCTCCGCCGCTCGGCAGCGCAGCCGCCGGCCCCGAGCCTCCCGTGCCGCGTTCCAGGGAGCGAACGCCTGGGCATGGCCGGCCCGGGGCGGGTGAGGGGCGCTCGGGGGCCGTTGCTGGCCCCGGGCCGAGCGCTGACAGCCGCGTCCCGCCCGCAGGGAAGGCGCAGGAGGCCCTGCAGGAGCGGTACCGGCTGGGTTCGCTGCTGGGGCGCGGCGGCTTCGGCAGCGTCTTCGCGGCCACGCGGCTCTCGGACGGCGCCCCGGTGAGTGGCGGGGCCGGCGGCGGGCGGTGGAGGAGGAGGAGGAGGATGGGGCTGGGGCTGGGCAGGGTGGACGGCGAGCTCATCCCACTGCTCCCCTTGGCTTGCAGGTGGTCATGAAAAGGGTGCCATGGAACCGCGTCCGGCACTGGGGCGAGCTGGTGAGTGAGGGGAGCCAGCGGCAGAAGCCGCGGCTGCTGGCGGGGATGAGCCGAGGCCCGGCAGGGTGAAAGCCGCCAGGACGACTCTAGGGGGAGCGGGCGTGGGGCCAGCGCAGGGCGCAGAGCATCCCGGGCTGGGTGAGGGCTTCCCCAGGCCTGGCACGGCATCGGCCCCCACTGACGGCATCGTGCTCCTCCCGCAGCCTGACGGCACCAGCGCACCGCTGGAGGTGGTGCTGCTGGACAAGGTGTCCACCGGCTTCCCAGGTGTGGTGCAGCTGCTGGAGTGGCTGGAGCTCCCCAGCTGTATTGTGATGGTGCTGGAGCGGCCAGAGCGGTGTCAGGACCTGCGGCGTTTCATTCAGGCCAGGGGGTTCCTGGCCGAGGAGGAGGCGCGGGAGCTGTTCCGCCAGGTGCTGGAGGCCGTGCGGCACTGCACCAGCTGCGGGGTCCTGCACCGGGACATCAAACCAGGGAACATCCTGGTTGACCTGGCCACCGGGCAGGCCAAATTGATTGATTTTGGCTGTGGCACCTACCTGCAAGACACAGCCTACACACACTTTGCAGGTGAGTCTACACAGGGGTAGACTCATGGCATCTCATGGCCCAATATCTCCCAGCCCAAGCTGGCTGTGGCAGTGGGATCCTTCCTTTTGCTGCCAGTCAGGGGACTGAGTCTTCAGCTGAGTTGCTTTAGAGCGGGGCTGGGTGTGAAGCCATCTTCCAGCCCTGCTAGCAGCCTTTGCCAGCCCCTCTGCCCAGGACTGGGACTAGGCTGGGGCAGCCAGCTTGACAAAAACCCCCATGGGTGGGGGTAGCAGAGAGGGGGGGCAGGAACCTGTGCCCCAGCCAGTTTAGTGTGCAGGCAAGAGGAAGGGCTTGGACTGCTCCACTCGCCCTGTTTGCCTTGGCTTCATAAGATTTTTGGGGCAATGCAGGCAGGGAGGATAAGGGCATGTTTTTTCACCAGCACAGAGTGGGTTTTTCCTTTGCATTTCATGGTCAGGCCTAGCTAGGGCTTCCCTCTTCTGACACCAGAGGCTTCTTTTCCAACCCCAAGTTTGTGCAGAAGTCCCAGGTGCTGGCAAGAGGGCAGTGGTCACCCTGTGTGCCACTGAGGCAGCCCCCACACGCCCAGGGATGCTGGGGCCAGGCTGTGGGAGCAGCAGCATCCCCCTGCTGAACTCCATCTCTATTCCATAGGAACACCGTCATACAGCCCCCCGGAATGGAACAGCTTTGGCTGGTACCATGGCGAGCCAGCAACGATCTGGTCCCTGGGCATCCTGCTGCACCAGATGGTCTGCGGGGAGCACCCTTTCAGGAGGGGCTGGAACATCTGCTGGGGCCAGCTCTCACTGCCACAGAGGCTCTCTCAAGGTGGATCCTCTTCTCTGGGCACGGGGGGAATACCAGTGCTGGGAGCCAGCAGCGGGCTCATGAGCAGCCTGCTCTGGCAGCTGCTGAGGAGGTGGCACATGTCCTGTTCTTTTCCAAACCAGGGAATGGATGGGAAAGTTCAGGCCCAGCTCTGAGTGCATCCAGAATGGCCTGGGCATGGGAATAGTGGGGCAAAGCAGACAGGAGCCTTCTCTAGCTGACGGCAGTTTCTGCTTTCTCTCCACAGAGTGCAAAGATCTGATCAGGTGGTGTTTATCCGTGCACTTCTTGGACAGACCCACATTAGAAGACCTGTTCTGTGATCCTTGGATGCAGGATATTCCTCTGCCATAGCAGAAGGGAGAGAGCCCCAGGCAGACTTTGATCCAGGGCCCTGGTAAGTTCCAGCTCCACACATGCCTGGGCAATCAGAAGCAAAGGAACCCAGACCTTTTTGTCCTGCCTGTGTCACTGCCCTGGGCTCATGGGATGGGAACACACAGCCCTTGTGCTGGAGCTGAGCTGCTCTGCCCAGCACTGGTGGCTGCCATCCAAGCTGGTTTTTCTTGTCCTGGTTCCCTGACAGCTGGGGCCCTGGGCAGAGCCCTGAGAGCCTGGTCTCACCGCAGGGAAGGAGAAGTGGCCCCTGGAGAAGCTGTACCGGGTGGGGATGCTGCTGCTGCTGCTGCTGGAGACAGCGAGGATGACATCAAGGGTGACAAGCTCTTCCTCAGCCTGGCCACCAGCAGCTGAAGGTGATGGACTTTGATTCTGGCACCTTCTTCAAAGCCAAAGTCCACAAGGAATTTGCAGGTGAGTCCAAAGGTGAGGAAATGCTCCCAGATTTGGTCATTGCCTAGCGTGGCTGGGAAGCAAAGGTTCCCCCTTTGCTGGGGCAGATGCAGCTCATTCTCCAGTCAGCTGCCCAGCTGCTTTTTGGCAGGGCTGGGTGGATTGGCTGGGGTGGGTAGGAAATGAGAGTGGGCTCCTGGCCCTGCCAACAGCCCCCAGCACCCACCGTGGCCTGGGCTGGGGCTAGGGCAGCCAGCCTGACACAAAGTAAAGGCCCATGGTGGGAGCAGAGGTGGGACTCCAGAAGCTGTGCACAGCTGCTTTGCTGTGCAGGCAAGGAAGGGCTTGAGCTGCTCCACTGCCCTTGTTTGCTTTGGGATCACCATGATTTTGGGGGGCACTGCAGAGGGGGAGAGAAAGTGTGGGCTTCCCTCACCCATGGCTGGGTTTTTCCCTAGCATGTAGGGGTTGGCCCTTCCTCAAGGCCCTGACAGAGATAAGAGTTCTGAATTTTTTTCTTGTTTTCTTTTTGCCTCTAATCTCTTTTCAATAATGTGTTGTTTGTTTTTCCAGAGGAAGCATTCTAGGTGGTCCAGTGTGGATGGGGAAGTGCTTGGGAGCAGCTGTGGAGTGGATGGGCTGTGCCCTTGGAGAAGGCTGAGGCCATGGTTTGGGAGCAGCTTTTCTTCCAGCCGTGGATGGCATGAGGTGGGTCCCTGTGTTCTTGGCAGGGTGGGATCAGAGCTTTTGGGAGATGGCAGCAAGCACAGGAGCATCCTGCTCTGGGCAGCTGCTGAGGGCTGGATGTGCCGTGGCTGGCTGCAGGCTGGGCACATGTTCTTCCCTCCTGCTCTGCTGCCAAAGGCAGCAGGGATGGGCAGCTCTGGGCACAGCTCTGGGCACAGCCAGCATGGCCTGGGCACCGCAGGCCTTGGCACAAGGGGACAGGAGCCCTCAGCTGACGGGCAGTTTCTGCTTTCTCTCCTTGCAGCCGGGCTCTGCGGGTGCTGAGGCTGCTCTGGGCTCTGCCAGGGCTCTGCTGGGCTCAGCCCTGGGCCCAGCTGGGCTGGCTCTGCCCTCACATTGCTCTAACAGCTTTGCATCAGACGAGCCCCTTCCGAGCACAGCGCCTGAGCTTTCTGCTTTGGCAGGTGAGTGAGACTCTGCTGCAGGCCCAGAGATTGCAGCTGGGAACACACATCCAATTGGCAAGGACCCAGACTCTGCACAGTCCCAGCTGAATGCCTGGATCTGCACAGGGTGTTTTGTCTGTCCCATTCTTCCTTCTTTATTGGCTGGAATTGTGCAGTTGCACTTTCTTGCTCCTGCAGAAGTGCCACAAGTGGGCCAAAGCTGGTGAGTGGGCCGTGTTCCTGAGGCAGTGCAGGCTGGAGCTGATGGGTGGAGAATTGCCCTTCTGCACTTCCCAACCAGAGCAAAACGCCGTAAGTGGGACTAGTTTTCTTTAGAAATCCCTGACACTTTGAATGGGTATGTGCAGTTCATTACCAGGCAGAGAAGGAAGGGACTCTTCTCATGGATTTGGGGTTTGACAGAGTTTCCATTCTCAGTCCTGCTTGGAGCTGGAAGGGCACAAAGCAATTTCCTCTTGCTTCGATCACAATTTCATATACCAGTGTTCGAAACAAAGCCCAAAATCTTTTAAAAAGCTGCTGAGGTCAGTAAGATGGATCCATGCCATCAGCACATTTACAATGTAAATAACTAAATTGTGTTTTTAAAAAGATCATTTACCTCTTATTGCAAAGTGACAGAAGTTTTTTCACTAACACTTGGGTTTTGTTTTTATCTTTCACATTTTATATAGCTTTTTTTCCTTTTCCCATTTTTTTTCTTTTTAATAGAAATCATGTCCTACAGAAGGAATGTCCTTTGCTCCTGGTTCCTGTGTGGAGCAGCTCCCTTCCTGCTGGCTGAGCTGCTCAGGCAGAGCCCGGCAGCTCCTGGCCCTGAAGGGCTGAGGCTTTTCCCCGTTGCTGGGCACAGACTGATGGAGCAGCACTGCTGAACACGGGCACACCCAGAGGGACCAGCAGCAGCTGCCTTTGGCCACCTGAGGCTCCAAGGCCCAAACTCTGAGCAGACAGGGCTGGAAGAGACTGGCAGGCTCCCTGTTGGCTGTGCTGCCGCACTTGTGCCCGGCCCAGCTTTGCTTGGGGCAGAGGGAGAACAAGGGGCAGCTCCCTGCCAGCCCCAGCCCAGGGACCCCTCCAGCCCCGGGGCTTGGGGCACTGTCAGCACCTGCTGCTCCAGCCAGGGCTTCTGCTGGCCCTGACAGCAACACCCAAAGTGGGGCTGATCCCGAGGGAGCAGCAGCAGGGCCTGGATCTGATCCCTGACTCTGGGCCAGGGCTGCACAAATGACCCCACAGCAGCAGCAGCTGCAGCAGCAGCAGCAGCAGATGGAGCTGACTTTGAGCACAGCCCCTGCCCCTCTTCCCTGCCGTGTGCAGCGGTGTCACAGCAGCCTGAGGCACCTGGGAGCCCCCAGTGCCAGCAGGGACTTGAGATGGCAGCCCTGGGCTCCTGGAGGATGTGCAAGGAACGGAGCTGGGGACTCCCTGTTCATGTGGAGCTTCCAGATGGAAAAGGCTGCTATGCCCAGGCAGCTCCAAGAGCACAGAAAGGAGGGTCTGGAGCACTGGATCTGTGCCAGTCCCACAGTCCTGGGCAGCAGGCAGCGAGCCCTGGGGGAACAGAGGGCACAGCAAGAGGGACAGAAGCAGACAAGGTCAGAGACTGGAGAGAGCCAGGCCCGGGAGCAGGAACAGCTGCTCCATTGCACTCTTGGAGAAAGCTCCTGGCTGGTTCAAAGCACTGAAAGGCGTGAGGAGCAGACAGGAGGCCACAGCAAACAATGCTCCTGTTTGCACAGCCTCCCCTCTCTGTGTCCCAGCAGGAATTGGATGGACTGTATTGGTCTCTGCGAGTCGTCTCGTTCAGCATGAGCAGCTCAGCACCAGGAGCTGAAGGAGCTGAAGCCTCAGGCCACAGGAGCTGGGCAAGAGGGAACTTTGTGAGCAAAGTCATGCTGCTAAAACAGACCCAGCTGAATGCAGCAGGTGGAATCATGGAATCACAGAATCCTTTCAGTTGGAAAAGACCTCTGAGCTCCCCCAGTGCAGCCGGTCAGCCAGCAGTGCCAAGGCCAGCACTAAACCACGTCCCTGAAGTGCCAAGGCCTGGACAAGAGCCCTGAGCCAAAGGTGCCTCTGGATGAACCTTCCAGCCAAAGGTTATCTTTGTATCTGCTCCCTAATGGAATGTGCATGGTCATTAGCACTGTGATAGATGTAGGCACTCCTTAGTGAAACACGTATTGACCTTTGTGTATTTAGAAGCAGACAAGACCATGGAATATGACATCTGGCCTTGTTTGGGGCTGAAGGATCAAAGTCAGCTGCCTTGGTTCCTCCTGGAGCCCTGGCCAGGCTTTGGGAGGGAGCCAAGAGGAGGATGAACCCAGATGTTCCCGCAGTGGAAGTGCTGTCAGTTTGTTCATTCAGCACTGTCAGAGCTGGGCCCTCTCCCAGCGGGGTTGGAGCCTCACCTGTGGCTGGAGGCACCTGCAGGAATTCCCAGTGCCCAGGAGTGGCTCTGCAGCCCTGGGCTGTGACAGCTTCCCCCAGCTGCTGTGTGGATCTGGGGCATGGGAAAGGCTGAGGGTAAATGCTGCTGGATCTGTGTTAATCACTGCAGGCAATATTTGGTGGGGATGGTTGGGTGCATTGCTGAGCTGCTCCTTTTGTGATTCTTTGCTGCTCTGAGCTGCAGTAAATGACACTGATTCCTTCAGTTGGAGTCTGTGTCCTTGGTGCTGACCCTGCCCACTGATAAAACAAAACTGGCACAGTCTGGCCAGATGACAACAAAATGTCCCTTGTTCAGTGTAAATGTGAGGAATGTGTGTTCAGTGTAAATGTCAGTCCCATCAGGAATTCCCAGATGGGAAGCCCTTCCCTGGAGTTCCCTGGCTCTGGAATGGGCTGAGGTCAGAGCACCATGTGAGCAGTGGGGCAGTCGGTTAAAAGGTTCTGCACCCCCTGAATGTCTTCAAATGCATCCAAAAATTGCATATGGAAAAGGAAAAGAACTTGTGGGTTTGAGCCAACCAAGATGAATTATTTAAGAGTACATTGCAAACAGAAACTTGAGAAGGAACAATTATTGTTGGAATGCTCCCACATGGAGCAACAGAAGGAGGTTGTAATAATGAGCACAGATGCATTTTGCAAGTGAAATATCAATATAATATATAACTATATACGTATTTATAGTATAATAAGGCCTTAAAAATGTATTTTTTAATGTATTTGTATATTTATATATATTTTATATATGTATATGTCTATATCTATCTATATCTTTTTTTCTAAAACAATATGTACATGTAAACTAATAACAATATGAAATAGTGTTGACAATACTAATTTGGTAACTTTGGCTGCTCAGTGATGTAACACTAAATACCCTACAGAACAGGATTGGCCAGGACCCTAATGTCAGTGGTCAACTTTGTAAAGTTGTATACAATGAGAAAAGGAGGAAGGGATGAAATTGTTTATTGTTAAAGGGTTTGCTGCTACTGTGATGCAGAGTGCTTTGTCTGTTCCTGTGAAAAATACAGTGATTAAGCCTGCAGGGTTTTTTATGTCCCAGACTATCCACAAGCTGCAGGATTGGTTGAAGGGGTGAAGGGTTTGTTAAAAGAGCAGTTGAAAGAATGAGGAGATGGGAACCTGTGCCCATGGAGAACCCATCTCCCAGATGTGCTCCATGCCCTTAACAATGGCCCACTGGGGAAATGGAAACCCCCTGGCTGTGCACGGCTGCACCCAAATTGCAAATCCAGCCATGGGCAGTGAGACTTGGACTGCCTGGGAAATTGTTCTGGCTGTGATGGCCCCTGGCAGGGCCAGCCCAGAGGCTGCAGGGCTGGGCCTTGATGCAATGGAATGAGTGAGGATAAATTCAAAGCAAATGAGAGCTGTCAATACTGAGACAGGAATTCAGATTCCTCCAGGACACTTTCTTTTGGTAACTGCTTGCTTGGAGCTTGGCCTTGCAAAGTGTTCATGTCATGGCAGGAGGAATTGATGCAGAATATCAAGGAGAAATTTCAATAATTCTGTTAAACAATAGTGAACAAGATTGGATTATTCAACCCCGTGAGAGGGTAGCACAATTATTGATATTGCAATTTTAAGAACGATTGTGAAAAAGTAGCTGCACCTCCAATCCCCAGTGTTTCTGGAGATAAAGGGTTTGGATCCAGCATTCCTAATAATGGAGCCAGAGTGTGGGTCCGGAGGCCAAAAGGCCCTCCCGAGGCAGCTGAAGGAACAGCTCCCAGGAAAGACAACTCTGAGTCCTGAAACCTGGGCAGGAACAATGGGAATGTGTCCCTGCAGCCAAGTGTTCTGTGTGAGAACAAGTAGATCTGACAGGATATTGTTTTACACATCCTGCCAGACCAAATCTCCCTGTTTGCCCCAAGGGCCCCTTTGGAAAATGCTCTGATCCACAGGGCTCCATGTGAAGGCTGCTGTGACCCTGAGGGACTTGCACAGGAATTCCATCCAGGAGCCTGGGTGCCCCTCAGGGACTGGGACCCGGCCCCCTTCCAGCCAGAGGGGAAAGGGCCCCCCAAGCCTTGCCAGGCACAGACAACATGGTAAAGCTGAACAGCAAAGGGCCTGGGGGTAATATTCTGGAATTAAAAAGGCACCAGCTCCATGGACAACAGAATTATTGTTCCTAACTCGAATGAGATTGAGAAAAAAGAATGAAGAACGGTGTCACTAAAGTACTGCTGATGTCTGTAAGTTGTACCTTGATGGTCAGCCAGAATCTTTGTCTGCCACAAACACCTCTGGAGTTTCACCAAGGGGTTAGTGATCAAAATGGAATGATTAGTTATGAAAATGTAAAGATCAGGGTAGCCAAAGTACTGCATGTCAGCAATTGCTGGGTGTGTTCTCAGCTGAAGTTGGGAGGAATGGGGTTCCCTTGGAGGGCCCACCCTGTGGGGTGGCCAGAACTCTGTCCATGGGCTCTGACTCGTCACTGTCAGTGAAGGGGCAGTTAAAGAAAACACAGGAATACAGTGTGTGACAGGATTCCCTAAGATTTCCCTTCAGGAGAAACCAAAGCCTGTTCTAGTTCTAGAGGCCACAGTGTGAGAGGATTTCTGTGCTTTCCCATCCCTGCCAGTGTCAGTAGAACTTGGGGTGCTGGAGCTGGTCGGTGTCAGTGTCACACCACTCTTGGCTGCAGGGCCACCATTTCGGGTCCTTCAGCCACAACCACAAGGAAGAGTTGGGGCCCAGAGAACATTTTCCCCCCAAGGAGTGCCTTGGCTTTCAGAAAGCAAAAGATTCCGGTTCCTCCTGTGCCCCATGTGTGCTGCCCTGTCCTGTGGAGTTTCCATGAATCGGCTGAATGGATTATTATCAGAAGCAGCAAATGATGCTGTTAAAATGTGCAATAGCACATCCTGTGAGCTCCAACAAACACAAATGGGGACTGCACAGAACCACATGGCCTTGGATTATCTGCTTGCTGGCCAAGGAGGAGCCTGGGCTGGCATGGGACAGGAATGTTGCACTGCTCTCAGGGATGGGTCTGAAGGCCAACAGTCAGGAATCCCCTTGATACAAAGAGCAGCAGAAGAGTGGCAGAAAGAAGAAAATTCTTCTTGGTGGGATTGGCTTCATGGCTGCCAAACTGGAGGCTGCTGTGAAATGCATTTGTGGCAGTGCCTGTCATCATTGCAGCGTGTGCACTTGGTGTGCACTCTGACATTCCATGTTAGAGTTGTTGTGATGCTTTGTGCTGGGCAGTGGAGTATTGAGACTTGTGTGAAAAGAGACAGTCTCAAGAAAAGAGAGGCATTTGATAAATAGCAGAGAATAGCTTCAACTATTTAGGCATGTTTTAAAAGGAATGTGAATAGCTCAGAGTAATGAAATAAAACAGCACTTAATTGAAGCACAAGAGGAGATGCCTTTATGCCTAATATGTAAATCTAAACTGTGTTATTAAAAGAATTGTTATGAAGGTTGTAGTTCATTGTAGGCCTGAGGACTGATCAAAGTCCCAAGGCCTGAAGAGGCCCTGAGGCAAAGTTCACCTCTAGATGAACCTTTTAACCAAATGTTATATTTGTATCCACTCTATTAGGAAGCACTATTAACAACGTAATCAGTGTATGTGTTGCTTGATAAAACATGGATTTATCTTTCTGTATTTAGAAACCAGACCAGGCCCCATCTGGCCTTGTTTGGGGCTGAAGGATCAAAGTCACCTCCCTTGGTTCCTCCTTGAGCCCTGGCCATGCTTTGGGAGAAAGCAATGAGGAGAATGAAACCAGATGTTCCCACAGTAGCAGTGATGTCAGCTGATTTGTTTAACAGTGTAAAAGCTGTGTCCTCTCCCAGCGGGCTTGGAGCCTCCTTGGCTGCCAAGGTGGAGGTACCTGCAGGAATTCCCAGTGTCTGGAGTGGTTCTGCAGTCCTTGGCTTCCCCAGCTGATGTGTGGGTCTGGGTGATGGTGAAGTCTGAGGGGAACGCTGATGGATCTTTCTTTAATCACTGCAGGCAATCCTTGATGGTGATGACTGGATGGATTGCTGAGCTTCTTTTGTAATTCTCTGTGAACGATGATGTGCTTTGCTGAGCTTATCCTTTTGTAATTCTTTGCATCTGTGCATGATATAAATGACACAATTCCTTAAGATGGTGTCTGTGTCTTTGGTAGTGACCCTGCCCACTGGTGAAACAGGGCTCCTTCTTGCTTGAGTGTTACCTGGCAAGGCAAAAGCCCTCCCTCCAAAATTCCCCCTTCCTCCTTGTTCCCCCCTTCATACACTGAGCATGATGTCCTATGGTCTGGGGTATCCCCCGGCTCAGCTGGGGTCACCTGTCCTGGCTGTGTCCCCTGCCAAGCTGCCCCGCAGCCCCAGCCCCTCCCCAGCGTGGCTGGACGAGGGGCAGGACAGGCCTTGGCTCTGCTGCAGCTCAGCAAGAACAAAACCATCTCTGCGTGCTCAGCCCTGTGCTCAGCACCGGCCCAGCAGTGTCTCAGTGCCAGTGTCTGTGCCCTCAGTGCCTGCCAGGGGTTTCCATGGCAACTGCCAGCACAGGTGACCCAGGTGTCACCCCCAGTGCCGGTTGCCATGGAAACAGTGCCCAGCACTGCCCCTTTCTGTCTGGCTGACCTGGCCTTTGGCCCTGGCAGTGGCGTTGGCTGCTGGTTCCTGGTGCCTGCCCGGCCAGCGCGGCACAGGGCAGGTGGCCATGGCACGAGCCCCCAGCAAGGGATCCCCTCTGGCTCTGGGCACTGACACCAGCCCTGAGCAAGGGGCCCAGGGCAGGTTCCCATGGCCACCAACCACCACAGCGGGTCCGGGCATTGGTTGCCATGGCACCAAACCAAGGAACGGGTCCCCGTGGCCGTTGCCATGGCACCTGGTGGCACCAAGGAGTGTCACTGCAATTGGACCTGGAACAGCCCTGGCACCGCTTTGTCCTGAGGGTTGCCATGGCAGCCCAGGGCAGCAACAGCTCTGCAGGCAAGTGGCCATGGAACCTGGCTGCAGAAATGGCTCCTTGGGCTGGTTTCCAAGGAAACCTGAACTGATGGGGGTTGCCATGGCACCCAAACCCAGCAGTGGGGTCACTGCAGTGTCCATGGCAACAGTCCCTTGCAATGGCCCACTGCAGGTTGGGATGATGATCCACCCTCACAGCTGGCCCAGGGCAGGTCTGGAATGCTCTTGGTGGCACCTTGGGCTTGGCACACACTTGAGGAGGGTGTCTGTTTGCAGTGGGGAAACTCAGGAGTTTTAGATGGCTTCAAAAATAAGAGAAGGAAAACTCCTCTTTGCCTGTGTGCAGCCAGTTCTCCAAGCAAAGCAGGTCCCAGGTGAGTGAGGAGAGACACGATGGACTTGGGGAATGTGGAGCAAGGTTGTCCACACTGGGTGAGAGCTCAAGGCACAGCTGCTCTGAGCAGGCCAGACCTCGTTAGGAGAGTCCCTGCATCAATATCAGTCACTGAATTCTGCAATCACCTCTGCTGTAATAAGAACAGCAATAAAAGACACTTTAAAATATGATTCCATATTTCCTAGAAGCTCTTTGAACTATTTGTCCATAACTGTCAAAGGAAACCCTTCTAATGTACTGCTTCAGAGCAGAGGGAAATCAAGGCAGAGCCGTGGTTTGTCAGGACCTGCTTGATCCTAATGAGCCTCCCTGTGCATTTGGAGCTGAGCCCTTGAACCTCAGGCGCTGAGAGGAGATTGCACAAACCTTTCCAGGAGTCAAAGTCAGAGGAAACACCCAAAGTGTCTCAAGGCATTCATTGCTCCCACTGAGGTCCCTCTCCAACACAGGCTCCTCATGGACTCCTTGGAGGAAAGAATTGGTGGCCAGGATGGCACAAAAACCTCCCAGAAACATCAGTGTGGAAAGGAAAATCCTTAAAGTATCCCAAACACCTTGAGTGTCTCAAAGCATTAATGAGCCTCAGGTGGGACTTGGGCTCATTTGGTCCCTCAGGAGCTGGGCTGGGGGCTCCAGAGGTGGCTGTGGAGCATTGCCTGTGCTGTGCCAGGGACTGGCAGGCACTGCTGGGCTGGGATAGAGGCTCTGGGGGGATTGGGGTTCCAGGGCAGGGCAGTGCTGGGGTTCCAGGGCAGGGCAGGGCTGGACCTGCCCCTTCCTCTCCCCCACACACAAAATGTTTCTAGCTAAGTCTCCTCCAGTCTCTCACAGTAAGGCAGTGTTGGCGGTGAAATCCCAGTTCTGGCCATGGTCATCTGGAGGAGAAGGACAGTTCTTTTCCATAGGAAGGAAAGCACAGACCCCAATGTTTGGAAGGCAGGCGAGTGTCTCACTAGTCCACGGCCAGCCAGACTTGTCAGCAAAGGAAAATTGTATTTGGAAGCAGCCTTTGGATTTAGGAAATTTCGGAGTAACCCAATTTTGGCCATGGGCACCTAGAGAAGCAGGACAGCTCTTTCCCATGGAGCAAGGAGAGCAGGGAGCCTTCCCCAATGTTTTGGGGAGAGATGAGAGGTGACCCTTGTGAGGCCACTGCAAGCCAGACTTGTCCTGGCAATATTCCTGTGGGTACAATCCCTGGATATGAGGAAATTTGGAGATGAGATCCCAATCCAGGCCATGGGTGCCTGGAGCAGAAGGAGAGTTCTTTTCCATTGGGAATGAAAGCACAGAGCCCCAGTGTTTCAGCAGCAGATGAGAAGTGACCCTCAACATGCAAAGGTCAGCCAGACCAGTCAGGCATTCCATGGGAAGCCAAACCAGCCAGACCTGTTCTGTGTTCTCTTGGTTTTATGGGGCTCCAGAGTGTCACAAAGTTGTCTTGGATCCACGGGGCCCCACAGTGTCATAAAGGTGTTTTGATTCCATGGGTTCCAGCAGTGTCACAGTGGCCTCTTGATTACAAGAAGACCTGCAGTGTCACACTGGCCCCTAGGTTTGATGAAGTCCCACAATGTCACAGTGGCCCCCAGGTGTCATAAGGCCCCGCAGTGTCACAATGGTCCCAAGGATTCCATGAGGCCTTGCAGTGTCACAATGGTCTCCATGGTTCCTCAGGCCCCACAATGTCATGTGACTCCTCTGTTCCATGAGGTCTGCAATGTCACAATGGACCTTTGGCTCCATGGAGTCTCACAGTGTCGCAATGGCCCCTTGGTTCCGTGAACCCCCAAAGTGTCACAATGGTCTCCATGTTTCCATGAAGCCCCGTGGTGTCACAATGGACTCTTGGTTTGATGGGGCCTCGCAGTGTCACAGTGATCCCTACATTCCATGGAGCCACACAGCGTCAGTACAGTCCCCTTGGTTCCATGAGGCCCAGCAATGTCACAGTGTTCTCCATGATTCCATAGGGCCCCACAGTGTCACAATGGTCCCTTGGTCTCACAGGGCCCCACAGTGTCACAAGGCTCCCTTGGTTCCATGGCCCTGTGCTGCTGCATTCCCCCCTCCCCTTCTCAGGCCGCCCTGCCAGCTGAGAAATGCTCCTTGGGCCTCGGCCTTGGCCAAAAGCCCCTGGGCTCAGCTCCTCTGCAGCTCATCACAAACACTGTCTGCCCCAGGCACTGCTGCTGCCCAAACAGCTCCTGGCTCCTTTAGGAGCAGCCCTGGGAACTGGTTTTGTTCCCTCCGTGGCACAACATCCCTGTTCTCACACTGCCAAAGAAAGCTGCTGATGCCAAGTGTGGCCAGGATGAGCCATTGCTGGGACTGAAGCCCCTCTCGTGGGGCCCTGCAAACAGCGCTCCAAAAGGAGCCCTTGGAGCTCTCCTGGGCCAGCCACTCCCTCTGAGTGGGGCCTCTCCCAGCCGGGAACTCTCCCGTTTGCTGCGCTCGGGGATCCCAAACAACCACAGAGCCTGGGCCGATCCCCCCACTCCTCCAGGCTCAACCCTTCACCCTCTGGGGAGATGCCAAAGCATCAGCAGTGAGCATTCCCTGCCCTCAGGGGAATTCCTCACGGGTGCCTTGCACTGACTCTTTATGTCTGTGTGCACACAGGAGTGCCTGTGCTGGGGAAATGTGGCAGAAATGCTGCTCTCTGAGGGGTTTGAGTGCCTTGGATAGCTGAGTCACTAGGTCTGTAAGTGCGGTTAAGTCATGAGGTCTAAGCTAAGTTAAATGCTCCTAAGAGTTGTTCTTTTGCTAATAAATATTAATATTGCTATTATATATTGCTATTTATAGTTACATTTAATATAAGTTATAAGGTGAGTTAGATACTGTTAAATGCTATTTCTCTGTTAAATTGCTAAGTCATAGGTTTTAAGTTAGTTTAAATAGTGTTAAGTGCTGTTCTTTTGCTAAATTTTGAAGTTCAAGGCATCTGTTAAGGTTAAGGTACAAGTTAAGTCCTCTTATGTTTGAGCTCTGTTAAGCTTTTAGGCTCTATTCCTTTTATCCCTGCCCTCACTGTCCTTGTGTCTCACACACACACACACAGGGACAGTTCTCAGCTCATTTCTGGTTTGATTGCCTGGATTCTGTTTGGTTTTGTTATTGCTTTGTTTCCTTGGTGTGCCTGAAGTGTCCAGTCAGGAGCAGAGTGACTCTTGCCAAGGAACTTTGTGCTGCTGTTCCTTAATATTAAATCTCCTTTTTGCTGATCCCTTGCCAGGGATATTTTCAGTGCTTTCAAGGCCTCGTTTGTAACAGGGTGAAGGAGCCCTGTCCCCCTGTCTCACCCCCAGGGCCCCGGCCCCTCGGCCCTCGTGGAACATCCTCTGGGGGAGGCTGCGGCACCGGGGGCGGGGGGACCCAGGGGGACAGGGGACCCCGCTGTGCACGAGCAGGGTTGGACTGCTCTGGGGGGAACTGTGAGGGGGGACAGGGCAGAGTGACCTCCCCAGCGACCTCACACAGCCCCTGGGATGTCACACAGCAACATGTGATGTCACAGCCCACTCTGGGACATCACACAGCACCCTTCTGATGTCACAGAACCAACTCTGGGATGTCACCGTGGAATGTCATACAGCTGCTCTGTCATTTCACAGAAGACTCTGTGATGTCACAAAGTCACCCTGTGACATCACTGTCTGTTCCATGATGTCACAGCCTGCCTTATAATGTTACACAGCCACCCAGTGATGTCACAACCCACTCTCTGATGTCACAGAGCCACTCTTTATGATTGCAGGACCCGTTCTATGGCCTCACACTCTACTCTATGATGTCACAGACAGCTTGTGATTTCACAACCCCCTCAGTGATGTCACCAAACCCTATCTGTGATGTCCTACAGCCACTCTGTAATGTCACAGCACACACTTTGACTTCACAGCCTGCTCTATGAGGCCGCAAAGCCATGCCATGATGTCACAGCCTGTTCTGCGATGTCACAGAATCTCCTCTGTGATGCTCTAGCTGCTCAGTGACCTCTCACAACAAACTCTGTGATGTCAGAGCCCAACCTGTGACCTCACACAGCCCACTCTGTGTGGTCACAGAGCCCCTTGCTGACATCACAGCTGCTCTGTGCCTCTATGACACAGCCACAGAGGTGCTGCTGTGTCACAGCCCCCTCTGGGACATCCCACAGCCCCTGCCAGTGCTGAGCCCCTGTGAGCTAAGGTTCAATTCCACCTGTCCAATCTTTTATACATAAACCTTTGAGTAATTCTGGAGCTGGGATTGAAACCAGCCACTCCCAGTCTCCTCTCTTAGAAGGAATTTTAGAATTCTAGGGGCTCTGCAGGGATTTGAGGATCCATGGTGGCTGTTGGGTGTCATTTCTCCACCTCATGTCTCAGCAGGAGTTTCTCCAGTAAAGAAATAAAGGTTTTTCCTGAAGCTCCCACTGTGCCCATGACAGGAACCCCTGTGAGTGTTGTGGGAACTCAGCGCACCTCTCCTGAGGGCCAGAGCTACCGAGAGAACCCTTGGGGAGCTCGGGAGCCTTGGGATGTTGCTAAAAGTACCTGGTGGCTCAACTTTGACCCTACAAGAGATGTACCACCTATATGTGGGGATATAAGAATCACTGGTGTGTAAAGGATATAGAAATAGAACATTCATAGGTTAAAGCACAGTTTTTAAGATTTTGGTACAGGGGGGTTGGAAAAAGAAGATGGAGGGAGTTAGGGCCTGCCACATGGTTCTTCCTCCTTCTTCTTGTCTTCCATTTTCCGTGTGATGTAGGTATTTTTGATAGGTTTATAGTAAAAGTAAACTTAGTAATAAAAATTATATGTATTGGAGACGAAAGATAAATATAGTTTACGTAGACTTTGTTATAAAAGGATACGACCGCCCTGTGGGCAGTCAGAGTGCCTTTCGCTGCCTTGCTGGTCAGACCCCGGCTGGGCAGAAAGAAAATTTTTGTAGATAAGAAATAATAAACAACCTTGAAGACCGAACCTGAGAGTCCAGCCTTGTCTTTTGGAGCCCAAGAAGCGAGCCCATCTCACCCTTGTCTGGGCAGAGACAAATAACAGCCAGCCCCAACAATTGGCTGTCCCTTGGGTGGGCTGCAAGGCTCCCACTGAGCCCTAGGGCTCTCAGAAGAGGACCCGGGGGCTCCCAGAGGAAGGCTCAGAAGAGGACTCTCAGAAGACAGCTCGGGACTCCTGAGACGGGGCTCACAACTGATAGCCTAAAAGAAGTGGAGATTTCCCGGTCTGGGACGCGTGCCAAGGACAGCACAGATAATACCTTCAGAAGCCAGCCAGGAGTCTGAAGCAACTGCAGCCACTGATAATCCACCTCACTCCACTCTCTACCGAAAACACCTCGTATCAAGACAGCCTGAAACGGAACCAGAAAGGCACCTCTGATTCCATCTCCTGAAGACTGCGGGTCGGTTTACAGGACATTTCCGGCTTTCCTGACGACGATTTCGGTGAGAGAATTCTTAATAATATACACAAAATGGGAGTTTCATATTCAAAGGACCAAATACAAATTTTGTCAAATTTAAAAAGGGTAGCAGATACATACACGTTAGGAATATCAAAGCCAGAGTTTAAAGAATTATTATTATGGGTTCGTTGTCACTATCCTTCAGCAGAGACCCGGTTGTTATTTGAAGTGGGGTTCTGGCAAGAAGTGAACAGATATCTGTATCTATTAACAATAAAAAAGGATGAGACAGCTTTTAGATTGCTGTCTCCAGCACGTACTATGTTAGAAGCAGTCACGGCTAACTCAGACAAAGTAGCCAAAGAGACACCTGATACACCCACAGAGGCCGGGGGAGGGGACAAAGGCTCGAGACAGAGGCTGCCTCTAAACCCTGTCGGCCAAGGGGAGTCGCTTCCTGAAGAGGAAAAGCAGGGAGAAATACAACCTCCAGTCCCACCACCACAGTTGTGTAGGGGACTCCCGAAGTGCCCTGAAACCTCAGAATCAGAAAGCGATTTAAACCTCAGTTCAATCTCTGATTCAGGCAGTGGAGTCGAAAACACGGGGGATGGCGGCGAAGCCTTGCTCTCCCGCGGCCGTGCAGCGAGCACCAAGCGGGGGGGGAGCCGGAATCGCAGCCGTGCCGCTAATACAAGCGGCAGCAGGGGGGTGAGCGGACCCGCGGGAAGCGGCGGGAGAAGTAAAGCCGCAGTGAGCGGCAAGACTAGGACCGCAAAAAATAGCGGACCAAGGAGTCATGGGCTGGCAAAGCCTGAAGAGGCGGTTGCAAGGCCCATGGGGACAAAGGGGGAGACGGGTTCTGGGGAGATTTCTGCAAGCGAGTTACCATGCGAAACAGGGGTCTCCGGCGCCGCTGCGCCGAAAATAATCAGCTCTGGTAAGGGTTCCGATGTCAGTCCTCATGTTTCTGACCAAGGCAGCAGAGAAAGGGGCAACCCGGACCTCTCTGAAGCCCCGGTAAGGAAACATAGAGGGCGCAGAGTGATGACATCAGAGCAGGAAATGCAGCCGCGGCGTTCAGCTCGAATAAGGGAGCGGATGAAGGCGCAGGCGGGACGGGGACGGGTCGCGCGGGCAGGAGGGGCGGACACAACATCAGAGGAAGAGGCAGAGTGGGGGACAGACATTAGGGAAGAGACTTCTGAGACGGAGCAGGAGGGAGACAGTGACGTCAGCTTAGGGGACACAGAGCACCTCCCGGGGACTGCGCATGCCCGGAAAACACAGTCAAAACGCGGTCGGGGGTGAGCCCGATCTCCCGTGACGTCTGGGGTGAGGTGGGGTCGTGCCCGGGGTTCAGCACAGCAAGACGCCGCCCCCTCTCTGAGTGCAGCTCCTCCAGTCCCTATCCCAATGATTCAAAATACCCAAACCTCAAAAAGATGCTTAGATGTCCAAACCCCATTGCTAGTATATCAGAAATCCACTCAAACTCGACTCCAAAAGCCACAGAATCTACACTTAGCAGACACAGCAGACGAGTTGGCCGAGTCTGTGACCTCATCAGAGTCAGTCAGGCAGAAGACAGCGCCACCTTATGGGGGGACGATCACACTGCAGGACGTACCAGACCTGGTCGGCAGAGCCACAGTGCCATCTCGTGGTGAAATCACAACATTACAACAATACTTTCCAACAACTTATAAAAAGAAAGCCAAATCAAAGAAAACAATAACAACGCAACAGATGAGTCACCCAGCAACATCAGAGCCTCAGGAAATCAAAGAAATACCGCGGGAAGTACAATCACAAGAAGAAGAAACCATCAAAATCACAGCTTCAAAAGGAATCCCAGGGTGGATTTTCACGGCAGTTGAGACAGCAAAAAATCTTTTACATTCAGTTGACACAGAGATGAAGGCACAGTAGCGAGGAGCAAGACCAAAGACTTCAAGGCGGAATCTCCAAGCACTTCCACAACTCCACTGTGGATGCATTTGCCAATGGGAATCCCAGAAGAGGAACAACATCAGCCGGTGAAGACGATGGATTGGAAGTACATTTGAGAAAAATTGTCCAAGGAAAAAGATTTATTCCAAGGAACAGGAAATCTGACAATGCCAGTGACATATGATGCACAGGGACAAAACCCAAGGTGGGAAAGAATGGGTCATGAAGTAATCAAGGATTTAGCAAAAGCCATCCAAAGCAATGGACTGAATTCACAGTATTTTAAACAACTTTTAAAAGGGACATTTAACATGTATGACCTCACGCCATATGACATTTGAAGCCTTGTGTCGATGATTCTTACGGACACACAGAATCTCATCTGGGAGAGAGGATGGCGAAGATATCTTACAGAATTACGGAACAGCTATCAAGGTGGACCAAATGCAAACCTCACTGTAGCACAATTAGCAGGAGATCCTCCGGATGACAATCCAGCAGAGCAAGCAGCGCGACTCCCGAGACGAGTGCTGAACGACATCAAAGAAGCAGCACGAAGGGCAATCTTGCAGATTGCTCCAGCAGGAGTTCCAGATACTCCTTTCTCAGGAATTAGACAAGGTCCCATGGAACCGTTCTCGTCATTCGTAGATCGACTGTCGCAAGCTGTGGATCGACAGGTGACGATAGAGGAGGCCAAACAACCTCTCTTGGAAAGTTTAGCTTTCAACAATGCCAACGGGTCATCACCGCATTGCCAGGCCGTGCAACCTTGGCAGACATGGTGGAGGCATGCAGCAGAGTGGGAAAACCTCAGCATGTTGCATCGATTGTGAAAGATGAACTGAGAGAGGAATGGGAACAGCAAGTGAAAGAACAATCAGGAAAACGATCGGAAGATAAGCTGGAGAGAATGATACAACAGCAGAGCGAAACGATAGACAAAGTTCTGGCCGCTGTCCAAAAGAAGAAGAAGAACCATCCATCCGAGGGACAATGCTACAAGTGTGGGGCACATGGACACTTCAAGAAGAATTGTCCACATGCAAACATACAAGTGCAAACACCAGCACCACAACTACAAAAGCCACTTTGCGCGCGATGCGGGAGAAGAGGACACACCACAAGAGAATGTTATTCCCAGACTGATGTGCAAGGAATTCCGCTACCGTGTCCGGAAAACGTGAGGCTCAGCGTGCATCGTCAGCGCGCCACGACAGAAGTAATGGCGATGACACAAAACTAGGCAGGACAGTCGTTGGAGAACATCAGGCAGATACCCTCAGCAAAGTCCTCAGTCAACTTCCCAGCGACCCAGATCTGCTCCCACTAGGAGCACATGGCACATTGGCAGCTTCCAAACTAGTATGCTTCTTGGATGAAAATCATGCAGATACCAACGGGTGTCCACGGAAATTCATACAAAAAACAAGAATTTTTGATAATAGGACTGGACAGATGTAGCATTCTCGGACTCATCGTTTTTCCATCGGTCATTTTAGCAGATAAAAATACAGAATTGACAGTTTGGGCAAAAGCACTCTGTCCACCATTGACAGTGGCAGAGAACACCCAAATCGCGAGGGCATTCGCCTTGCCACCACACGCCATGAGGCAGGTCATGTCAATCTTCGATGAAGAAGGACTTCCGTTAAAGGAACATGCCGAGATACATGCCACATGGATAAAGCACATAGGCCGAGACCGACCCACACTCACTTGTCAATTGACTTGAGGAGAGAGAACAATAGCGGTCAGAGGAATGCTTGACATGGGGGCAGAAATCACAGTTATATCATACACTTTCTGGCCTCGTGACTGGAGCTTGATTGCACCCTTGGGTACTCTTTCAGGCATAGGGGGAGCTTCTCTGTGTCTGCAGAGTGAAAATTCCATCATCGTGATAGGACCAGGAAACAAGACAGCGATCATTCGTCCTTTTGTTGTGCAAAAGCCAATCACGGTTTGGGGAAGGGATCTTTTGGCACAATGGGGCACAAAGATTGAAGTGGATTTTTAATCGGGGTCACTGCGACACTCGCCACACTGAAGCTGACTTGGAGAACGGATTATCCAGTTTGGGTGGATCAGTGGCCCCTTGGGAGAGAAAAGTTGAGTGCATTGAGAGACCTGGTCGAAGAACAATTGCAAAAGGGACACATCAAGCTGAC
Organism: Fringilla coelebs; assembly: GCF_963513975.1. Taxonomy (NCBI): domain Eukaryota; kingdom Metazoa; phylum Chordata; class Aves; order Passeriformes; family Fringillidae; genus Fringilla; species Fringilla coelebs. Next base: position 2,691,879 of record NW_028167443.1, on the reverse strand, counting down.
AAACAGCCCTTGGAATTCTCCAGTGTTTGTCATCAAGAAGAAGTTGTCAGGTAAATGGAGACTGTTGCACGATCTCAGGAAGATCAATGAGGTTATTGAAGACATGGGACCTCTTCAATTGGGACTTCCATCAGTTTCAATGATTCCCAGAGATTGGCCTCTCGTGGTCATTGATCTCAAGGATTGTTTTTTCAGCATTCTGCTTCATCCAGATGATGCGAAAAGACTTGCCTTTTCCGTTCCAAGCGTCAACAAGGAAACACCTCTGCAGCGGTACCATTGGATCGTACTTCCTCAGGGTCTCAAAAACTCCCCGACAATCTGTCAATGGTACGTGGCACGAGCTCTGTTGCCAGCGAGGAAAAAGTTCCCGAAAATGAAGATCATTCATTACATGGATGATTTGCTTATCGCAGCTTTGACACAACAGGAGCTGCAAGAGGCTCGTGATTGTGTGATCGCAGAAGTGCAGAAGGCAGGCTTGGAAATCAGCGTCTCAAAGATCCAGGAGGTTGCACCTTGGAGATATCTAGGGTGGAAGATCTCAGAAAAAACTATAAGACCCCAAAAGTTGGAGGTCAGCACAAGAGTCAACAATTTACACAATCTACAACAACTATTAGGAGAAATCAACTGGATGAGACCAATTTTAGGAATCACAAACAGCGACATTCCAACATTGCTCAATCTCTTGAGAGGAGACACAGACCTTCGGTCTCCCAGGACACTCACGCGAGAGGCAAAAAGGGAATTGGAAAAAATCACAGATGCCATTCAAAAAAGACAAGCACATCGATTTGTTGAATCATTGCCTTTTGAATTGGCAGTGTTGGGAAAAGAAACACAGTTCCACGGTTTGATCTTCCAGTGGGATTCATCTCAAAAAGATCCATTGATAAACATAGAATTGATTTTCCTACCGTGCAGGCCTTCGAAGACAATTCTCACAGATTTGGAGATGGCGACACAGATCATCATAAAGGGAAGAACAAGGTTGCTGACAATAGCAGGAAGAGAATTTTTAATCATTCATCTACCGCTGAAGAAAGACTACTTCGAGTGGGCGATGCAGAAGTCAGAAGACTTGTTAATTGCCTTGTTAGCTTTTCCAGGAGCTTGTACAATTCATTTCCCGCAGCACAGGATGTTGCAATAACGAATATGTTATAGAGCAAAACCAAAGATAAGTGAAGAACCTCTGGACGGGATCACAGTGTTCACTGATGGCTCGGGGAAGACACACAAGTCAGTGATCACATGGAAAAACTCAACAACAGGGAATTGGGATTCAAATGTGAAGACAGTCCAAGGCTCTCCACAGATTGTGGAATTGGCAGCAGTCATTCGAGCATTTCAACTGTTCAAGCAACCTCTCAATTTGGTCACAGATTCCGCATACGTCGCGGGTGTGGTCAGAAGATTGGAAGGTTCACTTTTGAAAGAAACCAGCAACGAAATTTTATATTAATATTTAATGAGCATGAAAACATTGCTAGAGAACACAGAGCACAAATACTTCATCACACACATCAGAGCTCACACAACACTTCCAGGGTTCCTAGCAGAAGGGAATGCTCGAGCAGACAGGTTAACAATGCCCATTTCACAGACACTTCCGGACATTTTTGAGCAGGCAAAGCTGAGTCATGCATTTTTTCATCAGAATGCACAAGCGCTGATGGAATCCTTTCGTCTCACAAAAACGCAGGCGAGGGAAATCATTAGTGCTTGTCCAGATTGTCAGTTTGTGCAGCCACCAGCTTCCACAGGAGCAGTCAATCCAAGAGGACTGCAAAGTCTTCAGCTGTGGCAAACCGATGTCACAAAGTATCCATCATTTGGAAGACTCAAAAATGTTCACGTTTCTGTAGACACATTCTCAGGAGCAGTCTTCACATCAGCACATGCAGGGGAAACAGCAGATCATGCTTGTCAGCATTTTCTGCAAGCATTTGCATCGTTAGGTGTGCCTCAAGAAATAAAGACAGATAACGGTCCAACGTATACAGGCAGGGGCTTGACAGATTCCTGAAAAGATGGGGTGTCAAACACACATTCGATATTCCGCATTCACCCACAGGTCAGGCAATCATTGAGAGAACACATCACACCCTGAAATCCATCCTAGATAGACAGAAAAGAGGGGAACCAGAGGCAACACCACACATGAAGTTAAACTAAGCATTGTATGTGTTGAACTTTCTTAACAGCTCATCCTCAGAACCCAATCCACCGATCCTGAGACATTTTTCCAACAGTTCTCAGGCGAGACTAAGGGAGAATCCTTTAGTGCTGATTAGAAACCCAGAGTCAGGACAAATAGAGGGTCCCTTCAGACTAATCACCTGGGGCAAGGGTTTTGCTTGTGTTTCCACAGGGCGAGGTTTGAAGTGGGTGTCAGTACGGCACGTGAAACCATTTTGAATGCAAGAAGAGAGCACTGATCCCAGGAGCAGCGAGGCGAGCACTCAAACAGAGGAGGAGGCTCAAGCTGCAAACAACAGTCCAGAAGAAACAAAAGAATAAAAACTTTGGGGATTTTTTGGTTGGGAACTTTATAACAATGTTTCACCACAAAGGGGAGGTCGTGAATTTTATAATGCTTATATGTTTTATATCATTATCCATTGTCTCAAACGAAAAAACAAATTTACCGATTAACCAACCAAAGAAGAATGTTTGGGAAGCTTTAGCCCAGGCGGCAAATTTAGATAGTATCTGTTTAACACATTCTAGACCAGGAAAGCCATTTTCAGTTTGTATGGTTGGGATGCCAGTGAATGCATGGCCAATTCCAGGACACATTCAGGTTGAAATCTCACAGGTTGTTAAAGATCCTGTGAATGAGTGGTACGCTTGGATACATCTTCTTCCTGTGGCTTCTACCAAACCTCAGGAATTGGAAATTTTTGGGTCCATGACAGTGAAGATATGCATACAGTTTCAGATTCAGGATGTGGCAAAAACAAACAAAACCATCGATGTCGCTCCGAATTGAGAATTTTATAGAAATGCATCAACATGGTGCAAAAATACAATCACAATAGACAAAAGATCACTCCAAGTACCTGTGCAATTGCCAAGAGGACTTTTCTTGATTTGTGGGGACAGAATTTGGTATGGTATTCCTGCAAATACCAAGGGAGGTCCATGCAGCATCGGAGAAATTTCAATGTTGTCACCAGATTCAAAATTGATGGGAAAGCAAAAGCATAAAGAAAAAAGATCTTTGCAACAATATGGTACAAATTGCGATGACAAAGTGTACACTTGGGACAAGGCAAAAAGAATTGCAGTAGCAATTTTTTCACCTCAAACAGCATCAGGGGTGGCCTTGACTCAACTGGACCACATGGGTTGTTGGTTGAGCAAACATGCCCATTCAGTCTCTCTTGCACTGAGCGACATGTTGGAAGACATGAGCGGTGTAAGACAGGCAGCACTTCAAAACAGAGCAGCAATCGATTATCTATTGCTCACTCATGAGCATGGATGCAAAGAATTTGAAGGAATGTGCTGTATGAATCCCTCTGATCACTCAAGATCGATTCACGAGAACATCAAAAGAATAGAAGATAGTATTAAAAAACTTGGCAAAGACACAGGGTCTTAGATCGATGACATGGCAAGATTTTTCGATCTTTCTCCTTTATGGAGAGAACTTTTGAGAACAGGGTTCATGGTTTTAGTGGTTCTTATAGTCCTCATGTTTGTTACACTTTGTATTCTTTTGTGTATACGACGTATCATAAGTTCAGTCACAAAACAGGTGCTTTTTGTGCAAACAGAAGGGGGAGATGTGGGAATTCGGCGCACCTCTCCTGAGGGCAGAGCTACCTAGAGAACCCTTGGGGAGCTCGGGAGCCTTGGGATGTTGCTAAAAGTACCTGGTGGCTCAACTTTGACCCTACAAGAGATGTACCACCTATATGTGGGGATATAAGAATCACTGGTGTTTAAAGGATATAGAAATAGAACATTTATAGGTCAAAGTACGGTTTTTAAGATTTTGGTACAGGGGGGATGGAAAAAGAAGATGGAGGGAGTTAGGGCCTGCCACATGGTTCTTCCTCCTTCTTCTTGTCTTCCATTTTCTGTGTGACAGAGGTATTTTTGATAGGTTCATAGTAAAGGTACACTTAGTAATAAAAATGATAAGTATTGGAGACAAAAGATAAATATAGTTTACGTAGTCTTTGTTATAAAAAGATGCGACCGCCCTGTGGGCAGTCAGAGTGCCTTTGGCTGCCTTGCTAGTCGGACCCCGGCTGAGAAGAAAGAAAATTTTTGTAGATAAGAAATAATAAACAACCTTGAAGACCGAACCTGAGAGTCCAGCCTTGTCTTTTGGAGCCCGGAGAGCGAACCCATCTCACCCTTGTCTGGGCAGAGACAAATAACAGCCAGCCTGGACACGGGGTGACATCCTAGACTTGGCTCTGAGACATTACAAGGGTGCTGTGTGACATCCCAGAGTTGGCTGTGACATCACAGGAGGGCTGTGTGGCATCACAGGGGCTGTGTGACAGCCCAGAGTTGGTTGTGACATCACAGGGGCAGTGTGACATCGCAGGGCCTGTGTGAGGTCACTGGGGAGGTCACTCTACCCTGTCCCCCCTCACAGTTCCCCCCAGAGCAGTCCAACCCTGCTCGTGCACAGCAGGGTCCCCTGTCCCCCCGGGTCCCCCCGCCCCTGGCGCCGCAGCCTCCCCCAGAGGATGTTCCACGAGATCGACCCCAGAGCCTGACATGGGGACGGGGGGGCCAAGGTCCTGGGGGTGGGACAGGGGGACAGGGACTCCCTGGCAGCATCTCCATGTCCCCCAGGGTCAGAGCCTGGGCCAGGGCTCCTTCACCCCTTATGAATGAGGGCTTGAGAGCACTGAAAAAATCCCCGACAAGGGATCAGCAAAAAACAGATATATTCATGGACTGCAATAAAAAGTCCCTTGGCAAGGGTCATTCTGCTCCTGACTGGACACTCCAGGCACATCAAGGAAACGAAGCAACAAAAAAACCAAACAAATGCCAGGCAATCAAACCAGAAAAGAAGCGAGAACTGTCCCTCTGTGTGTGTGTGACACAAGGGCAGTTAGGGCAAGGATAAAAGGAATACAGACCAAAAGCTTAACAGGCCTGAAAATTTACAGGGCTTAACTGATACCTTAACCTTGACTGATACATTAAACATCAAAGTTTAGCAAAACAACAACGATTAACAGTATTTAACCTAACTTATAACCTATGACTTTGCAATTTAACAAAGGAATAACGCTTAACAGTATTTAACTTAGTATATAACAACAGTATTTAACTTAGTATATAACTTATATTAAAGGTAACAACTTAGCAAATAAAACAACTTTTAGCAGCATTTAACTTCATTTAGACCTTGCCATTTAACCTTACCTACACGCCTGATGGACTCAGCTATCCAAGGCACTCAAACCCCTCAGAGAGCAGCATTTCTGCCACATTTCCCCAGCACAGGCACTCCTGTGTGCACACAGACACAAAGAGTCAGTGCAAGGCACCTGGGAGAAATTCCCCTGAGGGCAGGGAATGCTCCCTGCTGATGTTTTGGCATCTTCCCAGTGGGTGAAGGGTTGAGCCTGGAGGAGTGGGGGGATCGGCCCAGGCTCTGTCACTGTTTGGGATCCCCGAGTGCAGCAAACGGGAGAGTTCCCGGCTGGGAGAGGCCCCACTCAGAGGGAGTGGCTGGCCCAGGAGAGCTCCAAGGGCTCCTTTTGGAGCGCTGTTTGCAGGGCCCCACGAGAGGGGCTTCAGTCCCAGCAATGGTTCATCCTGGCCACACTTGGCATCAGCAGCTTTCTTTGGCAGGGTGAGAACAGGGATGTTGTGCTACTGAGGGAACAAAAACCAGTTCCCAGGGCTGCTCCTAAAGGAGCCAGGAGCTGTTTGGGCAGCAGCAGTGCCTGGGGCAGACAGTGTTTGTGATGAGCTGCAGAGGAGCTGAGCCCAGGGGCTTTTGGCCAAGGCCGAGGCCCAAGGAGCATTTCTCAGCTGGCAGGGCAGCCTGAGAAGGGGAGGGGGGAATGCAGCAGCACAGGGCCATGGAACCAAGGGAGCCTTGTGACACTGTGGGGCCCTGTGAGACCAAGGGAGCCTTGTGACACTGTGGGGCCTCATGGAACGAAGGGGGCTGTACTGACACTGTGTGGCTCCATAGAATGTAGGGATCATTGTGACACTGAGAGGCCCCATCAAACCAAGGGACCATTGTGACACCAGGAGGCCTCCTGGAACTGTGGAGACGATTATGGCACTTTGGGGTGTCATGGGACCATGGGGCCATTGTGACACTGCACGACCCCATGAAGGCAAAGGTCCATTGTGACATTGCAAGGCCTCATGGAACCATGGAGACCATTAAGTCACTTCACAGCATCATGGAACCAAGGGGCCATTGTGACACTGTGGGGCTCTATGGAACCAGTGAGACCATTTTGAAGCTGAGGGGACTTGTGGGATCATGGAGACCATTGTGACACTATGAGGGCCCATGGAATAAGCAAAGCATTGTGACACTGTGAGGCCTCATGGAACCTGTGAGACCATTGTGACCCTGGGGATCCCCACAGAACCAAGAGGATCATTGTGATATTGTGAGGCCTTGAGGAACCAAGAGGCCTTTGTGACACTGCAGGGCTGCATGGAACCAAGGGGCCATTGTGATATTGCAGGGCCTCATGTCATCAGGGGTCCATTGTGACACTGGGCAACCAAAAGAGGACCATTGTGACTCTGCAGGGCTGCATTGAACCAAAGGTCCAGGGTGACACAGAGGGGACTCCGTCATCAGTGCTCCATTGTGACACTGCAGGACCATAGAGACAATTGTGACACTGCTGGGCCTTCTGGAACATAGGGGCCCTTGTGACGTTGTGGGACTCCATTGAACCAGGGCTCCATTGTGACACTGCAGGTCTTCTTGAAATCAAGGGGCCATTGTAACACTGCTGGACCCCATGGAATCAAAGCACCACTGGGACATTGCAGGGCCCCATGGAACCAAGGGAACACAGAACAGGTCTGGCTGGTTTGGCCTCCCGTTGACTGCCTGACTGGTCCGGCTGACCTTGGCATGTTGAGGGTTTCTTCTCATCTGCTGCTGAAACCCTGGGGCTCCATGCTTTTTTTCTTATGGAAAAGAACTCTCCGTCTCCTCCCGGCACCCATGGCCAGAATTGGGATTTCACCTCCAAATTTCCTTGTATCCAGGGATTGTTCCCATAGGAATATTGCCAGGACAAGTCTGGCTGCCTGTGGTTTCACAAGGGTCACCTCTCATCTGTTCCCCAAAACACTTGGGAAGGCTCTGTGCTTTCCTTCCTATGGGAAAGAACTGTCCTGCTTCTACAGGTGCCCATGGCCAAAGTTAGGATTCCGTCTGCAAAATTCCCAATATCCAAACACTGCTCCCAGACAAAATCTGCCATTCCTGACAAGTCTGGCTGGCCTTGGACTAGTGAGGATCTCACCTGCCTTCCAAACATTGGGGCTCTGTGCTTTCCTTCCCTTCCTATGGAAAATAACTGTCTGTCTCATCCAGGTGCCCATGGCCCCAATAAGGGTTCCACTTCCAACATTCCCTGTTGTGACAGACTGCAAGAGATTGTTGACTCAAAACATTTCATGTGTGGGGGAGGAAGGGGCAGGTCCAGCCTTGCCCTGCCCTGGGACCCCAGCACTGCCCTGCCCTGGAACCCCAATCCCCCCAGAGCCTCTATCCCAGCCCAGCAGTGTCTGCCAGTCCCTGGCACAGCACAGGCAATGCTCCACAGCCACCTCTGGAGCCCCCAGACCAGTTCCTGAGTGACCAAATGAGTCCAGATGCCACCTGGGGGAAGGGCCCAGGAAGACCAAGGGGTATTTAGGGCTGAACACAAGGCAAGCACACTTCTTGACCCTGCCTCCTCTTGGAATTTCTATCTGAACGCTGCTGGAATCCAGGAGTTGGCAGCTGTGTATGCGCTTTTCTGTTTTTTTATTTTTGTCTTTCTTTCTTTCTGTGTCTTCTTTTTCTATTTCTGTGCTCCTGCAAATTTTGAGTAACTTTAAATTGAACAGGCTTAGAGTTTGTGAAGTTGAATGGGCCAAGTCAATGCTTTGAGAAGTGTTTTTTGTTGATTGCATGTCTGTCGTAGTTTGACATGAGAAGAATTTTAAAATTTTTTGTGTAACTGACAATCTGTTAAACCACCAAGACAATGAATGTGCCTCTGTGAAACACATATATTAAAGATGAAAAAAACAGGAACCTCCCATTTCTTTTCCAATCAACAAAGACATAGTAGGCCCCAGCCCCTGTCTCAACCAAACCAAACCAAACCAAACCAAACCAAACCAAACCAAACCAAGCAGCCCTGCCAGGGGCCAAGCCCCTTCCCCCCTCCCCAGGCTGCCCCCCTCTATTGGCCCCATTCTGACCAAACCAAACCCCAACAACTGCCTAACAGAAAAACAAAAGAGGCTACAAAACCCCAACCAGAACAAAGCTAGCCACAGCTAGTAAAATCTTACCATCAAGTCCTCTCTCCCCAACAAAATTAAAACTAAAAACTTCTACAACATACAACCCACACAAAATAATGCTACAACTAAAATTAAACACAAAAAAAATCCCCAAAACCAACCATAAAACCAATCCTAACACAACCCAACCACAGCTTCCACCACAACTTATTGTCAGGTCAGGTGTTAACCCTTTCAATACTTCAATCTTCCCTCAAGTAAAAAATCCTAACACAACCCAACCACAGCTTCCACCACAACTTATTGTCAGGTCAGGTGTTAACCCTTTCAATACTTCAATCCTCCCTCAAGTAAAAGAAAAACAAAATGCAAGCATTTAAAAAAACAACATCAAACCATCAAAGTCAGTAAAGAAGAAATGGAATCCCATTTAAAAAAGAAGAAAATGTACCTTAATCTTAAAACTAAAATCTTCCTATAAAGAAAAAACTCTTTTTCTTTATAACATATAAAACTATAAAAAAATGAAATATACAAATTAATATATAGCAAAAACCTCCATAATAAGATAAAAAATGTTAAATTAACTGTAATTTCATCAAAAGTTTAAACATAAAAAAATAATGCAGTACGCCAAAGAGCAGATCTCTATTCCCAGAGATAAAAATAATTCTAAAAGTAAATAATAAAAACTTTTACCTTTAAATTACTCATCTTTAAAACAATACCCCATAAGTCAATGTGGCCCATTAAAAAGCTGTAAAAAAGTTGTAGCAGTAAAAACAACTTCACAATAACAAAGTTCCCCAGATAACTGTTATCCATGACAGAATTAAGAACCCCCCAAATTTTTTTTCTTCTTGCAAAAACACTTGTAGAAATTTTAAGTTTTGTTTCTTTACATTGTCAGTTAAAATAAAAAGTTGGTGAAGAAAAGCTCTTTAAAAAAAAGTGTTCTAATATATTTATTTTAATTCTTACTGCCATTTTTCTTTTCGTTATTTTTAATAAAATTTTCTTTGTACCCTTTTAAAATTTTAAGCCTACTTTACCTTTCTCCTAATCCTATCTCACAACCAAATAAATACATGGATAATTAACTGACACAGAAACCCACCACACTCATCAATCCATTAATTAAGGAATCTCAAGATTAGAAAAATCTTAAATTAACAAACCAAAACCAACACAATGTGATAATAAACCTTTTGGCAATGTTTCTCTGATTTTCTCAAGTTGCCAGTAAAGGCTGTTTTGTTCTTTTGGGCTCCTGAGAATCTCTTGTTGGTATTTCTCCAGAGAGTCCAACTCAGAGGACACAAACAATTGCAATTCCTTTTAAATGTCTCCTTGAGAGAGTTTTTTAGTAGATGAGAGTCAGGGCTTGTCTGTCCTACTTGGCACAGCTCAGGCAGGGCTTTCCCAGCCACATTCCACACCCCATTTCCCAGCTGGAGCCACTGGTGCCTCTGAGTTGTGCTGCCCCAGCCCCAGGGACGCTCTCCTTGTCTGCCCATTCCCCCATGGGCTCTGGGAAGGGATGGCCTCAGTGGGGGCTGCTGACATCCTCAGCAACTTGGAGGCTGCTGCTGAATTTCACTGCTCCAGAGGCTTGTTCAGCATTCAGCTCTTCAGTGCAGGAATTCAATGTCTCACGGCTCATTAACACTCAGAACACCTTAACAAGCCAAGCCTCTGGGAATAATTTGATTGAAGTTTTCAAATCATTTGTGGTTTTTCAACAGATTACAGAAGTGTATTCAAACTGAATTTATTATATTTAAAAAGATAGTGAGAAAAGAGTTTTTACATCCTGTTGAGGCTTTTTAATGTTAATTAATTGATATGTGCAATCTCCAATTGACACTGAATCCAAGTACCTCCTCATGCTGTTGGAATAGAGATGAAAATCAAGACCCTTCGTGGCTGACAATCAGTCAGACTCTGTCCCTAACCCCACCCCACCATTTCCCCCATCCAAGCCCTGGCACTCAGAGCAGCTTTGTGCAAATCTGAGCTGCCTCCAGCCCAGGTTGCACCTGCAGCTTTCAGCTCCTTGGCTCCAACTCCCACCTGCTTTCTTTGGAGAGGGAGCTGCCCGAGACACAGAGGGATGTTCATTTATTTTCAGCCAGCAAAGCCAAGGGGAGGCACAGCTCCATCAAATCCAAAAGTCATTCTACTCCCTGGCTCTGCCCTGCCCCTGATCCCCACAGCCTGTCCTGTTTCCTTTATCCCTCCTTTGCCAGGGACTTTCTGGGACAAGGGAGCTCTGCTCTGGCTATGGAGTGAGGTCCAAGTGCAGCCACTGGAGTGAGAACCACAACTCATTAGGTTTGTGTCTTTTGAGGGACCAGGAACTGGTGGGACTCAGAGGCACAAAAAGGTTTCAGTTCATGGCCAACATAAAAAAATGTGAACATGATAAAATTTAAGAAAAATCAAAACCCTTCCCTCAGCTCCTTGTGACATCCCAGCAACATCTGACATGTCCACCATCCACAAGGGATTGTCATACAGGAAGGGTTTTTGACAAAGACATAAGAAGAGGTTTTGTAAAAGATAACTAAGATGCTGTCTAAGGAGTTATTTAAACTTCTTAAAGATTGGGCAACTCCCTGAAACTAAAAGCATTATTCCAGTCAGGTGATCCAGAGAACAGCTGCACGAAGAAGTCTGGGAGCAAAGGGAAGGACAAAGATCCAGCTGCACTAAATGAAGAGACTTCCTTAGACATGGCCATTTAAATAAAAGAGCTGAAAACACATGAAGGAAGAGTGCCATAAAATATTAGACTGAATGTTGGTGGCAAAGGTAGTGGGGAAGATCAGTATTCTCCTGCCATCAGCAGGAGAATCCAATATATCCAAGAAGTTCCTGTACCTGGTGGGAAAGCTTTGCCATTTCTCAAAAGTACTCAAGTGACCCAGGTAAAAAAGATTTGCTTGTATATTGTGAAAAAAACAGGTATTAAAACCTGTACCACTTTACAGGCAGACATCAGCCATGTGCCCATGAACAGGCAGTGCCACTTGTGCCCTGAGGCGCCCACCTAGGATTGGATCTCTCAGAGAGCACCTGAGGGAGAGCAGAGCACCTTGCAAGCTGCAGGTCCCTGACTGCCCCGCTGGGCTCCTGTCCCATCAATATCTGCTCTGCTGCAGTCTGGAACAGGGCCCAGCATGGTGCCGGGATCATAAGAGAGCTGAGGTGTGTGCTGGAATTCAATGTCCTCCTCATCCTGAAGCAGCCCTGAATTTCCCTGCTCAGCAGCCTTGGTCTGCAGCACAGCCATGGAGGCTCTTTGGGCTCTGGACTGTTCCTGCAGCCCCCAAGGGCAGCTGAGCTCTGCCTTTGGCACACTCAGCCCTGCCCAGCACATGCCATGCTCAGCAATTCCCTGTCTTTGCCTGGCCTTGCTGTCAGCCCAGGCAGCGGCTGTGTGGCCCCTTTGTGGCCCTGTGCTGGCCCAGCCATGCTGGCACAGCCCCTGTGCAGGCCCAGCCCAGGCCAGAAGCATTGCGGCTGGGAAGGGCCCCTGTGCCGTGGTGCCCACAGCAGCCTTGGGGCTCTGTGTCCTATGGCCTCCCTGCTGGGCAGCCTCTGCCAGCTCCTGCAGAGCCCCTGGCACCTGTGGGGCTGCACAGACAGCCCTGCCCCGGGCTCTGCCGGCCTCTGGGCCATTGGAGAGGCAGCCAGGGCTGGCCATGGCCGGGAACAGGCCCTGAGCCCCGCAGGAGGATGGAGCTGGGCCACGGCCAAACTCAGCCCAGGGCAAAGCTGGGCTCAGCAGCCAGGGCTGCCAAGGGCTGGGGACAGAGGCTGGCACTGACAAATGTCCTGGGCCCCCTCCCTGCTCTGTCCATGCCCCCAAGGGCACAGAGCAGCCTCCTCTCTGGGGCACTTGTCTGTTTTCAATGCCTTGCACAGGCGCTGGCCTTGCCACACCAGGTCTGGCCTGAGTCCTGCCCTTGCACGCTCAGCCAGGCTGAGATGGACACTGATGGTGTCTGGGCCAGGCTCTCTGAGCCCAGCCCAGCTCCCTGCAAGCTCTGCCAGCTGCCCTGAGCTCTGGGCAGCACCAAGGGCCTCTGGCCAGCCCAGCCCAGCCACCTCTGGCCCCACAGCTCTGCTCAGGCCAGGCTGCTCTGGGCATTGGCCCCACGGCCTCAGCCCCTGGCAAGGGCACAGCAGCAGCTGCAGCTGCCACAGGACTCAGCTCCAGCCACGGGGGAAGGTGCTTGGCCAAGGCACAAGGAGGCTCCCTGGGTGCCCTGCTCCCCTCTGGCTGAGGTGCTGAGAGCTCTGCAGCCCCTGCTGCTATCCCATCTGCCCACGGCAGCACAAGAGCCCCAGCCTTGAGGCCCTCCAGAGCTGCTCCTGCTCCAGGCGCAAGGCCCATCCCAAAGCTGGGGCAGCCACAGAGCTGTGCCCATTTCTGTTCATTGCTGCTTTAATGGGGATGGATCCTCAGCCACTTTGAGGTTGCTGACGAATTTTACTACTCAAAAATCCTCTTCTGTCTTAAGCTCTTCAGGCCAGCGTTTCAGTGACAAAGGCTGAAAAATATTTCTTCAAAACTCCTGAACAATAAAAGCCCCTGGGAATATTCTTAGTTTTCAATTCTTCTGTGGTTAATTAGAAATATTTCAGAAGTGTATTCAAAGTGAATCTGCTATGTTGAAAAAAAGCAGAGAGAAATGTTTATTATTCCTGTTTATAGTTCGATGTCTAATTGATATTGACCCCCAGCACCTTCTAATGCAGTCTGAACAGATATGAAAATCAAGACCCTTCATGGCTGACAATCTTTGTCACCACCCCCTCCCCACCATTTCCCTCATCCAGCCCCTGGGGCTCCTATGGATCAGGAATGGTGTGGCCAGCAGGAGCAGGGCAGTGATTCTTCCCTATAGTCAGCACTGGTAGGGCAGCACAGTGTTAGGTGACAGGAATGGGCTGCCCAGGGAGGTGGGTGAGTCACCATCCCTGGAAGTGTTTTAGGAGAGACTGGTTGTGGCACTGAGTGCCATGGTCTGGGTGACAAGGTGGTCTTGGGTCCCAGGTTGGACTTGATGCTCTCCAAGGTCTTTTCCAGCCTGGTTGATTCTCTGATGATTGTGACACTGCAGGGCCCAGGGGAAGCAAGGGGCCATTGTGACACTGCAGGTCCTGGTGGCACGAAGAGGACCATGGTGACACTGTGTACGACATGGCAGCACAGAGCCAAGGGGCCATGGTGACACTGTGGGCTGAATGGAAGCAATGAGTCAATGGTGACAGTCTGGGCCCTGGTGGAAGCACAGAGGCCACTGTGACCCTGCAGGGCCTTGTTGAACCAAGGAGCCATTGTGCCACTGTGGAATCAAGGAGACCCCTGGGTGAGCCTGGATACAATGGAATCAAGGGGCCATTGCTCCATTGCAAGGACTCTTGGAACAGAGGGCACAATTGTGACACTGTGGTGCCCCATAGAACCAAGGGTCCCTGGTGACACTGCAGGATCTTGTGTCACCAGGGCTCCATTGTGACACTGCAGCACCAAGGAATTCATTGTGGCACTCTGAGGTGTCATGGAACCAAGAAGCCACTGTGACCCTGCAGGGCCTTGTAGAATCATGCAGAGCATTGTGACAGAGCAGGACCTGGTGTCACGATGGGACCATTGTGACACTGCAGGGCCCCATGGAACCAAGGGGCCAGTGCTGCTCCTCAGGGACTGATGGAATGAAGGGAACATGTTTGACACCATGGTGGCCCTTGGGACCAAGAGGCCATTGTGACACTGTGGAACCAATGAGAGCATTGCTGCGCTGCCAGACCTCATGGAACCAAGGATCCATTGTGACAATGCAGGGCCTTGGGGGACTAAGGGCCATTGTGACACTGCGGGGCCCAAGGATCCAAGGGACTTTGTGAAACCAAAGGGGTCCCAGGGAACCAAAGCAATATTGTGACACTGGGAGGCCTCATGGAATTATAAAGATCATTGGGACATGCAAGGGCCTCATGGAATCTTGGTGACAAAAAGTTTTCTGGGAGTGTTGATCTGCTGGAGGGTAGGAAGGCTCTGCACAGGGCCCTGGATAGGTTGGATCCAGGGACCAAATCCAACAAGGTCAGGTTTAACAAGTCCAAGTGCCGGGTCCTGCACTTTGGCCACAACAACCCCTGCAGAACTACAGGCTGGGGACAGAGTGGCTGGACATGAGCCAGGCAGAAAGGGACCTGCCGGGACTGATGGACAGCAGGCTGGACATGAGGCAGCAGTGTGCCCAGGTGGCCAAGGAGGCCAATGGCTCCTGGCCTGGCTCAGGAATGGTGTGGCCAGCAGGAACAGGACAGTGATTATTCCTGTGTGCTCAGCACTGCTTGGGCAGCACCTCGAGTGCTGTGTCCAGTTCTGAGCCCCCCAATTTAGGAAGGACATGGAGGGGCTGGAGCATGTTCAGAGAAGGGCAACAAGGCTGGAGAGGGGTCTGGAACACAAGACCTGTGAGAAGTGGCTGAGGGAGCTGGAGTTGTTTATCCTGCAGAAGAGGAGGCTCAGGGGAGACAAGAGGGTGTCAGGGCACAGCTTGGACTTGATGATATCTATGGCCTGTTCCACCCTTGCTGATTCTGGGATTCTCTGAAAGCACCCTTGGAGCAGTGGCAGGATGAGCCCTGGGCCTCCTCTTCAGAAGCTCCAGCAGCCACGGTCCCTCAGCTTCTCCTGACAGCCCCAAAGCCCATCCTGTCAGTCCTGCAGAGCCTCTGCAGCTCCTCCTCATTGCCCAGAACAGGGAGCCCCAGAGGCAGACACAGCAGCCAAGATGTGCCCCCCTGGCCTATGGTGCCTCTGGCATGGGAGCAGCCGGAGGCACTGCAGGAGCCTGCAGACAATTCCTGCAGCACTTGTAGGATGATCCTGCTGCCCAAGGGACGTTCCCATGGTGCCAAGTCAGAAACTGCAATGGGGAGTTGGGCCAGAGAGGAAAGGGCAAACAGGGATGGACTGTTTGCAGGGGAGGGAGCAGGGGTGAGCAAGAGGAAGAAATTTGTAGCAGGAAGAGTAAAGTGAGCAAAGGTGAAACCAAGGAAATGCTCAGGGCAGTTTGGGGGTGGCTGCCAGGCAGCCCTGGCTTTGAGCCACAGCATCTGCAGTGGGACAGGAAACTCCCAGCTGATGGGAACAAACTTTCTGGCTGACTGCAGAGGACAGGACAAAGCTGAGTGGTTTCCCTGGTGTCCCCCAGCCCTTCCTGATCCCAGGGGCTGATGGCATTTGTGCTCCCTCAGGTTCATGTCCCCACACCAACAGCATGGGGGTGCTCCCCCCTGCTCTGTGCAATGCAAACAGGGGCTCCTGAGCCAGTGCTGCCATGTCTGTGCCTGCAAGGATGGGGCACCTGTGTGAGCTGGGGGAGAGGCCAGGGCTTCAGAGGGGGGATGTTGTTGGCAGCTCTATGAGGACGCTCTGGGACGCTGCCCTGGGCTGTCCAGCATGCTGGAGATGTATCAGCCCCTGCTCTGCTGCTCCTTTCCATCTCCCCCAGGGACCTTGCAGAGCACCAGCCATGCTATTTTCCCCCAGCCTGTCCATGACCATCCTGGGGCTGCTCACGGGGGATTTCTGTGCTGAGCATTGGCCTGGGTGTGTTGAGAGAGCCTGAGCAAGGAGCCTGGAGTGGACAATATTAAAAAACTTGAACAAAGAAAAAGAATCTCTAAATTGAAGCCAAAAAGAAGTATCAAAGATGTTTTTATTACAAGTGATTGGCAGAAATTGGCCAGCAGTTTAATATTCCTGAAAGCATCCAGTCATCAATGTCCCCACTGCAGCCTTGAGCTCCTGGTTCCTCAGGCTGTAGATGAGGGGGTTCAGGGCTGGAGGCACCACCGAGTATAGAAGTGACAGGGCCAGATCCAGGGACGGGGAGGACATAGAGGGGGGCTTCAGGTAGGCAAATGTGCCAGTGCTGATGAACAGGGAGACCACAGCCAGGTGAGGGAGGCAGGTGGAAAAGGCTTTGTGCCGTCCCTGCTCTGAGGGGATCCTCAGCACGGTCCTGAAGATCTGCACATAGGAGAAAACAATGAACACAAAGCAGCCAAGTCCTAAACAGCCACTAACACCAAGAAGCCACAGTTCCCTGAGACTGGAGTGTGAACAGGTGAGCTTGAGGATCTGGGGTATTTCACAGAAGAACTGGCCCAGGGCATTGCCATGACACAGGGGCAGGGAAAATGTATTGGCCGTGTGCAGCACTGAATAGAGCAAGGCACTGGCCCAGGCAGCTGCTGCCATGTGGGCACAAGCTCTGCTGCCCAGGAGGGTCCCGTAGTGCAGGGGTTTGCAGATGGACACGTAGCGGTCATAGCTCATGATGGTCAGGAGGCAAAATTCTGATCCAAGAAAGAAGAAAACCAGAAAAACCTGAGCAGCACATCCTCCATAGGAGATGTTCCTGGTGTCCCAGAGGGAATTGTGCATGGCTTTGGGGACAGTGGTGCAGATGGAGCCCAGGTCGCTGAGGGCCAGGTTGAGCAGAAAGAAAAACATGGGGGTGTGCAGGTGGTGGCTGCAGGCTATGGCACTGATGATGAGGCCGTTGCCCAGGAGGGCAGCCAGGGAGATGCCCAGCAAGAGACAGAAGTGCAGGAGCTGCAGCTGCCATGTGTCTGCCAATGCCAGCAGGAGGAAGTGGCTGAAGGAGCTGCTGTTGGACATTGGCTATGGCTGCACTTGGGGACCTGTTCACAGAGAAAAGGACAGTGAAGAGTTAGAGGAGATTCCTATAGCCAAAATCAAATCCATTTCCCATACACCATCCCCTCGAACACAAACACAGACCCTTTTTTTTCAAGAGTTCTGGGGTTTTCTCTTTAGCTCTCCCATGTCTCCCCTGGTATTCTTGGATATCAGAAACCCTCAGCATTTCTGCTGCACCCGGGGAAAACAGAGCAAGTTCTGTGAGGCAAAGTTATGAGTGGAGAGTGACAGGAGGTGGTCCATCATTATGACCTGTACAGAATTTCTCATGGCTTTAGCCTTTCTCAGGTGGAGGTCGATCAGTTTCCCATGTTTCCCCAAAAATGCCCCAGGTAAAGCTGAGAGCAGATGGATCCACCACAGCCCAGCTCCACTTCGGTATCCAAGCATTACTGTTGCTTATTTCAACAACCCAGCAGTATTTTCAGTGTTAGAAGATCTGTGCCTTTCCCCATCAATCTTACAACTCAAAGATGCTCTAGGACAGGTTTGAATACTGGATTGAAGTTCCCAGCTTGGACTGAAATCTCAGAGAGACTTCCAAGTGTCCATATGATGGCATTGGATGAAGGGAGATGCATCTCCTTCCCTGGCTGCACTGACAGCATTGCCCAGAGCCAGGCACTGGGGACAGTGTCACCCTGAGGCAGCTGTGTCCCCTCCCAGAGCCCCCAGGGCCGGGCAGCTGGTCCCAGCCATGTGCTCTGCAGAGGGAACTGGGCCTGGGGCTGCAGAGCTGCCCCACTGCTCTTCTGCAGCTCTGCCTGCAGAGGAGGGGCTGCACGCCTTGGAGCCCCAGCCTGGAGGGCAGAGGCTTGGCTGGGACACAGGAGGGAGAGGGCTTGTTCAGAGGGAGGGGCTGCACTGCAGGAGATCCAGTGGACATCTCTAAATCTCCCTGCCACAGGATTACTGGGATTTTTTTCCCCTCATTTCCTGATCTTCTCTCTGCTTCCTGGAGACTTTCCTCCTGCAGGTGTTTCCCTGTGCCTGATCTCTCCCTGCCAGCATTCACAGACCCCAAATCTCTGTGCACTCTCCTTGGCCCTACAGAACCCTGCCTGTTAGCAGGGCACTGGCTGGGGGCAGGTTCTGTTTGCAGCTTCAAGAAAGGACAGTTTAGCCTGAGCCTGATGGCTCCAGCAAAGGTGATGCTGCTGCTGTCCATGGGCAGAGTGGCTGAAAGAACATTAGCGATCTCCTGTGAACCTATTGATCATTAAAAGTAATAGTTCGGATGTCTCAGACACTTGTCCAAATTCATAATTTATAATTCATATTCAACCTTTAATATTTATCTCTTCTCCCTGCTATTCTCCAGTAGTAGGAATATGAATACCTAGTCTTGGGAAAGGTCCTCATCCTCAAGTCAAAGTCCTTGTCTTGGAAATATTCTATGACTGATCAGAAACCTTCAGTATGTCAGAGCTTCATGAAAAATTCACCTCCCTGCACCAGAAATACTCAGAGTTGTACTCACAGAGTCTGTAGGAATTGGGATGTTCCAGCTTTAGGAGATGGCTCCAGGAGCTGCAGCTGCATTGTCCTGCAGCCAGAGGTTCCTGTGCCAAGGGCTGGCAGTGATTCTGCCTCAGGCACTTCTCGGCACCTTCCCAGCCCTAACTGATTGAAGCTCTCTGTGCCTCTGTGCTGTGCCTGGGATGGCTGCAGGCAGTGCCCCAGCCCTGCTGGACTGGGAGAAGAGCTGCTCATCAAGAGAAATGTGCTTTTGAAGCTCTTCTTGGTTACCAGGAGCCGCCTCTCTGCCTCTGTGCCAGGAGCCCAGCCCAGCTCAGCAGCACAGACACAGCACAAGGACTTTAATGAGCCTCTGGGGCTCATTCAGGCCCTGAACATCAGGCCCTGAGAGGGAGCTGAAGAAACCTCTCCAGAACTCCAAGTCAGAATCACACTCCAAAGTTTCTTTCACTTTTAATGGGTCCCACTGAGGGACACGACTGAGATAGTGTCCCCAGGCCCCAGGCAGTGCAGAGAACTGGAGGCAGTGATGGCAGGTGGGGACACGGAGCCAAGTCTTGGTGCCCTGGGCCACAGCAGGGTCTGTGCCACCAAGGGCTGGGATGAGACACCTTGTCCTGAGGCACTGGGGCCTCCTGGCACAGGCCCAGCCAGGCTGGGCACTGTCACTTCCTCGTCCTGCCCTCATCATCTCCCCCTAGCCCACATCCCAGTGGCCTCAGGGATCTGCTGGAAGGAGTCCCTGGGGAGCCTTGCTCAGGAAAGGCCCTAGGGGCTCCTTAATGTTCCCAAGTACTGCAGGTTTTTCAATGGACTTTAGGTTTGGCTTTTGCCTTGGAGTCTCTGAGAGGTCTCTGCAATCATGGCCTCCAATTATCTGCTGTAATTAGTCCCTGGAGAGGCTTTGTCAGTAACAACACTCAGTGGGGCTCATTAATGCTTCAAGGTACTTCACTTATTTTAAGGTACTTGGTGTTTCCCTTTGGATACAGACTCTGGGAGAGGTTTGTGCAATCATGACCCCAATTATCTGCTTTAAGGAGTCCCTGGAGAGCTTTGTAGTGACACTCAGTGGGGCTCATTAATACTTTGAGATACTCAAGGTTTTTAAGGTAGTTTGGATTTTTCTTTCTACACTGAATCTCTGAGAAGTTTTTGTGCCATCCTGTCCTCCATTTTTCTCCTCCAAAGACTCCATGAGGAGCCTGTGTTGGGGATGGACCTCAGCAGGACCCATTCATGCTTTGAGACATTTGGGGTTTTCTTCTGACTTTGACTCCTGGAAAGGTTTGTTTCATCTCCTCTCACGCCCAGGGTTCAAGGGCTCAGCTCCAAATGCACCACAGGGCCCATTAGGATCAAGCAAGTCCTGACAAACCATGGCTCTGCCTTGATTTACGTCTGCTCTCATGCAGTTCATTAGGAAGTTTTCTGTAGTGGTTTTGGCTTGTCAATTTGAGATTTCTCCGACAATGTATCAATTTGTGTGGTGGGTCCAGTGTGGGCAGCCTTTCCAGTGTTGGCAGTGTCATTACCAGTGCACTCACCAGAATATCCTTACTCATTTCCTGCTGTGAGATAGGATTAGGAGAAAGGCAAAGTAGAATCAAAACTTTAAGAGGGTATAAAGAAAAGTTTATTAACAGTAACTAAAAGAGAGAGTAATAGGAATCAAAACAAAATTTTCAGAACAATTCTCCCTCCAACCTTTTCCTTCTTACTGACAATGTAAAGAGAAAAAACCTAAAATTTTCAGTCAGTTTATCCCCTCTAGAATAGTCTTTTTCAGTTCACTTAGAGAGAGGAGTCTGTCTTTCATGTTTTGGAGACTTCTCCATAGGAAAACAGTTCTCTCAGGGCTGTCAATTCCCATGAATGGCAGCCACCCATAAAAAATCTGCAATTGTCAAGTCCCTCCCATATTTTCACAGCTTTTCCTACAGTTGTGTTTATAGGCCATGTCAACTTATGAGGTAATAATTTAAAGATGACCTGTTTAAGAAAAAAGGTTCTCTACATCTATTTTTTAACTCATCTTCATCTCTGGGAACAGAGATTTTCTTCTCTCCCTAAGGGCACAGGGTCTCATCACTTTGCTCTCTTTGTCTGGTCAAACTTCTCATGGGATGACAGCTACTTCAACATTTGCTTACATTAGCATGGAGCCCTATGCTGAACAAGTCATCTCCCCATACTTGTCAATGTGTTATAGGGAAAAGGAGAGTCTGATGTATCAATTACATCCTTCTCTACAGCTTTAAAAGAGGATTTCAGCCCCAAGATCAAGGCATCTCTTCATCTGTCCCATCTGGGACTCAACCTCCTCTTCACTGACCTTGGTGTCTTCATGTTGCTCCTCTGTGTGCCTGCACTTTGTCCTTTTCTCTCACTCGAGGGAGGATAGAAGCACTGACAGAGTTCATATCTCATCCGGGGCCTGCAGATGGTTCTGTGGCCCCGGCCAGGCTTGTTCCTTGTGGCTGGAGCTGTTTTACAATGGAGGTTTCTGCAGCGGCTGTGCTGGGGCAGTGTCAGGATGGGCCGTGCTGGGGAAGGGCCAGGATCTCAGCAGCCGGGCCAGAAGACAGCAGCAGCACGGCTGGGGGCCAATGGCTTCTCCTCCCTCTCCTAGGGGTTGCGGGCAAACCCCAGCAGTTTTTTCATCTTTAAAATGTGTCTTCACAGAGCCATGTACAGTTTCTTTAGTGGTAAAACAGATTTTCAATTCTCAAAGCTAATTACTGATTGGTTTCTTCACCAGACACGAAGGAAACTGCTATCAGCTTCTCTTAGGACATCATTTCTGTGATGTAAAACCACCACAAGAGCACAGAGCACACAGCTCCTTTGTCCGCACATAGTAGTCATGTGCCTGAGGCACATACTTTTGTTTGGGACCAATCCTTGCATACACCAAATTTGGGAGGAGAAATGCTCATTTTGGCCATGGTCTCTGGACATGAAAGCTGATTTTTTTCCGTAGGAAGGAAGGAAGGAACAGACCCAGGGTTAGATGAGAGGTGACCACCAGAGGGAAAGGCCAGCCAGAGCTGTCAGGTTTTTTATTGAGAGATACCCTTGCATATAGGAATTGTTTTCGGGAGAGTACCAAGTTTGACAATGGGCATCTGAAAAGAGGGGTGGTTCTTTTCCATAACAATGAAAGCACAGAGCCCCAGGGCTCTGGGAGCTGATGAGAGGCAGCCCTTGACATCCCAAGATCAGCTAGAACTGTCAGGTAGCTCCTGGGAGGCCAAGAAAGCCAGACCTGTTCCATGTTCCATGGGGCCCCATGGTGTCCCCATGATCCCTTGCTTCCCTGAGGCCCTGAGGTGCCATAATGCCCTCTTGGTGACACGAGGCCCAGAAGGGTCACAATCATCTCCATGGTTCCATCAGGCTCCACAGAGCCATAACAGTCTCTGGGTTCCATGAAGCCCCGCTGTGTCACCATGGCCCCTTGGTTCCATGGGCTCCAGTGGTGCCACAATGATCCCCTTGGTGCCATGAGGTCCCCAGAGTGTCCCAGTGATCTCCATGGGAAGGAAAGAACCCAGCCCCAGTGTTGTAGGGGCAGTCACCAGAGGCCAAGGCCAGCCAGACTTGATGGTACTGGCAGATTTTGCCTGGGAGCAACCCTTGGATATACAGAATTTTAGAGGTGGATTCCCAATTTCAGACATGGACACCCAGAGGAGAAGGATGGTTCTTTTCCATAAGAAGGAAAGCACAGAGCCCAAGTGTTTCAAAGGGAGAAGACGAGAGAGGTGGCTCCTGGAAGGCCAAAACAGCCAGACTTGTTTGTTCTGGCAGCTTTAGTCATGGAGAAATCCCAGGATATAGGGAATTTCGGTGGAGGAATCTCAATTTTGAGCATGGACACCCTGAGAAAAAGGACAGTTCTTTTCCATAGGACGGAAAGCACCGATCCCCAGTGTTCCAAAAGCAGGTGAGAGGCCAAGGGCAGCCAAACCTGTCTATCCTGGCAGCTTTCACTTTGGAGCAATCCTTGGATGTACGGAGTTTTGGAGTTGGAATCCCAGTGTTGGCCATGGGTGCCAGGTCAAGATGGTTGGGTTTTTTCCTATAGGAAGAAAAGCATGAAGTCCAAGTGTTTTGGAAGAAGATGAGAGGTGGCCACCCTCAGGCCAAGCCAGCCAGACCTTTCTCTCCTGCCACCTTTCGTCTAGGGGCTGTCCTTGGACAAAGGACATTTTGGAGGTGGAATCTCAGTTTTGGCTGTGGGTACCTGGACAGGAAGAAGAGTTCTTTTCATGAGGAAGGAAAGCACAGAGCCCCAGTGTTTCAGAGGCAGATGAGTGCTAGCCCTCAGAGAGCAAAGGCCACCCAGACTTGTCAGTCCTGGCAGCTTTTGTCTGGAAACTATCCTTGGATATAGGGAATTCTGGAGGTGGGTTCCCAATCATGGCCATGGACGCCTGGTCAAGATGGATGGTTTTTTCCCTAAGAAATAAAAGCACATGGTCCCAGTGTTTCAAAGGCAGATGAGAGGTGGCCCCTGGGTAGCCAAGGCAGCCGGATCTGTCTCTCCTGGCAGATTTCATCTGGGAACAATCTTTGCATATAAGGAAATTTGGAGGAGGAATCCCGATTTTGTCCCTGTGCCCCTGGAGGAGAAGGACAGTTCTCTCCCATAGGAAGGAAAGCCCAGAACCCCAGTGCTTCAGGGGCAGATGAGAAGCAGCCCTCAACAGGCCAAGGTCAGCTGGACCTGTCAGGTGGTCCCCAGGAGGCCCAGCCAGCCAGACCTGTTCCATGTTCCCTTGGTTTCGTGGGACCCCACAGTGTCACAATGGTCTCCTCAGTTCCATGAGGAGTGTCACAATGTTCCCCTTGCTTCTGCAGTGTCACAATGGCCCCATGCTTCCATGAGGCCTTGCAATGTCACAATGGCTTTGTGGTTCCACAAAGCCCTGATGTGTCACCATGGCCCCTGAGCTCCATGCACCCTTGCTGTGTCACAATGGCTCCTCTGTGACACTCTGGGCTCCACAAGGTCACCATGGACCCCTCGTTCCATGGGGCTCCTGAGTTTCACAATGGTGTCCTTGATTCCATGAGGCACCACAGTGTCACAATGGCCCCTTGGTTCCATGAGGATCTGCAGTGTTACACAGGTTTATGATGTTTGTCTTTGCTGCCCCTCACATCCCACTGCCCCACAAACAGCCCCGAGCCACCCGTGAGGGACAGGCCCTGCTGTCCCAAGGTGGGCTCAGGGCTTGGCCTTTCTGCTTCCCCCAACCAGCCCGGGCCTTGCTCAGCATTGCAGTTCCCTGCTCAGAGCCTTTGGCTCCCCTCAATCCTGGCCTCAAGGATCTGCTCTCACCAGTCCCTGGGGAGCATTTGGCACTCCCTGCCCTCAGTGGGGCCCAGTGATGCTCCAAGGGACTTAGAGTTTTGCTCCTGACTCCTTGAGCAGCTTCTTCAGCTTCCTCTTAGTACCTGAGGGTCCTGGACTCAGTCCCAAATCTACTGTGTGGATCATAAAAATACAGTAAGCCCTCGGAGGTGATTTTTCTTCCTTCAGTGGTCTTCAAGTCTGCACGCCTTGTGCAGCTGACTGAAGTCAGTTTGGATTTCTTGTAAGGGGGAAGATTTCAAAGTGCATCTCATGACCTTTTTTTTAATCAAGTGAATAATCTTTTTTATTTTCCAAATTAGATAAGTTCTGATAGAAGCCATCCCCAGGTGACCTTGATGCTGAATGTATTTGTTTTGGTTTTGGGCAAATTTTGGGAGAGAGCTCTTAAACGGTTCTTTTAGAAAAGCAGATTTAATTGACTCTTTTTTTTAATTGGTTCAGGAGAAAATATTTTTTAGAGAAAAGTGGAAAAAATTGTTTATTAAATAATTAAACTTAAACAATATTAAACAATAATACCTTTTGCTGCTCTAAAAGAGATTACAAACTCAGAAAAGTCCTTTTTCTGGGTTGCAGTTCCGCTCACTCAGTCCTTTATCAATCTCTCCAGCACTGGAAATGCCACGGCCCAGGCCCGGCTCTGTGGGCCACAGGTGTGAGCTGCCACTGCTCTTCTGGGTGTTCAGTCAAGAGCCAGTTTAAACAGGCCTAAAGAAAAGAGAAAAAAACCACAGGTCAGTGAACTTCTTTGCCTCAGCTAGCTAAAATTGACTAAAACAAAGGAGAGCTCTGTCCCACTGTTTGTCTATTTGCAGACAACAACAGTCCAGGAGGAGGAATGTGGAAGAGTGAGTGCAGTGTCTGAAAACAAATGGCACGCTTCTTCTTTCCCCCCTTCACTCTCTGGAACAAGTCTTAAAAGTGCAAAGCTTGTTATTCAGCATAAACAGAACAGATGACTGGGGATAAAAGCATGATATAGTCAACCTAGGACATTCCACCCCTTATCTCCATATCGTCTGCTTGTTTTTAAAACTAATATATATTCTAAATCTACAAACACATACATTATACATTCAAGATAAAGCTATACACAGACAATGGTAGTAACATTTAGCAAACAGTGATATTTACACAAAGTTCTCACCCAACAATTAGATCTTCCTGAGGTGCACATTGTGTTCTTCCATCTTTTTGCATTATCCACCATGTGCAACCTGAGCATAAACAACCCCACAAATGGGTTTGTCTGTACTCGAGGTAGAATTGATCCACACAGTCCTCCCTAACAAACCTCTGACATGTACCACTGGGACTTTATCTCTATCTATTATTTTCAGGGACTCAGACTGGGCAGGACATGCTCGGTTTGTGGAACCTCAGGTGCTAACTAACCCAGTGGCCTTTGTTAAATGCTGCTCCCAATTTTTGAAAGATCCCCCACCCAAGGCTTTCAACTGGGTTTTTAGTAGTCCATTGTACCTCTCTACATGCAGGTGATGCATGGTAGGGGATATGGTACACCAACTCAATGCCATGTTCCCTTGCCCAGCTGTTGATAAGGCGGTTCTTGAAATGAGTCCCATTGTCTGACTCAATCCTCTCAGGGATGCCTCCAAAGGACCTGCTTTTCAAGGCCCAGGATGGTGTTACAGGCAGTACCATGAGACACAGGGTAGGTTTCCAGCCATCCCATGATGGCTTCTACCATTGTGAGCACATGGCCCTTGCCTTGGCGTGTCTGGGGCAGTGTGATGTAGTCGATCTGCCAGGCCTCCCCATACTTGTGCTTGGACCACCTCCCACCATACCATAAGGGCTTCACTCGCTTGGCCTACTTGATGGCAGCACATGTCTCACAGTCATGGATAACCTGAGAAATACTGTCCATGGTTAGATCCACCCCTCAGTCTCGTGCCCACTTATAGGTGGCATCCCTGCCCTGATGGCCTGAGGCATCCCTGCCCTGATGGCCTGAGGCATCATCGAGCTAGGAATACTTCTCCCTTGTGTTCCCAATCTAGGTCTATCTTGGACCCCCCTATCTTTGCAGCCTGACCTACCTGCCCGTTCTTTCATTTCACTTCATTATCTTTACTCTTGGGGACATGGGCATCTACATGGCGGACCTTCACAGGTAGCCTCCCTACCCTGGTAGCAATGTCTTTCCACTCTTCAGCAGCCTAAATTGGTTTTCCTCTATGCTGCCAATTGGCCTCTTTCTACCTCTCCAGCCAGCCTCACAGAGCATTGGCTACCATCCATGAATCAGTGTACAGGTAGACCCTTGGCCACTTCTCTCTTTCTGCAATGGCCAGGGCCAGTTGAACAGCTTGTAGTTCAGCAAGTTTGCTTGATCCACCTTCTCCTTCAGCAGCTTGTGCAACCTGTTGTGTGGGGCTCCATACAGCTGCCTTACACTTCCAGTTCATCTCTACGATGCGACAGGAACCATCAGTAAAAAGAGCGTAGGGTGTTTTCTCTGGGGGCAGTTGGTTATATGGAGGAGCCCCTTCAGCCTGTGGCACTGGTTCTTGTTCTTCATCTGTGACACCAAAATTTTCACCTTCGGGCCAATTTGTAATTACCTCCAAAATCCCAGGGTGATTCAGTTTACCTATATGGGCGCGCTGAGTGATAAGAGCAATCCACTTACTCCATGTAGCGCTGCTGGCATGGTGGGTAGAAGGAACCTTGCCTTTGAACATCCACCCCAGTACCGGTAGTCGGGGTGCCAGGAGGAGTTGTGCTTCTGTACCAATCACCTCTGAGGCGGCTTGGGCTCCTTCATAGGCAGCCAAGATTTCCTTCTCTGTTGGAGTATAGTTGGCTTCAGAGCCTCTGTAGCTTCGACTCCAAAATCTCAGTGGTCGACCCCGAGTCTCCCCTGGCACCTTCTGCCAAAGGCTCCAGGACAAGCCATGGTTCCCGGCTGCAGAGTAGAGCATGTTCTTCACCTCTGGTCCTGTCCTGACTGGGCCGAGGGCTACTGCATGAGTAATTTCCTGCTTGATTTGGGCAAAAGCTTGTTGTTGCTCAGGGCCCCAGTGGAACTCGTTCTTCTTGCGGGCGACCAGGTAAAGAGGGCTCACGATCTGGCTGTACTCAGGAAGGTGCATTCTCCAAAAGCCTATGGCACCTAGGAAAGCTTGTGTCTCTTTCTTATTGGTTGGTGGAGACATCGTGGTGATCTTGTTGATGACATCTGCAGAAATCTGACGCCGTCCATCTTGCCACTTCACTCCTAGGAACTGAATCTCCCAAGCTGGTCCCTTTACTTTGCTCTTTTTAATGGCAAAACCAGCTCCCAGGAGGATTTGGATGATTTGCTTTCCTTTCTCAAACACTTCCACAGCTGTGTTCCCCCACACAATGATGTCATCAATATACTGTAGGTGTTCTGGAGCCTCACCCTTTTCTAGTGCAGTCTGGATCAGTCCATGGCAGATGGTTGGACTGTGCTTCCACCCCTGGGGCAGTCGGTTCCAGGTGTACTGCACTCCCCTCCATGTGAAAACAAACTGAGGCCTGCATTCTACTGCCAGAGGAATGGAGAAAAATGCATTGGCAATGTCAATAGTGGCATACCACTTTGCTGCCTTGGACTCCAGCTCATACTGGAGCTCTATTATGTCTGGCACGGCAGCACTCAGCGGTGGAGTCACTTCATTCAATGCACGGTAGTCCACTGTCAATCTCCATTCTCCCTCAGATTTACGCACAGGCCAAATGGGGCTGTTGAAGGGTGACTGGGTCTTACTGACCACCCCCTGGCTTTCCAGCTCTCGGATCATCTTGTGGATGGGAATCACAGCATCTGGAGTGGTTCTATACTGTCATCGATGCACTGTGGAAGTGGCAATTGGCACCTGTTGCTCTTCTCCCTTCAGAAGTCCTACTGCAGAGGGATTCTCAGACAGTCCAGGCAAGGTGTTTAATTTCTGGATCCCCTCTGTCACTACAGCTGCTATCCCAAATGCCCACCTGAGTCCTTTTGGGTCCCTAGCCTCTCCCTGGCTAGAGGCAGGGCCCCTCTAAGCTTGGTCATCCTTCTTTCCCTGGGAATATGTCTTGGATGTTCCTTCAAGGGGATCGGACATGTCATCATCATCATCGTATCTGGCAGTTTGGCTATGGGCAACTGGAGCTGCTTTCCTTTTGGTGGAACTCCCTCTCTGAGCCCTGTCTTCCTTCAATTCACGCACCCGTCGTGCCAGAGCAGCCGTAGATTTCCCATCCCATCTCCTCATGTTTTCTCCACAATCACGCAGAAAGAACTACAGCTAAGCTCGTGGGGTGTACCTTCTCTCTCCATCTGCGGAACACCTGCGTTGGGCACTAGAACCTCTGATCTGTACTGCTGAGATTTGGAGAAGGTGTTCTTTAATCTCCTCTCTGAGCTTCTTGTGATTCTCCTCTATCTTGTCCTCTAATTTCTGCAGATGTGTTTCCACTGCTGCAATTCTGGCGTGTGTTGGGCCACGCACAGCGTCTGCATACGCTTGGAGCTTCCTTGCCATATCCAGCATGGTCTCATCCCGCTTCATTATGGCTAAGGCAGAAGCATATTCATGTGGACCAAGTCGAACAAGTTTCGGACACATCACAGACCTGCATGGTACCAAGTCTGGGTTCCTAGCTGTTACATCATCTGAGAAGATAATCTCTGCCACTGCCATTTCTCTCAGGCATTGGATTCCTTGCTCTATGGTCTTCCACTGTATTTGCTGCATATAAAGATCATCTGCACACAGGTACCTTTGTGCAACACTTTCCCAGATCCATGCCCAGAGGCTGTGTGGATTAGCCCCCCTCATCATTCCTTGGTCGATGACAGGATCATGTGACAGAGATCCCAAATGCCTTGCTTCAGTGCCATCCAGAATTGTAGCCTCGCCTGCAGCATCCCAAAGACGGACTAAGCAACTAATTATGGATTCATCAGGTCACCGGGTGTAATCCTTCCTTAGGCCATGAAGGTCCTTCAGGGAAAAGGACTCAGTATTGGCTTCTGATCTCACACCTACTGCTTTGACTCCTGATTTTATGTCAGGAGGCGTTGAGGGTCCTTCTCCTGCATCGTCATCATCATCCACTGGTCGATTGGTCTTGCCCATGCATTTTCCACTTCTAGTGCTGGTAGCCAACTGCCATTGGTTTAGATGCTGGCTTAGACTCACCATCTGGTTTGGCTGCTGGCTTCAAGCCGTGGGTGTTCGGTGCAGCCTGAGTGACTGGGATAGCTGCTGATTTATCTCCCTGTCCCCTTGCCTCTGTCTGCTGCCCTACAGCATCTAGCAATTTGTGATAAGCATATGCCATGGCCCAGTTCACTGCAATGATCTTTTTCTCCTTAGGGTCATCCTGGTACTTCTCTTTCAGGTATTTCCCCACCTCAGCTGGGTTCTGAATTTGTTCATGAGGAAAGTCCCAGACTATAGGGTCAGAGAATTCGTTCAGGATTTGGCCCATATCCTCCCATTTCCCACACCACTTAGGATTTTCCACACCTGGGTCTACTCCTGGGTCAGGGGTCTCATCAGCCCATCTAGAAATCTCAGCCCTCATTCTAGAAAAGCAGCAGACTGTATAGAGGAAGCTTACCAGATTGAATACCAGAAAGATGGTCTCTTTGACATTCAGGGGAAACTGAACATTCTCCAATAGTGATGTAACAGATTCAGAGAAGAAGAAGGAAAGCAAAGGCTGAAAAGCCTCACCCCCTGCTCCTCCTCTAACAAACTGGATGCAGAACCATAACCATGAACCATTCATACCTGGAGCAGAACCCAGCATATTTATAAACTTCTTACAAATCATTACCTCCAAGCCCAGCAAGATAGCTATTCTGGTCACTGCCCCTCTGCTGTAAAAACTACGTATTAGGGACAATACTAGAGCTATTTCTGGATAAGAAAAGAAACCTAAGGACTTAATTCCTTAATAGAGGAATTAAGATCTCAAAAAACCCTAGGGACCAGAAATGCATGCAAGTCTTCACCCCAGTAGACATTATGAATTAAAAAAGCATGGCTATTAACTGCTTTATAGGAACACAGAGTAATGGCAACCAAAATGAACTCAAAACAGGGTTTTTCCACTCTTTCTCAAGCCCCACAAAATTGGTGCCAAAAATTTGTCCTGGTTTAGGGCAAATTTGGGAGAGAATCCCCAAAGAGGAGCCCCTCCAGAAAGCAAACCCACACGGCCCCTCCCCCCAACCAGTTCGGGAAGAATTCCTCAGAGAGAAGTGGAAAGAACCTGCTTATTTAACAGGCACAGCACCCCCCAGCACACAAAATGAACAATACTGGATGACAGCACTCTTTCACCACTCTGAAAAAGATGACAAATTCAGAAAGTCTCTCCTGGGGATGGTCGCTCTGGTATCAGTCCCTCTCGCGCTGGGGCAGCTGGTGCAGCCACAAGGTGCAAACTCTCGATGTTCCCAGGTCCCAGTCCAGAGCAGGCTCAAGTAGGTCCAAACTGAAAAGGACAAACAGTCCAGGAAGAAATTTGTACTGTTAAGCTAATCTAACTAATGAGAAGAAGCAAGCAGAGGCAAGAGCAAGCAGAAGCCAAAGCAAAAAGCAGAAACAACACTATGTACTGTCCCATCTGTATGTCCCGCTGACCATGGAGGGCGGCTGATAAGGAGCCAAAACAAAACATTCCCTCTTCAGAGCCAGTCTTGAAGGCACAGGACATAATATCCAGCATAAACAGCACACACAAATGGGGATACAAGCATCCTAACGTCAGCCCAGGACACCATAGCAACCTGGTGATGGTTGCCACAAAAACTGACCATAGCAACAGGGGCTGGTGATGGTTTCCTGCTAAGGCTCAGATTTCTCACAGGCCCTCAGAGGGGTTCCATGGGGATTTTCCAAGAGTCTCCAGGCTGTTCAAGGGCTGGAATGTCACAGGCACAGACAGGAGCTCCATGGAGACCTCCCAGGGCTTTCTGGGGATGATCAAGAACTGTGTGGTCAGAGGCAGTCACAGCCATTCCATGGTGACATCCCAGGGGGCCTTGGGCTGCAAAGGCACCGATCTGTCACATGCACTCACAGGGGCTCCACGGTGACATCCCAGGAGTCCCCAGGCTGCCCAAGAGCCAGAATGTTCCAGACACTCACAGGGGTTCCTGTCATGGGCAAAGTGGGAGATTCAGGCCAAAGCTTTATT
This sequence comes from Fringilla coelebs, assembly GCF_963513975.1. Classification (NCBI taxonomy): domain Eukaryota; kingdom Metazoa; phylum Chordata; class Aves; order Passeriformes; family Fringillidae; genus Fringilla; species Fringilla coelebs. Next base: position 2,660,572 of record NW_028167443.1, on the reverse strand, counting down.
TCTTTATTGGAGAAACTCCTGCTAAGAAGTTAGGTGGAGAAATGACATCCAACACCCACCATGGATCCTCAAACACCTGCAGGGCCCAAGACTTCACAAATTCCTTCTAAGAGAGGAGACTGGGAGTGGCTGGCTTCAATCCCAGCCCCAGAATTTCTCAAAGGTTTAAATATAAAAGATTGGACAGGTGGAATTGAACCTTAGCTCACAGGGGCTCAGCAATAGCAGGGGTTATGGGATGTCCCAGAGGGGGCTGTGTCAGAGCAGCACCTCTGTGGCTGTGTCAGAGAGGCACAGAGCAGCTGTGATGTCAGCAAGGGGCTGTGTGACAGAACAGAGAGGGTGGTGTGAAGTCATAGATTGGTCTATTACATCACAGAGTTTGTTGTGAGATGTCACTGAGCAGCTACAGCACCACAGAGGAGATTCTGTGACATCACAGAGCAGGCTGTGGCGTCATGGCATGGCTGTGTGGCATCATAGAGCAGGCTGTGAAGTCAAAGTGTGTGCTGTGACATAACAGAGTGGCAGTATGACATCAAAGAGAGGGTTTGGTGTCATCACTGAGGTGGTTTTACATCACACAGCTGTCTGTGACATCATAGAGTAGGGTGTGAGGCCATAGAACAGATCCTGCCATCATAAAGGGTGTCTCTGTGACATGACAGAGTGGGTTGTGACATCACTGGGTGTCTGTGTAATATCGTAGAGCAGGCTGTGACATCATGGAACAGACAGTGACATCACAGGGTGACTTTGTGACATCACAGAGGCTTCTGTGACATCACATAGCAGCTGTATGACATTCCGGGGTGACATTCCAGGCTTGGCTCTGAGACATCACAAGGGTGCTGTGTGACGTCCCAGAGTAGGCTCTAACATCACAGGAGGGCTGTGTTGAATTATAGGGATAATGTGACCTCACAGGGGTGTGAGACCACCGAGATGGTTATGTGACATCACATGGGTTGTGTGACATCTCAAAGGCTGTGTGAGGTCACTGGGGAGGTCACTCTGCCCTGTCCCCCCTCACAGTTCCCTCAGAGCAGTCCAACCCTGTTTGTGCACAGCAGGGTCCCCTGTCCCCCCGGTTCCCCCACCCCTGGCTCCGCAGCCTCCCCCAGAGGATGTTCCATGAGATCGACCCCAGAGACTGACACAGGGGCGGGGGGCCGGGACCCTGGGGGTGGGACAGGGGGACAGGGACCCCCCAGCAGCGTCCCCGTGTCCCCCAGGGCCAGAGCCTGGGCCAGGGCTCCTTCACCCTGTTCTGAACGAGGGCTTGAGAGCGCTGAAAAAATCCCCAGCAAGGGATCAGCAAAAACCAGATTTAATATTAAGGGACAGCAGCACAAAGTTCCTTGGCAAGAGTCACTCTGCTCCTGACTGGACACTTCAGGCACTCCAGGGAACCAAAGCAACAACAAAACCAAGCAAAATCGAGGCAATCAAACCAGAAATGAACCAAGAACTGTCCAGCTGTGTGTGTGTTTTACAAAACAACAGTGAGGGCCAGGAAAAAAGGAATACGGCCCAAAAGGTTAACAGAGCTCAAACTTAACAGGACTTAACCTTGACTGGTACCTTAAACATCACCATTTAGCAAAAGAATAACATGTAACAGTATTAAACCTAACCTAAAATTTGCTCCCAGATTTCCTCCTGCAGCAGTTCAGTGGTAATTCCAACGCATCTCTCTTGAATTGCTTCATCCTTTGAGCTTTCAGAAGGTTAAATAACTCCTTAGACAGCATCTTAGGTGTATCTTTATCTTTTATATCATATCTTCTTATGCCTTTGTCTTAAATCTTTCATGTATGTCAATCCCACGTGGATGGTGGACATGCCAGATGCTACTGGGATGTCAAAGGAGCTGAGGGAAAGGTCTGGATGTCTATTAAATTTTGTCATTTTCACATGTATTTCTGTTGGCCAAGAAGAAAAACCTTTATGTGCCTCTGAATCTCAGCAGTTCCTCAAAGGACACAAACCTGTGGAGTTGTGGTTCCCACTCTGTGGCTGCACTTGGACCTCTCTCCATTGTCACAGCAGAACTCCCTTGTCCCAGAAATTCCCTGGCAATGGAGTGATGAAGGAAATTGTAAAGGATTTTTTGCAGATTGGGAGTGTTTGCAGGACAATGGCCATGATCAGCTGATGCACAATCCAGCCTGCTTGGGATAATGGACAATGGACACCTTCACAAACAATAATGGACTTATTCAGAAAATGGGGTTGGGATATCCTTGAAAAAGATAAAAGAAGAAGAGTCATCAGGACTCAGCAAATTTGTCAGTGTTCTTGGAAAAGTATTGTCCCAGCTGATAGCACCTCACTGAGGGTTCTGAGATAATGGGCCTGCAGCTGCCCCTCCCTCTGTCAGTTGCTGTTTCCCAGCTCTTTCTCATCCTTATCAGGGTGATGACTCATTATGGGATCTGTTTTCCTTCCAGCAGCTGGTCTCCCAGGCCTCTTACTCCTCCCAAGATCTTTGTCCAAGTCCATTTTCAGGCCCACAGCTGCTCTCCTGGTTTGATGAGCCATCCCAGGTTCCTTATCTGCATGCTCAGCTGGTTTCTTGGGCAGCAATCTCCTTTCGTCCCTGATTTGTTGAGCTGTTTTGCTTGGGATCTGTGTCCTCCAATGAGTTTATTGATGTCTTTGTTCCACTCAAATTGAGCCTCCAATCTTACCAGTAGTTCTTCCTCCTCTTTAGTCAAGCATCTTTTGTGGCCTCCTCAGCTGGATGTATCTTTTCGATGGGAAAGAGTAACCCTCTCCTGATTTCTAAACAATAGATGTTCCAATCTTTTGTGTTGTTCCAGACTAATTTTCACCTTGAAGTCCCTGCTGCATACCTCACATATCCATTCCCTGGCTGGAGCCATTTCTGCTGTTCCCCTGCATTTAGGAAAGTGACAACCAATACCATGATAATTACTCTTTTTTTTTCCACAGAGCCCACCGAAAGCAAACCCTCCTTTTCCCGTGGGCTACTCTCAGATGTTCACTCAAGCTCAACACAAAGTTCACCCAGGTACCACAGCAAGGTGGATTTTTTGTCAGGAACAATCACAATAACGATGTCTTTGGTGTCTGTTCTCTGCAGTCCTCTGTCTGAGCTGGGGATGTGGCCGGCTTGGTGTCGTTGTCCAGCTCAGGAGGCAATGTTTTTGGTGCACCCTCAGTCCCACACTCACCATTTCTCTTCCCGTTGTCAAGCACAAACAGAGTTTGTCACAGTTCCTCGGAAGGAAGATCTTCAGTCCCACACTTGGCCATGGTGCAAGCTGTTCATGCACCTGAGGCAGCCTGCTCAAACCCTCCCAGGTTGGGGTAAAATAAACACATTCAAAGTAATTGACAAACAAGTCCAATCTATAAAACTCACCAATCTATAAAAATTCACCAGAGAAGCCAATTCATTATATTCCACATTGGGGGGTTCAGAGGGTAAATTTTGAGGCACTAGGTCTACCCATTTTTTTGACAACGGGTCTACTTTTTGTTTAGAAAATAAAGACACCAGATTAACCTTGCAAAATTGAGACAAGGTGTCCAGTTTAAGACCCTGGCACACCAGGTCTACCTGGCCATGTTTAGAAGTTTGGTTCTAAAATGGTTCCCCATGTTAAGGACCCGGATAGTAAATTTGCCACAATTTCAGGAGAGGTAGAATAAGAATGGTAGTGAATCCCCAGCCACGCACTGATCCTTTGCCAACTTTAAAACTCTGGGCCGGGTTTTGGGCAAAGAGCCATACAACTCTTACTGTAAATTCGTTTCAGGAGGATGAAAATTCAACAGGAGGATGTTGAACTGGCCATCCCCACCGCCTCTGTGCTGGCGCAGAGATCGACTTGGTTACATTACACAGGGTATCCAGCAGGACCATGAGGAGGTGTGATCTCTGCAGCAATGCCCGGTTTGTAACTATACTCTCAAAAGCTGCCTTAGGAGAGTCGTAGTCGCTCCTGCCACACGCCTGCACTTCATTGAATTTCTTCACTTTGACATTCAGAACACTGGGCAGAAATCTCAGCGTGTCCACACCAGCCTAAGACCTTTGCAATACTTTGTTTTAATTAAACTTTAGGATTCCCCTGGTTTGCACCAGTTCCAAGCTGACTACTGGGTGCTGGCCAAGGTGGGAACCCCACCCCGGGGACCCTCCCTCACTCGAACCACTCGGCCGATGGCTTTTTGCAGCAGTTGACAGCAGGGCAAAGAGTGACAGATACGGCTTGATCATAGCCAGGTGTTCCACAGCAGCTGGGAGTCTCACAGCAGCCAGGTATTGCTTGGCAATGAGCACGGGCAGCTCCATAGCAGCCAGGAATGGCTCTGCATCCAGGAATGCCTCAGCAGCAAGGTGCCCCCTTACAGGGGCAGGGTGCTCTCCTGCCAGGGCTGGGCACTCTCCCACCGTAGCTTGGCACAGCTGTAGGGGTGCTTTCAGTCACAGCAAAGCACAGAGAGGTGGTTCCACCACAGGCAGAGATGGCTATAGGGGCATGGCACAGAGGAGCTGGAATCTCACAGGGGCTGGGCACTGCTTCTGAGATCTCAGCTGGTGTGGCAGGGCCTGGTGGAGGGGCAGCAAACCCCGCTCCATGGCCAGGCACCATCCTGCAGGAGCAAGGCATCTCACAGTGGAGGCGGCTGGGTGCCTTGCAGCGGCTGCAGTGGCAAAGCACCTCCCTGCTGCTACCAAGGGCTGTGCCTGGGGTTCCAGCTGTGGCAGTAGGGCATGGCAGAGTGGCAGAGTGCCTGTTCAATGTGGCTCTGCAGCATGATATTTCTCCACCCTCTGGATCAGCAGCAGCACACTCTGTTGACAGCCCGTGCTGGTTTTGGGCAGTTGTGGCAGTTTCTCCCAGCACAGCTGAACAAGGGGCAGCAGAGGGCACAGAAGCACAGCAGCCAGTCCTTTCAGGAGTCTTGGCAGCCATGGCAGGGCACGGAGGGGCTGCAGGGTGCTCATTTAACACAGCGAGGCTGCTCCGGGCACCTCAATTACTGACCCCAGGGACAGCACACTCAGCTGACAGCGACCTCCCACCTGGGGCAGCGCACGGCCCCGGGTGACCAGGGGACATTCCACTGGGCAAACACCTAAACGGGGGGGAGCAGCACAGTCCTGGGGCATGTCAGGGCACTCCCCGGCAAGGTCACACTCACCTGGGGAGGCCCCACGGCTCTGCCTTGTGGACTTATGGCAGGCTGTGCCTTCTGCACTCATCCTCTTCCCTCACTCACCCAGCACAGTGTCTGCTCTCCCTGCTGCCTCCCCCAGCACCCTGTTTTCACCCTTAGCCTTGGTGGAGAGCCAGGGAATACCCCATCCTTGGAAACATTCCTGGTTGGATGGGCTCTGAGCAACATGATGGAGTGAAAGATGCCTCTGCTCCCACCCCACAGGAGGCTCTGTAGTGTCAGCTCCTGGAGTGGTTGGTGTCTCTTGTAGGATACAATTCTGAGAGAGAGCAGAGAGAACATAAAGGACCCCAGCTGGCAGGAACATCCTCCCATGAAGCTGGGAATATTCTGGATCAACAGGTTCAGGATGCCCAGATTTGCCTCCTTGTAGATTTTCGCAAGTGTCAGAAGAGACTGAGAACCAGGAGGCTGCACAGTGTCTCTGAGTCCCCTTGGTTCCTGAGATCGCACAGTCTCCCAGGTGTTGGGAAGGATGAAAGTTTGACAAGAAAGTCTCACAGATATGTATGCTTAGCAGAAAGATTTTTAAATGTGGAGTCTGATGAAGGAATAAATTTGGAAGCAAGTTTTGATCTAGAAGAAAAGAATTGCTGAGCCAGTCTGACTGGATAACCAAGGAGGCAAAGGCTATGTTAGTTAGAAGGGGGTTTTATGACTTAGAATAAGGGATAAACCCACCTCAAAGAAGAAGATGTTTTTACCTAGCAAGAAGACAGCACAGGCAAACAAGCCTGCTGATGTGGCAAGTAGAAAATAGGTCTCCGAATTTTCCACTGCAAGAAAACTGAAAAACACCTTCTAGCTTAAACTGCAACATAATAACTTTTAGTGATTGGAAAATAGTAACATGAATATGGTAATTTTAGTAGTTATGATAGGCGATAGGTACAAGTTAAGGATTAGATTGGTTCTTCTGTATAAAGATGCTCAGCAAAGAAAAGTATATAATGCATTGTAACCAAAACCAAAGGGTCTCCAGGCCTGCCTGCAGCTGGAGCTGACAGCTGTAAGCACAGGCTCTGTTGCCCATGACCCTGGACTGCTGTAACCTCGTGGATGAAATAAACTGCATTTTTGAGAGCCGCCTGGCGTCCCACATCCCTCATTTTGGCTCTTACACCCAGGTCCCTTTGGTTCCATGAGGCCCCACAATGTCACAAGGATCCCTGGACACCACAAGGCCCTGAGGTATCCCAATGGGTCCTTGTTTCCAACTGGCCTCACTGAGTCACAAAGGCCTCTCGATTCCATGAGATCCCACAGTGTCTCCATGTCCCTTTGGTTCCACAAGCCACAGTGCCACAACGGCTCCTGAGCATCTTTAGGCACCAGAGTCTCATAGCATCCCCTCAGTTCCATGAACTCCAAAGTGTCACAATGTCCCCTTGGTTCCATTTAGTCCTGTAGTGTCACAGGGATTCCTGGGAATCACGAGGCCCTGAGGTATCACAATGGATGGTTCCATGAAGCCCCAGAATTTCACAGTCTCCTCTTGGTTCCATGGATTCTACAAGACCCTGGAATGTCACAGGGCCCCTATAGTCCCCTGAGTCTTCGCAGTGTCACAATGTCCCCAGGAGACACTGCAGTGTCACAATGTCCCCAGGAGGCACTGCAGTGTCACAGAGGAGCAGCCCTGGAGTGGGCACAGCACCAGGGGAGGTTTGGCAGCGTTCCCGTGTCTGAGACACAACAATGGTGGCAACACCAACGTTCCCCTCTCTATGATACCACAGCAGTTCAAGACCAAGCATTCCCCTGTCTGTGACACCACAGCTGTGGCAGCGCCCCTCTCTCTGACACCACAGCAGTGACAATTCCAACATTCCCCACTCTGTGACACCATAAAGATGGCAATTCCAACATTCCCTTCTCTGTGGCAGCACACTGGTGGCAGCCACAAAATTCCCCTCTCTGTGACACCACAGCAATGGCTTCCCCAAAATTTCACCTCTCTGTGACACCACTGCAGTGCCAGACCCCGTGTTTCCCACTCTGTGATGTCACAGGTGTGGCAGCCCCAGTGTCCCCCTCTCTGTGACACAATGGCGGTGGCATCCCCAGCGTTCTCTCTCTGTGACACCGCAGCTGTGGCTGCCCTAAATCTCTTCTCTGTGACACCACAATAGTGAAAGCCACAACGTTCCCCTCTCTATGACACCACAGTGGTTACAGCCCCAGTGCTCCTGTCTCTGTGACAACACAGCTGTGCCAAGCCTCCTGCCCCTCTCTGGCACCACAGAGATGTGGCACCCCCAGCATTCCCCTCTGTATGACACCAACACAGTGGCAGACCAAAGATTCCCCTCTCAATCAGAAAACAGTGGTGGCAGCCCCAGTGTTCCAATCTCTCTGATAACACATTGGTGGTGCAGCCAACATTGCCCTGTCTATGAAAACACAGTAGCAGCAGCCCCAGCGTTCCCCTCTCTGTGACACTGCAGCAGTGGCAGCCCCAGTGTTCCATGGTCTGTGACACCACAGCGGTTGAAGCCACAACTTTCCCCTCTTTGTGACACTGCAGATGTGGAAGCTCTACGGTTCTCTCTCTCTGACACCACAGCAGTGGCAGCCCCAACATTCCCTGTCTGTGATACCACAGTGGTAGAAGCCCCAAAGTTCTCCCAGTGACACCAGCACTGTGGCAGCCTCAATGTCCCCTTCTCTTTGGCACTGCAACAGTGGGAGCCCCAACGTTTCCATCTCTATAACACTGCAGCGGTTGCTGTCCAAAGTTCTGTCCTCTATGACAGCACCAGAGTGGCAGATCCAACATTCCCCTCTCTGTGACACCTCAACATTTGCAGCCCCACTGTTTCCCTGTCATTGATACCACAGTGGTGGCAACCTCAGTGTTCCCCTGTCTGTGATATGACAGCAGTGGCCATACCAATGTCTCCCTGTCTATGACACTAAAACAATTGCAACCCCAGTGTTCCCCTCTCTGTGACACCACAGAGGTTACACCCCCAGCATTCTCCTCTATATGACAGCACTGCAGTGGAAGTCCCAACATTTCCTTCTCTGTGACACCACGGCTTTGGCAGCTCCAACATTCCCCTCTTTATCACTCCACAGTAGAGGCAGCCCCAATACTTTCCTCTCTATGACAGCACAGCACTGGCAGCCCCAGCGTTCCCATGTGCATGATATCACTGTGGTGGCAGCGACAACATTCCCTTCTCTTTCACACCTCAGTGTTGTCAGCTCCAGTGTTCCCTTTTATGACACAACAGCAGCAGCAACACTTATATTCCCCTCACTATGACACCACAGCTGTGTCAGCCCCAACATTCCCCTCTCTGTGACACCACAGTGGTGGCAACCCCAACATTCCCTCTCTGTGACACCACAGTGGTGACATCCCCAGTGTTCCCCTCTCTGTGACACCACAGCTCTGGCAGTCCCGTTGATCCCGGTCTCTGTGGCACCACAGTGGTTGCTGCCCGAACTTTCCCCTCTGTGACTCTGCAGCTGTAGTAGCAGCACTGGAACAGAAGCAGCAACCGTGGAACAACAGGGGAACAGAGCAGGAGCAGAGAAGGAGCAGTGGAACAGTGGGAGATGAGCAGTGTTGGAGCAGCAGTGGAGCAGCGGTGCAGGAGCAGAGGAACTGTGCTGAAACAGCACAACACAGCTTTTGAGCAGCATGGAAAAGGCAGAATAGTGGTGGCACAGGAACTACAGCCATGGAATAGTGGTGGCACAGGAACTACAGCCATGGAATAGTGGTGGCACAGGCCCTGCAGCTGTGGAGTGGCGCCTGAGATGCCGAAGCTGCAGGACACAGAGCGGCTCCGAGCGCTGTGTCCTGCAAGAGCCGGCCCTGCACACACCAGAGTGATGCCCATCTGGCTGACCCAGAGCTGGGGCAAAGGCAGGAATTGCTGCTGGGCTGTGGAAGGTGTGGATTGAGTGCATTTATTGGTGACCTGGGGGTTTGATCCTGCTCATTGTGGCTGCTTTTGTGCTGCTGGGACCATTCCAGTTCATCTGAAGTCATGAACTCAAGAGAAACTTGGGAGGAAAGGAATCAAAGTGCCTTCTGTCCTGCTGTCTTGGTTTGGAATAACAGGTGCCTTCTAAGGAAGGCAGGAGCCTCCCTGGAAATGGGGAATGTAAATCCCCCTTTCCCCCTCGAATTGCTGCAAATTTTAAATTAAAGGGCTCAAAGGCAAAAAATATGGCAGCAGGAAATAGCAGTTCTTTAACAGGGAAGAAAATAAAAGGATAAAATCAACAATGCAGTAAACTAAAACAACACTGACAGAGTCAGAACACAACCTGACACCTGTTTGTCAGGGTGTTGGTAGCAATCCAATTGGAAATGTGGCTGCAGTCCTCCTGGAGTGTCAGGTGTGGTTCTGTTGGAACAGGCATCCTGTAGAAAAGGGTGTAGTCTTTCTCTGAAGATCCAGTGGAAGAAGTGGCAGCTGCTGTTCCTCTGGGAAATCCAGTGGAGAAGCTGTGCTGCTATTCCAGAATCTCCAGATTCCATCTGGGTAGAATGCTTGGCTCTTCCCTCTGGGCAGAGCATCTCACAATGGGATGCTATAGTTCTTATCAGTCATACAGTGACATTCAATAGCCTGTTATCAGCAAATATGCCCTCAGAGGGAGGAGTGGTGTTGGAAGAGATAAGGAAAACTGCCCACTTCACAGAAGACAACTGCCATACAGATTGCAAACAGAATCCATCTCGCCTTGCAATCTGGGACACCTGCAGAGAAAGACATCTTGACAGAAGTTCAACAATTTCTGATTTGGGAAGTAAAGTGGGTCAGTGTTTGGCCTGTGGTTTGTTCTAATCCAGGAAGGATTTCCAAAGTACTGCAATTTGGCATTAAATACAAGGGACATGGGGAAGATGGCACCTGTCCCCATGCAGCCACTCAGAGCTAATTGGGGTTGCAGAGATGCCCTGTGAGGAGGAAGGATCTTGGTCCCCTGTCAGCATCTCTCATCAGCCCTGTTCACCCAGGCCCTGAGGCAGAAGGAAGACATTCAGATATCTTGGGCTTTCTGGGACTGCCTGATGGAGGGTGGTGTGTATGTGGGAGAGCTGGAAGCAGATGGATCCCTGATGGGCACAACCCCCACTCCAACACAATCCATCCTCCAACAGTCTCCAGAGACAGATACCCCCATCTCCTGCAGCCTGTTCCCTCCCAGAGCTTTCCCTGTGGGACAGCTCAGAGCTGATCCCATTCCAAAACTCCTCAGATGTGAGCAGAGTTGCCCCTATTCCTGCCCTGGAACTTTGAGGAAACAGTAGTGGGCACTGACCCCTCTTCCCAGGGCAGCAGGACCCCTGACTCAGGGAAAACAGGAATGTGGCAGACCTTTGAGTCAAGGGCAGGCAGGTGATTGGGATCTGCTGCCACTGGAGACAGACACTTGGGAGCACTGGGAAATGTGGATCATCTGAAGACAGGGCTGAGGCCTGGGGAATACCTCAGGTGGGCTTGTTCCCACAGCCAGACCACTCAATTCCCCCTTTCCTGCAGGCCCCAAACCATCTCCAGCCGCAGAGCAGATTCCAGATGGGAATGTTCGCTGGCCTGAAGCTCTCCCTGTCCCATCCAGAGCCACCCTGCCCACTCAGAGCACCCATGTCGTGCTCTGCACAGCTGCCACACATGCAGGGTGCCAGGGACCCCATCCCCAGCAAGGCTCAAACTCCAGCCCTGTCCCTGGCTGCAATAGGCTGCAGCTCCCCAAGGCCCTTGTCCCCACACAGCGTCTCTGCACTGCCCTGCTGTGGTATTCACATACTCTTTGAACAGAAAGAGACATAATTCTCTCTCCCAGGATTTTTCCTGGGGAAGGTGGTGAGTTACATCAAAGCTGTGTCCTGACTGTCAGAAAGGGTCATAGGTTTTTCTTTAATAGTATAGTTTAGTATTAGTATACTACAGTGTGTAGTGTAATATAGTAGAGCTTAATAAAGCAATTGTTCAGCCTGCTGAAATCACTGGAGTCATTGCACGTTATTCCCCTGACTTGGGGTCACCTTGAAACCATTCTCTGGCCCTGAACCAAGGCCAGGGCTGGCCCTCAACAGGATGTGCCCATCCCAAGGGATGGGGAGAGCCGGTGTTTGTCCCCAGGCAGCCACTGAGGGCTAATTGGGCAAACAGATCTGCCAAGTTAGGAGGAGGGGTGTTGGTAACCTGCAAGCATTTTTGGCAGGCAACATAAGCCCTGTTTAGCCAGGGCCCGAGGCACCAGGAAGATATTCAGACAACTTGGCCTTCCAGGAAGGAAAATCCACCAAGATGTGGTTCCCGAGAGCTGTCGAATGGCTTGTTTGCCATTCCAGGGCCTTAGTGAAGGCTACTGCTTCTCTCTTTCCACAGGGACCCTGTGGATCCATCAGAGATGTGTTGTGGGCCAGGGAAACTGTCCCTACAGTTGTGCTAGCATTTCAGGAAGGATGAGTTTCCCCTCTCCTATTGACCACTACATTTGCAGAAACAATTTAAACAGGGTCTTCAGCACAGCAACATCTTGGACCCGATGGAGCAGTTCCAGAGCAGGCTGCCAAGACATTCGAAGGGTTGAAGCACCTCTGTGACAGAGACAGGCTTGGAAGTCGGGGCTCTTCAGTGTTGTCTTGCTTCAGGGCAAATCTGGGAGACAACCTTCAAAGGAGTTCCTCTAGAAAGCAGAGTCAATTGACCCCTCCCTCAACTCATTTGGGAAAAATTCTTCCTTTGAGAAAAATGGAAAACAATTATTATTTTACAGGCAAAGCACTTTACCAGCTGTTTTAGGTTGGACAAGGGGGTGTATTCTATTCCTATCTGATGGGGCAGTTATCTTCTCTTAATTGGGCAGTTTTCTTTATCTCTTCCACCACCCATCCTCCCTCCTGGGAGATATCTTCTGTTAATGGGCCATTGAGTGTCCCTGCCTGACTGATAAAATTCCATCATCCCATTGTGAGAAGCTCCACCCCGAGGGAGGAGCCAAGCATTCCTACCTGGATATAATCAGAGAGCTGGAAGAACAGAGTCAGCTTTTTCTACTCGATTCGCAGAGGAAGTCCAGGCCAAAGACCACCACCACTGGATCTTCAGAGGAAAACTCCACCCTTCTACAGGATCACTGCTCAAACAGGACCAGACCCGTCACTGCAGGAGGACTGCAGCCACCATTTGTTGGGACTGTTACAACCACAGTGACCCACAGGGTGTCAGGTTCTGAATCTGTCAGTGTTTTTCTTTGTACTATTGCAGATCAGCTCCCATCTCCTTCTGCATGAGCACATTCACACAGAGGAGAGTCCCTTCCGCTGCCCCAACTGCGGGAAGGGCTTCAAGCAAAACTCCCACCTCGTCTCCCACCGGCGCATCCACACCAGGGAGAGGCCCTATGAGTGCTGCAAGTGTGGGAAAAGCTTCACCCAGAGCTCTTACTTGAGCGAACACCAATGGAGGCACCGGTAACGGAAGCCCTGCAAATGCCCCGACTGCAGGAAAAGCTTTGTGCTCTGCTCCAGCTACATCCCCCATTGGAGGACCCACGTTAGGAAGAACCTTTGTGATCCATGTTCCCTGTCATCCATGCTGGTAAGACACCTGTCCCTTTTCCTGCCCTTGCCAATGACATGATGTGGGTCCAAGAATATGAGGGTCTGGCCATGGCTGTGTCATTAATTGACATCCACCTCAGGTCATTGCCAGGGGTAGAAAAGGGACTCTCTCCCTCCAGGAGAATGCTGTCCTTTCCAGGCACGGGGGTAACATGTGGCTGGGAAGAGACAGTCAGAGGTGTTGTAGTTTTCAATGTAAAAAATTTTCTTGTCCTTTTTATTATCAATGTTGTTGCTGTTCTTGTTTTTCCTTAACTGGTTGCTGTTCTGTTGCCTTCTGTTACAAGGCAAGGCGACCTGGTTCTGAGGAGCAGCACGGCGACCCAAACTCTACCCAGGGTCGCTCGGGCCGAAGACAGACGCTAGCATCACTGTGATGGACGGTCAAAGGCTTTTATTATCTCATCTCGTGGAGTTATATAGGTTTGGGGGTCTACATACGTCACCAGGGGTCTTACATTACCTTCTATGGTTAGTGAGGAGTGGAAATTTACTGGGATTAGTGGAAAGTTACTGGGACTAGGGAGTGTTACATTCCTGGGGTGATCTCTTATCTCAGAGGACTGGGGGAAAGGAATTCCTGGCTTTCTGTCACATCGCATGATCTTCCGCACCGCCTGACCCTAACTACTACACTGTTCCTAATAAATTGTTCCTATCCCAGCCCACGAAATTTGTCTTTTGTGCTTTCCAAGGGAGGTAGGAAGGCAGCGAGTGGCTGTGAAGTTTTAGCAGGAGGAGAAAATTGGGGATTCCCATTCCTAAAACCTGGGCCATGGTGACCGAGCATCCCAGCTGGTCCCAACCCTGGTTGCCATGGCAAAACACTTGGGAGCGAGTCCCTGACTGGAGGTTGTGGGAACCTCTTCGCTCTGGTGCCCAGGGACAGGAGTGGAGGGAACAGCTGCAGCTGAGTTGGGGCAGCCTTAGGTTGGATCTCAGGGAAAGGTTTTTGCCCAGAGGCTGCTGGGGCCCTGCCCAGGCTCCCCAGGGAAGGTCCCAGCTCCAGGGATCTCTGAGCTCCAGCAGCATTTGGACAGCACTGCCAGGCACAGGTTGGCATTGTTGGGTTGTCCTGTGCAGGGCCAGCAGTTGGACTAGAAGATCCTCATGGGTCCCTCACAGCTCAACCAATTCTGTGGATCTGGAATCCCATGACCCTGGGAGTGGCACTGCAAATGGTTGCCATGGCAATGGACTCTGGCTCCAGGCCTGAGCTGATGAAGATGGCAACCATCCCTGGCATGGGGTCTCCATGAAGCTGCCAGGCGGATTTACCATAGGAACAGGGGGTTGGTGATGGATGCCATGGAAAATGTCCATAGCAATGGCTTCTAGTGATGTTTGCCTTCTAAGGATCCGAGTTGCCCCAGGCACTCAGAGGGGTTCCATGGGGAAATTCCAAGAGGCTCCAGGTTGTTCAAGAACTGGAATATCACACACAGAGACAAGGGCTCCATAGAAACCTCCCAGGGCTTTCTGGGGATGGTAAAGAGCCGTGTGGTCAGAGGCACTCACAGCCATTCCATGGTGACATCCCAGGGATCTTGGGCTGCAAAGGCACCGATCTGTCACAGGCACTCACAGGGACTCCACAGTGACATTCCAGGAGTCCCAGGCTGCCAAAGAGCCGGACTGTCCCAGACACTCCCAGGGGTTCCTCTCATGGGCAGAGTGGGAGCTTCAGGCAAAAGCTTTGTTTCTTTATTGGAGAAACTCCTGCTGAGTCATGAGGTAGAGAAATTACTCCAGCAGCCACCACAGAATCCCAAAAAACCTCCAGGACCCCATGACTTTTAAAATTCCTTCTAAAAGAGGAGACGGGGAGCAGCTGGATCCAATGCCAGCTCCAGACTTTGTCAAAGGTACAAAAGATTGGACAGGTGGAATTGAACTTTAATGCAATTTGTCCCACAGGATTAATGATGGAATGCCAGAGAGATTTCTAGAAATAAAGCTCTTTTTATTCTGAACATGATTAGACAGAAAGATCTTGATCAAAGTTCTTTCCTCCACAGCATAGGAGCTCTAACAATTAGAATCTTCTGCTCCAGGAAGCAATTTTGAAGTCACCAGGGCCTTGCTGCAGTTGTTGGAGCCCATTGCAGGCAGAGCCTCCTGCTCCAGCAGGAACTGCCTTTCCAGTGCCATGAGCAGGCCCAGTCCCGCTGCAGGAAAAGCCCCAGGCCAGCCCCAGCACAGGGAAGGCCTCGGGCACAAGGGCAGAGTGCCGTGCTGGGAGCTGTGCCAGGGAGAGCCTGAGGCACCAAAGGCACCTTGGCAGCAGCAGCTGCTTGCAGGGCATGGCCAGAAGCCTCCCTTGGCAACCCGGCCTGGTGGCCACCACTGCAGAGCTGCTGCCTCAGGGCTCCTTTCAGCCTGGGCTCTGAAAAGCCACTTGTGCTCCAGGAGCCTGACTGGGAAGCCATTGGCCCCAGCACCTTGGGGACAAGATATTAATGACAAAACTCTTCATGGCAGCAGAGACAAGGCAGGGGCAGAGGAAAGGGGAGAGCCAGGCCCAGGGAACAGGGCTGACATGGTGATGGCTGTGAGGTCACTGCCACTGCAGCAGCCTGGCTGCCCTCAGCAGACATTCTGGAGAGAAGCCTTGTGAGCTCACCCAGCACAGTAGAGAACCCACACAACAGGAATTCCATCGTTGGGAAGGGGATGGGGTTTTCCTATGTCAGGTTGCACTCCTGCTCCTGGACAATTCCTGGGATGGTGCATCCACTTCTCTGGAAAAACAGTGTCAGTTTTTTGCCACTCTCATCATTGTAAAATATTTCCTCCTTCTAACAAATGTAAATCGAGCCTCACTCACTTTAGACATATTGACATATTGTTCTGCCACTGCAAGATTGGGGTGAAAATACCTTTGGTCACTCTTTTCTCATTTTCACAGACCTTGGAATGGACACAACAATCCCCCCAGATGGGGTTTGGAGGTCTCATCACATAACCAGCAGGTAGAGGCGGCAGGCTCTAGACTTAGTGGGGTGGAGAGTGAGGACAGAACAGGAATAGCCTAGGAGGGGCTGAAGGGTGGTTTCAGAGAGGCTGGGGCTTTTCTTCCTAGAGGATAGAAATATGAGAAGGAAATAATGGCACCAAGGGCAGCTGGGCAGGCCCAGAGTGGGCACCAGCAGAAAGAAATTTCCCGGCCAGGGCAGGGCTGTGGTGCAACTCGTCCCCCAGCAGGAGCCTGGAGCAGCCCAAGGCTTTGTGTGGGCAGGCAGAGGCAGGCAGGAGGCAGAGCTGTCAGCAAAGGAAGGGGCCAGCCAGGTAGGGCAGCTGGGGGATGACGACAGCCTGCAGGGACAGAGGTGCAGGTTTGCTCAGCATCAGAGACACCTTTTTCTTGATTGTCTGTAGGAGCTGCAGGGGGTAGGATGGTCAGGACAGATGGAGACGAGAGATCTCTGAAGCCAGGTTGAGCAACTTGTGGTTTATTGCAAAGGGCGTTGGTGTAGTTCTGTAGAGAGCTTTGTAGACATTTGGCTAGCTGAGAGAGGGCATGTAGACACAATACCATTAACAAACTGAGAAGGACACAGACCTGAGAGTCAGCAGTCAGTGTCCAATGACAAAACTGGGCCATAATAACCTTGCTGCAACATGAGGATGTAGGAGGGTAGTGCCTTGCCAGAATAGGAAGAATAGTTTCAATAGTTGCAATGAAAATCCTAAAAGAATGTAGAAGTAGGTGTAACTGGATGATAAGTAAACCAACCAATCCTGAGCTCAGCTTTGCAATATGTATGAACTTCATTAAACCTAATATAAATGTATGCGACTACCGATCAATAAAGGAGATCTGCTGATCACCCATATTGGAGTGCCGCTTTTCTCCCGCTGATCCTACAAAGGTGCCCTGCTTGGAGCTGCCAGCCGCAGCTAGGAGTAGGCCTGAGAGAAGTAAAGAGAGTTGTAACGAGAGAGAAGGCAAGAGTGTGGTAAAGAGGATGAGAGAACGAGGTGTTCATTACAATACAATACAATACAATACAATACAATACAATACAATACAATACAATACAATACAATACAATACATCTTCTGAGTTGAATATTCTAGTTCTCACTAATAATCTAATACTAGGTCAAAATCCTATAGCATTTACATACCGCCTGTAAGAGTCATTACCATACTGTGTTACATTTTAAACCCTAAAAACTGCTCTTTGGACCCCTTCTGCTAAGCTAGCAGGGTCTGCTCTGACCCTTGGACCGGTCTGCAAGCAGAGGGTATTGTTTCATCAAATGGGATTGCCTTCAGCCGGCCACAGCATTGTTTTCCAGTTGTTCAGTAACGATGGTATCTCAAAGCTTGCTTTCATTTCTGTCTCGCTTGTAGTTTCTATATTCTCAAAATCTTTTCCAGGCAATCATATTTATAAGGATTTCCTGTTTCATCTTCCCCAACAGTTGTCCCCACCTCTCATCTTTGCCACCAGTGTTCTGCTCTAGCTGGAACCTGGGGACACTTTCTCAGTGCTGTCCTTCAATGGGACCCATGAACCCTTCTGGAAAACTTCAGTGTTTCAATCAGAGTTTGAGTTTTTGAGGAGGTTTTGAGCACACTCTGAGCCACTGATGAGTCTGAAGCAAACAGTGCTGTGTCTGTGCTGTTGAGCTGGGCCGGGCTCCTGGCCCAGAGGCAGCTCCTGGCAAGGGCAGCGCTGCAGAGAGACAGCTCTGGCCAGGAGCAGCTCCTGTGCACAGCCCAGCAGGGCTGGGGCACTGCCAGGGCACCTCAGGGACACCAGCAGGGCACAGAGCTCACAGGGGCTCAGCACTGCCAGGGGCTGTGGCATGTTCCAGAGGTGTCACAGTGGCACCTCTGTGGCTGTGTCAGAGAGGCACAGAGCAGCTGTGATGTCAGCAAGGGGCTGTGTGACAGCACAGAGTGGGCTGTGTAAGGTCAAAGACTGGGCTATGAAATCAAAGACACACAAAAGATCAAATTTTGTGTGAGGTCGTTGAGCAACAAGAGCATCATAGAGGGGTCTGTGTGACATCAAAGAGCAGGCTGTGGCATCATGGCATGGCTGTATGACTTCATAGAGCAGGTTGTGAGGTCAAAGTGTGTGCAGTGACATTACAGAGTGGCAGTATGACATCACAGAGAATTGCGTGACTTCACTGAGTGGTCTGTGACATAAGAGAGGTGGCTGTGACATGTAGGGTAGGATGTGACGCCATAGAGCAGACTCTACCATTATGGAGGGCGGATGTGTGAGATCAGAGAGTGGGTTGTGACATCACTGGGTGTCTGAGTAACATCACAGAACAGGCCGTGACATCACAGAATAGACTGTGACGTCACGGGGTGAGTTTGTGACATCACTGTTTCTTCTCTGACATCACAGTGCAACTGTATGACATCACAGAGTGATATCCCAGCATTGGCTCTGTGACATCACAAGGGGGATTTGTGTCATCCCAGCGTGGGCTGTGACATCACAGGAGCCTGTGAGACATCGAAGGTGGCTGTGTGACATAACAGGGGGCTCTGTGACATCACAAGGAGACTTTGTGACATCCCAGAGGGGGCTGTGACATCACAGGAGGCCGTGTGAAATCCCAGGAGCTGTTTGAGGTCACTGGGGAGGTCACTCTGCCCTGTCCCCCCTCATAAATCCCCCCAGAGCAGTCCAACCCTGCTCGTGCACAGAGGGGTCTCCTGTCCCCCCGGGTCCCCCTGCCCCCGGTGCTGCAGCCTCCCCCAGAGGATGTTCCACAAGGTCAACCCCAGAGCCTGACACGGGGATGGTGGGCCGGGGCCCTGGGGGTGGGAAAGGGTGACAGGGCCCCCCCAGTAGCATCCATGTGTCCCCCAGGCCCAGAGCCTGGGCCAGGGCTCCTTCACCCTGTTCCGAACGAGGCCTTGAGAGCGCTGAAAAAATCCCCAGCAAGGGATCAGCAAAAAACAGATTTAATATTAAGGGACAGCAGCACAAAGTTCCTTGGCAAGAGTCACTCTGCTCCTGACTGGACACTTCAGGCACACCAAGGAAACAAAACAACAACAAACCCAAACCAAATCCAGGCAATCAAACCAGAAAAGAGCTGAGAACTGTCCCTCTCTGTGCGTGTGACACAAGGGCACTGAGGGCAAGGGTAAAAGGAATTCAGCCTAAAAGCTTAACAGAGCTCAAACTCAATAGGACTTAACCTTGACTGATACCTTCAACTTCACAATTTAGCAAAAGAACAGCATATAACAGTATTTAACCTTACTTAAATCTATAACTTTGCAATTTAACAGAGGAATAACATTTAACAGTATTTAACTCTGCTTATAACATACATTAAACAACTTAGCCAAAGAACAACTCTTAGCAGCATTTAACTTCACTTAGACCTTGTGATTTAACCTCACCTACAGGCCTGACTGACTCAGCTATCCAAGGCACTAAAACCCCTCAGAGAGCAGCATTTCTGCCACATTTCCCCAGCACAGGCACTCCTGTGTGCACACAGACACAAAGAGTCAGTGCAAGGCACCTGTGAGAAATTCCCCTGAGGGCAGGGAATGCTCACTGCTGATGCTTTGGCATCTCCCCAGCAGGTGAAGGGCTGAGCCTGGAGGAGTGGGGGGATCGGCCCAGGCTCTGTCACTGTTTGGGATCCCCGAGTGCAGCAAACGGGAGAGTTCCCGGCTGGGAGAGGCCCCACTCAGAGGGAGTCGCTGGCCCAGGAGAGCTCCAAGGGCTCCTTTTTTGCAGGGCCCCACGAGAGGGGCTTCAGTCCCAGCAATGGCTCATCCTGGCCACACTTGGCATCAGCAGCTTTCTTTGGCAGTGTGAGAACAGGGATGTTGTGCCACTGAGGGAAAAGAAATAGTTCCTAGGGCTGCTCCTAAAGAAGCCAGGAGCTGTTTGGGCAGCAGCAGTGCCTGGAGCAGACAGTGTTTGTGATGAGCTGCAGAGGAGCTGAGCCCAGGGGCTGTTGGCCAAGGCCGAGGCCCAAGGAGCATTTCTCAGCTGGCAGGGCGGCCTGAGAATGGGAGGGGGGAATGCAGCAGCACAGGGCCATGGAACCAAGGGAGCCTTGTGACACTGTGGGGCCCTGTGAGACCAAGGGATCCTTGTGACACTGTGGGGCCTCATGGAATCATGGAGAGCACTGTGACATTGCTGGCCTCATGGAACCATGGGGACTGTTCCGACACTGTTTGGCCCCATGGAATGTAGGGATCATTGTGACACTGAGATTCCCCATCTAACCAAGGGTCCATTGTGACACCACGGGGCCTCATGGAACTGTGGAGACCATTGTGACACTGTGGGGTGTCGTGGAACCAAGGGGCCATTGTGACACTGTGAGAAACCTGGAGCCAAAAGTACATTGTGACGCTGCAAGGCCTCATGGAACCATGCAAAGACCATTATGACACTTCTCAGCCTTATGGAACCAAGGGGCCATTGTGACACTGAGGGGCACCATGGAATCACAGAGACCATTGTGACACTCAGGGGACACATGGAATCATGGAGAAAATTGTGACAATGTCAGGGCCTATGGAATAAGCAAAGGATTGTCACACTGTTAGGCCTCATGGAACCAGTAAGACCATTGTGACCCTGGGGGTCCTCACAGAACCAAGAGGACCATTGTGATATTGTGGGGCCTTGGGAAACCAAGAGGCCTTTGTGACACTGCAGGGCTGCATGGAACCAAAGGTCCATTGTGACATTGCAGGGCCTAATGTCATCAATGGTCCATTGTGACACTGGGGAACCAAAGGAGACCATTGTGACACAGCAAACCCCCAGGGTCCAAAGGTCCATTGTGACATTGCAGGGCTCATGGAACAGAGGAGTCACGTGACATTGTGGGGCCTGGGGAACCACAGAGACCATTGTGACACTGCCAAGGCCTCATGGAATCCTTGGGACCATTGTGACACTGCGGGGCCTTATGACACCTGGGGACCACTGTGACATTGTGGGACCCCATCAAACCTAGGGGCCAGTGTGACACTGCAGGTCTTCTTGTAATCAAGGGGTCATTGTGACATTGCTGGAGCCCATGGAATCAAGTCACCTTTATGACACTGTGGGCCCCATGGATCCAAGGCACCATTGTGACACTCTGGAGCCCCATAAAAGCAAGAGAACACAGAACAGGCCTGGCTGGTTTGGCCTCCTATGGACTGCCTGACTGGTCTAACTGACCTTTGCATGTTGAGGGTCTCTTCTCATCTGCTGCTGGAACACCTGGACTCTGTGCTTTCTTTCCTGTGAAAAAGAACTGTCCTTCTCCTCCAGGCACCCATGGTTAGAATTGGGATTTCATAGTCAAATTTCTTAATATCCAGGGATTGTTCCCATAGGAATGTTGTCAGGACAAGTCTGTCTGGCAGCAGTTTCAGGACAGTCACCTTTCATCTGTTCATCTTCCCCAAAACACTGGGGAAGGCTCCGTGCTTTTCTTTCTATGGGAAAGAACTATCCTGCTTCTACAGGCACCCATGGCCGAGATTGGGCTTCCACCTCCAAAATTCCCTATATCCAAAGACTGCTCCCAGGCAAAATCTGCCATTTCTGATAAGTCTGGCTGGCCTTGGACTAGTGAGGCTCTCACCTGCCTTCCAAACACTGGGGCTCTGTGCTTTCCTTCCTATGGAAAAGAACTGTCCTTCTCAGACAGGTGCCCATGGCCACAATAGGGGTTCTACCTCCAACATTGCCTTACTGTGAAAGACTGGAGGAGATAGTTGGCTGGAAACCTTTTGTGTGTGGGGGAGGAAGGGGCACGTCTATCCTTGCCCTGCCCTGGAAACCCAATCCCCCCAGAGCCTCTATCCCAGCCCTGCAGTGTCTGCCAGTCCTTGGCTCAGCACAGGCAATGCTCCATGGCCACCTCTGGAGCCCCCAGCACAGCTCCTGAGGGACCAAATGAGCCCGAGTCCCACTTGGAGGAAGGGCCCAGGAAGACCAAGGGGTATTAAAGGCTGACCACAAGGCAAGCACACATCTTGACCCTGCCTCCTCTTGGAATTTCCATCTGAACACTGCTGAAATTAAGGAGTTGGTAGTTGTGTGTGTGCTTCTCTGTATCTTTTTTGTCTTTCTCTCATTCTGTGTTGTCTTCTTCTGTTTCTGTGCTCCTGCAAATTTTGATTAACATTACATTGAACAGGCTTAGAGTTTATGAATTTGAATGGGCCAAGTCAATGCTTTGAGAAGTGTTTTTTGTTGATTGAATGTCTGTCATAGTTTGACATGAGAAGAATTTTAAAAAGTAATACAAAACTTTTTGTATAACTGGCAATCTGTTAAACCACTAAGATACTGAACACGCCTCTGTGAAACACATATGTTAAAGATGAAAAAACCCAGGAACCTCCTCTTTCTTTTCCAGTCAACAAAGAAGCAGCAGGCCCCAGCCCCTGTCTCAACTAAACCAAACCAAACCAAACCAAACCAAACCAAACCAAGCAGCCCTGCCTTGGGCCAAGCCCCTTCCCCCCTCTCCAGTCCATCCCCTCCCCATTGGCCCCATTCTGACCAAACCAAACCCCAACAGCTCCCAAACAGGAAAACAAAAGAGGCTACAAAACCTCAACCAGAACAAAGCGAGCCACAGCTATTAAAATCTTGCCATCAAGTCCCCTCCCCTTAACAAAATTAAAACTAAAATCTTCTACAACATACAACCCACACAAAATAATGCTACAACTAAAATTAACCACAAAAAAACCCCCAAAACCAACCATAAACCAATCCTAATACAACCCAACCACAAGTTACTGGCAGGTCAGGTGTTAACCCTTTCAATACTTCAATCCTCCCTCGAGTAAAAGAAAAACAAAACACAAGCATTTAAAAAACCAGCATCAAACCATCAAAGTCAGTAAAGATGAAATCCCAATTTTAAAAGAAGAAAAAATACCTTAATCTTAAAACTAAAGT
This sequence comes from Fringilla coelebs, assembly GCF_963513975.1. NCBI lineage: Eukaryota > Metazoa > Chordata > Aves > Passeriformes > Fringillidae > Fringilla > Fringilla coelebs. The sequence goes on along the minus strand of NW_028167443.1, from coordinate 2,637,830 downwards.
CCTCTTATAAACTATAAAGAAAAAACTCTTTTTCTTTATAACACATAAAACTATAAAAAATAAATATACAAATTAATATCAAGCAAAAACCTCCACAATATGGTAAAACATGTTAAATAACCTGTAATTTCATCAAAAGTTTAAACAGAAAAATAAAAAAAGTAATGCAGAACCCCCAAGAGAAGATCTCTATTCCCAGAGATAAAAATAATTCTAAAAGTAAATAATAAAAACTTTTACCTTTAAATTACTCATCTTTAAAACAATACCCAATAAGTTGACATGGCCCATTAACAAGCTGTAAAAAAGCTTGTAGCAATAAAAACAACTTCACAATAACAACGTTCCTGAGACAACTGTTATCCATGACAGAATTAAGAACCCCCACAAAATATTTTTCCTCTTGTAAAAACACTTGTAGAAAGTTTAAGTTTTGTTTCTCTACATTGTCAGTTTAAAAAAAAGTTGTTAAAAAAAAAGCTCTATAAAAAAGTGTTCTAAAGAATTTATTTTAATTCTTACCACCTTCTTTCTTTTAGTTACTTTTAATAAAATTTTTTTTGGTAATGTTTCTCTGATTTTCTAAAGTTCCCATTAAAGGCTGTTTAGTTGTTTTGAGCTCCTGAGAATCTCTTGTTGATATATCTCCAGGGAGTCCAACTCTGAGAACACAAACAATTGTAATTCCTTTTAAATGTCCCATTGAGAGACTTTTTTAGTGGATGAGAGTCAGGGCTTGTCTGTCGTGCTTGGCACAGCCCAGGCAGGGCTTTCCCAGCCACATTCCACACTCCATTTCCCAGCTGGAGCCCCTGGTGCCTCCGAATTGTGCTGCCCCAGCCCCAGGGACGCTCTCCTTGTCTGCCCATTCCCCCATGGGCTCTGCAGGGATGGCCTCAGTGGGGGCTGCTGACATCCTTAGCAACTTGGAGGCTGCTGCTGAATTTCACTGCTCCACAGGCTTGTTCAGCCTTCAGCTCTTCAGGAATTCAGAGTCCCAGTGCTCATTAACATTCAGAACACCTTCACAAGCCAAGCCTGTGGGAAAAGTTTTATTTCAGTTTCCAAATAATTTGTAGTTAAGTACATCCCAGTAGTGTATTCAAAGTGAATACATGATATTTAAAAAGACAGCGACAAGAGATTTTTTTAGGTTCTGTTTAGTTTTGTTTTCCTGTTATTTATTGATATGTGCAAGCTCCATTTTACACTAAATCCAAGTGCCTCTTCATGCAGTTGGAATAGAGATGAAAATCAAGACCCTTCATAGCTGGCAATCAACCAGATTCTGTCCCTACCCCCACCCTACCATTTCCCCCATCCAAGCCCTGGCACTCAGAGCAGCCTTGTGCAAATCTGAGCTCCCTCCAGCCCAGGCTGCACCTGCAGCTTTCAGCTCCTTGGCTCCAACTCCCACCTGCATTCCTTGCAGAAGGAGCTGCCCCAGACACAGAGGGATGTTCATTTATTGTCAGCCAGCAAAGCCAAGGGAAGGCACAGCTCCATCAAATGCAAAAGTCATTCTTCTCCCTGGCTCTGCCCTGCCCCTGATCCCCACAGCCTGTCCTGTTTCCTTCATCCCTGAATTGACAGGCACTTTCTGGGACAAGCAAGCTCTGCTCTGGGGATGGAGGGCGGCGTAAGTGCCAGCACTGGAGTGGGAACCACAACTCATCAGGTTTGTGTCCTTTGAGGGTCAGGAACTGGTGAGACTCAGAGGCACAGAAAGTTTCTCTTCATGGCCAACAGACCACAGTTTAACAGGACACAATTTAATAACGATCTCACTCTTCCCTAAGCCATGTGCGATGTCCCAGCAGTGTCTGATGAGTCCACCATCCACAAGTGATTTCCATATTAAAATTGATTTTAGACAAACATGGTTCTTATGATAAATATGTACACAATCAAGTTCTTGTATCAGGATGCTCATCCTAGAGTGGAAGCAAAACAGCTCCAACAGTTCCTGATTTTCAAAGCTGTCAGTGGTGGATGGAGAAGGGAGGTCAGGCTGCTCTTGGTGTTGAGGAAATGATGAAACCAGCCTGACTCATTTCATTCCTCCTGTCCTGGCTGATCTCCTCTCTTTCTCCATTCACCCATTGGCTTTTGTCTCCCACCAGCCCCCTGGTGAAGAGCCTGGCTCTGTGTTCTCCATCACCTCCTCGCTGGCACTGCCAGGCTGGGATGAGGAGCCGCTCAGCCTTCCCTGCTTCAGGCTGGACAAGCACAGCTCTCTCAGCCTCTGCTCACAGTCCAAGGGCTCCAGCCCCACCTTGGAGGCCTTTCCCAGACCTTGCTCCAGCTGCCAGACATCTTTCCTGCCCTGGGCAACCCAAACAAGGCCACAGTCACCTGGATAATCCCTGTCCTTAGTGTCCTGGTCTCACAGCCCTGGCCCCTTGTCCCCATGTCAGTCTCTGGGGTGGATCCTGATGAACATCCTTTGGTGGAGGCTGTGGCTCCAGGTGGGCCGGGGGGATACCGGGAGACAGGGACCCTGCTGGACATGAACAGCATTGGACTTGTTGGGAGAAACTGTGAGGGGGAGCTGGGGCGGAGTGACCAACCCAGTGACTTCACACAGCCCTGCTGGGATGTCACACAGCCCTCCCTGGGATGTCACACAGCCCCTCTGGGATGTCACAGCCTGCTCTGTGATGTCACAGCCCATTCTCTAATGTCACACAGTTGGTCTCCTGTGTCACAGCAAACTCTTGGATATCACAGTCTGCTCTGTGATGTCACAGCCTGCTCTGTGCGGTCACAGCCCATTCTCTAATGTTACACAGCTGGTCTTTGATGTCACAGCCAACTCTGTGATGTCATAGTCTTCACTGTGATGTCAGACCTCTGCCCTGTGATGTCACAGCCCATTCTCTGTGATGTCACATAGACAGTCTATGATATCATAGCTTATTAATGACCCCATATAACCCACTCCGTGATGTCACAGCCCACTCTGTGACCTCATGTTACCAGATGAGAAATTGTCTACACCAGGTGCACTGACACCTGGAGCTTGTTCTCTAAAACATCAGGCCTATGGAAACCACAAAATGCCCATTGTGTGAGAAGGGGAACTGGAAGTTCACTGGTCTCAGTGTCCTGCCAGCTCAGCCAGGCCCACTGGAACGTTGGGGTCCACGACCACCAGGGACCACCAGAGAGACCCCCAGGGCAGAAGAACACATGGGTAAAGGGGACGGGAAATATGTTAATGATTTTGGGGAAATTATTATCATATGTGTGTTTAGTCCAGGACAATCAATGAATATGTGTGCAAAATCCAGAATAGAAACAGAAACTTTCCTTTGCTCAGCCTGCAGGGCTTTGGGAGGAGCTGTCCCCCATGCATCCAGCTGAATAAAGAATGCTGCTGCTTAATGCTGCATTGGTGTTTTCTGGTTTACCAAATTTTTGGTAACACTCCCATTGCCAAGGAAAGCTCTGTCTCCTGCTGTTCACAAACAGAGAAGGGCTGGTGGCAGATGTGGGGGTCAGAGGCTGCCTCGGTCACAATGACCATGAAATAATCAAGTTTTCAATGTTGTGTGAAATAAGGAGGGGCAGCAACAAAACTTCTACACTGGAATTAGGAAGGGCAGACTTTGGCCTGTTTAGGATGCAGATTTGGGGAGCACTGAATCAGGTATTGATTTTTAAAAGGAAAACAGCCCTTAAAAACAAAGGGGTCCATGAAGGATGGACACATCTCAAGAAATTAATCTTAAGGGGCAAGAAGCAGCCTATCCCAGTGTGGCAAAGGATGAGCTGGTGAGGAAAATGACTGTCCTGGCTGTCCATGGAGCCTTTGTGGGGAACTCAGGGGAAAAAAGGACTGGCAGCTCAGGAAGTGTTTAAGGGTGTCATTAGGTTATATAGAAAGAAAAGTTGAGTGGTGAAAGCTCAATTAGAGCTTAACCTGGCCACTTCTGGAAAAAAGAAAATTATAAAAAAATTTATAGCAAAAAGAGGGAGATGGAGAACCTTTACTCTTTTTTGGATTCAGTGGAGGATATAGCAACTAAAGACAAGGAAAAGGCTGAGCTACTTAACACCTTGTTTGTCTCAATTTTCAATATTAGGAGAGGTTGTCCTCAGAACAAGTGTTCTGCTGAGCTGGTAGATGGGCAGAACAGCCCCCTATAATCCAGGAGGAAGCAGCTGGTGACCTGCTGAGCCACTCAGATGCTCACAGGTGTGTGGGTCAGATGGGATCCATCCTAGGGGGATGAGGGAGGTGGTGGATGAGCTCCCTAAGCTGCTCTCCATCATTTACCATCAGTCCTGGCTCAGCAGGGAGGTCCCAGAGGACTGGAGGTGGCAGTGTGAGCCCATCCCCAAGAAGGGCTGGAAGGAGGATCTGGGGAACTCCAGGCCTGTCAGCCTGACCTGGGTGCCCGGCAAGGAAATGGAACAGATCACCTTGAGTGCCATCACAGGGCACCCACATGATAGCTGAGGGATCAGAGCCAGCCAACACGGATTTAGGAGGGGCAGGTCTTGCCTGACCAACCTGGTCTCTCCTGTTATGACCAGGTAACCCACCTGTGGATGTGGGAAAGGTTGTGGATGTTGTGTGCCTGGATTTCAGCAAAGCCTTTGACACAGTAAGCCATAGAATTCTCTGGAAAAGCTGCAGCCCATAGGTTGGACATGTTCACCCTTCCCTGGTAAAGAGCTGGCTGGAGGCTGGGCCCAGAGCATGATGGGGATGGTGCTGCATCCATTGCGTGTCCAGTCTCCAGTGGTGTCTCCCAAGGGCCTGTGTTGGGCCCAGTGCTTTTAAAATCTTCATTGACAATGTGGATGAGAAGATTGAGCCCACTATTAACAGGTTTGCAGATGACACCAAGCTGGGTGTGAGTGTGGATCTGATGGAGGGTATGAGGGCTCTGCACAGGGCTCTGAACCAGGTTCATCCAGGGCCCAAATCCAACAAGGTCAGGTTTAAGAAGTCAAAGTGCTGGACCCTGCACTTTGGCCACAGTAACCCCTGCAGCACTACAGGCTGGGGACAGAGGGGCTGGATAGCAGGCAGGCAGAAAGGGACCTGCAGGGACTGATGGACAGCAGGCTGGACATGAGGCAGCAGTGTGCCCAGGCTGCCAAGAAGGCTCCTGGCCTGGATCAGGAATGGTGTGGCCAGCAGGAGCAGGGCAGTGATTCTTCCCCAATTCTCGGGGACATTGGTTGGGCAGCACCTCAAGTGCTGTGTCCAGTTCTTGGCCCCCAATTTAGGAAGAACATGGCGGGGCTGGAGCATGTCCAGAGAAGGCCAACAAGGCTGGTGAGGGGTCTGTAACACAAGTCCTGTGAGGAGCGGCTGAGGGAGCTGGAGTTGTTTTTCCTGGAGAAGAGGAGGCTCAGGGGAGACCTCATCACTCTCTACAATTCCCTGACAGGAAGGAGCAGCCAGCTGGGGATCAGGCTCTTTTCCAAGGGAACAGTAACAGGATAAGAGCACAGAGGCTTAAGCTGCAACAGGGAAAGTTTAGCCTGGACGTTAGGAAATATTCTTCACACAAAGTGTGATTGGGCATTGGAACAGGCTGCCCGGGAAGATGGGTGAGTCACCATCCCTGGAAATGTTTAAAGAAGACTGGATATGGCACTCAGTGCCATGGCCTGGGTGACAAGGTGGTGTTGGATCTCAGGTTGGACTTGATGCTCTCCAAGGTGTTTTGCAGCCTGGCTGATTCTCTGATGATTGTGACACTGCAGGGGCCTGGGGAAGCAAGGGGCCATTGTGATACTGTAGGGCTTGGTGGCACTGGGAGGACCATGGTGACACTGTGTACAACATGGCAGCACAGAGCCAAGGGGGCATTGTGACACTGTGGGGCTGAATGGAAACGAGAAGTCAATGGTGACAGTCTGGGTCCTGGTGGAACCACAGAGGCCACTGTGACCCTGCAGGGCCTTGTGGAACCATGCAGAGCATTGGGACAGAGCAGGACCTGGTGTCATGATGGGGCTATTGTGACACTGCAGGGCCCCATGGAACCAAGGGGCCAGTGCTGTTCCTCAGGGACTCCTGCAATGAAGGGAACATGTTTGCCACCATGGTGGTCCTTGGGACCATGAGGCCATTGTGACATTGTGGAACCAAGGAGAGCATTGCTGCACTGCCAGACCTCATGGAACCAAGGATCCATTGTGACACTGCAGGGCCTTGGGGGCCCAATGGAAATTGTGACACTGCAGGGCCCAAAGATCCAGGACTTTGTGACACCAAGGGGTGCCATGGAACCAAAGGGACATTGTGACACTGGGAGGCCTCAAGGAATCATGGAGACCATTGGGACACTCTAGGGGTTCATGGTGACACCAAGTTGTCTGAGAGTATTGATCTGCTGAAGGGTAGGAGGGCTCTGCACGGGGCACCGGACAGGCTGGATCCTGGGACCAAATCCAACAAGGTCAGGTTTAACAAGTCCAAGTGCTGGGTCCTGCACTTTGGGCACAACAACCCCTGCAGCAGTACAGGCTGGGGACAGAGTTGTTGGACAGCAGCCAGGCAAAAAGGGAACTGCAGGGACTGATGGACAGCAGGCTGGACAGGAGGCAGCAGTGTGCCCAGGCGGCCAAGAAGGCCAAAAGCTCCTGGCCTGGATCAGGAATGGTGTGGCCAGTAGGAGCAGGGCAGTGATTCTTCCCCTGTGCTCAGCACTGGTTGGGCAGCACCTCGAGTGCCGTGTCCAGTTCTTGGCCCCCAATTTAGGAAGAACATGGAGGGGCTGGAGCGTGTCCAGAGAAGGGCAACAAGGCTGATGAGAGTTCTGTAACACAAGTCCTGTGAGGAGAGGCAGAGAGCTGGAGTTGTTTATCCTGGAGAAGAGAAGGCTCAGGGGAGACAAGGCACTGTCAGGACACAGGTTGGACTTGATGATCTCCAAGGCCTTTTCCAACCTTGATGATTCTGTGATTCTCTGAAGCCACTCTTGGAGCAGTTGCACGATGAGCCCTGGGCCTCCTCTTCAGAAGCTCCAGCAGTCCAGGTCCCTCAGCTTCTTCTGCCAGCCCCAAATCCCATCCTGTCAGTCCTGCAGAGCCTCTGCAGCTCCTCCTCATTGCCCAGAACAGGGAGCCCCAGAGGCAGACATAGCAGCCCAGATGTGTCCCCTGGCCTGTGGTGCCTGTGACAAGGGAGCAGCACGAAGCACTGCAGGAGCCTGCAGACAATTCCTGCAGCACTTGTAGGATGATCCTGCTGCCCAAAGGACGTTCCCATGCTGCCAAGTCAGGAACTGCAATGAGGAGCGGAGCCAGAGAGGAAAGGGCAAACAGGGATGGGCTGTTTGCAGGCAAGGGAACAGGGCTGGGCAAGAAGAAGAACTTTGTAGCAGGAAGAGTAAAGTGAGCAAAGGTGAAGCAAAGGAAATGCTCAGGGCAGTTTGGGGGTGGCTGCCAGGCAGCCCTGGCTCTGAGCAACAGCGTCTGCAGTGGGACAGGAAACTCCCAGCTGATGGGAACAAACTTTCTGGCTGACTGCAGAGGCCACAACAAAGCTGAGTGGTTTCCCTGGTGTCCCCCAGCCCTTCCTGGCCCCAGGGGCTGATGGCATTTGTGCTCCCTCAGGTTCATGTCCCCACACCAACAGCATGGGGGTGCTCCCCCCTCCTCTGTGCAATGCAAACTGGGACTCCTGAGCCAGTGCTGCCATTTCTGTGCCTGCAAGGATGGGGCAGCTGTGTGTGCTGAGAGAAGAGGCCAGGACTGCAGAGGAGGGATGTTGTTGGCAGCTCCATGAGGACGCTCTGGGATGCTGCCCTGGGCTGTCCAGCACACTGAGGATGGATCAGCCCCTGTTCTGCTGCTCCTTCCCATCTCCCCCAGGGCCCTTACAGAGCACCAGCCATGCTGTTTGCCCCCAGCCTGCCCATGGCCACCCTGGGGCTGCTCATAGGGGCTTTCTGTTCTCAGCATTGGCCTGGCTGTGTTCTTGAGAGAGGCTGTGCAAGGTGCCTGGAGACCCCAGGGCCTGGCCTGAGGTGTCAGCACTGCCCCAGCAGTGCCCATGGCCTGTCCCTGCTGTAGGCCCGGCATTTCCACCCCCAGGACTGTGCCCAGCCCTGAGAGCACTCAGGCCCTACAGCAACACCAGGGCCACCAGGGCAGCAGGGCAGGAGCAGCACTGGCAACACCAAGTGCTGCTGCTGCTGGGCACAGCTGCTGTGCCAGCACTGATCAGCCCCCAGCTGTGCACAAAGACATTGCTGCTGCAGCTCCAGAGAAGGCAACAAAGGGGCATCTCGGCAGAAATCTTTGCTTGGAGATCCTTTGGTTCCCTTTAAAGCCACCAAGAGCACAACCATTCATTGACACAATCTGTGGCCACAGAGAAGGTAGAGAGAAACAAAATGAGACATGAGAAACAGAATGAGAAAGGGCACAAACAATGACATTTCTTACTGGACTTTATGAAAAATGTAAAACAAAGAAAAAGAACCCCTCAAATGAAACCAACAAGAAATATCAAAGATTACTTTTATTTCAAGTAATTTGCAGAAATTAGCCAGAAGTTTAATGTTCCTGAAGCCATCCAGTCATCAGTCTCCGCACTGCAGCCTTCAGCTCCTGGTTCCTCAGGCTGTAAATGAGAGGGTTCAGGGCTGGAGTCACCACCGAGTACAGAACTGACAGAGCTAGATCCACGAATGGGGAGGACATGGAGGGGGGCCTCATGTAGGAAAATATGGCAGTGCTGACAAACAGGGAGACCACAGCCAGGTGAGGGAGGCAGGTGGAAATGGCTTTGTGCCGTCCTTGCTCAGAGGGGATCCTCAGCACAGCCCTGAAGATCTGCACATAGGAGAAAACAATGAACACAAAACAACACAATGATAAAGTGGCAGTCACTACAAGAAGCCCAAGTTCCCTGAGGTAGGATTTGGAGCAGGAGAGCTTGAGGATCTGTGGGATTTCACAGAAGAACTGGCCCAGGGCATTGCCATGGCACAGGGGCAGGGAAAATGTATTGGCTGTGTGCATGAGTGCATTGAGAAAGGCAGTGGCCCAGGCAGCTGCTGCCATGTGGGCACAAGCTCTGCTGCCCAGGAGGGTCCCATAGTGCAGGGGTTTGCAGATGGACACATAGCGGTCGTAGCACATGATGGTCAGGATGGAAAGTTCTGCTGAGATGAAAAAGACAAAAAAAAAGAGTTGAGCAGCACATCCTGTGTAGGAGATGTTCCTGGTGTCCCAGAGGGAATTGTGCATGGCTTTGGGGACAGTGGTGCAGATGAAGCCCAGGTCAGTGAAGGCCAGGTTGAGCAGGAAGAAAAACATGGGTGTGTGCCGGTGGTGGCCGCAGGCTACAGTGCTGATGATGAGGCCATTGACCAGGAGGGCAGCCAGGGAGATGCCCAGCAAGAGGCAGAAGTGCAGGAGCTGTAGCTGCCGTGTGTCTGCCAATGCCAGCAGGAGGAAGTGGCTGATGGAGCTGCTGTTGGACATTTGCTGGGGCTGCACATGGGGACCTGTTCATGGAGAAAGGACAGTGAAAAGTCAGGAGAGGCTGCTTTGAGCCAATCCTGAGCCATTCCCTTTAGACTGTCCTGCTGGGACTCACCCAGCCTTGTTCCTGCTCTGGGAAAACCTTTATCCAGGTCCCGGATGAGTTCCAGTTTCGCTGGCTGAGTGTGTCAGGAGCAGCCAGCCCCGTGCGTGGGGGCTCTCGAGGAGCCATCCCTGCCCTGCTGCCCAGGGTTTATGGCCCTGGGTCAGAGGGACAAGGCTGGATATTCAGGATTTGTCAGGGGAATCACTCCTAATGCAGAAAGGCTTGGTAGCCTCTGCACTCCCAGTTCTAAAGGATGGCAGGATTTGGTTTTAGGAATTGTTTTCCTACCCACACATCGTTCCTGGCTCTCTGAGGTCAGAAATCCCCAGCATTCCTGCTGCACTCAGAGTTTGCCACTGAGAGATGGGAGAGGCAAAGGATTCCCTGTGGCTCAGGGAAATTGAGGGGCTGCATGGGCTTGTTCCTAGCTGTCCTGGCTTTGCACCTTTGGCTGCAATCAGAGCACAATCACACTCCCGAGTCACCCTAGGATGAACTAGACCCTGCCCCCCCCAGAGCAGAGGGATCCCTGAATGTCTCACCCTCTCCAAAGGTCTCTGGGCAAGGTCTCAGCACCCCTGGTGCCAAGGACACTCACAGCTCCCTTGGCAAACCCAACAGCATTTCCTCAGCTCTGGCAGTTCTGCTCTTCCCCATGGGACGTTCAGGGAACTTTGAGGGGCTTTGGCACAGATTTGCACCCAGGAGGGCAGCTCAGAGCTCGGCAGGACACAGTAAGGAGATCCCTGGCTGTGCCCATTATGGGATCCCAGGGAGGGGACTCAGCTCATTCCCCTTTCCCATGGACTGCTTTGCCCACAGCCCCACAGGTGCCAGGGAAGCTTAGGCACCCCATTCCCATGGACAGCCCTGCCTGGCAGGAATGCCAAGGGCAGTGCCTGACTCAGCTGCTGCAAATGCCAGAGCCTCCTTGGGAGCAGCAGATAACAGTGACAATATCAGGGCAGTGCAGAAACAAGAGAAGATGTTGTGATGCTGTGCCTGAGAGGGCGGGGCAGAGACAACCGGGCATTTAGGACAGTGTTCCCGTGCCCAGCTGTGCCCAGAACCTCCCACACACCAACAGTGCCCTCCTGCCCCCAGCACTGCTCTCTTCAGCCCCCTCTCCTTCCCTGAGCATCTCCCTGGGCCTGGACATTCCCTCCTCAGAGGAGCCTTGTCCCTGCCAGCCCTCACAGAGCCCGTCCCACCCTTTGTGCCCTGGCCCTGGCCCTAAAAAAACGTGCAGGGCCCTCGCTGGGGCAGGCTCTGTGTGCAGGTGGGCAAGGACAGCTCAGGAGAGCCCTGCTGGGCCCTGCAAAGGTGATGCTGCTGCTGCTGCTGTCCAGGGCTGAGGAGTGGCTGAGGGCCCTTTGGGAGGCTCCCAGCAGAGAGACTGAGCACCCAAATTTACAGTTCTGGAGTCTCTGTAAATGTTCAAACATTCCCTTGGATGATCCTGTGTGTCCCTTTCAACTCAGAATGTTCAGTGATTTTGGGATTACAATTCCTGTTCTGCTTCTCTCATCCCCCTGTTGCCTATAATCAAAAGAAAAAAACCCTTGCAGCAGTGTTAGAACAGTAAAGGAAAAAACATTAATTGGAAGCTTCCAGGTGTCCCAGTGGGGATGGGACACACCCGGCCCCTGATTTCAACAATTGATTAAGGTTGATTAATTAGGATATTTAACAGGAACATCCAATAGGAGATTCAGTTTCCCCTGTTACACACCCCTGGGTCAATCCATTGGAGTAGGTCCAAAAGCTTCTTTGCCTTCACTTTTTTTGCGACTGCTCACATTCTGGTCAATAAAAAACAATGTTCTTGTAGGTTCTCTTCCTGATAATAAGTCTATTTAATATTAAGACTGATAATAAGACATTATTTCAGGTATGTATTTAGACAGTGTCCTGGTTTGAAAAGGAAGTGAGTTTTTTTGGAGAAAGACCATGAGAGACAGCTTATTGTTCTAAAATCAAAGAGAAAGGTTAGGAAATATACTAGAGTTAATTAAGGATTATGTATATGGAAATATATAATAGTAGTTTAATGGAGTTTATAAAGAGTTTAATACAGTTAAGTAAGGACTATATTTTTACAACTATATAATAGTAATTTATAGAGCTTTGAAGATATGAAAATGTATAAAATGCAAAAATCTTTTTGCCATCACACCAACTTTCCCATCCTTCTCTGATTAGGAAATTGAAAACACTTTCAGGAAAGCTCCTGATCTTTCCAGCAATGCCAGGCTTACCTTCTTTTGGGAAGTGTCCCCTGGAGCTGTGCCCAGGCTGGTCTGGAGCTGGGAGCAGCCCTGCCCCACCCAGCCCCTCTCAGCAGCAGCACCTGCCCTGCTCAGGGTGGCTCCTTCCCCCCACAGCTTCTCCCCAGCACTGGGAGCAGCTCCCCGGGCCAGCTGAGAGCTGTCCTTGGCAGGGAGCAGAATCCCTGCCCCAGCCCAGCGCCCTGGGCTGCAAGACCCTGCTCTGCAGGACAGCCCTGGGCACCCCTGGCTGCAGCCCCGGCTGCTCAGCCCTGCAGCAGAGCCTGGCAACAGGAGCTGCCTTGGGCTGTGCCTGGGCTGGGGCAGCAGGGAAAGCCAGCCCTGCCCTAGGGCCACAGCCCTGCCCTGCAGCAGCTCTGAGAGTCCTCCTGAAAGGTCCTCAAAGCTGTGGGATGTGCCAGCTCCAGGAGATCCCTGCAGGAACTGCAGCTTCTCTTCCCACAGCCAGGGAATGACTGTTTCAAACCTGGGATGATTTCTGCTCTAGTGAGCCCTGAGTGAGCTCTGCTCTGTGCTCCCAGCCCAGGATGAGTTTAACCCCTTGGTGCCTCTGTGCTGTGCCTGGGGTAGCTGCAGGCAATGCCCCAGCCCTGCTGGGCTGTGCACAGGAGCTGCTCCTGGCCAGAGCTGTCTCTCTGCAGCGCTGCCCTTGCCAGCAGCTGCCTCTGTGCCAGGAGCTGAGCCCGGCTCAGCAGCATAGACACAGCACAAGGACTTTAATGAGCCTCTGGGGCTTTGTGCTCAGGCCCTGAACATCAGTCCCTGAGAGGAAGCTGAAGAAACCTCTCCAGAACCCCAAGTCAGAATCACACTCCAAAGTTTCTTGGACTTTTAATGGGCCCCACTGAGGGACACGACTGAGAAAGTGTCCCCAGGCCCCAGGCAGGGCAGAGAACTGGAGTCAGTGATGACAGGTGGGGACAAAGAGAAGCCAAGTCTTGGTGCCCTGGGGCCCAGCAGCATCTGTGCCACCAAGGGCTGTGAGGAGACACCTTGTCCTGAGGTACTGGGGCCTCCTGGCACAGCCCCAGCCAGGCTGGCCACTGTCACTCCCTTGTCCTGCCCTCTGCATTCCCCCCCTAGCCCACATCCCAGTGGCCTCAAGGATCTGCTGGAAGGAGTCCCTGGGGAGCCTTGCTCAGGAATGGCCCTGGGGGCTCCTGAATGCTCCCAGGGATTGCAGGTATTTCAAAGGACTTTGGGTTTGGCTTTTGCCTTGGAGTCTCTGAGAGGTTTGTGCAATCATGGCCTCCAATTATCTGCTTTAATTAGTCCCTGGAGAGGCTTTGTCAGTAACAACACTCAGTGGGGCTCATTAATGCTTCAAGGTACTTCAGTTCTTTTAAGGTACTTGGTGTTTCCCTTTGGATACAGACTCTGGGAGAGGTTTGTGCAATCATGGCCCCAATTATCTGCTTTAAGGAGTCCCTGGAGAGCTTTGTACTGACACTCAGTGGGGCTCATTAATACTTTGAGATACTCTAGGTTTTTAAGGTACTTTGGGTTTTCCTTTCTACACTGAGTCTCTGAGAAGTCTTTGTGCCATCCTGGCCTCCAATTCTCTCTTCCAAGGAGTTCATGAGGAGCCTGTGTTGGGGATGGACCTCAATGGGACCCATTCATGCCTTGAGAACCTTTGGGTGTTTCCTCTGACTTTGACTCCTGGAAAGGTTTGTGCAATCTCCTCTCAGGTCCTGAGGTTCAAGGGCTCAGCTCCAAATGCACCACAGGGCTCATTAGGATCAAGCAAGTCCTGAATAACCATGGCTCTGCCTTGATTTTCCTCTGTTCTAGTGCAGTTCATCAGAAATGTTTCTGTAGTGGTTTTGGTTTGCCAATTTGAGATTTCTTGGAGAATGCAGCAATTATTGTGGTGGGTCTAGTATTGGCTAATTTCCAGTGTACTCATTAGAATATCTTTACTCATTTCCTGCTGTGAGATAGGATTAGGAGAAAGGCAATGTAGGCTAAAAGCTTTTAAAAGGTAGAAAAGGTACAAAGAAAAGTTTATTTAAAAAAACTAAAAGAAAGAGCGATAAGGATCAGAACAAAACTTTCAGAACTCTTCTCTGTCATGGTGAGGGAAGTCTTGGGACTCTTAATGTAAGAATCAGCAAGCTCCGACTTTATTGATAAGCACCAAACATTTATACACATGTAATAAGCTCATGCATAATCTGTAAACTAAACAATCTATTGGTTTTAGTACAATATCAGCTCTTCCTCATTCTTGAGAACTTACATTTCTACTCCTCACATCTCATCCTCATTACTGTTATCATACTACTGCCGTACTCAAGGACACAATGTTGTTGCAGGTGCAGAAACTCAGATTAGCTGGGTTTGGTACTTTCCCAGTCCTTCCGTGGTCAGCTAACAAAAGTATGTCAGAGTGACCTCTACCCTGTAACCATTCCTCCACAATACGCTGTCACTCGGTCAGTCAGAACCAGGTTCACCCATCGCCAACTTTTGGGGTTAACACTGCCTTGGCTGTGGTGGTTTTTCGAAATTCTATTTTTGTTGTTAATCTAATAAATCTTTGTTTAATTTTTTAATAAATTTGGCTGCTGATTTGATCATTTGTAACACAGGAGAACATGATTTTCCACAGTGCTGTTTGGTCTGGCAGGTGGTGTGGACAAGAGCTGCTTTCCTCAGGAACTGGTGGATAATCCCTCTGTAAGCCTCAAGAGCTGCAAAATTAGTAAAGCCTGAAGGGACCAACTTGCATTTCACGTGTTAGATGGTAATCCTTACATACTCTGAGCAGTGTTTAATAAAGCAGTTAAGGGATACTGGAAAAACATCCTCTCCTGACTTGATCTGAAATTTGCAGGTAAGAAAAACTGTTGGTTTTCCAAAGAGAAAAAGAATGTTTACATTGAGGAATTCCCTAGACCTGCCTGAGAAGGTTGCACTTCAGGGAAGGCAATGAAGCAATATAGGGATCAACAAAAAGCTTATTGTTGAGAATAAAAACACAGAAACACTTCTTACAAATATTAACCCATATGATGCACTGAATGGCTATGACTCTGTGACTTTTATTTCAAGTTGTACAAGTTTTCATGTCTTTTTTTCTCACTTTTTTTTAAGTAAGACTGTACAAATAAAGTAAGGAAAAGCATGAAGTACAGTTAATACTGTCCAAAGGGTGATGTTAAATACAGACAGAATCAAATAGTGTGAAACCATGTCAAGCAATTGCTGAAGGCATCTGAAGGCTGCTGCTCTGAAGTCGCTGACTGAAAGGAATGATAGAAAAACCAGAATAAATGTAAAGAAGACAAGACTATCACATCTTTAATAAATATCCATGCATAAGTGCCTTCTATTATGATAAAAAAGTTTCTTCAGTTCAGGTCAGTGAAGGGATTCTTGCTGACTGCAGTGGGTTGGAAAGTGCAAGCTTTGTGAAAAGATGTCAGAGAAAACATTGAGCTGGTCAGCATATCCTTGGTAATCAGTCTCTGTTTTCTCCAATAAAAATGAGATACGTGCTTATAAATCACAATCCTTCCTCTGCTCTCTGTAAGTCTTCTTTTGTATTTCACACCAGTCTTAAAATTAAATTTGCAGTTCTCCTTTCTATTCTTCTAGCAGCCACACGAGTAGGGACAAAAAGTGCTGACAGCTCACAGTGAAGAGTCAGAAAGTGCATGCCACTTGTGTGGCTTTTTGGTTTTTATTGCTACGTCACATACATGTGTGACTCTCTCCTTCAGTGAGTTTCACTGTAAGCATTCATAGCTGCCAAAGATCACAGCGATTCAGCAAGGGGATTAGTTTGTTTCAAAAGTCAGACTCCTGAAGTCAGTGCCCTTCATGAAGCTGTGTTCCCACCAATGGAGACCTCCTTAACAAAGCCTCTTGGGTTTATCCTGGGAGTTATGAGCAGAAGTGCCAGCTGAGCCCGTCTGCAGCTGCCAACATCTCCTGCAGCCCCTCATGCCGCCGAGCTGAGCTAGATTTTCATATGGAGATATAGATAGAGATACAGATATAGATATAGATCTAAAGAAAACGAGTGTACCTTCCACCTCAGCAGCTCATCCATCCCCTGTACTCAAGGCCCTGCATCCCATGTGTGTATGGGAGACCCTTTTCCTTCTGGAGCAGCAAATGAGGCACAACAGGTCCCATGGGTCGATGAAATTGATCAAGGTGCCCTCTTGAAGGCACCTGAACCGAGGATGAGATCTCCACCAGCTCTACAGACAGTTTGGACACCCAGCTCCCATGCAGGCACAGCTACATGGGAAACTAAAATACAGCCTGAAATTATTAAATATCAGCTGTAACACAACTCATTTTTACTGGGGGAAATAAGGACTGCAAAGAACATGCAGTCCTACTACAGAAACTTTATGTAGCTGCCTAAGAGTGTTTGAGAGCATTTTAAGGGGCGATGCCATTTTTTATTTGCCTGTCCAAAAGGACACGTGCTATCTGCAGGTCTTGGGTGGTATCTGTAGGCTCTTCATGGACATTTTGCACTTAAAACACTATTAGATGGCTGTGCTGAGACCACAGAACTAAATTCTAGATACCTGGTTATCACACATTTGACAAGCCTTCCTATAAAATCTTGGAGCAGCCCAGAAGAGCTGCTCCAAGACAAAAATTGGAGTAAAATTCTTGCTTTAGATGGCTTAAAATAATAAAATGTGAAGAATATGAAAGCTTTTCTAGTATTACTTTTCCTAGATGGAAACCATAAAGTCTGTGATCCAAACTGTCTCTTACAATCCATGGCTGCACGACCCTATTACCAAGAGCACAAATATTAGCTGAAAGAATAAATCGTGCTGCACATGGATAATCAAGAGATTTTATAATGTGGTCTGAACTATAACAAATCTTGGATATTGAACTGCATTGCTGCTGCCTCAGCAACCCCCAGATGAATGAGTACAATAATCAACTTTGGAATTTACTGACTCCTTCTGCCTTTCTAAACAGGATATGATGATACTGGCCACTTGTGTTCACAATTCTGCATCACTTCTGCTTAACTGTCATTTTTAGGATTTCTTACAGAATCTGTTAATCACTTTCTTTCTACTGGCACATTTTCTGCTTTATAGCCATGGCAATTTTAGAGATTTGTTTTGCTCTCAGCAAATTTGCTGACAGACTGCAAATCAGACCTGTGTTTACTTGCAATGTCGAACAGCTCCTGGGAATGCCTCACGATGGCAGTCGATGTCATTTACAACACTTTCTGATACTCCAGTGACAAATCAAGTGATACTGGTTCCATGCTGCAAACTGTAGCAATGGGTTTGTCTTTTAAATCTGTGGGCTGAGACTAAAACAATCAGCATTAATTATTCAGCAAGATACAAGAAGTGATGAGTTTTCAATCAGTATAGATCAAATCCATATAAAATACATTTTAAGTGTAACTAAGATGAGCAAGATAAACTCTTTTTACTGTTATCAAATGATTCTTTGAATCCTCAAGGGTCACTGTCTCTTATCCCCATCATTGATGAGATCTTCATATTCACTGCTAGACAGCATCCTACAGGTAGTTTGCACAACCCTACTGGTAGCAATGTCTGCTGTTTACCACAGATGAGGTGTCAATTTTGTTTTTCTTTGGTGACAATTAAAATTATTGTTTGTACTCTCCTAAATAAAACTTCAGGGTTGTCAATATTTTAATGGATTAATTTCTCAAAGAACAGCCGTGTCTCTCTTCCTGATTTTACTGAGAAAGAACAGAACATGGAGCTAGCAAAAAATGTAGACGAGAACTTGTTTATGTACAGGATTTATTCAGCGGATACTGCATACCAAGTACATATATACATGATTTTAGGTAATGGTGTGTTTAACTGAGTGATTACAAAGTGATGTAAGATAAGGTCTCAGGTAATTGCTTTAAAAGATTTGCTCTCTTTCCTTCCTTTAACCTTTCTGTTCCCGAGAGCCATGGGTTGTGGCAAATGATAAAGAAGTTCCAAGGTATCAACTAGTCCAGTGGATTACTGCCTTTAAAATAAAAATCAAAATTATACAAATGTCTTGTTTCCTAGAAAAAGAATATGAGAAGAAAAGAGAAATCTTGTTTTTTATTCCTGGATATGATTCAGATTTAATGGAAATATTGCACAGAATGAAATAGAATTTGGATTCGATTTTATACCAGCCCTGCAATTCTCATCCCTAATAGTTTTAGCAAAGTGTCTATTTACTATAGGAACCTCAGAAAAGAATTTGAAATCAATTTCTATGGAACCGTGCTGTTGTAAAAGAAGTACACTTTCTTAAGGTTACCCTTTCTTCAGATAGATGAATGTTACAAACATATAAAATTACAAACATACATATACATATACATATGGGCCATCAAGTTCTGATGTCCTATAATTTCTCTAGTTGATGGTCAGGCTGGCTCCCGCAGTGGTTGGAGCTCAAGGGGCCAGAGAGAGCCTGCAGGACAGGTGACTGCGCTGTGGCTGCAGCATCAGGAGGGGTCACCTTGGCGGCTCAGGAGCGGCTCCGCTGTCCGTCCGCGCTGCGCCTGCTGCTCCTGCGTCCGGCCAGTCCTGCCCTCGCGGGGACAGCAGGAGCTGCTCCCTGCCGCCGGCCAGCTCCTCTGCCTGGAGTCCCTGCCCGTGCTGGCAGGACAAGCTCCCTCTTGCCTGGGGCCAAGTGCGTGCCCAAGCCTTGGGCTGCCTTTGCCCGGTCTCTTTTTCCAAGCGTTTGACTCCCAGGCTTCTGTCCCAGCCCAGGGACGTTTGTAATTTCCATCCCCAGGTTGTTTTACACGGTGAACCACTGCGGCTTTACCTAAGAGGTGAATCATTCAGATTGTGGTGCTTTCCTGTACACAATGTCCAGTCAAGACCAAGAAGGAGCTGCTCCTGCAGCTTGGTTTGGGCCTATTCCCACACCATTTATCCCACACTGCATGACTAAAGAAGGTCTATCCTTTTCCTTACTAAGTTCAGGCTACAGCTGAGTGCAAATATGTGTTAAAAGAGAACAAATGCCAGAATCCCCTTCCATTTTCCCCCTCCTCTCCCCAGCCATGGTGCTGCCTGAGGAGGTTCTAGAGATGGACCACAGCTCTCAGACAAATAACCTCAGATGGATGTTTCACAGACAAGATGGGTCTATTACCCACATTTGGACAGACCCGTGAGGAATTGGGTGCCACGGTCTGTCATACACTCGTCAGAGCTTCAGGATCAGTGAAGAAATAGGGACAAACATTGACGGTGCGTCCTAGGGTGATGTTACAATGCTTGTATCCCCATCTGTGTGTTCTGTTTATGCTGGATATTCTGTTCTGTGCCTTCAAGACTGGCTCTGAAGAGGGAATGTTTTGGTTTGGTTTTGCTATCAGCTGCTCCCCCACGGCTGGCGGGACACACAGACGGGGCTGTACATGGTGCGTGTTTGCTTTTTGCTTGGCTTTTCACTTTGCTCTTGCTCTTGCTTCTGCTTTGCTCTTGGTTTTTGCTTCTGCTCATTAGTTAGTTTAGCTAAGGAGTCCAAATTTCTTCCTGGGCTGTTTCTCCTTTCCCTTTTCTGGACCTACTCGAACCTGCTCCAGACTGGGACCTGGGAAACACCGAGAGTTTGCACTCTGTGGCTGCAGCAGCTGCCCCAGCACCGGAGGGACTGATAACAGAGGAACCACCCCGAAGAGAGACTTTCTGAATTTGTCATCTTTCTCAGAGCAATGAAAGAGTGCTGTCATCCGGTATTATTCATTTTGTGTGTGGGGTCTGCTTGGCCTGTTAATAAACAGGTTCTTTCCACTTCTCTCCCAGGAATTCTTCCCGAACCACTTGGGGGGAGGGCCCGTGTGGGTTCGCTTTCTGGAGGGGCTCCCTTTTGGAGGTTTTCTCCCAAACTTGCCCTGAACCAGGACACCTGGTCACTCATCATGGAAATGAGACGTGCCCCAAAGCCAATGTCAGTTTAAAAGGGAAATTCATTACAGATTGCTACAACTGCACTGCTTAGACACAGCGACCACTGCCTGTTAAAAGATGGCCACAGAATGGCACCACTCTGCTGACCCTCCATACAAACAGAGAAATGTCCATTTCAGCTGCCACAACCGAGTATGTTACAGGTTTCTAAGTGCTGCCTACATATCTCTGTGTGTGTCTGTATGTAAAGAACCAAACATGGACTGAATTATCTGCATATCCACAGAGCAGGAGTTGAGCGCTCAGTGGAGTCCCGGGGTTTTCTCAGCAGCCTCTGCAGCCAGTTCTGAGCCAAGGTGTGGCTCTGCTGCCAGCCCAAATCTGCGCTTCCCCTGCCCAGCCTGAGTGCAGGTGGGGCATGTGCTGGGCATGGCCGGGGATTTCCATGGCCCAAATCCTCCAGCATTTCCATCTGCTCATGGCTTTGGGCAGCACAAATCACAGAACACCCATGGCAGCTGACAAATGGCATTTCTTGCAGATTGCCACAGCCGCACTGCTGATCCACAAATACACGAGAATCAATTTCAGCTGAAAAATGTCATTTATTACTAATTGCTACACCTACGCTGACAATACAGAACTATACAGATCTCAATTTAGGTAAAAAAAGGAATTTATTAGATTATTACAACATGTGTATATAAAAATATACAAATACCAAGTTCATTTAACAAAACTTGGTTTATTGCCAATATCTACTATATACAACTCACTATATGCAAAGAACAATTAGGCATTTAACAACTTAATTTATTACATATCGCTAGAAACTTACAGCCCATATAGAAGTACAGAAATATGATTCCCTCTCTATATAGCCCTACACTAAGAATTCAATATGCAACTATACCTTCCATACATCTTTAAATAGAATTAAATACATACATATATGCACATATAAAAATATAAATACAACAATCTACAGATGTAAATACAGATTAAACACCACATACTACATACAATATATATGTAAATATATATACATATATGTAAATATATCTATGTACATATATACACATATATATCTCAGTAGATGTATAAACCAAAACTATCTATAACTATACAAACATCACCTATGCCAAGCTGAATATCCAACCAACTGCATCAATACAAACATAGAGCTATACATCTGGAACCACAATAAATATCAATAAATAGACAGAAATAGAACAATTCACATATAAAAATACACCTATCTCCCAATACAAATTCCAATCTACCTATTTAAAAACTACATACCTACACCTGCATCACTTTAAACCTAAACACCATAGATATAACAACATCTATGTATACTTATTTACACATAGATGTGTTTACAAACATATATGTATATATATGCAGACCTATATACAAAAGCATACATCCAATAGTCCTATACAAATAGCAAGCTACATATACAAACACCCATGTAATAATCCCTGTCTAGGTGCATGTCCATGGATATTCAGACAGCACTTGAAGCAGAGGGATCCCAGCTGCCCCATCTCCAAAGTCTCTCCCTCGGTCTCCTCCTCCCGTGCAGAGCAGCTCTCCTGGACAGGGACAGCAGATGGGACATCTGGCAAGCAAAGGAACACTGAGTGAGTATGGGGACGCTTCCCTTGGCAGCAGCTGCACTTCCATCAGGGAAGAGGAAATCTCAGAGCCTCCCCAGGAGGGTCGGACAGAAAAAGCAGCCGAGCGGGCCAGGCTGTGGTGAGCGCAGCCGCGGCGGGACCGTCCCGCAGCCCCGGCAGCCCGGCACAGCCGGCACAGCTCCCGGCCCTGCCAGCACGGCTGCCTTGCCCAAGGACAGCCCCTGTGCCGGCCGGGGCAGCTGCGCTGAGCAGCCCCAGCACGGGCAGGGCCCGCTCCTGCCCCGCCGGGCAGTGCCCACGGCCACAGCCCACGCCGCCCCCAGCCCCACCCTGCCTGCCCGGGCCTGGGGCCTCACCCGGGCTCTCTCCAGGCCGGCAGCAGCAGGTCCCCGCTCACTGCTCTTGCTGCTGGCCTTCAGCTTCTCCCTGCTGCCTCCCGTCAGTCTCCGGCTGTCCTCAAGGTCTCACTTGCAGCTGTGGCAAAAGTGGAGGCTCTGGAATTGCTTCCAAGGCCTGGCAGAGCTGTAGTCCCGGAGCCCTCTGTGCTCCCTGCTGGCCCCCTCCATCCCCTCAGCCCCGCCATGCTCTCACTGAACCCCCAGCCCCCTTCAGTTTCTTCAGCCCCTCACAGTCCTCTCATGCCCTCAGTCCCTTCTCAGCCATCCTGTCCCCTGAGACACGCCAGCCCCTCAGCCTGTGCCACTTCCCTGTCACCTCCAATGCCACCATGGCCCTCGGCTGCCCCACAGCCCTCAGCCCCAGCAGCAGCTCAGGGTGCCCGTCCCTTCAGCGCCACCGCCCCCTCAGCCCCCTCAGCCCCCTCAGTCTCACCGTCCTCCAGCAGCTCCTCAGGGCACAGTGCCTGGGGCCAGCGGCAGCTCCCAGCGCTCCAGGGACAGCCGGGGCTGCAAGTGCTGCTCCACCCGGCCCGGCCGCCAGCTCGGAGCCAGCACAGGGAGAGGGGACACAGGGGGCACAGGGGGAAAAGCAAGAGGTGAGAAAGGCAGCCGAGGGGGAAAGAGGTAACAATGCAGCCTAGGCCTATGCAAACAGCAATCTATCCATCCATCTATCCCTCTAGACATTCATATTCCTCTTACTGTATAACAACACTCATTGAAAAATGTAACTACATATACATATTTTTTTTACATAACAGAAATCAAAATTTTACTCTGAAAATCTATGCAGATCAGTCAATATACGCTCCTATAAACAGAACACTATAATCTATAAATGGAACTATAACTATTGATAAATATAACTATAGAAATCTATAAACATATTTACAAACAGAGGAGTTCTACCTGCCCAATGGTCACGGGCTCTCCCCTGTCTCTCCTTGCCACGCAGGACAGCCCTCCTGGAGATGTTCCTCAGATGGCGTCTGGGAAGCAAAGGGAACGCTCAGTTAATATTGGCCCTTGTGCACCTTTCCCTGGGGCAGCAATTGTCCTTCTACCAGGGACTATCAAAGATGGCCTGAAAGGCAGACTCTCACTTGGCAATTTGAAGCCTGCCCTTGAAAGAACAGGGATCATTCCAAGGGTTCAAAAGTGTCTTTCAAAACACTGAAGTATCTCCATCAAGTCTCAGCACTCGCAGTGCAAAGGGCACCCAGGAGAGCTTGAAACACGCTCAGCCCCAGGTGCAACAAAGAAGCCCAGCCTTGTTCTTTCTCTGTGCTGACACAGAGACCTCAGTCCTCACTGACATGGCAGAAGCTGAGGGGTGCTGGGAGCTGAGTCATGAACCAGCTCCATCCCCTGGCATCTACCATCTGCCCTCTGCAGTGAGCAGCAGCTGCTCCAACTCCATCATCAGCTCTGGCAGGAAGGGCCAGGAGGGACAGAGCTCCCTACGAGGCCTGCAGGCTGCACCAGCTTGGCTAAGGAATGGATCCAAAGTGATCCCTCTCTCCTCTTAGCTCTCCCTAAGCAGGGCTCATTCAAGCTTTCCCTTCTCATACTGGACTCACTGTCATTTTTCAATTGGTTGGCCTCTGATGTTCTGCTCCTTGTTTTTCTTGTGGGTCAGCACCAATACCAGCTGACTGCTACTACATTCAGTCAGTGATTTGGACTTCTACCCTGACTTTTTCCTCTTTTTTCCCCTGTTCCTTCAAGATTTGCTCAGCATGGCCTCCCCTGTCAGCCTGCAGCAAATTTATCCACTGACTGCAGCACAAAACTGGGACACCAGAGTTGCTGACACAACTCCCCCAAGGTCAGCTTTATTCCCTGCTCTCTTGCCACAGCAGAGGACTCAGTGTCAGAGCCTCTGGAGAAGCGTGGAGGGCAGGGCTCAGGCAGGTTGTGCCAGTGCAGGATTTGAACTAAAGGCACCAGGAAGCACCAAGCCTGCTCAGAGCAGCCATCTCACACCTCTCTAAACCAGTGTGGGCTCTGTCCTTACCAGGCTCCTCGGGCTCCTGGGAACTGTTCCTGCAGCTCTCGGTGCCACAGGAAGCTTCCTCTGCTGCAGCTCGGTTCTCAGGCTCCCCTCCTGAGGAATCGGCGCCAACACTGACATTGTCCTGAGCAGAAAAACAGAAAGAAAGGAACACAAAGATCACTCACTATTTGGCAGGAAACACATCAGGGATACAAGAACTCTCCTTCTCCACTCCCAAAGGACAGGGAGCACAGAGGAGGAGGGAACACTGCCAACATGGTTCACATAACAAGCCTTTTAAACTCAGCATTCAGGTGGCCAAGGTGAAACTGAAGCTCTTACAAAATGACCTTTGAGACAAAACATGAGCACAGCAAACCAGAAGACACCAAGTGAGGGGACGTGCCCTCACACTCTGACCCTGGCTTATCCCAGAGCTGGCAGAAATCAGCCAGCACAAAGCCAGGGGCTCTCCCTGCTGCCAGCACGGCTGCCAGCAAGGGCACAGCTCGCTCCCAGCCCTGCCAAGGGCTGTGTGCTGCAAACCCCCACACAAAGCACACATTTCTGCCTGGCAGTCTCACCACGCCCAGCCCAGCGCTCACACAACCCAGCACAGGGTGGTGCTTTTCGGAGCCCTCTGCCGCTGCCCCGTGTGTACGATCCAGGCAAACATTTATGCACCCAGGCTATTCCCAGGATCACATTTGGGATCAGTGGAAAAAATCTGTACTTCGGAAGAGTACGAAAAATCAACCCAAAAGACAGGAAAAGCCAGACAACCCAGCAGTGTTTCTATTCCACTGAGGAAGTAAATGTCCACAATGAAGCACCTGCAAATTACCTCTGGACACACAGATATTCTCACTATGACCAGCTCCAGAATATTCATCACTTCTGCAACAGCCCGGCCATCAGAACTCTAAAGATTCTAAAGATGGTTCTGAGCCTGCAACGTTTCCTTTCCTTATGGAATAAAATGCTTCTGAAAACCGTTATGGGTGACTTGACAGAAGACAAAAGGCATGTCATTTGAGAATAAGGGATTGGTAAATTCAAAACAATCCCTCTCCCCACCTTGAGGCTGCCCTGCCTCATAATCATAAACGTACTGTGGGCACTGGATCAGCACATGAATAGAAAGAGAGACATTCTTTGGCAACACGGATAATCATCTGCAAAAGGACAGAGAGCTGCAGCTCCAGCCCAGCCCCAGCCCCAGCTCTGGGAGCGCCTACATGCACAGCAGGGCTCACACAGCAGCAGCAGCAGCTGCAGCCCAGCCCTTGCTTTGCCTTGGCCTTCCCACCCAAAAGAGGCACAGCCCACAGCTGCTACTGGATCAGAGGCACCTCTGGCGCGCCCCTCCCTGCATGGCACACTTGGCCTTCAGTGGCAATTCTCCAAACACCCTTCTCCTCTTTCTCAGCAAGAAAAACCTCTTCTTCATTTCTTCTTCATTTCTTCTTCATTTCCTCTTTTAGAAATCTTTCTTTACCAAGAATAACTAAATAATGATGAAATAAGTTCAATTAAAGAAGCCTTTGCTTCTCAGCCATGCAACAACATTCCAAACCTCTCAGTCCAGCCCCTTTTATCCTCATCCAATGCAATTACCTGAGCAGAGGCAGATCTTTCAGATAGGGAGTTCCTGATCTCCCGAATCATTTTCTCCACGGCCAGGCCGAGATCTTCTGGTGGCCATTCCTCCTGCCCAGCTGCATCCTGTGCTGAGCTGGAGGCCGTCAGTGGTGCACAAGCCGCAGGGCCAGCTGGAGCTGAAGTGCCCGGGGTGGCTGCAAGAATCCAAACACGTTGGTCAGGTTCCACAGTGTGGCTGCGGGGGACAGAGCTCGAGTGCTGCCTTGCATCAAACAGCATGGGAAGCAGCCAGGGAAAGCAGGCAGAGAATCTTTTGGCCTCCTAGGTGCCCCTTCCTGGCAGGCCTGAAAAATTCTGGCTGAGAATGACAGAGCCTTGTGCAGAACTACTTTGAACGGTCACTTTCCATAACCTTTTGCAAAAGCAAGGCTAGAAGTCTTTTCCTACCTCGTGTGTCGCAGGCTGAGGGCTGCTGCTCGCCGTGGAGCCCGAGGAAATGGCAGGGCGGGATGCCGAGCACCTCCCGCTCGGCGGGCGGCGGCCGCTCCCCGTAGAGCTCCTGGAAGCGGCTCGGCCCCTCCCGCCGCGCCGGCCCCGGCCGCTCCCTGTGCAGCAGGTGGAAGCCGCAGGGCGGGCGCCGGGCGAGCAGCGGCCGCTCCGCGGGCGGCTGCTGGAGGCGGCCGGGCCGGGGGCTGCGCAGCTCCCGCCCGTCCGGCAGCACCCGCTCCCTGTGCAGCAGCAGGAAGCCGCTGGGCGGGCACCCGGCCGGCAGCGGCGGCCGCTCCCTGGGCAGCGGCTGGAAGCGACTGCGCCCGTGCCGCCCGGCCGGCAGCGGCCGCGCCCCGGGCAGCTGCTGCGAGCCGCAGGGCGGGCGCCGGCGGCCCTCCCGCCCCGCCGCCGGCCGCTGCCTGTTGGCCGCGCTCCGGCGCTTGATGCGCAGCAGGAGGTCGGGCCGGTCGCGGCGAAAGCAGGGGCTGCTGTAGTGCAGCCAGGCCCCGGCGTCGCCCGGCGCAGCCGAGCCGAGCCAGCCCGGCACCTTGCGGAAGCCGTAGCGGTACAGCTGCCGCACGAAGCTGCGGAACTGCGTGGCCCGGAACGTGAGCGGCACCAGGGCCCGCCCATGGCCACCGCCCCTCTGGGCGTCGCCCGAGCTGAGCAGCTCTCGCTCGAAGAGGGAGCGCTCGATGAGCAGCCCCTGGGCCCGGCTGTCCCAGCGCACGGAGCGGACGCGGGGACTGTTGGCCAGGCGCCACAGCTTGGCGGGGAAGGTGCTGGCGCGGAGCCCGGCGGGCAGCGGCAGCTCCGCCATGGCGTCGATCGCCGACTGTCGCCGCAACGCCCGCAGCGCAACGGCTGCGGCTGCGCTGGCGGCGCGCGGCCTGAGGGGGGCGCTGCGCTCGGGCCCGCGCGCGCCCAGCGCGGCCCCGGCGCGGGCCGGACTCGGCGGGGACGCGCGCGGCAGAGCCGGGGCTGCGGGCACAGCGCGGGCGGGGCGGCTCCGGGGCCGGCCGGGCTCGGCTCCGCACGGCCCCCTGCAAACCCTCTCTTTCTCTGCCTGCAGCCATCCTGCTGCCTTCGCTCTGCGGCACAACCCCAAAGCACCTGGAGAAGGAAAATAAAAAAGCCGCTTCCCATCCCCTCTTGATGCCCGCGGTTATTCCTGCCCAGGTCCAAGACTTCTCATTTCCCTTCCTTGAGCTCCATCAGATTCCCCTCAGGCCAATTCTTGAGCCTGCCGAGGTCCCTCTGAATGGCACAAGCATTTGGGCTATCAGCTGCTCCTGCCAGTTTTGTGCTGTCTACAGACTTGCTGAGCCTAAACTGCTCCTCCAGGCCAGCCAGGAATGAAGACATTAAAGAGTATCTGCCCCAGCATCAACCCCTGGGGCTCAGAGCACCGGGACTTGCCTCCAGCTCTACTTTGTGCCACTGATGACAGCCCTCATCCATTTCTCAGCCTTCCTGGCTGGGCATTTTGGCAATTGGTGTTTAAGGCTGCTGTAGGAGACTCTCCAAGGCTTGGGTAAAGCTGGGGCAGACATCATCCATTGCTCCCCCCGTATCCATCAGTTTGGCTGTCCTATCACGGGCATCAGGGAGGTAAACCATGGCTCCCAATCAACTTCTCCATTACTTTGGAATGGTTTTCAGGGTTAGTTCCTCCATCCCCTGTCAGGGGATAGAGGCAAGGCTGACTGACCTGTATTTTCCTGTCCTTCTTACTCATCTTGGAAGAAATCTGTTTATTAGAGCAATCCTGGCTCTTTCTAGCTAGGCAATTCCAGTGAAAATAACCAATAAGAAAAATCGAGCTCTGAATAGAGTCTATTAAATTCTTCTTTCTGCTACCTTTCTAGGCCACAAGAAAGATCTTGTTTTCTTTCCAGTATTGGATAGCTGATTAAAAAAACCCCAAGATAAAAGTCTCCTGAATAGAATATAATTATACCTATTTTTCCAAAGACACATTACTTAGATTTTCTTTCAGGATTAGACTGAGATGAAAGGACTTGAGAGCTTCCAGAATTTTGACATTTTTGTTGTCTCCAATTGTTTGGAAAACTGTTTGAACACAGTGAAGATATAGTGCTTTTGAAAATGCAATTTTGAAGTTTTGTATGCTTGTATTACATATAAAAGTACCTACGAGAATTTTAGGAAACCCGTAGCACAGATTCCTTACTTTCAAAATGAGGAAATGCCAGAGTTTGTTTGATCTTTGGTTTTTTTATCTTCTATTTCTGATTCCCATATTTTTATATGCATATGTACTTTTTTTTCGTGTCATGGTCACATAGTCCATTTTCCTTCAGATCCCAAAATCATCAGAGCTCAGAATAGTTGATTAACAACTAATCAATATTCTTTTTCACCTCTTTTGTTTCATAATAAACTCAGACACCATTGATATTTTGGGAATCCAGGACAGTCCAGGGACGATTCAGCTCTCAAGCCCTGTGAATTCTCTCTTCTCTCCTTTTCCATTCCCCTTTTCTTTCATCTCTCTCCTGACCTCAGGGCCCTTTCCCCTCCTGTCAGGCCCTCTGTTTGCTGCACTCCAGTGAAGCTCTCAGCTGTTATCCCTGGCCAGGGGGCTGTGTACAAATCACAAACGGGACGGGACTGCTGTGGACGTGCCCTGAGCTGTTTTATTTTTCAGCATCAGTCTCATTACATGGGTATGACCATGGGAAGATGCCAGCAGCTCACATCCCAGGCAGCAGGCCAAGAACTTAATGTTACAGCTTACTTTCTAAGTTTTTTGACCAATCACACAAAGCAGAAGCACATTGACAGTAATTCCATCCAACCCCTATAAGCACATGTACCTTTGGTTAAAATGATGCCTGCTTATTTTGAATACAATACCTACTTGTAAGCCTTAAAACACAATGCACAGAGCTCCATTATTAACCTTCAAACTTCCTAATTTCTTGTTATATAAACTTTTCTGCAGCTTAGGGATTTATTCTAGACAAGCATTAATACACAGACCATCGTTCTATTTGTCTTTGCTTTTCTACTTTTTAAATAATTTTTCTGCTTACCTATCTCATGGATGCTGCTTAGCTCTAATCACAGTTCTGTTGTCTCTGAGGTCTGCCTTTTGCAGCTTTCCAAAACCCTCTGATTTTGTGGATTCCCACAGAGCCTGTGCCTACAGCTGTCAGCTCCAGCTGCAGACAGGCCTGTAGACCATTTAGCTTTGGTCACAGTGCATTATATTCTCTTCTTTGCTGAGCATCTTAACACAGAACAACCAATCTGTACCTTTGCTTTTACCTATAGGCTATCATAACTCCTGTAATTTCTGCATTCGTGTTACTATTCTCCAGTCACTAAAAGGTAGTACCTTACCGTTTCAGCTAGAAGTTGTTTTTCTGTTTTCTTGCTGTGGAAAATTCTGAGACCTTTTTTCTACTTGCAACATCAACAGTCTTTTTTGCCTGTGGAATCTTTTTGCTTGGAAAAAACATCTTCTCTTTGGGGTGGGTTTATCCTTTGCTCTAAGCCATAAAACCCCCTGGTAACTAACATACTCTTTGCCTTCTTAGTTACCCAGTAAGACTGGCTCAGCAATTCTTTTCTTCTATATCAAAACTTGCTTTCATTTCTATTCCTTCTGCTCATTCTACATTCAAAAATCTTTCTGCCAAGCATACATATCTGTTAAAGTTTCTTGTCAAACTTTCATCCTTCCCAACACTCTGTGCCACCCTGTCCCCCCGTTCCTGAGGGCAGAACAAGGGACAGAATCCATCCAGAGGTGACACAGGAGCGCTGCTGTCCTCTCTCCGTCCTGTGTCCTCCTTCCCCCCCTGTCTTTCCATGTCCCCCCTTCCCTGCCTGTCATTGTTGAGTCAGAAATGACACGGATAAATGAGTGACACACTCCATGCATCCTCAGAAGGCCAATAATCATCTTTCTTAGGAAACCCATTTTTTTATACTTGGCCCCCATACAGGTGGACCTGATTGGTTATTTTACATTTCACATGAATGGCTAATTAGGAAAACACCCCTTGGGGTAAACAATCCATGAGGAAAACAATTGTCACAAACACCACCTGTGAGGCTGTTCAGAATTCTTCCTCTCCAGCTCCTTAGTGTTTCCCAGACGGATCCATGGGAAATCTTACCTGGATTGTGTATCCACACCTACCCGGGAAGGTGACGGCCGCGCTGTCCCGGGCCCTCCCTCTAGAAATGGCACTTACCACGCTGTTCAAGGTTCCCCTTTTCCTGCCTAAGTCCTTCTTTTCCTGTCCCCAACCTCCCCTTCCCTCCTACTGTTGGAACCCAGGGCACAGGGAATGTCTCCCTGCCTGTCCTGAGAAGTCCTGATCCCCAGGAGAACACTGCTTTTAACCTTTGTCCATGGAGAAAGCTTCCAAGACTTTGGGATGAATTGGAATCTATGAGTGCGTGAAATAGACAGTAGTGTAGTTTATCACAGGGTGAAAAACTGAGAGCTTTGGGTTTTTAGTAAGAGGGTGGACAGAGGACAAGATGGAGGATTTTGGGCATTGGCTGATCTCCTTCTCGTTCTTCATCTGCTCCATTTTCTGCTGTGCTGGGAGCACAGGGTGATTGGTTGGAAAAAACTGCAATGCAGATGCTGAGTGGCAGAGAAAGAATTAGTTACTGGTAGAAAGGTAGAAATAAAATGTGTTCTAAGAGTCAATTGGACAAAATAGTTTTAAAAGACATTGAACCTGTGTGTCTTGTGACTTTTGGTGCCTTCTCTTTGTACGCCAAGTCTGGTGTGCAGACAGCATGCTGAACTTTTGATAAGAGAAAAATAAACAACAGCCTGAAGGCTGAAAAAAACCAAAAGTCCTGTTCGTTTCTCAATCCTGGCACAGAACTTTTTAGGGGTGTCCCCATCAGGGGATCCTCAGGGGGGTTTCACACCTCCCTCCCTCCCCCCTTCCTGCCCCACTGCTCAGCCCAGCTCCAAGCCCTGCGCCCAGGGCTC
Source organism: Fringilla coelebs (assembly GCF_963513975.1). Lineage (NCBI taxonomy): Eukaryota > Metazoa > Chordata > Aves > Passeriformes > Fringillidae > Fringilla > Fringilla coelebs. The sequence continues at coordinate 2,606,958 of NW_028167443.1, read as the reverse complement.
TTGCTGCTTCACAAAAGGACCCAAAATTAACCCCAAATCCGCCCAAAATTACCTCAGAACCCAACCTGAGGGGCTCTGGGGGAAATTTGAGGGGGGTTTTGAGAGATTTGGGGGGATTTTAGCTGGGTTTGAATCCTTCACCTGCTTGGGCATCTACAAGGTACCAAAACCACCCAAATTTCCTCTAAATTAACCCCAAGTCCACCCAAAATCTGTCCCAACGGGGTTGGGGGGAATTTGGGGGGAATTTGGCTGGGTTTGAATCCTATGCCAAATTTGGTGTCCAGAAGGTACCAAAACCACCCCAAATCCACCCAGAATTGACCCAAAATTACCTGAAATTAACCCAAAATTACTTCCAAATCCACCCTGAGGGGGTTTGGGGGAGATTTGGAAGGATTTTAGGGAGGCATTTTGAGTGGGTTTGAATCCTACGCCCACTTCAGCATGCATGAGGTACCCAAACTCCCCCAAAATCCTCCCAAAATTCCCTGAAATTAACCAAAAATTCATACTGAGGTGGTTGGGGGAAGGTTCAGAGGCGTTTTGAGGGGATTTGGGGGTTTTGGGTGGGATTTTAGTGGGGATTTTGGCAGTTATCATCATCCAAAAAACAACACCCCATGCCACAGCTGAGACCAAACCCTAAGGACTGTGCCCCTCGTGAAGAGGAGGCCAAAGAACTGCATCCCTTCTGGGAGGAGATCAAAAGCCAGAGGAGACTGAGCTATTAACTCATTAATTAAAAGCGCATTCATTTAATCAAGTATCCTAATTTCGGTGACTGAATCCTTTTTGATTAAGTCTCGAATGCTTTTCTATTCCTTGTAAATTTAGCTGAATAATATTAATTTGGGTATTGTAAACTATTACGTCATATTCCTGATGTTATATATGAGGTCCCATATGTCAAATAAACCACAAACTTAAAATTTAACAGCAATTTTAACTGAGATAAAATTATACAATCAAATATAATCCAGTAGTTACAAAAAGAAATTTCACAGTGGTTTGGATAAAGCATAAGCAAAACGAATTGATTGTGGTATGTGGAGGGCTTCCCACCCTGCCTCACATGCAAAAAGCAAAAGGATCCAAACACAAATAATACACTGTGTGCTAATACATATTCATCAATATTTTCCTGTAAATCTCCTCCTATTTCCGATTCTTGAAATCTACATCACCACACTGCACAGCGCATGCTCCCACTGTGGCCAAGGGGGCTTCTGGCTCTCTGGTGCCATTCTTGGAGGAAGGCCGACAGTCTTCCTCACTGTCCTCTGAATAACCTGACAGGTTGGGCATGTGCCCCCAGTCCTGTGTTATGTAAGTAAGTACTACGTTCCAATTAAGCCGTATTGTTTTATAGATAAGAACAGTATTTTAGACTCCCTGTCTGGAATCGTCAACGTTATTCATACCACAGCCAATCCCGTCTTGGGAGATGTCTTAACTTCTTCTTGATGCCAATTCTGACTTAGGAGTCTTCCTAACTTTTTTTCATCAAGGTCATTCCAATCGCCTGTATCCTGTTTCCCACATGTATCATCTACAAAGAAACCTATCTGCTTCATAACATTAATCACATATACTTTTCCAAATATTTTCCCAAAATATTGATATAATTACAATTTTGTTAGCACGAATCACATCCATTTATAACAGGAGGCCAAAAGCTTGGAGAAGGATGAAAGAAACGCTCTGATGAGAGTGACCAAAAAAATACAAATTGATTTATTTTTGTCAGCAAATGAACACCTGCTGCCCTCCAACCCTCCCAGCCTGGCAGGCCGGGCGGTGCCATTCCCATGGCATGAGGTGCTGGCAGCCTGGGGAGAGAAACCAGAGAGCCACGGTCACTTACAGCAGGCTCCCGTGCCCCTGTCCTGCCGTGGCCTGTGCCCAGGCCAGGCTGCTGGCTGTGCTCAGAGCCCAAACCTCCGGACCCATTCTCTGTTTTTAGAGAAGGGCAGTGTGGCAGGCCACGTTCCACCTCCTATGCTTTAGCACAGCACAGCAACCTCCTCAGCAGCTGCAGGAGCGGGATGCCCATGTGCCTGCTGCCGCCTGCCCGAAGCCCTTCTGCCAGCCGAGCTGTGGAGCCGGGTGCCCACCTCTGGAGAGTGGCTGCCAGGAGAGGAGCTGATCCTGCACCAGGTCCTCGTCCTTCTGGAAGGGGCTGTCCCTGCAGACCGTGGCCCGTGGGGTAGCGCTGGCGCTGGATGCGCTCCACGGACGCTGCAGGTGCTTCCCCGTCTGGTCCGGGCACCAGGTGTAATCCTCCTGGGAAAAACAGAACGATTGCATGAAAGTCAATTCAAAACAAGACCCGGAAACAAGAAAAAGCACAAAGTCTGTTATCGTTTCACAGGCCTGAGGAGGGTCTGACCACTCCATGCGAGACTTAAACCTGTCCACAGGTGGGGAAAATCCCCACCTTTCCCTCCCGTAAATGATCCCTACCTCAAGGGCTTGCAGAGCAGACCAGCTGGGGCACGGCTTCGGAACCCGTCCCCCACCTCTGCCACCCCCCATTGACATGGATGGATGCTTTTGTCAGGCTGGCTGCCCCTGCCTTAGCCTGTGCCAGCCTGGCTGGAAGAAACTGTCAGCAAGGCCAGCAGCCAGCTCCCTTTCCACAACATCCGTCCTGTCCCGCCAAAAAGCAGCTTGGTGGCTGGCGGAAAAATTAATCTTCCCCAGCACCGCCGAGCGGGGAACCTCCGGCGCGTGGCCAGGCCGAGCCCTGTCCTGCCTGGGAGCACCAGCATCCCCCCACCCCTGCGCCGGCTGAGGACTCGTCTTGATTTCATCGGGGCACAGAGCGTGTCCTCCAGGCAGGGGCCACAGCCAAAGCCAATCAGCCCTGCCCCACTAGCGGCCAGCTCCAGGATGGTGCTCCCAGCTCCACATTGTGCTCCAGAACAGAACGCCAGCTGTGCCTCGGCTTGCGGCGACATCACGATGCCATTGAGCTGCAGGGGGACGTTTCCCCTGTCCCAGACTGTGGCACCTTCACTGCACCACCACCACTTCTCCAACAGGATGGGGAGCACAGAGTCGATGCCTCCACAGCTCGCCGGGGACCAGCAGAAGCATCTCCTCCGCTGCGCTCTCTCCTCCGCGCCGCGGCCGCAGGGAAACGCTCCGGGCTTTTCTTCCAGCGCCACGAGATGCATGCCGCTGCTGCTTCTTGCTGGGCTCCTGGATCCTACTGGCACACGGATGCATCTCTGCTGTCTCCTGGGCCAGGCAGGGCTCCTGCAGCCAAGAATGCTCAAAAAGGTCCTCCAGGGGTGGCCTGTCTGTGGGGTCCATGCATAAACACCACCCGATGAGGTGCTGGCACTCTGCGTAGAGAAACCAGAAACCGCCGCTCAGCGGAACAAGGCTCCTGTCCATGCTCTCCCACATTCCACAGAGCTCAGGCCACACCAGGAGTGCTCAGAGCTGGACCCAAAAGCTTCCCATCGATCCTTTCTTGCTGAGGACACCAGCACAGAGGCACAGGTGTCACCTCTTCCAGCTAAGCCCAGGAGATCCACCTCCTCACCAGCTGCAAGACCAGGACGCTCATGTGCTAGCTGCCCCTCCCAAGCCTGTTCTTCCCCTTGTGACTTGAAGGTGCATCCCCACCTTGAGACACACGAGGAGAGAAGAAGAGCTGGCACCAGACGATGTCCTCCTTGGTGTGGAAAGGAAGGTTCCCGCAGACCAGCTCATAGAGCAGGATGCCCAGGGACCAGATGGTGGCTGGCTGGCCATGGTAGCAGCCAAAGAGGATCCACTCTGGTGGGCTGTACTCCGGCATTCCTATGGGACATGGGCGCAGCTCATCAGGCATATCCTGCTCCCTCCTTCCCTCCCTCCCAGCCAGCTCCTGATCCACAACTGCCAGCCCCTGCCCTGCCAAAAAGCAACTTGGCTGTACCTGGCTGAAGAAGGATTCCCCCTCCTTCCTTCTCTCCCTCTTTCCCTGCTGCCACAAAAGGGGGGACCCTCTGCTGCCCAGCTTGGCCCTGGTTTTGTGCTCACCTGACATCCGGGTGTAGAACGTGTCCTGCACGATCATGCCGCACCCAAAGTCGATGAGCTTCACCTCACCCGTGGCCGGGTCGACGAGGACGTTCTCGGGCTTGATGTCGCGGTGCAAGACGCCGCGGCTGCTGCAGTGCCGCACGGCCTCCAGCACCTGGCGGAACAGCCGCCGTGCCACGGGCTCCGTCAGGAAGCGCCGCTCATGCAGGAAGTACCAGAGGTCCTGACAGTGCTCCGGACGCTCCATGACCAGCGCAAAGCCCTCGGGCACCTCGAACCAGTCCAGGAGCCGCATGACGCCGCGGAAGCCAGGCTGTGACACCATGCACAGCAGTGCCAGCTCCAGGGGCACAAGGGCGCCGTTCTGCTGCGGGGGACCGCGATGCCGTCAGCGGGGCTGATGCTGCGCCACGCCTTGGGCTCCCCCTCCCCGGCCCTGCCGCAGCTCACCATCGCCCGGCCTGGGGCGCTGCGCGGCCCCCGCTCACTCCACGCTCGCTCCCCTCGCAGCGTTCCGGCGTCCGCCCTGCCGGGCCTCGCCTTTGCCCCGCCTGGCACGCCCCGCCGGCTCCTCTCACTGGCCCCGCTCACTCACCAGCCGCACCCACTCCGAGATGCAGTCCCGGGACACTCGCTTGATGGACACCTGAGAGCCAAGGCGAGTGGCAGACTGAGCTCATCGCCCACTGTCCGCCGCCCGCCACCCCCTCCAACCTGGCCCCGTCTCTTACCGGGGCGCCATCGGCGAGCTGGGTCCCGGAGTAAACGCTGCCGAAGCCGCCGCTACCCAGCAGCGGGCCCTCCCGGTAGAGCTTCTCTGCCCATGCGGGCAGGACCGCGCTCCGGCTCTTCTGCCCGGGTCACACGCCTGTCCGGTACGCTGCTGCTTGCCCAGACGCCCCAGGCTGAGGCGGCTCGGGGCCGGCGGCCGAGCCGGCGAGCGGAGGAGCTCGGAGCGGGAAAGCTGCCGGCGACGCTGTCGGCCACGGGGCAAGAGCCGGGCGGCAGCCGGGCGGCTGCGGGCGGAACCGTGGCAGGGGCTTCGTTCGGGGCCGGGGCCTTGGCCAGGGCTGGGCCAGAGCCCGCGCCAGGCAGAGCCAAAAGATTGTGCTGCTCCGCCAGCACCAGAGCAAGCGGCTCTTCCAGCGGCGCCACAGCCAGTACGGAGAGAGCCCGGCCGAGGCGGAACTGAGACGGGCCGGGCAGGGGCGGGCACGGGGCGGCCCCGCTGAGGGGTGCCTTGCGAGACGGGGCATCAGCCAGCCTGGGAGAGTCAGAACACGGACAGCATGGGATGGGACGGGACGACAGTAGAGTGAATGGGAGAGTGAGAAGTGGATAGGAAGCGAGTGAAAAGTTGAGCAGAAAAACAATTGAGAGAAGGGCTGCTGCTGCTGCTGCGGAGCCGCCGGAGCTCGAGGCCGTTCCTCCATCGCCTCCGTGAACCCAACGGAGGAGCCGCCGCGCGCCCCAAGGATCGAAAGAAAGAAACAAACAAATCACACCCCAAAGTCATTCCTATTAGGAAAGCAACCAAAGAAAACAATGTAGCAATAAAGTAGAGCGTTGGCTTGCGGCTTCTTCTTTGCGTGAGACGAAGCATTTCATGGGGAAAAAATGCCTCTTCTGACAATTTTGCCAAAGTGGACAGGAGCAGAGCATTTAATTTACAAGTAAAAAAGGGAAATCGTGTCAGTAATGTCATCTCTTTTCATCCTCTGTTGACACAGTTGCAGGCTGCTAGAAGACATGGTCTGCAGTGTAGAACTTGGGGCCAAGTTTCTTTTTCTGACAGAGGATGAGGAGGGGAAGTATCCCAGAATCATGGAGTTGTGGAGTGGCTTGGCTTGGCTTGGAAGGGATCTGAAAAACCTCATGCCTGCAATCCCCCTGCTGTGGCTGGGGACCCCTTGCACCAGACCGGCTTGTCTAGAGCTCCATGCAGCCTGGCCTTGGTTCAGGGATGGGACATGCACACCTTCTCTAGGCAATCTGTTCCAGGAGAGTCTTTTTTCTGAAACCCATACCTAAACCTATTCTCTCTCCATTTGGATCCATTCTGCCCTGTCCTGTCCTTGCCTGCCCTCCTACAAAGCCCTGACCTTGCTGGCGTGGGAGAACTGTGCGGCAATTCTGCCAGCTTGGCCTTTGGCAGCAGAGTGCAGTGGAGTGCCAGCATGGGAGGCTGAAAGAAAGGCCAGCTGCCTGGCGGCATCAGCAGTAGCTAAGGGAGCACTGGCTGTTTGCTGATTTTCCAAGGAAGAGCCTTTCAAGAGATGAAAGGCAAATGGGACAGCTCCAAAGTGTCTTGCTGCTTCTAAGCAGCAGGGAAGCTGAAATGCACAGCAAGATGGATTAGCACCTGATTCAGCCATCTTCCTGTGGTTTTCATGACTCAGAATCCCACTTGCATGCAAGTGTATGATTTGCCCTTCTTCTGGCTCCTTTCCCTTGTCAACAGAAAGCAGCTGCTAAGGGATTGGCTCTTACCCATCTCTCTCCCTTGTGTCTGTCAGCAGGGCTCGACAGCAGGGTCAGTGGCTCCTCTGGCTCCCTCTGTCATTGAGGAAGAGGCTGAAGAGGAGCAGAGGAACACCAAGCCTCCAGCTGCTGTCCCTCCACAGCCTGAAGATGCAGAGCCAGTAAGTGGCAGCTGAGCTGGGCCCTCCTTTGGTGCAGGGCTGAGCTTCAAGGTTTGGATGGAGCAGCCCTTGTTGCTCGCGGCTGAAGATGCTGGGCGCTGTGTGCCTGCCGTGACCTAGTGCTGCTTCAGCCAAGCCAGGGAGGCCTGGCCAATGGCTTCTGAACTTTGACTTTCAAGCATCACTTTGCTGGGATGCTGAGAGGGCCTGAGAATGTCCCTTGGGATCAGACAAGAGGCAGCAGGTAGGAGTCAGCCCCTTGTGCCCATTGTCAGTGCAGGCTGCCTGTGCTCAGAGGGCAGAGCAGCCCAAAGAGGCAGCTGACAGCCTTGCGGGCTATTTGGGAGGCAGTGGCCCCTGGAAGGGACCTGCCCTCTGCATGGACTAATTAGCTTCAGGCACAATGTAGGCTGCGCTTGCCTTCCACATGGTCAGAGCGGAGTTTGGAGAGGAGAATCCTGGTCAGCCCCGTAATGGAAAGGGTGGGTGGGTCTGGGCAGGGCTGGAAGGTGGCTCCGAAGGGCCGCTCCCTAAAGTCTGACATAGAGAGGGGAAATCCGTGAAACAGATCAGAGAAAGGACATGCTCCGGGCTTCTGAGCAGAGAGCTGCACGCCACCTCTGGGGCAATTTCATTGCCCGGGTAAACACAGGAGGAGGAAAGCAAGGAGGCTCTGGGGCTGTGCTCTGATCTCTTTCTGGATCTGCACAACCCCACCGCTACGTTGTTGCCAGTGTCTGGCCAAACAGCCTGGAAAAATGGACCAAGGAAGTGGCCACGAGGGGCTGGATCAAAATAGCCTTTGTGCTTTTCCCATTGCCTTTGAGAAGGGGACATGGGAAAGAGCCCCTAAGCTGGAGAGGCCTGGCGGTGGCAGACGGCATCTTCCGAAGGCCTCGCTGGTGCCGTGCACTCTGCTGGGCATCTGTGCCAGCCACCCTTCTGACGGGCAATCCTTTCTCGCCCCAGCTCAACACCCGCTCTGCGATTCAGCCTGGTGCTGCCGGAGCAGCATGGCCTGCAGCAGCCAGCTCTCACCCCGCTGCCGGCACTGCATCCAGCAGCGCAGCCCAGCAGCCCGAGAGGAGAGAGGAGCAGGGCCTGAAGACACTGAGTACGTCCACTGTGTTTCGTGTGTGCCAGAGCAGTGCCTTGCGTGCGTGTCTCGCTGTGGGCTGCGCCAGAAGTTCCCCCGGTCTCAGAGGCCCTTGGGGCCCTCTGCAGAACCTGTTGTTGTGTTTGAGGCAGCGCGGGAGCTGTCAGGGAGTTCCCACTGCCTGTGAGGGTGGCAGGCCTGGCTTGGCTCTGCCTGGACTGCCTTCTGTGCCAAAGAGAAAAGCAGAGATTGTTTCTGCTTGAGCAGAAGGCTGGCACCTAGCAAGTGTGTAGGCTGCAGGGAGCTCTCTGGCCCCAGCTGTTTTTTGGCTCTTGTTCCTACTCCTCGTCTGGCTCAAGACACTTTGTGCTTCTAGGCAGCCCTGCCAGTGATGGGGGCTGTGACTGCAGAGGCTGCAAAGGCCCTTGCTTACCTCTTAGGGCCCCCCCGTTCTTAAGGGCTCATCATTTTGGCGTATCAAGCTGTGCTTGCAAGAAAAGAAGTCCTCCTTGGAAGGGCCACCTTATGAAAGGTGGAGAAGATGGCCCTCCCACTTGCTGGTCTCAGCACTTGGAAGCCAAGGGAGCTGAAAGGGCCCAGAGCTGCTGGCAGTGGGGCTGCCTCTGGGATGGTCTGGCGAGCGGTGTCCCTGCTTTTGTCTTTCAGGGAGCATTGTGAGTGTGGGCCAGCCCATGAGCAAATACACGGCGTTTGAAGAACTCGGACGAGGGTAAGTGTGACGTCAGGTCGTTTCAAAAAAGCTTGGGCCAGGTCTTGGGCTGGTGCCATATCAAGCGTGAAGTCAGGCAAGCTCCAATCATGGTCAGACTCTGGCTTGATCTCCTGTCGCCTGCCAGTGCTGCTCACTCAGGGCAATGCAAAGGGCTCATCAAAGATGAGTTGATGCTGGCAATGTCTAGCTTGCAGCACTGAGGAGCAGGAGCTGGAAAACCCCCTGCCCCGGTGGCTTTATGGCCTGAAAGAGCACCTTGCCATCCAAGAAATGTCAGATTCTCCAAGACAGTGTTCTGACTAGAATTGTTCTCACTTTCTTTACACACACATGCATGCCCACCTGCACGAGGAGGGAGTTCCCCTTAGGTTTGGAAGTGACCGAACTGGGCGTGTGCCTTGGAGATTTCCAGCGGCCCTTGGTCTTCATGCTGGACCTTAGTGTTCCCTCGGACACCCTGCCCCGCAAGGCAGAGGGCTCACGGGCTGATGCGCTGTTGGCCGCAAAAGAGACGCCGCAGCCAGGCCTTTTCAAAGGCGTCCAGGCAGCCTGGGGAGATCTCCTGCCTAGGCTTGTTTTCAGTGCCAGGGATCAAGGGCTTTTTCTGCTGCTGTTTTTTTTCTAGGGGGTTTGGAGCTGTTTACAAAGCCCTTGACACCAGCAGCGGACAAGAGGTAAAGTGCCAACAGCCCCATGGCATTTTGCAGCTCAGCAGCGCTCTCCCTGCTGCTGTGAGCTCTGCCTGGAGCTTTGGGTGGCCGCTCCATGTTTGCCGCAGAGGCTGTTCCTCTGAAGTACAGTCTAGGCTCGGGGTGCAGAATGCATTTGGCATGGGCTTGGGTGCTTCTGCTAAGCTCTGCTGTCTAGTAACAAGGCGCTTTGGCACAGCTGGCTGCCTCATTGCACAAGCACTCGCCGCTTGCTCCTTGTGATCTCGAGCAGGGCGCGTCTTCTCAAGTCAATCGTCGCCCGTGTCATTTTAGGTGGCCATCAAGATCATGTCGGTTGAGGAGGAGATGTCTGAGGAGCTGGCTGCCAATGAAATCCTGGCCATGAGGGACAACAGGAATCCCAATATTGTCACCTACTTAGACAGGTTGGCGTACTGTGAAGTCACTGTAGCTTTAGCTAGTGCAAGCCAGAAGAGACAATGCCCTTTGGTCAGTGGCAGAGAACGGAGCTCTTTACGATTTCTCTGCTCGTCTCCAGAGGGTGGCAGCAGGTTGACCTGCTGTTCAGAATCTGTTGTGACACACGTAGCTTGGAGAGCAATGGCAAAAGTCTGGCTCAGGCCCTTGGGTGACTGAGGCTGTGCCCATTGCTCTCTGTCCATGCCGTGCTTTTCTTCTTCCAGCTACCTGGTGGATGCGGAGCTCTGGCTGGCCATGGAGTTCCTGGACGGCGGCACCTTGTTCGATGTGCTCTGTGCGGTGTGCCTGGAGGAAGGACAGATAGGTGCCGTCTGTCGGGAGGTGAGGGATCCCGCTTGGGCTTGCCCAGGCTTGCCCAGGATGCTGCTTGCCAGCTGGAGGTTAAGGAAAATAGAGATTCTGGCGCTCAGCTTTCTTTTGCTGCTGCTGCCGCCACAACACAGAGGAGAAGAAATAGCGTGGGAAGGGAACTGCCTGCCGGTGTCCCCGCACTGCTTGGGCTCTGATCTTGCACACTCCCATGCTGTCTGTCCTGCAGCGCTGGTGCTGGCTCACTCGCTTGCTTTCACTTCTTTCCTCTTGTCAGCTGTGCCTCGGAATGCTTGCCTGGAGCCTGTCTGTCTGTCCTACATTCCTTGCCACTGGAAGGCAGCATGCAGATGGCAGAATTTCAAGCTAAGGGCAAAGAGCTGTCCTCAGCTTCCAAGGATAGCATGGCAGCCCAGGTGGCAACGGATTCTGGGACAGGTCTAAGGTGCCGCTTCCTCCTCTGCTGCCACTAGGCTTGCCCAACAATCTTTGCCGTGCCGCCTCCCTGCCAAAGGTGACGTGCTTGGTACCGAAGGCCGGTGGAAGTTTTGGAAGCCAAGATGCCTTGGCTTGGAAATCTAGAAAAAACTTCCAAGAGTGTCGAAGCAGCAAGCTCTTCTTCGTGAGAGCAGCATGATGCTGCACCCTGGCTCCCAATTCCCTGAGAAAGCTGTCAGTCCCGTTGAGCTCTTTCCTTTCTGACGGGATGAAATCAGATGCTGCACGTTAACTTTCCCTCTCTCCTTTTTCTCTCTCAGTGCCTGCAAGGACTGCATTTCCTTCATTCTCGCCGAGTCATCCACAGAGACATCAAAAGCTGCAACGTTCTTGTGGGCACGGATGGATCTGTCAAGTTGGGTGGGTATCCCTGCGCAGGTGCGGCTTTTGCAGCCTGTGCTGTGGAGCTGCCTTTTGGTGAGCGCCACTTGGCCAGGAGCGCCGCTTGGCCGCTGCGTGAGCGGTCAGGCTGTTTTTGAAGTGGCCGATGCCTTCTTTGGCTGGCTCCAGGCACGTGGGAGGAGAGCTCAGCTGCTTTTTCAGCTAGACTCAGCATGGCCTGGCCAGGCTTGGAGCAGGAAATCCTTTTGGCTGCTTTGCCAGTGGTAGCTGGCTTTGACAGGCTTTGTTTTTCTCCTCAGCTGACTTTGGCCTCTGTGCTCAGCTCAGCCCTGAGCGCAGCAAGTGCAGCTCTAGCATCGGCACTCCCAGCTGGATGGCACCGGAGGTGGTGAGAGGAGAAGCCTACGGCCCCAAAGTAGACATCTGGTCCCTGGGCATCATGGGGCTGGAATGGTGGAAGGGGAAGCTCCTTACAAGCGGGAAACCTGTCTCAGGGTAAGGTGCAGCTTACAAAGAGGGCTCTGTGCACAGAGAGCTGATGCTGTGCAAAGGAGCAGGTCAAGTGACCTCTTGCATCCATGTGCTGTAGGTTTTTTAGCTGATAGAAAGGAACGGGCCCCCAAAACTGCAGAACCCCAGGGACCACTCGGCTCTCCTGCGCGACTTCCTCCCGTGCTGCTTGCAGGCAGACGAGGACAGGCGCTGGTCTGCCCAGGAACTCCTGCAGGTAAGAAAAAGCCAAGGGGCAAAAAGGCCTGTGAGCTGAGGATACCTGCATGAAGGCATGAGGAGGAGTGTGGGCCACGTGGCTGAGACGGGTGCCAGCACAGGAAGGCGCAGGGGGACTCGCTGCGCTCGGTGCTCTTTGTGTGTCTTTCTGGTAGCCAAGGAGTCCTGCTTGAGCCCATCAGGACGGCGTCCTGGAAAGTAAGGGTTCCTTTCTTTGTTTTCTTTTTCCTCTGGACAGTATCCGTTTGTGACCTCAGGCGCTCCTGCCTCCAGCCTGGCTGCTCTGCTCATCTCAGCCAAGCAAGTGCAGGAAGACTGGAGAGGAGACGCCCGCGCCTGAGGAGGCCCTTGAGCCCCGCCAGCTGAGAGGAGGGAGAAGGCAACGTGTCCACCTTCAGGCAGAGTTTCAGCCATGCCCTGAGTTTTAGCAGGAGCTGGGCTGTAGATAGGAATAGCAATGGTTTTTTATAGTGCTCAGTTTAGGTGACAGGTTAGGTTAGCTTAGGTTGGGTTAGTTTAGGTGTCAGTTATGTTCAATTTAAAGTGCTGTTGTTTTTTTTCTCCAAAAGATAAAATTTTCAAAACTTTAGGAAATGTAGGTAGCGACATTTAAGGACTATAGAAGGTAGGTAGCTCAGATAATAGAGGATTATTTAGCTTAGACCAGAGTATTGTTAATTGAGGGAAGCTCTGAGGTATCTTTTAAGTAGAAATGGACGAATTGTCACACTAAGAACTAAACTGTGAGAGGAAGAGCTGGGCTGCAGCAGAACTGGAGCCTGCAGGCGCTCCAAGCTGTCAGCCTGAGTAGGCCACTTGCAGGACAGAATGCTGAAGAGGCAGAAGTAGCCAGGGGGCACTTTGTTTCAGCCGGAGTGACACTAAAACTCTAAAATATGCAGAGCCTTGTAAGACTCCCTTCCTTGCCATGCTGTAGCTGAGTGGCCAGCCCCTTTGAGAAGCCCAAAGAACACACTGAGCCAAGCAGCTTTGCTTGCCTTACCTGGGCAAAGCAAGTGCAGGAAGAGCGGAGTGTGGAGGAATGGTTACAGGATAGAGGTCACTCTGACATACTTTTGTTAGCTGACCAAGGAAGGACTAGGAAAATACCGCACCCAGCTAATCTTAGTTTCTTGCACCTGCAAGAACTTGTGTCTTTGAGTGTAGCAGTAGTACGATAACAGTAATGAGGATGAGATGTGACAAGCAGAAATGTAAGTTCTCAAGAATGAGGAAGAGCTGATATTATAGTATAACCAATAGATTGTTTAGCTTGCAGAATATGCATGAGCCTATTACTTGTTGTGTATAAAAGTCTGGTGCTTATCAATAAAGTTGGAGCTTGCTGATTCTTACATTAAGAGTCCCAGGACTTCCCTCAACGCGACAAATGGCGCCCTGCACAGGGACCTTACAGAAGGTGAAACTGCGAGCCACGGTCCGGTGCAGTATCCGAGTCGATCCCGAAGCAGTGCGGGAGGCAAAAAGAGCGGGCTCCGTTGCCCCGAGCGACCTTACAGAAGGGCTCGGCCGATAAAGCCGCTGAAGTCTTGCAAAAGGCTGCAACAGCACTGACGATTAGATTAAAAGGTAATAGAGAGACAAGCAACTTATAATCTTTTTAAATGCTTTTTATATAAGCGGGAATTACAGGGTATAGATCTAGCGAAAGAACTTCCGGGATTGCTTGCATATGGAGTGGCGTAGGTTTAGAGATAATTTTAGATGATTGTAAAACTGTAAAAAAGTTTTTTAAAACGTAGTGGATAGCTGCTAATGCAGTAAAACAACATCAGGCTGAGCAAAAGGTTGCTCAGGTGTCTCAGCTGCTGCGTCATATACCTCTCCCCCAGCTCCTTCCACGCCGGCTGGTACTTCTCCCCCCCGCTCCCTCTGCATCTCTGCTGCCGCGGGGGATACCTCTCCCCCCCGCTCCCTCCACGCCGCCGCTTGCAGCGGGGGGTAGGCGCAAGCATTAATCAGGCCCGAGAAGCTAAGGGAAGCTATGCGGTCGGCCCGGGTGGGGCTCGACAGGGTAAAATCCCCAGGGGGTATTCCATCATACATGGGAATTAAACAATGTAGAGAAGAGCCATTTGGGTTGTTTCTTGACAGAGTGGCGAATGCTATTCAGACAGCAGGGGTCCCTGAATATATGCAAAGAGCACTATTAAGTAGTTAAAGGGACAGGCATAGGCGATGCAGAATTAGGTGTCAGCTGCCCTTGCTACCTTGCAAGTGTCCGTAAATCGGCCTCAGAGAAAAGGACCATCACGACTCTGCTTTAGAATCGCTGGCTATATGAACTGGTTCTTGTGCCAGCACTGCCAGTCCGACACACACAGAGTCACCCTGCAGTCGCGTCTCGGGAGACAGGACGCCGAGTGGGACGGGTCGCCCCACGTCAACACAAGTAGCTGCCCAGGACCCGAGCGCCTTCCCAGTGCAAGTGCCTCTTCCCTTTGCCCTGCAACCAGCGGAAGCCTCGGCTTGGACTTGGCAACCTCAATAGACTGTACCTTAATAGACTGCAAGCCGCAGTGTATTAAAGGCCCTGTTACAGCAGGTGCACAATCAGTGGGGGCTTTATTGATTGGACGCTCGTCTGCCAGCATGGTGGGACTTACTATTCTTGTTGGACTTATTGATGCTGATTATACAGGAGAAATACAAATAATGGCACAAACGTTATTCCCACCGTTGTTCATCCCGGCTGGATCACGAATTGCCCAATTGATTCCTTTGCCTCAGCTAATGGGAGGAACTTTACCACTGGACAAGCAGCAACGTGGTGAGGGTAGTTTTGGCTACAGGAACAATGGCTTTGTTAGCAGTGGACTTAAAGCATCGTCCTAAAAAACATATTGACGTTCAGTATCGAGGTCACACCATCACTCTGATTGCGCTCCTGGACACCGGTGCAGACGTCAGCATCATAGGGACGCAGAAATGGCCACCTCAGTGGCCCACCCATGCAGCAGATGCTACCGTGGCAGGAGTAGGAGGACTCACTTGCACGGAAATCCCCTCTGCTGAATATTCTTATAGCGGGAAAGACTGTCACCTCTGCAGTTTCTGTAATACCACTCCCTGAGGGTGTCCACGCCTTGCTGGGCCGCAACGTGTTGGCACAATTGGGACATCTTACCACAGATCTCCCTTCATAGACTGCCATTGCATGGACTTTCCTGATGGAAAACAGAGGACCCGGTGTATAGCTGGCTGCTATGACTGACACAGAAGAAGATGACATGGAGTTAACGCCAATAACTCCAGGATCACCCATAATCCTGAATTCTTTTGATGCTCCCAGTGATTTTTACACTCTTCAGGAGCTGATGGTTTTGAGTCCTTTGTCCCTTAAGCCAACGGCATCCTCATCTACACCAGGAATAGTTGAATGGTCCATTGATCAGCTTACTTGGACGAATCCTGTGGAGATAGGCTCGGAAGACATTCAACTCCAAGCAGTGTATTTGAGCCATGCTGGAATTGACAAGGAGGTGGAAGACCGAAGGCAAAAAGCTATTGAGGAGTTTTTCCCAAAAAACCTGATAGTTCCTTCTTCTTGGACTGAACATGGAGGCAAACAAGTTTCTCAGTTTACATCAACTCCATACATAGCTGTAAGTGACATTTCCCAGATTCGACAGCTGAACTTTCAGCCTTGGAAAAGGAAAAGCAATGCTGCTTGTCAGACAGTACTGTCTTTGCCAGTAGATTTTGATTTAGAGAAGATACTAGGTGCATATTTTAGAACTGATGAACAGGCAGATGAGTCTGAGGAAAAGCTGATCGCTGCATTTATCAGAAAAAAGCTGTTTCCAGGAGAGGATGGCAGTGAACCTTCATCTTTCTTCCCCTCTCTGCACAGTCTGTGTGGTGGTCAGCCACCTGAAGTGCCTTGTTCCACAGAATTATCTCCAGTCAGGGGCAGGGGCCCCCTGGCCGCATCTGGTTCGGAGTGTTGTTTTGAGCCATAAGGACAATCAGTGGCCGGGAACAGAATCTCCAGAGAAGCAATCCTGTTTTCCAAAAGCCAAAAGTATTTGGTCAACATGCAACTTGGAATATTTTTGCTCGGAAACATAAAAATGAAAATAAAATTCGGGGATTGCACAAAAAAAAAAAGTGATATGTACCACAAAAGTGGTAGTTTTCTGATGGAGAACTTAATCTGTGGTTTCTAAGAAAATTTTGTACATATTTTCGTATTTTCATTTTGTATAAATAAATAAATGCAAATATATAAAAAAAAAGGAGAGAGAGAAAAGTTTAAAGACTATTAAAGACTATTTTGCAGATGAATACTATAAGGCCTATATGTGATATCTGTATCAGCATATGAGGCAACAGTGGCAGGTAGCTCGATGATAAGTGGAATTGTAACAAATGACTTTTTTACAAATGTACCTTTCCATCAAAGGGGTAAAAAACAAACAAAAAACACTAAAGCAAGAATCACTATCAGTCTGAGGCTTCTGAGCACATGTTTTTGCTTTGCACCAAGTAGTTTGCTGAGTGAAGCCTACCATTAAATGTACTAATTTCATTTAAAAATATTTCTTTCTCTATGAAACAAATACCATAATGCAACTGCCTGGTGCAATTATGCTACAAAGTGTCAATCTCATCAAATGACCCTATTCAATTGCCAGCAGGCTACTTCTTAGTATGTGGAGACCGTGCCTGGCCTGGTATCCCATCTATGCTGCCAGGGGGGCCATGTACAATTGGACGGCTGTCTCTACTTACACCAAAGGCCTCCATGATATTGAATATGAGCCGCTGTCATTATAGAAGTAAAAGAATGGCCCATGCATTTACTGCTGACTGTAAAGATGATGTAAAATTCTGGTCCCCAGGGGTCATATTTGCCTCATCCTTTCTAGCTCCAGGGGTGTCAGCCGTAGGTTCCCATGCCACCCTAAATAAGTTGGGATGCTGGCGTGCGAAGCAAACCAATGCTACTTCTATGGCACTTTCTAGCCTTTTGCTTGATGTTGATTCTATTTGCCATGCAACGCTTCAAAATAGAGCTGCCATTGATTTTCTTTTGCTTGCACAGGGCCATGTTTGTGAAGAATTTGAAGGCATGTGTTGTATGAACCTTTCTGACCATTCTCAGTCCATCCCCTCCCAGCTCTCTGAGTTGTGGAGGTTGACTGGAAACTTACAGGTAGAATCGGGCCTTGGTATTGATGGATGGCTCAAATCTTTAGGCCTGGGCTCCTGGCTATGTGCTATTGCTAAGGTTGGTATTATAGTAGGCATTATAGATTTGTTAGTAGTGTTAATTTTGCCTTGTTTTTGTATATGCTTGCAAAATATGGTGCAAAGGATGATATCTGCTGCATTTAATCAAACCTTGCTTGTGCAAAAAGAAAACAGGGGAATTGTAGGGGAATGGTTAAAGGGTAGAGGTCACTTTGACCTTCTCTCATTAGCAGACCCAAAACTGGGAAAGTACCAAAGCCAGCTTATCTGAGTTCCTTGCACCTGCAAAAACATTGTGTCCTTGACCATAGCAGTAGTACGATAACAGTAATGAGGATGAGATGTGAGAAGTAGAAATCTAATTTCTCAAGAATGAGGAAGAGCTGATATTGTAGTATAACCAATAGATTGTTTAGTTTACAGATTATGCATGAGCTTATTACATGTTGTGTATAAAAGTCTGGTGCTTATCAATAAAGTCGGAGCTTGCTGATTCTTACATTAAGAGTCCCAAGACTTCCCTCACCATGACAGAGAAGTGTTCTGAAAGTTTTGTTCTGATCCTTATCACTCTTTCTTTTATTTATTTTTAATAAACTTTTCTTTGTACCTTTTATACCTTTTAAAAGCTTTTAGCCTACATTGCCTTTCTCCTAATCCTATCTCACAGCAGGAAATGAGTAAGGATATTCTAATGAGTACACTGGAAATTAGCCAATACTAGACCCACCACAATAATTGCTGCATTCTCCAAGAAATCTCAAATTGGCAAACCAAAACCACTACAGAAACATTTCTGATGAACTGCACTAGAACAGAGGAAAATCAAGGCAGAGCTATGGTTTCTCAGAACTTGCTTGATCCTAATGAGCCCTGTGGTGCATTTGGAGCTGAGCCCTTGAACCTCAGGACCTGAGAGGAGATTGCACAAACCTTTCCAGGAGTCAAAGTCAGAGGAAACACCCAAAGGTTCTCAAGGCATGAATGGGTCCCACTGAGGTCCATCCCCAACACAGACTCCTCATGGACTCCTTGTAGGAGAGAACTACAGGCCAGGATGGCACAAAGACTTCTCAGAGATTCAGTGCAAAAAGGAAATTCCAAAGTACCTTAAAAACCTAGAGTATCTCAAAGTATTAATGAGCCCCACTGAGTGTCAGTACAAAGCTCTCAAGGGATTCATTAAAGCAGATAATTGGGGCCATGATTGCACAAACCTCTCACAGAGTCTGTATCAAAAGGGAAACACCAAGTACCTTAAAAGAACTGAAGTACCCTGAAGCATTAATGAGCCCCACGGAGTGTTGTTACTAACAAAGCCTCTCCAGGGACTAATTACAGCAGATCATTGGAGGCCATGATTGCACAAACCTCTCAGAGACTCTAAGTCAAAAGCAAAACCCAAAGTCCTTTGAAAAACCTGCACAGAGGCTTCTGGCAAGAGGCAGCTCCTGGCAAGCGCAGCGCTGCAGAGAGACAGCTCTGGCCAGGAGCAGCTCCTGTGCACAGCCCAGCAGGGCTGGGGCAGTGCCTGCAGCCACCCCGGGCACAGCACAGAGGCACAGAGGGATTAAACTCAGCCTGGGCTGGGAGCACAGAGCAGAGCTCACTCAGGGCTCACCAGAGCAGAAATCATCCCAGGTTTTGAAGCAGTCATTCCCTGGCTGTAGGAAGAAAAGCTGCAGTTCCTGCCGGGATCTCCTGGAGCTGGCACATCCCACAGCTTTGAGGTCCTTTCAGGAGGACTCTCAGAGCTGCTCCAGGGCAGGGCTGTGGCCCTAGGGCAGGGCTGGCTTTCCCTGCTGCCCCAGCCCAGGCACAGCCCAAGGCAGCTCCTGTTGCCAGGCTCTGCTGCAGGGCTGAGCAGCCGGGGCTGCAGCCAGGGGTGCCCAGGGCTGTCCTGCAGAGCAGGGTCCTGGAGCCCAGGGCGCTGTGCTGGGGCAGGGACTCTGCTGCCTGCCAGGGACAGCTCTCAGCCGGGGGAGCTGCTCCCAGTGATGGGGAGAAGCTGTGGGGGAGAAGGAGCTGCCCTGAGCAGGGCAGGTGCTGCTGCTGAGAGGGGCTGGGTGGGGCAGGGCTGCTCCCAGCTCCAGACCAGCCTGGGCACAGCTCCAGAGGACAGTTCCCAAAGAAGGTAAGTCTGGCATTGCTGGAAAGAGCAGGAGCTTTCCTGAAACTGTATTCAATTTCCTACTTGGAGAAGGATGGGAGAGTTGGGGTGATGACAAAAAGATTTTTGATTTTTATACATTTTTATAAATTCACAGGTCTGTAAATTACTATTATATAGTTATAAAACCATAATCCTTACTTAACTCTATTAAACTATTTATAAAAACTCCATTAAACTACTATTATTTACTTCCATATCTATAATCCTTAATTAGGTCTAGTACGTTTCCTAACCTTTCTCTTAGATTTTAGAACAATAAGCTGACTGTGTCTCATGGTCTGTCTCCCAAAAAACTCACTTCCTTTTCAAACCAGGACACTGTCTAAATGCATTCCTGAAATACTGTCTTATTATCAGTCTTATTATCAAATAGTCTTATTATCAGGAAGAGAACGTACCAGAACATTTTTTTTTATTGACCAAAATGTGAGCAGTCACAACAAAAAGTGAAGGCAAAGAAGCCCTTGGACCTACTCCAATGGGTTGATCCAGGGGTGTGTAACTGGGGCAACTGAATCTCCTATTGGATGTTTCTGTTAAATATCCTAATTTATCAACCTTAATAAAATGTTGAAATTAGGGGCTGGGTGTGCCCCATCCCCACTGGGACACCTGGAAGCTTTCAATTAATGTTTTTTCCTTTACTGTTCTAACACTGTTGCAGGGTTTTTTTCTTTAGGATTATAAGCAACAGGGGGATGAGAGAAGCAGAACAGGAATTGCAATCCCAACATGTCAGAACATTCTGAGTTGAAAGGGACACAGAGGATCATCCAAGGGAATGTTTGAACATTTACAGAGACTCCAGAAGTGCAACTTTGGGTGCTCAGTCTCTCTGCTGGGAGCCTCCCAAAGGGCCTCAGCCACTCCTCAGCCCTGCACAGCAGCAGCATCAGCTTTGCAGGGCCCAGCAGGGCTCTCCTGAGCTGTCCTTGCCCACCTGCACACAGAGTCTGCCCCAGCCAGGGCCTTGCAGGTTTCTGTAGGGCCAGGGCCAGGGCACACAGGGTGGGATGGGCTCTGTGAGCACTGTCAGGGACAAGGCTCCTCTCAGGAGGGAATGTCCAGGCCCAGGGAGATGCTGAGGGAAGGAGAGGGGGCTGAAGAGAGCAGTGCAGGGGGCAGGAGGGCACTGTTGGTGTGGGAGGTGCCGGGCACAGCTGGGCATGGGAACACTGTCCTGTGTGCCCGGCTGTCTCTGCCCTGCCCTCTCAAGCACAGCACCACATCTTCTTTTGTTTCTGCACTTCCCTGTTGTTATTGTCACTGTTATCTGCTGCTCCCAGGGAGGCTCTGGCATTTGCAGCAGCTGAGTCAGGCACTGCCCTTGGCATTCCTGCCAGGCAGGGCTGTCCATGGGAATGGGGTGTCCAAGCTTCCCTGGCACCTGTGGGGCTGTGGGCAAAGCCATCCATGGGAAAGGGGAATGAGCTGAGCCCCCTCCCTGAGATCCCATCATGGGCACAGCCAGGGATCTCCTTGCTGTGCCCTTCCAAACTCTGAGCTGCCCTCCTGGGTGCAAATCTGTGCCTGGATCTCTTGGAGTTCCAGCCTCGTGGAGTATCCCAGGGTGACCCAGGAGTGTGATTGTGCTCTGATTGCAGCCAAAGGTGCAGAGCCAGGGCAGTTGGGAACAAGCCCATCCAGCCCCCCACCTTCCCTCACCTACAGGGAATCCTTTGCCTCTCACATCTCTCAGTGGAAACTCTGAGTGCAGCAGAAATGCTGGGGATTTCTGACCTCAGAGAGAGAGGAATGATGTGGTGATAAGAAAACAATTCCTAGAACTAACTCCTGCCATACTTGTCTTATAGAACTGGGTCTGTAGATGCTACCAAGCCTGTCTGCATAAGGAGTGATTCCCCTGACAAATCCTGAATATCCAGCCTTGTCCCTCTGCCTCATGGCCACAAACCCAGGGCAGTGGGGCAGGGATGGCTCCTCATGAGCCTCCAGGCACAGGCCTGGCTGCTCCTGGCACACTCAGCCAGCATAACTGGAGCTCAGGCAGAGACCTGGGTGAAGGTTTTCCCAGAGCAGGAAAAATGCTGGGTGAGTCCCAGCAGAACAGTCTGCAGGGAATGGCCCAGGTTTGGCTCAGAGCAGCCTCTCCTGACTTGTCACTGTCCTTTCTTCATGAACAGGTCCCCATGTGCAGCCACAGCAAATGTCCAACAGCAGCTCCTCCAGCCACTTCCTCCTGCTGGCATTGGCAGACACACGGCAGCTGCAGCTCCTGCACTTCTGCCTCTTGCTGGGCATCTCGCTGGCTGCCCTCCTGGGCAACGGCCTCATCATCAGCACCATAGTGTGTGGCCACCACCTGCACACTCCCATGTTTTTCTTCCTGCTCAACCTTGCCCTCACTGACCTGGGCTCCATCTGCACCACTGTCCCCAAAGCCATGCACAATTCCCTCTGGGACATCAGAAACATCTCCTACACAGGATGTGCTGCACAGCTCTTTTTTTTTGTTTTCTGTGCTCTGACAGAGTACTGTCTTCTGACCGTCATGTGCTACGACCGCTACGTGTCCATCTGCAAACCCCTGCACTATGGGACCCTCCTGGGCAGCAGAGCCTGTGCCCACATGGCAGCAGCAGCATGGGCCAGTGGCTTTCTCAATGCTCTCATGCACACAGCCAATACATTTTCCCTGCCCCTGTGCCATGGCAATGCCCTGGGCCAGTTCTTCTGTGAAATCCCACAGATCCTCAAGCTCTCCTGCTCCAAATCCTATCTAAGGGAACTTGGGCTTCTTGTGGTTACTAGCAGTTTATTATTGTGTTGTTTTGTGTTCATTGTTTTCTCCTATGTGCAGATCTTCAGGGCTGTGCTGAGGATCCCCTCTGAGCAGGGACGGCACAAAGCCTTTTCCACCTGCCTCCCTCACCTGGCTGTGCTCTGCCTGTTTGTCAGCATTGGCACATTTGCTCACCTGAAGCCCCCCTCCATCTCCTCCCCATCCCTGGATCTGGCCCTGTCAGTTCTATACTCGGTGGTGCCTCCAGCCCTTAACCCCCTCATCTACAGCCTGAGGAACCAGGAGCTCAAGGCTGCAGTGTGGAGGCTGATCACTGGATGGTTTCAGGAGCATTAAGCTGCTGGCCAAATTCTGCAAATCACTTATAATAAAAGTCATCTTTGATACTTCTTGTTGGCTTCGTTTTGGAGGTTCTTTTCCTTGTTTTACTTTTTAATATTTTCCACAAAGAAATGTCATTCTTTGTGCCATTTCTCATTTTGCTTCTCTCCACCTTCTTTGTGGCCACAGACTGTGTCAATGAGGGACTGTGCTCTTAGTGGCTTTTAAGGAACTAAAGGATCCCCATCAGAGTTTTCTGCCAAGATGCCCTTTACTTGGTCAGGATTGTCAGGATTTGCTTGATGCTTAGCCCTGTGGTGCATTTGGAGCTGAGCCCTTGAACCACAGGGCCTGAGAGAAAATTGTAGATATCTTTCCAGTAGTAAAAGTCAGAGGAAAACCCAAGGCACGAATGGGTCCCACAGAGGTCCTCTGTGGGACCTCATCACAGAGGTCCCACAGAGCTCCTTCTCTGGAGCTGCAGCAGCAATGTCTGTGAGCAGAGCTGGGGGCAGATCAGTGCTGGCACAGCAGCTGTGCCCAGCAGCAGCACTTGGTGTTGCCAGCGCTGCTGCTATGGCCCTGCCCCACTGCCCTGGTGGCCCTGGTGTTGCTGTAGGGCCTGAGTACTCTTGGGGCTGGGCACAGTGCTGGGGTGGCAGTGCCAGAGCTGCAGCAGGGACAGGTCATGGGCACTGCTGGGGCAGCGCTGATGCCTCAGGCCAGGCCCTGGGAGCTCCAGGCTCCTTGCCCAGGCTCTCTCAAGAACATGCCCGGGCCAATGCTGAGCACAGAAAACCCCTGTGAGCAGCCCCAGGGTGGCCGTGGGCAGGCTGGGGGCAAACAGCATGGCTGGTGCTCTGCAAGGGCCCTGGGGGAGATGGGAAGGAGCAGAAGAGCAGGGGCTGATCCATCCCAGTGTGCTGGAAAGCCCAGGGCAGCGTCCCAAAGCATCCTCATGGAGCTGCCAACAACATCCCCCCTCTGAAGCCCTGGCCTCTCCCCCAGCTCACACCTGTGCCCCATCCTTGCAGGCACAGACACGGCAGCACTGGCTCAGGAGCCCCTGTTTGCATTGCACAGAGCAGTCAGGAGCACCCCCATGCTGTTGCTGTGGGGACATGAACCTGAGGGAGTACAAATGCCATCAGCCCCTGGGGCCAGCAAGGGCTGGAGAACTGGACTTGTGTTCCAGACCCCTCAGCAGTCTTGTTGCTCTTCTCTGGACACACTCCACCCCTTCCATGTCCTTCCTAAATTGGGGAGCCTGCAAGTGGACACATAACTCGAGATGCTGCCCAACCAGTGCTGAGCACAGGGGAAGAATCACTGCCCTGCTCCTGCTGGCCACACCATTCCTGATCCATAGGAGTGCCAGGGGTTGGATGGGGGAAATGGTGGGCAGGGGGTGGGGACAAAGTGCTATTGATTGTCAGCCATGATGGGTCTTGATTTTCATATCTGTTTAGACTGTATTAGAAGGTGCTGTCAATATATATTAGACATTACTGATATCAATCTATAAACAGGAAAGCAAAAAAGGACAAAAGAGTTCTCTCTGTATTGTTTTCAATACACTATATTCACCTTGAATACACTTCTGAAATATGTCTAATTAACCACAGAAGAATTGAAAATTTAGATTATTATAAAGGGCTTTCCTTGTTCAGGTCTTTTAAACAAATGTTTATGAGCTTTTCTCATTGAATTCCTGAACTGAAGAGCACAAGAAAGAGGAGGTCTCTGGGGTAGTAAAATTCATCTGCAACCTCCAAGTGCCTGGGGATCCATCCCCATCAGAGCAGCAATGAACAGAAATGGGCACAGCTCTGTGGCTGCCCCAGCTCTGGGATGGGCCCTGGGCCTGGAGCAGGAGCAGCTCTGGAGGGCCCCAAGGCTGGGACTCTTGTGCTGCCCTGGCCAGATGAGATGGCAGCAGGGGCTGCAGAGCTCTCAGCGCCTCAGCCAGAGGGAAGCAGGGCACACAGGGAGCCTCCTTGTGCCTTGGGCCAGCACCTTCCCCCATGGCTGGGGCTGAGTCCTGTGGCAGCTGCAGCTGCTGCTGTGCCCTTGCCAGGGGCTGAAGCCGTGGAGCCAGTGCCCAGAGCAGCCTGGCCTGAGCAGAGCTGTGGGGCCAGAGCTGGCTGGGCTGGGCTGGCCAGAAGCTCTTGGTGTTGCCCAGAGCTCAAGGCAGCTGGGAGAGCTTGCAGGGAGCTGGGCAGGGCTCAGAGAGCCTGGCCCAGACACCATCAGTGTCCATCTCAGCCTGGCTGAGCATGCAGGGGCAGGACTCAGGCCAGGCCTTGTGGGGCAGGGCCAGCACCTGTGCAAAGCACTGAAAACAGGCAAGTGCCCCAGAGAGGAGGCTGCTCTGTGCCCTTGGGGGCAGGGACAGAGCAGGGAGGGGGCCCAGGACATTTGTCAGTGCCAGCCTCTGTCCCCAGCCCTTGGCAGCCCTGGCTGCTGAGCCCAGCTTTGCCCTGGGCTGAGTTTGGCTGTGGCCCAGCTCCATCCTCCTGCGGGGCTCAGGGCCTGTTCCTGGCCATGGCCAGCCCTGGCTGCCTCTCTGCTGGTCCAGACGCCGGCAGAGCCTGGGGCAGGGCTGTCTGTGCAGGCCCACAGGTGCCACGGGCTCTGCAGGAGCTGGCAGAGGCTGCCCAGCAGGGAGGCCATGGGGCACAGAGCCCCAAGGCTGCTGTGGGCACCACGGCACAGGGGCCCTTCCCAGCCGCAATGCTCCTGGCCTGGGCTGGGCCTGCACAGGGGCTGTGCCACCATGGCTAGGCCAGCAAAGGGCCACAAAGGGGCCACGCAGCTGCTGCTGGGGCTGCCAGCAAGGCCAGGCACAGACAGGGAATTGCTGAGCATGGCCTGCGCTGGGCAGGGCTGAGTGTGCCAAAGGCAGAGCTCAGCTGCCCTTGGGGGCTGCAGGAACAGTCCAGAGCCCAAAGAGCCTCCATGGCTGTGCTGGAGACCAAGGCTGGAGCAGGGAAATGCAGGGCTGCTGTGGAATGGGGAGGGCATTGAATTCCAACACGCACCTCAGTTCTCTGATGATCCTGGCACCATGCTGGGCCATGTTCCAGACTGGAGCAGAGCAGATGTTGATGGGACAGGAGCCCTGTGAGGCTGTAAGGGACCTGCAGCTCACAAGGTGCTCTGCTCTCCCTCATGTGCTCTTGGAGAGATCCAATCCCAGCTGGGAACCTCAGGGCACAAGTGGCACTGCCTGTTCATGGGCACAGAGCTGATGTCTGCCTGTAAAGGGGCACGGGTTTTTTTACCTGTTCCTTTCATAATATGCAAGCAAATATTTTTTACATGGGTCACTCAAGTACGTTTGAGAAATGGCAAAGTTTTCCCACCAGGAACAGGAATTTCCTGGATATACTGGAATTCTACTGCTGGTGGCAGGAGAATAAATACTGATCCTTTCCGCTACCTTTGCCACCAATGTAATAAATGGGCAGGAGACTGTTCTCCTTTTGATGCCTTTATTAAAAGTGATCAGCTCCGAATAGGGGCATTTGGCCGGTCCGCGGTTCTGCCGTCGCTGTTCCCAGGGTGACTCAGCGGAGGAGGAAAGTGCAGCAGCTTTGTCCCTTGCAGGGCAGAGCTGAGGGGCCCGTCCTCACAAGAGTGCTAGGGTATACCCGTCCCTTTCTGCTGGCCAGTCCCGGGGTCCTCACTCGCGCTGTGGTCTTCTTCAGCTAGGGTGAGGGGCGACCAAGGCTTCCAGCATTCTTGCATGCTCAGAACTCTGTCCTTGATATCCAGACCCCGCTCTACTCTTAATTGAGTTGGCTCGTTGTTTTTGGGGGTTTATTAGACGAGTTTGGGGGTTTTCACCCCGTTGCACCTTGGGTCTGGGATTCATCTACATGTCTCTTGATATTGCCCTCCCATCCCATTGAAAAACAGTAGTTTACTTCGCCTAGGCAAGGTGATCTTGACACAATACAACGTTAACGACCGTATTAGCATATCAATCTGTCGGGGCTGCCAGCACTCCGGAGACAGCAGGCTACGCCCAGCAGCTGTCCCTGCTGGGAAGGGACTCGGGACCAGTCTCTTCCCCCCCCTTGTCACCCCCGGAGTGCCCCCTCCCCCTTGGTACCTGTGCCCCATGGCGGGGGGCAGCCCGCCGCTCCCGGGACGCTCCCAGGACGGGCTGCTCCCCGCTGACACCACCCGCGGGGGCTCCCCCGGCCCCGCCGGGACCCGCGCTGGGGAGGGGCCGCTTCCACATCATCCCCGGCCCGGGCAGGACCGCGCCGAAGGTGGGGGGTCGGGCCCCACCTCTCCTGGGCGGCCCCGCAGTCACTGAGAACAGGCAGCAAAAAGTACATTTTTAAGAGAACATTACAACAACTTGAAATTATAAACTTTCAATAGGACTCCCACTTGGCAGTTCTGGGTTTTAGTTGTAAACTTTGCAATCTAAGAAAATGGATAACCTTTTTCTTGTTCATAACAACCAAAATTCAGTCTTATATTTTATGGCACTCTTCCTTCATGTGTTTTCAGCTATTTTATTTAAAAGGCCATGTCTAAGGACATCCTTTCATTTAGAGCAGCTGGATCTTTGTCCTTCCCTTTGCTCCCAGACTTCCTCATGCAGCTGTTCTCTGGTCCTTGCAATTTGTCTCCCTTGACTGGCTTCATGCTTTCAGCTTCAGGGAGTTGCCCAATCTTTCAGAAGTTTAAATAACTCCTTAGTCAGTATCTTAGTTGTAGTTTTATCTTTTACAAAACCTCTTCTTATGTCTTTGTCTATAATCCTTCCTGTATGGCAATCCCTTGTGGGTGGTGGATATGTCAGATGTTGCTGGGATGTCACAAGGAGCTGAGGGAAGGGTTTTGATGTTTATTAAATTTTATCATGTTCACATTTTTTACGTTGGCCATGAAGAGAAACCTTTCTGTGCCTCTGAGTCCCACCAGTTCCTGGTCCCTCAAAGGACACAAACCTGATAAGTTGTGGTTTCCACTGCAGTGGCTGCACTTTGACCTCCCTCCATCGCCAGAGGAGAGCTCCCTTGTCCCAGAAAGTCCCTGGCAAAGGAGGGATGAAGGAAACAGAACAGGCTGTGGGGATTAGGTGCAAGGCAGAGCCAGGGAGAAGAATGAATTTTGCATTTCATGGAGCTGTGCCTTCCCTTGGCTTTGTTGGCTGACAAGAAATGAACATCCCTCTGTGTCCCAGGCAGCTCCTTCTCCCAGGAGAGCAGGTGGGAGTTGGAGCCAAGGAGCTGAAAGCTGCAGGTGCAGCCTGGGCTGGAGGGAGCTCTGGTTTGCACAAGGCTGCTCTGAGTGCCAGGGCTTGGATGGGGGAAATGGTGGGCTGGGGGGAGGGACAGAGTCAGATTGATTGTCAGCCTTGAAGGGTCTTGATTTTCATCTCTATAGCATCTGCATGATGAGGTACTGAGATTCAGTGTCAATTGGAGATTTCACATATCAATGAATTAACATGAGAAACCTAAACAGGATGTAAAAAATGTTTTCTCACTATCTTTTAAAATATAATACATTCAGTTTGAATACACTTCTATAATCTGTTGAATTAACCACAAATTATTTGAAAACTTAAATCAAATTATCCCCTGAGGCTTGGCTTGTTAAGGTGTTCCGAATGTTAATCAACCCTGGGTACACTTGAATTCCTGCACTGAAGACCTGAAGGCTGAACAAGCCTCTGGAGCAGTGAAATTCAGCAGCAGCCTCCAAGTGTCTGAGGATGTCAGCAGCCCCCACTGAGGCCATCCCTGCCCAGAGCCTGTGGGGGAATGGGCAGACAAGGAGAGCATCCCTGGTGCTGGGGCAGCACAACTCAGAGGCACAAGTGGCTCCAGCTGGGAAATGGAGTGTGGAATGTGGCTGAGAAAGCCCTGCCTGGGCTGGGCCAAGCATGACAGACAAGCCCTGACTGCCATCCCCCAAACAACTCTGTCAACGAGACATTTAAAAAGAATTACAATTGTTTGTGTCCTCTGAGTTGGATGTACTAGATAAATACTGACAAGAGATTCTGAGGACCTCAAAACAACCAAACAGCCTTTACTGGCAACATGAGAAAATTAGAGGAACTTGGCAAATGGCTTAATACAATATCCAATCAACAGAAAACACTTCTCAAAGCATTAACTTGGCCTATTCAACTTCACAAACTTTTAGCCAGTTCACTTTTAAGTTAACCAAAATTTGCAAGAGGAGGGAATCAGAAGAAGACACAGAAAGAGAGAAAGACAAAAATATTTAAAGAAGCACACACACAGCTATCAACTCCTGGTTTTCAGTGGTGTTCAGATAGAAGTTCAAGAGGAGGCAGGGTCAGGATGTGTGCTTGCCTCATGGTCAGCCTTAAATATCCCTTGGTCTTCCTGAGCTCCTTCCTCCAGGTGGGACTTGGGGTCATTTGGTCCCTCAGGAGCTGGGCTGGGGGCTCCAGAGGTGGCTGTGGAGCGTTGCCTGTGCTGTGCCAGGGACTGGCAGACACTGCTGGGCTGGGATAGAGGCTCTGGGGGAATTAGGGTTCCAGACCAGGGCAGTGCTGGGGTTCCAGGACAGGGCAAGGCTGAACCTGCCCCTTCCTCCCCCACACTTGAAACATTTTGAGCCAACAATCTCCTCCAGTCTCTCACAACAGGCAATGTTGGAGGTGAAATTCCAATTCTGGCCATGGGCACCTGGACAAGAAGAACAATTCTTTCCCATAGGAAGGAAAGCATGGAGCCTTCCCCAGTGTTTTGGGAATGGATGAGACCTGACCCACTTGAAACCATTGCCAGCCAGACTTGTCATGGCAATTTTCCTATGGGAACAATCCCTGGATATAGGGAAATTTGGAGGTGAAACCCCAAATCTGGCCATGGGTGCCTGGAGCAGAAGGACAGTTCTTTTCCATAGGAAGGAAAGCACAAAGCCCCAGTGTTCCAGCAGCAGATGAGAAGAGACCCTCAACATGCCAAGGTCAGCTGGACCAGTCAGGCAGTCCGTGGGAGGCCAAACCAGCCAGACCTGTTCTGTGTTCCCTTGGTTTTATGGGGCTCCATAGGGTCACAATGATCCCTCAATTCCATGAGGCCTATCAGTGTCAAAATGGTCCCAATGATTCCATGAGACCTTGCAGTGTCACAATGGTCTCTGTGGTTCCCCAGGCCCCAATGTCACGTGACTCCTCTGTTCCGTGAGCCCTGCAATGTCACAATGGACATTTTGACCCTGAGGGTTTGCTGTGTCAGAATGATCTTCTTTGGTTACACAGTGTCACAATGGATCATTGATGACAGGAGGCCATTCTGTGTTGCCCTGGAGCTTTGGTTCCATGCAGCCCTGCAGTGTCACAAAGGCCTCTTGGTTCCTCAAGTCCCCACAATATCACAATGGTCCTCTTGATTCCGCGGGGATCCCCACGGTCACAATGGTCTCAAAGGTTCCATGAGGCCTCACAGTGTCACAATGCTTTGCTTATTCTATGGGCCCTCATAGTGTCACAATGGTCTCCATGATTCCATGAGTCCCCTAACTGTCACAATCATTTCCGTGATTCCATGGTCCACCTCAGTGTCACAATGGCCCCTTGGTTCCATGAGGCTGTTAAGTGTCTTAAATGTCTTTGCATTGTTCCATGAGACCTTGCAATATCACAATGACCCCTTGGTTCCATGACACCCCAAAGTTTCACAATGGTCTCCACAGTTCCATGAGGCCCCGTGGTGTCACAATGGACCCTTGGTTTGATGGGGCCTCTCAGTGTCACAATGATCCCTACATTCCATGGAGCCACACAGCGTCAGTACAGTCCCCTTGGTTCCATGAGCCCAGCAATGTCACAGTGTTCTCCATGATTCCATGAGTGTCTCCATGATTCCACAGTGTCACAAGGGTCCCTTGGTCTCACAGGGCCCCACAGTGTCACAAGGCTCCCTTGGTTCCATGGCCCTGTGCTGCTGCATTCCCCCCTCCCCTTCTCAGGCCGCCCTGCCAGCTGAGAAATGCTCCTTGGGCCTCGGCCTTGGCCAACAGCCCCTGGGCTCAGCTCCTCTGCAGCTCATCACAAACACTGTCTGCTCCAGGCACTGCTGCTGCCCAAACATCTCCTGCTTCCTTTAGGAGCAGCCCTGGGAGCTGTTTCTGTTCCCTCCGTGGCACAACATCCCTGTTCTCACCCTGCCAAAGAAAGCTGCTGATGCCAAGTGTGGCCAGGATGAACCATTGCTGGGACTGAAGCCCCTCTCGTGGGGCCCTGCAAACAGCGCTCCAAAAGGAGCCCTTGGAGCTCTCCTGGGCCAGCGACTCCCTCTGAGTGGGGCCTCTCCCAGCCGGGAACTCTCCCGTTTGCTGCACTCGGGGATCCCAAACAACCACAGAGCCTGGGCTGATCCCCCCACTCCTCCAGGCTCAACCCTTCACCTGCTGGGGAGATGCCAAAGCATCAGCAGTGAGCATTCCCTGCCCTCAGGGGAATTTCTCACAGGTGCCTTGCACTGACTCTTGGTGTCTGTGTGCACACAGGAGTGCCTGTGCTGGGGAAATGTGGCAGAAATGCTGCTCTCTGAGGGGTTGGAGTGCCTTGGATAGCTGAGTCACTCAGGCCTGTAGTTAAGGTTAAATCACAAGGCCTAAATGAAGTTAAATGCTGCTAAAAGTTGTTTTAATTGCTAAGTTGTTACCTTTAACATAAGTTATAAGCTAAGTTAAATACTGTTAAGTGTTATTCCTTTGTTAAATTGCAAAGTCATAGCTTATAAGTTAGGTTAAATACTATTAAGTGCTGTTGTTTCGTTAAACTTTGATGTTTAATGTATCAGTAAAGGTTAAGGTATCTGTTAAGTCCTGTTAAGTTTGAGGCCTGTTAAGCTTTTGGTCTGTATTCCTTTTATCCTTGCCCTCACTGCCCTTTTGTCACACACACACACACACACAGAGGGACAGTTCTCACTTCATTTCTGGTTTGATTGCCTGGATTCGGTTTGGTTTCGTTGTTGCTTTGTTTCCTTGGTGTGCCTGAAGTGTCCAGTCAGGAGCAGAGTGACTCTTGCCAAGGAACTTTGTGCTGCTGTCCCTTAATATTAAATCTGGTTTTTGCTGCTCCCTTGCTGGGGATTTTTTCAGAACTCTCAAGCCCTCATTCGTAACAGGGTGAAGGAGCCCTTGCCCAGGCTCTGGCCCTGGGGGACACGGGGACACTGCTGGGGGGTCCCTGTCCCCCTGTCCCACCCCCAGGGCCCCGTCCCCCTGTCCCCGTGTCAGGCTCTGGGGTCGATCTCGTGGAACATCCTCTGGGGGAGGCTGCGGCGCCGGGGGCGGGGGGACCTGGGGGGACACGGGACCCTGCTGTGCATGAGCAGGGTTGGACTGCTCTGGGGGGAACTGTGAGGGGGGACAGGGCAGAGTGACCTCCCCAGAGACCTCACAAAAGCCCTGTGATGTCACACAGCCCCTGTGATGTCACACAGAAATGTGTGATGCCACACAGCCATCTGTGATGCCACACTGCCCCCTATGATGTCACACAGCACCCTTGTGATGTCACAGAGCCAGCTCTCGGATGTCACCCTAGAATGTCGTGCAGCTGCACTGTGATGTCACAGAAGAATCAGTGATGTCACAAAGTAACCCTGTGATGTCACTGTCTGTTTTGTGATGTCACAGCCAACTCTATGATGTTGCACAGACACCCAGTGTTATCACAACCCACTCTCTCATGTCACAGAGCCACCCTTTATGATGGCAGGATTTGCTCTGTGGCCACATACCCTATTATATGATATCACAGCCAGATCTGTGATGTCACAACCCCCTCAGTGATGTCACTAAGCTCTCTCTGTGTTGTCTTACTCCCACTCTGAAATGGCACAGCACACACTTTGACCTCACAGCCTGCTCTATGATATAATACAGCCATGCCATGATGTCACAGCCTGCTCTGTGATGTCACAGAATCCCATCTATGATTGTGTAGCTGCTCCACGACCTGTCACAACAAACTCTGTGATGTCATAGTTCAGTCTATGACATTAAACAACTCTGTGCTGGCCTTGTCCTCCTGGGGGCCACCTCTCGTCTGCTTTCAAAACACTGGGGTCTGTGCTTTTCTTCCCATGGAAAAAAATCGTCTTTCAAGTCTGGGCATCCATGGCCAAAATTGAGAACCAGCCTCTGAAATTCCTTCTATCCAAGGATAGCTCCCAGACAAAAGCTGCCAGGATTGTCCAGATTCCCTTGGCTTCCTCGGGGCCAGCTCTCATCTGCCTTTGAAACTCTGGGAATCTGTACTTTCCTTCCTATGGAAAAGAACTGTCCTTCTTGTCCAGATGCCCAGAGACAAAAGTGGGGTTTGGCCTCCCAAATTTATCCAAGGATTCCTCCCTGACAACAGGTCTGGCTGGCCTTGGCCTCCTTGGGGCTGCCTCTAATCAGCCTTGGAAACACTGGGACTCCTCCCTTTCCTTCCTATGGAGAACTGTCATTCCAGTCCAGGAGCCTGTGACTGAAATGGAATTCCATCCCCAAAACTCCCCATATATCCAAAGGTTGCTTTCAGACAAAAGCTGCAAGGACAGACAGGTCTGGCTTGCCTTGGTTTCTGGTGACTGCCTCTCATCTGCCTTCAAAACCCCAGGGTTCTGTGGTTTCCTTCCTGTAGGAAAGAACTGTCCCTCTTTTCCAGGTGCTCTTGGCCTCAGGCGCTTGACCACTCTATAGGGACACAGGAGCTCTGGACTCAGTGGGGTGGTGACTGAGGACAGCAGAGGAGAGCCCTGGGAGGGATTGAAGGGTGGTTTCAGAGATGGTGGATCCATTTGACATATTAGAGAACAGCCAGAGAAAGAAAGATTTAAAACCAAGGGCAGCTGCGGAGGCCCAGACTGGCAGCAAAGAGAAAGGAATTTCCTTGCCAGGACAGGGCTGTGGTGCAACATGTCCCCCAGAAGGAGCCTGGATCAGCCCAAGGCTTTGTGTGGGCAGGCAGAGGCAGGCAGGAGGCAGAGCTGTCAGCAAAGGAAGGGGCCAGCCAGCTGGGGCAGCTGGGGGATGACGACAGCCTGCAGGGACAGAAGCGCAGGTTTGCTGAGCATCAGAGACACCTTTCTCTTGCTTGTCCCTGGCTGTCATCAGTGCCACCAGTATTCTGCTCTAACTGGAACGTGGGGACACTTTCTCAGTCCTGTCCTTCAATGGGACTCATTACCTTTCGAGAAAAGTTCTGTGTTTCAACCTCACTT
The DNA here is from genome assembly GCF_963513975.1 of Fringilla coelebs. Lineage (NCBI taxonomy): Eukaryota > Metazoa > Chordata > Aves > Passeriformes > Fringillidae > Fringilla > Fringilla coelebs. The sequence goes on along the minus strand of NW_028167443.1, from coordinate 2,573,711 downwards.
TGAGTTCTTGAGAAGTCTTTTAGCACGCTCTGAGGGACTGAGTCTGATGCAAACAGCACCAAAGCCCCAGAGGGTCATTACAATCCTTGTGGTGTGTCTGTGCTGCTGAGCTGGGCTGGGCTCCTGGCACAGAGGCAGCTCCTGGCAAGGGCAGCGCTGCAGAGAGACAGCTCTGGCCAGGAGCAGCTCCTGTGCACAGCCCAGCAGGGCTGGGGCACTGCCAGGGCACCTCAGGGACACCAGCAGGGCACAGACAGAGCTCACAGGGGCTCAGCACTGCCAGGGGCTGTGGGATGTCCCAGAGGGGGCTGTGTCACAGCAGCACCTCTGTGGCTGTGTCATAGAGGCACAGAGCAGCTGTGACATCAGAAAGGGGCTGTGTGACAGCCCAGAGTGGGTTGTGTGAGGTCACAGATTGGGCTATGACATCACAGAGTTTGTTCTGTGAGGTCACTGAGCAGCTATAGCATCATAGAGGGGATTCTGTGACATCACATAACAAGCTGTGACAACATAGCATGGCTCTATGACATCATAGAGCAGGCTGTGAGGTCAAAGTGTGTTCTGTGACATCACAGAGTGGCCGTATGGTATCACAGAGAGGGTCTTGTGGCATCACTGAGGAGGTTGTGGCATTACACAGCTGTCTGTGACATAGCGTATAATGAGGGGCCATAGAGCAGACTCTGCCATCATAGATGGTGGCTGTATGCCATCAGAGAGTGGGTTGTGAAATCACTGGGTGGCTGTGTAACATCATAGAGCAGGCTGTGACATCACAGAGCAGACTGTGACATCACAGGGTGACTCTGTGACATCACAGAGTCTTCTGTGACATCACTGTAAAGCTGAATGACATCACAGAGTGACATCCCAGTGTTGGCACTGTGACATCACAGAGATGGCTGTGTGACATCACAAGTTACTGAATGATATCACAGGGTGCGGTGTGACATCACAGGGGCTGTGTGACATCCCAGAGGCTGTGTGAGGTCACTGGGGAGGTCACTCTGCCCTGTCCCCCCTCACAGTTTCCCCCAGAGCAGTCCAACCCTGCTCGTGCACAGCAGGGTCCCCTGTCCCCCCGGGTCCCCCCACCCCCAGCGCCGCAGCCTCCCCCAGAGAATGTTCCACGAGATTGACCCCAGAGCCTGACACGGGGACGGTGGGCCGGGGCCCTGGGGGTGGGACAGGGGGACAGGGACCCCCCAGCAGTGTCCCCGTGTCCCCCAGGGCCAGAGCCTGGGCCAGGGCTCCTTCACCCTGTTATGAACGAGGCCTTGAGAGTGCTGAAAAAAATCCCTGGCAAGGGATCAGCAAAGACCAGATTTAATGTTAAGCGACAGCAGCACAAAGTTCCTTGGCAAGAGTCACTCTGCTCCTGGCTGGACACTTCAGGCACTACAGGGAAACAAAGCAACAACAAAACCAAACAGAATCCAGGCAATCAAACCAGAAATGAGCTGAGAACTGTCCCTGTGTGTGTGTGTGTGTGACAGAAGGACAGTGAGGGCAAGGATAAAAGGAATATGGCCTAAAAGCTTAACAGAGCTCAAACATAGGACTTAACTTATACCTTAACCTTTAATGATACCTTCAACTTCACAATTTAGCAAAAGATAGCAATTAACTGTATTTAACCTAACTTAAAATGTATGACTTTGCAATTAAAAAGAGGAATATAATTTAACAGTATTTAACTCCGCTTATAATACATATTAAACAACTTAGAAAAAGAACAGCTCTTAGCAGCATTTAACTTCACTTAGACCTTGTGATTTAACCTCACTTACAGGCCTGACTGACTCAGCTATCCAGGGCACTCAAACCCCTCAGAGAGCAGCATTTCTGCCACATTTCCCCATTTCTGTGTGCACTCCTGTGTGCACACAGACACAAAGAGTCAGTGCAAGGCACCTGTGAGAAATTCCCCTGAGGGCAGGGAATGCTCACTGCTGATGCTTTGGCATCTCCCCAGCAGGTGAAGAGTTGAGCCTGGAGGAGTGGGGGGATCGGCCCAGGCTCTGTGGTTGTTTGGGATCCCCGAGTGCAGCAAACGGGAGAGTTCCCGGCTGGGAGAGGCCCCACTCAGAGGGAGTCGCTGGCCCAGGAGAGCTCCAAGGGCTCCTTTTGGAGCGCTGTTTGCAGAGGGGCTTCAGTCCCAGCAATGGCTCATCCTGGCCACACTTGGCATCAGCAGCTTTCTTTGGCAGGGTGAGAACAGGGATGTTGTGCCATGGAGGGAACAGAAACAGCTCCCAGGGCTGCTCCTAAAGGAGGCAGGAGCTGTTTGGGCAGCAGCAGTGCCTGGAGCCGACAGTGTTTGTGATGAGCGGCAGAGGAGCTGAGCCCGGGGCTGTTGGCCGAGGCCGAGGCCCAAGGAGCATTTCTCAGCTGGCAGGGCGGCCTGAGAAAAGGAGGGGGAAATGCAGCAGCACAGGGCCATGGAACCAAGGGAGCCTTGTGACACTGTGGGGCCCTGTGAGACCAAGGGACCCTTGTGACACTGTGGGGCCTCATGGAATCATGGAGAGCACTGTGACATTGCTGGGGTCATGAAACCAAGGGGACTGTACTGATGCTGTTTGGCTCCATGGAATATAGGGATCACTGTGACACTGAGAGGCCCTATCTAACCAAGGGTTCATTGTGACACCATGGGGCCTCATAGAACCATGGAGACCATTGTGACACTTTGGGGTGTCATGGAACCAAGGAGCCATTGTGACACTGCGAGACTCCATGGAACCAAAGGTCCATTGTGACATTGCAAGGCCTCATGGAACCATGGAGAGACCATTACGACACTTCACAGCCTCATGGAACCAAGGGGCCATTGTGACACTGAGCGGCACCATGGAATCACAGAGACCATTGTGACACTCAGGTGACTCATGGGATCATGGAGACCAATGTGACACTATGAAGGCAACCATGGGATAAGCAAAGCATTGTTACACTGTGTGGCCTCATGGAACCAGTGAGACCATTGTGACCCTGGGGGTCCCCACAGAACCAAGAGGACCATTGTGATATTGTGGGGCCTCATGAAACCAAGAGGCCTTTGTGACACTGCAGGGCTGCATTGAACCAAAGGTCCATTGTGACATTGCAGGGCCTCATGTCATCAGTGGTCCACTGTGACACTGTGGAGCCAAAGGAGACCATTGTGACACAGCAAACCCCCAGGGTCCAAAGGTCCATTGTGACATTGCAGGTCTCATGGACGAGAGGAGCCATGTGACATTGTGGAGCCTGGGGAACCATGGAGACCATTGTGACACTGCAAGGCCTCATGGAATCCTTGGGACCTTTGTGACACTGTGGGCCCTTATGACACCTGGGGGCCACTGGGACATTGTGGGACCCCATCAAACCTTGGGGCCAGTGTGACACTGCAGGTCTTCCTGTAATCAAGGGGCCATTGTGACACTGCTGGAACCCATGGAATCAAGTCATCCTTATGACACTGAGGGGCCCCATGGATCCAAGGCACCATTGTGACACTATGGGGTACCATAAAACCAAGGGAACACAGAACAGGTCTGGCTGGTTTGGGTCCCATGGACTGCCTGACTGGTCCAGCTGACCTTGGCATGTTGAGGGTCACTTCTCATCTGCTGCTGAAACACTGGGGCTCTGTGCTTTCCTTCCTATGGAAAAGAGCTGTCCTACTGCTCCAGGCACCCATGGCGAGAATTGGGATGTCATCTCCAAATTCCCTTATATCCAGGGATTGTTCCCAAAGGAATATTGCCAGGAAAAGTCTGGATGGCAATGGTTTCAAGCGGGTCAGGACTCATCCATCCCCAAAACACTGTGGAAGGCTCCATGCTTTCCTTCCTATGGGAAAAAATTGTTCCTCTTGTCCAAGTGCCCATGGCCAAAATTGGAATTTCACCTCTAACATTGCCTGTTGTGAGAGACAGGAGGAGAGTGTTGGCTCTAAACATTTCATGTGTGGGGGAGAGGAAGGGGCAGGTCCAGCCTTGCCTTGCCCTGCCCTGTAATTTCAGCCCTGCCCTGCCCTGGAACCCCAATCCCCCCAGAGCCTCTATCCCAGCCCAGCAGTGTCTGCCAGTCCCTGGCACAGCACAGGCAATGCTCCACAGCCACCTCTGGAGCCCCCAGCCCAGCTCCTGAGGGACCAAACGAGCCCAAGTCCCACCTGAGGCTCATTAATGCTTTGAGACACTCAAGGTGTTTAGGATACTTTAAGGATTTTCCTTTCCACACTGAGTGTCTGAGAGGTTTTTGTGCCATCCTGGCCACCAATTCTCTCCTCCAAGGAGTCCATGAGGAGCCTGTGTTGGAGAGAGACCTCAATGGGACCCATGAATGCCTTGAGACACTTTGACTGTTTCCTCTGACTCTGATTCCTGGAAAGGTTTGTGCAATCTCCTCCCAGGGCCTGAGGTTCAAGGGCTCAGCTCCAAATGCACAGTGAGGCTCATCAGGATCAAGCAAGTTATGACAAACCACGGCTCTGCCTTGATTTCCCTCTGCTCTAGTGCAGTTCATTAGGAGGGTTTCCTTTGACAGTTATGGAGAAATAGCTCAAAGAGCTTCTAGGAGATATGGAATCCTATTTTAGAGAGTGTCTTTTATTGCTGCTCCTATTACACAAGAGGTGAGTTGCAGCATTCAGTGACTGATATTGATGCAGGGACTCTCCTAAGGAGGTCTCACCTGCTCAGAGCAGCTGTGCCTTGACCTCTCACCCAGTGTGGACAACCTTGCTCCACATTCCCCAAGCCCATCGTGTCTCTCCTCACTCACCTGGGACCTGCTTTGCTTGGAGAACTGGCTGCACACAGCCAAAGAGGAATTTTCCTTCTTTGATTTTTGAAGCCATCTAAAACTCCTGAGTTTCCCCATTGCAAACAGACATCCTCCTCAAGTGTGTGCCAAGCCCAAGGTGCCACCAAGAGCACTCCAGACCTGCCCTGGGCCAGCTCTGAGGGTGGATCATCATCCCAACCTGCAGTGGGCCATTGCAAGGGACTGTTGCCATGGACACTGCAGTGACCCCACTGCTGGGTTTGGGTGCCATGGCAACCCCCATCAGTTCAGGTTTCCTTGGAAACCAGCCCAAGGAGCCATTGCTGCAGCCAGGTTCCATGGCCACTTGCCTGCAGAGCTGTTGCTGCCCTGGGCTGCCATGGCAACCCTCAGGACAAAGCGGTGCCAGGGCTGTTCCAGGTACAATTGCAGTGACACTCCTTGGTGCCACCAGGTGCCATGGCAACGGCCACGGGACCCGTTCCTTGGTTTGGTGCCATGGCAACCAATGCCCGGACCCGCTGTGGTGGTTGGTGGCCATGGAAACCTGCCCTGGGCCCCTTGCTCAGGGCTGGTGTCAGTGCCCAGAGCCAGAGGGGATCCCTTGCTGGGGGCTCGTGCCATGGCCACCTGCCCTGTGCCGCGCTGGCCGGGCAGGCACCAGGAACCAGCAGCCAACGCCACTGCCAGGGCCAAAGGCCAGGTCAGCCAGACAGAAAGGGGCAGTGCTGGGCACTGTTTCCATGGCAACCGGCACTGGGGGTGACACCTGGGTCACCTGTGCTGGCAGTTGCCATGGAAACCCCTGGCAGGCACTGAGGGCACAGACACTGGCACTGAGACACTGCTGGGCCGGTGCTGAGCACAGGGCTGAGCACGCAGAGATGGTTTTGTTCTTGCTGAGCTGCAGCAGAGCCAAGGCCTGTCCTGCCCCTCGTCCAGCCACGCTGGGGAGGGGCTGGGGCTGCGGGGCAGCTTGGCAGGGGACACAGCCAGGACAGGTGACCCCAGCTGAGCCCGGGGATACCCCAGACCATAGGACATCATGGTCACTGTATGAAGGGGGGGAACAAGGAGGAAGGGGGAATTTTGGAGAGAGGTGTTTTGCCTTGCCAGGTAACACTCAGGCAAGAGGGGGCCCTGTTTCACCAGTGGGCAGGGTCACTACCAAAGACACAGACACCAACTTCAGGAATTGTGTCATTTATATCATGCACAGCTGCAAAGAATTACAAAAGGATAAGCTCAGCAAAGGACATCATCTTTAGCAGAGAATTACAAAAGAAGCTCAGCAATCCATCCAGTCATTACTACCAAAGATTGCCTGCAGGGATTAAAGAAAGATCCATCAGCAGTTCCCCTCAGGCTTCACCATCACCCAGATCCACACATCAGCTGGGGAAGCCAAGGACTGCAGAGCCACTCCCAGACACTGGGAATTCCGCAGGTGCCTCCACCTTTGCAGCCAAGGAGGCTCCAAGCCCGCTGGGAGAGGACACAGCTTTTACACTGCTAAACAAACAAGCTGACATCACTGCTACTGTGGGAACATCTGGTTTCATTCTCCTCATTGCTTTCTCCCAGAGCCTGGCCAGGGCTCAAGGAGGAACCAAGGGAGTTGACTTTGATCCTTCAGCCCCAAACAAGGCCAGATGGGGCCTGGTCTGGTTTCTAAATACAGAAAGATAAATCCATGTTTCATCAAGGAACACATACACTGATCATGTTGTTAATAATGCTTCTGCAAGGACTGGATACAAATATAATACCTAGAGGACAACTTTGCCTCAGGGCCCTTGAGGCCTGCGTAGTTTGATGGTCCTCAGACCTACAATGAACTACAACCTTCAGAACAATTCTTTCACACAGTTTAGATTTACATATTAGGCATAATGGCATCTCCTCTTGTGCTTCAATTAACTGCTGTTTAATTTCATTACTCTGAGCTATTCACATTCTTTTTAAAACATGCCTAAATAGCTGTTCTTATTCTCTGCTATTTATCAAATGCCTCTCTTCTCTTGAGACTGTCTCTTTTCAGACAAGTCTCAATACTCCACTTCCCAGCACAAAGCATCACAACAGCTCTAACATGGAATGTCAGAGAGCACACCAAGTGCACACGCTGCAGTGATGACAGGCACTGCCACAAATGCATTTCACAGCAGCCTCCAGTTTGGCAGCCATGAAGCCAATCCCACCAAGAAGAATTTTCTTCTTTCTGCCACTCTTCTGCTGCTCTTTGTGTCAAGGTGATTCCTGACTGTTGGCCTTCAAACCCATCCCTGAGAGCAGTGCAACATTCCTGTCCCATGGCAGCCCAGGCTCCTCCTTGCCCAGCAAGCAGATAATCCAAGGCCATGCGGTTCTGTGGAGTCCCCATTTGTGTTTGTTGGAGCTCACAGGATGTGCTATTGCACATTTTAACAGCATCATTTGCTGCTTCTGATAATAATCCATTCAGCTGATTTATGGAAACTCCACAGGACGGGGCAGCACACATGGGGCACAGGAGGAACCAGAATCTTTTGCTTTCTGAAAGCCAAGGCACTCCTTGGGGGGAAAATGTTCTCTGGGCCCCAACTCTTCCTTGTGGTTGTGGCTAAAGGACCCGAAATGGTGGCCCTGCAGCCAAGAGTGGTGTGACACTGACACCGACCAGCTCCAGCACCCCAAGTTCTACTGACACTGGCAGGGATGGGAAAGCACAGAAATCCTCTCACACTGTGGCCTCTAGAACTAGAACAGGGTTTGGTTTCTCCTGAAGGGAAATCTTAGGGAATCCTGTCAAAGTGATCACTGTATTCCTGTGTTTTCTTTAACTGTCCCTTCACTGACAGTGACGAGTCAGAGCCCATGGACAGAGTTCTGGCCACCCCACAGGGTGGGCCCTCCAAGGGAACCCCATTCCTCCCAACTTCAGCTGAGAACACACCCAGCAATTGCTGACATGCAGCACTTTGGCTACCCTGGTCTTTACATTTCCATAACTCATCATTCCATTTTGATCACCAACCCCTTGGTGAAACACTAGAGGTGTTTGTGGCAGACAAAGATTCTGGCTGACCATCAAGGTACAACTTACAGACATCAGCAGTACTTTAGTGACACCGTTCTTCATTCTTTTTCTCAATCTCATTTGAGTTAGGAACAATAATTCTGTTGTCCATGGAGCTGGTGCCTTTTTAATTCCAGGATAATGCCCCCAGGCCCTTTTCTGTTCAGCTTTACCATGTTGTCTGTGCCTAACAAGGCTTGGGGGGCCCTTTCCCCTCTGGCTGGAAGGGGGCCGGGTCCCAGTCCCTGAGGGGCACCCAGGCTCCTGGATGGAATTCCTGTGCAAGTCCCTCAGGGTCACAGCAGCCTTCACATGGAGCCCCGGGGATCAGAGCATTTTCCAAAGGGGCCCTTGGGGCAAACAGGGAGATTTGGTCTGGCAGGATGTGTAAAACAAGATCCTGTCACATCTACTTGTTCTCACACAGAACACTTGGCTGCAGGGACACATTCCCATTGTTCCTGCCCAGGTTTCAGGACTCAGAGTTGTCTTTCCTGGGAGCTGTTCCTTCAGCTGCCTTGGGAGGGCCTTTTGGCCTCCAGACCCACACTCTGGCTCCATTATTAGGACTGCTGGATCCAAACCCTTTATCTCCACAAACGGTGGGGATTGGAGGGGAAGCTCCTTTTTTCACAATGGTTCTTAAAATTGCAATATCAATAATTGTGCTATTCTGTCACGGGGTTGAATAATCTAATCTTGTTCACTATTGCTTAACAGAATTACTGAAATTTCTCCTTGATATTCTGCATCAATTCCTCCTGCCATGACATGAACACTTTGCAAGGCCAAGCTCCAGGCCAGCAGTTACCAAAGCAAAGTGTCCTGGAGGAATCTGAATTCCTGTCTCAGTATTGACAGCTCTCATTTGCTTTGAATTTATCCTAATCCATTCCAGTTCATGAAGGCCCAGCCCTGCAGCCTCTGGACTGGCCCTGCCAGGGGCCATCACAGCCACAACAATTTCCCAGGCAGTCCAAGTCTCACTGCCCATGGCTGGATTTGCAAATTGGGTGCAGCCGTGCACAGCCAGGGGGTTTCCATTTCCCCAGTGGGCCATTGCTAATGGCATGGAGCACAGCTGGGAGATGGGTTCTCCATGGGCACAGGTTCCCATCTCCTCATTCTTTCAACTGCTCTTTTAACAACCCCTTCACCTGTTCAACCAATCCTGCATCTTGTGGATAGTCTGGGACATGAAAAACCCTGCAGGCTTAATCACTTTATTTTTCACAGGAACAGACAAAGCACTCTGCATCACAGTATCAGCAAACCCTGTAAAAATAGCCAATTTCATCCCTTCCTCCTTTTCTCATTGTAGACAATCTCACATAGTTGACCACTGACATTAGGGTCCTGGCCAATCCTGTTCTGTAGGGTATTTAGTGTTACATCACTGAACAGCCAAAGCTTCAAAATTAGTAATGTGAGCACTATTTCACATTATTATTTTTTTATATGTAGACAGTGATATAGAAATATAGACATAAATATATATAAATATAAATATATAAAACATATGTATAAATATACATATGGAAATAGATATTCTAAGGTCTTATTATAGTATAAATACATATATGATCATTTGTTATATTAATATTTCACTTGAACAAATGCATCTGTGCTCAATATTAAAACCTTCTTATGTTTCTCCATGTGGGAGTATTCCAACGACAATTGTTCCTTCTGAAGGTGCTGTTTCCAATGTACTCTTAACAAATTCATCTTTGTCTGCCCAAACCCACCAGTTCTTTTCCTTTTCCACATGCAATTTTTGGATGCATTTGAAGACATCCAGGGGTTCAGCCTCTTTTAACCGACTGCCCCACTGCTCACACGGTGCTCCCACCTCAGCCCACTCCAGAGACAGGGAACTCCAGAGAAGGGCTTCCCATATGGGAATTCCTGATGGGACTGATTCCTCACATTTACACTGAACAAAGGACATTTTGTTGTCATCTGGCCAGACTGTGCCAGTTTTGTTTAACCTGTGGGCAGGGTCAGCACCAAGGACACAAACTCCAACTTAAGGAATCAGTGTCATTTACTGCAGCTCAAAGCAGCAAAGAATCACAAAAGGAGCAGCTCAGCAATGCACCAAATCATCCTCACCAAATATTGCCTGCAGTGATTCACAAAGATCCAGCAGCATTTACCCTCAGCCTTTCCCATCCCCCAGATCCACCCAGCAGCTGGGGGAAGCTGTCACAGCCCAGGGCTGCAGAGCCACTCCTGGGCACTGGGAATTCCTGCAGGTGCCTCCAGCCACAGGTGAGGCTCCAACCCCGCTGGGAGAGGGCCCAGCTCTGACAGTGCTGAATGAACAAACTGACAGCACTTCCAGTGCGGGAACATCTGGGTTCATCCTCCTCTTGGCTCCCTCCCAAAGCCTGGCCAGGGCTCCAGGAGGAACCAAGGCAGCTGACTTTGATCCTTCAGCCCCAAACAAGGCCAGATGTCAGATTTCATGACCTTGTCTGCCTTCTAAATACACAAAGGTCAATACATGTTTCACTAAGGAGTGCCTACATCTATCACAGTGCTAATGACCATGCACATTTCATTAGGGAGCAGATACAAAGATAACCTTTGGCTGGAAGGTTCATCCAGAGGCACCTTTGGCTCAGGGCTGCTGTCCAGGCCTCACTCAGGGCTCTTGTCCAGGCCTTGGCACTTCAGGGACGTGGTTTAGTGCTGGCCTTGGCACTGCTGGCTGACCGGCTGCACTGGGGGAGCTCAGAGGTCTTTTCCAACTGAAAGGATTCTGTGATTCCATGATTATATCCACTGCATTCAGCTGGGTCTGTTTTAGCAGCATGACTTTGCTCACAAAGTTCCCTCTTGCCCAGCTCCTGTTGCCTGAGGCTTCAGCTCCTTCAGCTCCTGGTGCTGAGCTGCTCATGCTGAACGAGACGACTCGCAGAGACGAATACAGTCCATCCAATTCCTGCTGGGACACGGAGAGGGGAGGCTGTGGAAACAGGAGCATTGTTTGCTGTGGCCTCCTCTCTGCCCCTCACGCCTTTCAGCGCTTTGAAGCAGCCAAGAGCTTTCTCCAAGAGTGCAATGAAGCAGCTCTTCCTGCTCCCGGGCCTGGCTCTCTCCAGTCTCTGACCTTGCCTGCTTCTGTCCCTCTTGCTGTGCCCTCTGTTCCCCCAGGGCTCGCTGCCTGCTGCCCAGGACTGTGGGACTGGCACAGATCCAGTGCTCCAGATCCTCCTTTCTGTGCCCTTGGAGCTGCCTGGGCACAGCAGCCTTTTCCATCTGGAAGCTCTACATGGACAGGGAGTCCCCAGCTCCGTTCCCCCTGCACAACCTCCAGGAGCCCAGGGCTGCCATCTCAAGTCCCTGCTGGCACTGGGGGCTCCCAGGTGCCTCAGGCTGCTGTGACACCGCTGCACACGGCAGGGAAGAGGGGCAGGGGCTGTGCTCAAAGTCAGCTCCATCTGCTGCTGCTGCTGCTGCTGCTGCTGTGGGGTCATTTGTGCAGCCCTGGCCCAGAGTCAGGGATCAGATCCAGGCCCTGCTGCTGCTCCCTCGGGATCAGCCCCACTTTGGGTGTTGCTGTCAGGGCCAGCAGTAGCCCTGGCTGGAGCAGCAGGTGCTGACAGTGCCCCAAGCCCCAGGGCTGGAGGGGTCCCTGGGCTGGGGCTGGCAGGGAGCTGTGCATTGCACATCAGTTGGGTTATGGCGTGGTGTCCCTGAATCTCCACACCCTGCACAGCCCCTCCATGTCCTTCTGAAATTTGGGGTCAGAACTGGACACAGCACTCGAGGTGCTGCCCAACCAGTGCTGAGCACACAGGAAGAATCACTGCCTGATCCTGCTGGCCACACCATTCCTGATCCAGGCCAGGAGCCATTGGCCTTCTTGGCCACCTGGGCACACTGCTGGCTGATGTCCAACCTGCTGTCCATCTGTCCCTGAAGGTCCCTTTCTGCCTGGCTGCTGTCCAGCCACTCTGACACCTTGTGGAGGGAGGGAGGGAGGGATCCAGATCCAGTCCTTCATGAAATGTGTTTGCTGGCACTGCCAGTTCCCACATCTGGATATTTCCCTATTCTGGCACATCCCAAGTGCAGCAATTTGCTGGCACAGGAATCTGAATTCCTGGTATGTGTCAGGGTCTCTAGCTTGTCAGATTGACCCTGAGAAAAGTTGGAAAGTCTCTTTTCCCAGCCCGGTGTTTGAAGAAGGAGTCAGGGCTCTTCATTTCTCGGTCTCAAGGTTGTTTATTGTATCTTATCTATAAAATTCTGTCTCCTGTCCTGCCGAGGTCCGCTCAGCAGGACAGTTCCAGGCACTCTGCCTGCCCCCAGGGTGGTGTGATCTTTATATGCTAAAAACTATGTATAACATGTTTACAATTTTTTTTCCAATGCCTATCACCTATGTTAGACAGTGAGCTTCTACTCTAAACCAATCTAAAAGTGCCAACACCACCACAGAAGATGGAGCTAGAGAAGAAGAAGAAGAAGAAAGGCTAGACATGCCCAAGTCCCTCCATCTTGTCCCCAAAATCCCCATACTAAAAATCCCAAAACCTACATATACACCTTGTGATAATTTTATTATTACACTACTTTAACTGCTGTGGCTTTTAGATCTTCATGTGAAGCTGGCAATTTGCTCCATGGTTCATAATTGAACCCACTGGTGTTCTGGGCTGTGTGCCAGGGTCTCTGAGTTCCCTGGCAGGGGTCCCGGCAACTCCGGACTCCCAAAGGGATGTCCTGAGTTCCGACATTGGTACTTGTAAGTTCTATATGAACCTTCTTGTAAATGTACTTGTATACATACTATATAAACCTTCTATCAAACCTTAAAAAGTCTCTACAAATTCATGTCCAGCATTACTGGGTCTGGCACTGCCCAGATCTGGTGTTTGCTGCCACCCCCAGTGCCCACATCTGGCAATTTCCTGGTGCCAGCACAACCCAAATGTAGCAATTTTCTGACTAAGAAAGCCAAAACTTGGCAGCTTCCCGGTGCTGCCACCAGCATCACTTGGATCCGGTGTTTGCTGCGCAAGTGCCCAGATCCAGAAATTTCCCTGTTCCGGCACTGCCCATGTCCAGCAATTTGCTGGCAAAGAAAGCTAAAACCTGGCAATTTTCCATTGACAGCACCGCTCAATCTGGTGTTTGCTGGCAGCAGGACCCCAAGAAGGAAGGAAGGAAAGCAGGAAGGAAAACAGGAAGGGGTGCAGATCCAGTCCTTCCTGGAGCCTGGAGCCTGAATTGGGCTGTTTGCTGGCATTGCCAGTGCCCAGATCTGGAAACTTCTCTATTCTGGCACTGCCCATGTCCAGCAATTTGTGGCCCAGAAATCCAAAACCCGGTACTTCCTGTGACTGGGTGTGACACCACCCACATCTTCTGTTTGCTACACCAGTGCCCAGATTTGGAAAATTCCTGGTGCCAGCAGAGCCCAAATCTGGCAGATTTCTGTCACTGGCAATGACACGACCCAGGACTGGTGTTTGCTGGCAGCGCCAGAGCCCAGATCTGAAGACTTCCTGGTACCAGCACAGCCCAAGTCCAGTGATTTGCTGGCGCAGAAAGGCAAAATTTGGAAATTTCCAGGTTCTGGCTCCAGATCTGGTGTTTGCTGGGACTGCCAGTGCCCAGATTTGGAAATTTCCCAGTGCCTCCACAGCCCAGGTCTAGCAATTTGGTTTTCAGCTAGCTCATGGCGAGAAGTTCCTCAGACTGTGACTTTGCTTTTTCTTGGAACTCTTTAAACCTGCTCTGCACTGGAAACCCAGAAAAACACCAGCAGCTCACACCTGTGGCCCACTGAGGTCCGGGACGCTGCATTCCAGTGCCAGAGGGACTCAGAAGAGACCAAGTGAGCCAACTACAACCCACGAACAGGACTTTCTGAATTTGCCATCTCTTCAGAGCTGTGAGAGGTTTTTTTAAATATTATTCATTTTTCATGCTTGTAAATACTTTACGTGTTAAATAAACTGTTTTTTTCCTCTTTTCTCCAGGGAAGTCTTTTCCTGAACTAGTAGGGGGAGGAGCCACTTGAACTTGCTTTCTAGACTGACCCCTTTTGGAGGTTTCCTCCCTAAATTTGCCCTAAAGCAGCACAAGCAGTCACAATGAAAACTTCACCAGTGGCACACCTCCCCAGACAGCCAGGAATAGAAAGGACATGTAAAGTTCTCCAAACATTTGTCCTGCTTTGCTGCAAAAGTCCTGCTGCACACACAGTGCAGTGTGGAAAGCCAAGCAAAGCTGCAGCTGGTGGCAAATCTTGTGACAGGAGCTCGACCTTGTTCTCCACAAGAGGTTCTTCAGAAGAGCAGAGAGGAGAAGATTCCTGGAAAACTGAAACAGCTTTCCAGTAGTGAAATGAAAATGAAAGAGACAATCCTAGATGTTTTCCTCTATTTATTTCTATGCTTCCCATTTCTATATTGCACTACTTCTGCATCCCATTTATTCCAAATGCACCTCACCTCTAAGTCCGGTGACTTAGTCACTTTTAGACACCCTAAAATACCATGGGCCACACACCCTTTTCCTTCCCCTGTTTTTACTGGAAAACAACACTGGAGATGTAAGTGCAGCGCTGGGGTGAGGTAGGAATCCTTACACCAAGGGAAGGTGCCCCAACAGTGTTTGACCCTCAGCAAGGACAATGCACAGCAGCAAGCGAGGGGATTGCTCTGCCAGCGTGCAGGAGTCAGGGCTCTGCATCTGGGCTCAACGCTGCAAAGTTCCCGTGTTTGGACAGACTCAGGGGCTGTCCCTGGGGCGCGCGGGGCTCGGCCGTGGGGCTCGTGGGGCGAGCGGGGAACGGACACGGGGACGAACGGCCCCGGTGCTTCAGTTGCAGCGGCGGCAGCGGCGGCAGCGGCAGCAGCAGCGGCGGCAGCGGCAGCAAAAAGAGATTATCTTTCTCTTCTTTCTCTTTCTCTTTCTTTTTCTGTTTCTCTCCCTTTCCCACTGTCGGGCACCCTTTTCTCGGGGTCCGTTTCCCGGCCTCCCTGTCCTCCCCCCGCCTCCCTCTCCCCGTGCTGGGCCGGGCCATGCCACCGGCCCGCCCCCGGCCCCGGGCGGGGCTGCCCCGTGCCCGGCCCCGGGCGTCCCGCCGCGGTCTCGCCTCCGCCCGGCTCTGGCCGTACTGGCGCTGCTGGGCGGGCATCAGTGCCTGGGGCTGGGGCGGCATCGGCTCCCTTTGCCTCCGCCTGGCCCGAGCCTGGCCCCGGACCCGACCCCAACTCCGGCCCCGGCCCCGGCCTCAGCCCCGGCCCCGGCCTCAGCCCCGGTCCCGGTCCCGGTCCCGGTCCCGGCCCCGGCTCCTCCCGGGGCTCGCGGGGGACCCACGCGGCGCGGCCGCTCCCGCCGCCTCCGATGCGGCTTCCCCGGCCCGAGCTCCGCCGTTCGGCAGCGCGGCCGCCGGCCCCGAGCCTCCCGTGCCGCGTTCCAGGGAGCGAACGCCTGGGCATGGCCGGCCCGGGGCGGGTGAGGGGCGCTCGGGGGCCGTTGCTGGCCCCGGACCGAGTGCTGACAGCCGCGTCCCGCCCGCAGGGAAGGCGCAGGAGGCCCTGCAGGAGCGGTACCGGCTGGGTTCCCTGCTGGGGCGCGGCGGCTTCGGCAGCGTCTTCGCGGCCACGCGGCTTTCGGACGGCGCCAAGGTGAATGGTGGGGCCGGCGGCGGGCGGAGGAGGAGGATGGGGCTGGGGCTGTGCAGGGCGGACGGTGAGCTCATCCCGCTGCTCCCCTTGGCTTGCAGGTGGCCATCAAAAGGGTGCCACGGAACCGCGTCTGGCACTGGGGCGAGCTGGTGAGTGAGCGGGGCCAGCGGCAGAAGCCGGGGCTGCCGGGCGGGGATGAGCCGAGGCCCGGCAGGGTGGAAGCCGCCCGGACGGCTGGAGGGGGAGCGGGCGTAGGGCCAGCGCAGGGCACAAAGCATCCCGGGCTGGGTGAGGGCTTCCCCAGCCCTGGCACGGCATCAGCCCCCCCTGATGGCATCTTGCTCCTCCCGCAGCCCGACGGCACCAGGGCACCGCTGGAGGTGGTGCTGCTGGACAAGGTGTCCACCGGCTTCCCTGGTGTGGTGCAGCTGCTGGAGTGGCTTGAGCTCCCCAGCTATATCGCTATGGTGCTGGAGCGGCCAGAGTGGTGTCAGGACCTGCGTCATTTCATTCAGGCCCGGGGGTTCCTGCCCGAGGAGGAGGCGCGGGAGCTGTTCCGCCAGGTGCTGGAGGCCGTGCGGCACTGCACCAGCTGCGGGGTCCTGCACCGGGACATCAAACCAGGGAACATCCTGGTTGACCTGGCCAGTGGGCAGGCCAAACTGATCGATTTTGGCTGTGGCACCTACCTTCAAGACACAGCCTACACTCACTTTGCAGGTGAGCCTACACAGGGGTATGCTCCGGGTGCTGGCATCTCATGGTCCAACATCTCCCAGCCCAAGGATGCTCTGGCAGTGGGGATTCTCCCTTTTGCTGCCAGTCAGGGGCCAGAGTCTTCAGCTGAGTTGCTTTAGAGTGGGGCTGGGTGGGGAGCCATCTTCCAGCCCTGCTGGCAGCCTTTGCCAGCCACTCTGCCCAAGACTGGGGCTGGGCTGGGGCAGCCAGCCCGACAAAAACCCCCGTGGGTGGGGGTAGCAGAGAGGGGGAACCGGAACCTGTGCCCCAGCCAGTTTAGTGTACAGGTGAGAGGAAGGGCGTGGAGTGCTCCACTCGCCCTGTTTGCCTTGGCTTCATAATATTTTTGGGGCAATGCAGGCAGGGAGGATAAGGGCATGTTTTATCGCCAGCACAGAGTGGGTTTTTCCTCTGCATTTCATGGTCAGGCCTAGCCAGGACTGCCCTCTTACGACACCAGTGGATTCTTTTGCAACCCCAAGTTTGTGCACAAGTCCCAGGTGCTGGCGAGAGGGCAGCGGTCACCCTGTGTGCCGCTGAGGCAGCCCCCGCCCAGGGAAGCTGGGGCAGGGCTCTGGGAGCAGCAGCATCCCCCTGCTGAACTCCATCTGTATTCCATAGGAACACCGTCATACAGCCCCCCAGAATGGAACCACTTTGGCTGGTACCACGGCGAGCCAGCAACGATCTGGTCCCTGGGCATCCTGCTGCACCAGATGGTCTGCGGGGAGCACCCTTTCAGGAGGGGCTGGAACATCTGCTGGGGCCAGCTCTCGCTGCCACAGAGGCTCTCTCAAGGTGGATCCTCTTCTCTGGGCATGGGGGGAATACCAGTGCTGGGAGCCAGCAGTGGGCTCGTGAGCATCCCGCTCTGGCAGCTGCTGAGGAGGTGGCACATGTCCTGCTCTCCTCCAGAACAGGGAATGGATGGGAAAGTTCAGGCCCAGCTCTGAGCGCATCCAGACTGGCCTGGGCATGGGAATAGTGGGGCAAAGCAGACAGGAGCCTTCTGTAGCTGACGGGCAGTTTCTGCTTTCTCTCCGCAGAGTGCAAAGATCTGATCAGGTGGTGTTTATCCGTGCACTTCTTGGACAGACCCACATTAGAAGACCTTTTCTGTGATCCTTGGGTGCAGGATATTCCTCTGCCATAGGAGAAGGGAGAGAGCCCCAGGCACACTTTGATGCGTGGCCCTGGTAAGTTCCAGCTCCACACATGCCTGGGCAATCAGAAGCAAAGGAACCCAGACCTTTTTGTCCTGCCTGTGTCACTGTCCCAGGCTCATGGGATGGGAACACGCAGCCCTTGTGCTGGAGCTGAGCTGCTCTGCCCAGCACTGGTGGCCACCATCCAAGCTGGTTTTGCTTGTCCTGGTTCCCTGAGGGCTGGGGCCCTGGGCAGAGCCCTGAGAGCCTGGTCTCACCGCAGGGAAGGAGAAGTGGCCCCTGGAGAAGCTGTACCGGGTGGGGATGCTGCTGCTGCTGCTGCTGCTGCTGGAGACAGCGAGGATGACATCAAGGGTGACAAGCTCTTCCTCAGCCTGGCCACCAGCAGCTGAAGGTGATGGACTTTGATTCTGGCACCTTCTTCAAAGCCAAAGTCCACAAGGAATTTGCAGGTGAGTCCAAAGGTGAGGAAATGCTCCCAGATTTGGGCATTGCCTAGCCTGGCTGGGAAGCAAAGGTTCCCCCTTTGCTGGGGCAGATGCAGCTCATTCTCCAGTCAGCTGCCCAGCTGCTTTTTCGCAGGGCTGGGTGGATTGGCTGGGGTGGGTAGGAAATGAGAGTGGGCTCCTGGCCCTGCCAACAGCCCCCAGCACCCACCGTGGCCTGGGCTGGGGCTAGGGCAGCCAGCCTGACACAAAGAAAGGCCCATGGTTGGAGCAGAGGTGGGACTCCAGAAGCTGTGCACAGCTGCTTTGCTGTGCAGGCAAGGAAGGGCTTGAGCTGCTCCACTGCCCTTGTTTGCTTTGGGATCACCATGATTTTGGGGGGCACTGCAGAGGGGGAGAGAAAGTGTGGACTTCCCTCACCCATGGCTGGGTTTTTCCCTAGCATGTAGGGGTTGGCCCTTCCTCAAGGCCCTGACAGAGAGAAGAGTTCTGAATTTTTTTCTTGTTTTCTTTTTGCCTCTAATCTCTTTTCAATAATTTGTTGTTTGTTTTTCCAGAGGAAGCATTCTAGGTGGTCCAGTGTGGATGGGGAAGTGCTTGGGAGCAGCTGTGGAGTGGATGGGCCGTGCCCTTGGAGAAGGCTGAGGCCATGGTTTGGGAGCAGCTTTTCTTCCAGCTGTGGATGGCGTGAGGTGGGTCCCTGTGTGCTTGGCAGGGTGGGATCAGAGCTTTTGGGAGATGGCAGCAAGCACAGGAGCATCCCGCTCTGGGCAGCTGCTGAGGGTTGGATGTACCATGGCTGGCTGCAGGCTGGGCACATGTCCTGCCCTCCTGCTCTGCTGCCAAAGGCAGCAGGGATGGGCAGCTCTGGGCACA
This sequence comes from Fringilla coelebs, assembly GCF_963513975.1. Classification (NCBI taxonomy): domain Eukaryota; kingdom Metazoa; phylum Chordata; class Aves; order Passeriformes; family Fringillidae; genus Fringilla; species Fringilla coelebs. Next base: position 2,554,990 of record NW_028167443.1, on the reverse strand, counting down.
GCTCTGGGCACAGCCAGCATGGCCTGGGCACCGCAGGCCTTGGCACAAGGGGACAGGAGCCCTCAGCTGACGGGCAGTTTCTGCTTTCTCTCCTTGCAGCCGGGCTCTGCGGGTGCTGAGGCTGCTCTGGGCTCTGCCAGGGCTCTGCTGGGCTCAGCCCTGGGCCCAGCTGGGCTGGCTCTGCCCTCACATTGCCATGACAGCTTTGCATCAGACGAGCCCCTTGTGAGCACAGCGCCTGAGATTCTGCTTTGGCAGGTGAGTGAGACTCTGCTGCAGGCCCAGAGATTGCAGCTGGGGACTCACATCCAATTGGCAAGGACCCAGACTCTGCACAGTCCCAGCTGAATGCCTGGATCTGCACAGGGTGTTTTGTCTGTCCCATTCTTCCTTCTTTATTGGCTGGAATTGTGCAGTTGCACTTTCTTCCTCCTCTAGAAGTGCCACGAGTGGGCCAAAGCTGGCGAGTGGGCCGTGTTCCTGAGGCAGTGCAGGCTGGAGCTGATGGATGGAGAATTGCCCTTCTACACTTCCCAACCAGAGCAAAAAGCTGTAAGTGGGACTAGTTTTCTTTAGAAATTCCTGACACTTTGAAAGGGAATGTGCAGTTCATTACCAGGCAGAGAAGGAAGGGACTCTTCTCATGGATTTGGGGTTTGACAGAGTTTCCATTCCTAGTCCTGCTTGGATCTGTAAGGGCACAAAGCAATTTCCTCTTGCTTCGATCACAATTTCAAATACCAATGTTGGAAACAAAGCCCAAATTTTTTTTAAATGGCTGATGAGGTCATTAAGATGGATCCATGCTATCAGCACATTTACAATGTAAATAACTAAATTGTGTTTTTAAAAAGATCATTTACCTCTTATTGCAAAGTGACAGAAGTTTTTTCACTAACACTTGGGTTTTGTTTTTATCTTTCACATTTTATATAGCTTTTCTTCCTTTTCCCATTTTTTTTCTTTTTAATAGAAATCATGTCCTACGAAAGGAATGTCCTTTGCTCCTAGTTCCCGTGTGGAGCAGCTCCCTTCCTGCTGGATGAGCTGCTCAGGCAGAGCCCGGCAGCTCCTGGCCCTGCAGGGCTGAGGCTTTTCTCCGTTGCTGGGCACAGACTGATGGAGCAGCACTGCTGAACACAGGCACACCCAGAGGGACCAGCAGCAGCTGCCTTTGGCCACCCGAGGCTCCAAGGCCCAAACTCTGAGCAGACAGGGCTGGAAGAGACTGGCAGGCTCCCTGTTGGCTGTGCTGCCCCACTTGTGCCCAGCCCAGCTTTGCTTGGGGCAGAGGGAGAACAAGGGGCAGCTCCCTGCCAGCCCCAGCCCAGGGACCCCTCCAGCCCCGGGGCTTGGGGCACTGTCAGCACCTGCTGCTCCAGCCAGGGCTTCTGCTGGCCCTGACAGCAACACCCAAAGTGGGGCTGATCCCGAGGGAGCAGCAGCAGGGCCTGGATCTGATCCCTGCCTCTGGGCCAGGGCTGCACAAATGACCCCACAGCAGCAGCAGCAGCAGCAGCAGCAGATGGAGCTGACTTTGAGCACAGCCCCTGCCCCTCTTCCCTGCCGTGTGCAGCGGTGTCACAGCAGCCTGAGGCACCTGGGAGCCCCCAGTGCCAGCAGGGACTTGAGATGGCAGCCCTGGGCTCCTGGAGGTTGTGCAGGGAACGGAGCTGGGGACTCCCTGTCCATGTGGAGCTTCCAGATGGAAAAGGCTGCTGTGCCCAGGCAGCTCCAAGGGCACAGAAAGGAGGGTCTGGAGCACTGGATCTGTGCCAGTCCCACAGTCCTGGGCAGCAGGCAGCGAGCCCTGGGGGAACAGAGGGCACAGCAAGAGGGACAGAAGCAGGCAAGGTCAGAGACTGGAGAGAGCCAGGCCCGGGAGCAGGAAGAGCTGCTTCATTGCACTCTTGGAGAAAGCTCTTGGCTGCTTCAAAGCGCTGAAAGGCGTGAGGGGCAGAGAGGAGGCCACAGCAAACAATGCTCCTGTTTCCACAGCCTCCCCTCTCCGTGTCCCAGCAGGAATTGGATGGACTGTATTGGTCTCTGCAAGTCATCTCGTTCAGCATGAGCAGCTCAGCACCAGGAGCTGAAGGAGCTGAAGCCTCAGGCCACAGGAGCTGGGCAAGAGGGAACTTTGTGAGCAAAGTCACGCTACTAAAATAGACCCAGCTGAATGGAGTGGATATAATCATGGAATCACAGAATCCTTTCAGTTGGAAAAGAGCTCTGAGCTCACCCAGGGCAGCCGGTCAGCCAGCAGTGCCAAGGCCAGCACTAAACCACGTCCCTGAAGTGCCAAGGCCTGGACAAGAGCCCTGAGTGAGGCCTGGACAGCAGCCCTGAGCCAAAGGTGCCTCTGGATGAACCTTCCAGCCAAAGGTTATCTTTGTATCTGCTCCCTAATGGAATGTGCATGGTCATTAGCACTGTGATAGATGTAGGCACTCCTTAGTGAAACATGTATTGACCTTTCTGTATGTAGAAGGCAGACAAGGCCATGAAATCTGACATCTGGCCTTGTCTGGGGCTGAAGGATCAAAGTCAGCTGCCTTGGTTCCTCCTTGAGCCCTGGCCAGGCTTTGGGAGGGAGCCAAGAGGAGGATGAACCCAGATTTTCCTGCACTGGAAGTGCTGTCAGTTTGTTCATTCAGCACTGTCAGAGCTGGGCCCTCTCCCAGCGGGGTTGGAGCCTCACCTGTGGCTGGAGGCACCTGCAGGAATTCCCAGTGCCCAGGAGTGGCTCTGCAGCCCTGGGCTGTGACAGCTTCCCCCAGCTGCTGGGTGGATCTGGGGGATGGGAAAGGCTGAGGGTAAATGCTGCTGGATCTTTGTGAATCACTGCAGGCAATATTTGGTGGGGATGATTGGGGGCATTGCTGAGCTGCTCCTTTTGTGATTCTTTGCTGCTCTGAGCTGCAGTAAATGACACTGATTCCTTCAGTTGGAGTCTGTGTCTTTGGTGCTGACCCTGCCCACAGGTAAAACCAAACTGGCACAGTCTGGCCAGATGACAACAAAATGTCACTTGTTCAGTGTAAATGTGAGGAATCAGTCCCATCAGGAATTCCCAGATGGGAAGCCCTTCCCTGGAGTTCCCTGGCTCTGGAGTGGGCTGAGGTCAGAGCACCGTGTGAGCAGTGGGGCAGTCGGTTAAAAGGATCTGAACCCCTGGATGTCTTCAAATGCATCCAAAAATATCATATGGAAATGAACTTGTGGGTTTGGGCAGACAAAGATGAATTTGTTAAGAGTGCATTGGAAACAGCACCTTCAGAAGGAGCAATTATTGTTGGAATGCTCCCACATGGAGCAACAGAAGAAGGTTGTAATAATGAGCACAGATGCATTTTGCAAATGAAATATCAGTATAATATATAACTATATACGTATTTATAGTATAATAAGGCCTTAAAAATGTATTTATATATATTTGTATATTTATATATATTTTATATATGTATATGTCTATATCTATATATATCTTTATTTCTAAAACAATATGTACATGTAAACTAATAACAATGTGAAATAGTGTTGACAATACTAATTTGGTAGCTTTGGCTGCTCAGGGATGTAACACTAAATACCCTACAGAACAGGATTGGCCAGGACCCTAATGTCAGTGGCCAGCTTTGTGAGATTGTATACAATGAGAAAAAGAGGAAGGGATGAAATTGGCTATTTTTACAGGGTTTGCTGATACTGTGATGCAGAGTGCTTTGTCTGTTCCTGTGAAAAATACAGTGACTAAGGCTGCAGGGTTTTTCATGTCCCAGACTATCCACAAGCTGCAGGATTGGTTGAAGGAGTGAAGGGGTTGTTAAAAGAGCAGTTGAAAGAATGAGGAGATGGGAACCTGTGCCCATGGAGAACCCATCTCCCAGATGTGCTCCATGCCCTTAACAATGGCCCACTGGGGAAATGGAAACCCCCTGGCTGTGCACGGCTGCACCCAATTTACATTAATGATCTAAATCAATTATCAGAAGAAATAATAAGTGATGCTGTTAAAATAACTAATAGCACATCCCAGGAGCTCCAACAAACACAAATGGGACTGTGCAGAACTGCACAGCCTTGAATTATCTGCTTATTGGCCACAGAGGAACCTGGGCTATTCCAGGACAGGAATGTTGCAGGAATGTCTGTCAGTGCTGGGTTTTAGGCCCTACAATCAGGAATCACCTCAACAGAAAGATGAGGAGAAGAGAGGCAGAAAGAAGTTTCTTCATGGTGGGATTGGCTCTCAAATTGGAGGCTGCTGTAAAAAGCATTCATGGCAGTCACTGTAATCATTGCAGTGTGAGCACTTGGTGTGTTATGATTCCATGTTAGAGTTGTTGTGACACCTTGTGTTGGAAATGGAGTACTGAGACTTGTATAAAATGAGACAGTCTCAAGAGAAAAGGGGCATTTGATAAAGAACAGAGAATAGCAACTAATTAGGGCGGTTTTAAAAGGAATCCAAGTTATAGCTCTGAGTAATGAACTTGAACAGCACTTAATTGAAGAACAAGAGGTGATGCCTTTGTGCCTAATACCTAAACCTAAACTCTGTTATCCAAAGAATTGTTGTGAAGGTTGCAGTTCATCTGTAGGTCAAAGCACTGTTTGAAGTACTGAGGCCTCACCATGCCCTGACTGAGGCCTGAACAGCAGGACCTGAGGCAAAGCTGAGCTCCAGATGAACCTTCCTACCAAAGGTTATATTTGTATCTGCTCATTAATGAATCATTATCAGCAATATGATCTCTGTATGTGTTCATTGGTGCAATATGGATTTACCTTCCTGTGTTTGCAAACCAGACCAGGCCCCATCTGGCTTTGTTTGGGGCTGTAGGATCAAAGTCATCTCCCTTGGTTCCTCCTTGAGCCCTGGCCAGGCTTTGGGAGAAGCCAATCAGGAGAATGACACCAGGTGTTCCCACAGTAGCAGTGATGTCAGCTTGTTTGTTTAACACTGTAAAAGCTGGGCCCTCTCACAGCGAGGTTGGAGCCTCATTGTCTGCAAAGGTGGGTGCACCTGCAGGAATTCCCAGTGTCCAGGAGTGGCTCTGCAGTCCTTGGCTGTGAAAGGGTTAAAAGCACTGTGCCTAGGCATACCTGGGCAAGAATAAGAGACACTGCACCCGATATGGAAGCTTGCAAAAATCCAGCCACCAGCTCAAGACACAGGATGAAACTTGGCAAGAACTAGGGAACAAAACTGGCAGAAATGAAGGGCTGAGCTTGCCAAAACCAGTGAGGAAATTGCTGAAACAGCCAACAAGAGACTGCCCATGCCTAGAGGAGAAAGGTGAAAAGGGCACGGTGATGAAGGTGTCCAGCCTTCATCAGGAGACCCCCGAGGAAGACGCGGAGCCTTCCTCAGTGCCAGCACCAGTGTGCACTGCGCCTGCGCCTCGCGTATGCTAATGAGAGTAATGAGCACTGAGAGGTCATTTGCATAACCACACCTTTTCTAAGGCACACCATGAATATGTATAGAGTATAACCATCCATTGTAATCTGCTGTGTGCCCATGTGTGCTGTTAGGGGAGATATCCCCGCACACCCGGCGCTGAATAAAGCAAATCCCCCTCCCTGGGCTTTGTCTCGGAAGTGTCTCTGGGCCCGTTTGGGGCCATTCACGTCCAGGGGCTTCTGTCAAGTCACAGTGGAACCTTGGTGCCTCCTTGTTCCACAGCCTCACAATGCTCTCCTGCTGCCATGAGGTCCCTCCCTCTGTGACACACTGCAGCCCTGGCTCCATGAGGGTCTCTGGGGTGCCATGGTGCACGCCTTTTTCCCATCTGAGCCTTGCTTCCATGGGTGCCATGGACTGACAGTGGCCCTCTGCATTCCATGGGCCCAGCTAGATCACAGCAGAGTCTGGCTTTCATCAGATTCTGATACTGCTTCTGCCAGCTGACAGGGGTGATTTAAAGAGCACAGAAACTAATGGGAAGAATGGTCTTATTTTACTGTGAGTGTTAAGGCAACACAAGAGTAAAATTACACATTCAATACAACTATGTGCTTGGCTTTAGCAACAAGCAAAAAGAAGCAAGGTAATGCACCCAATCATTATTATAGGAGAGAAAGAAAAGGCATTGAGCAAGACACATCCCCAATCGCCTAAATACTTTACCATCATCCAGAGTCTGCAGTCACTGGGGAGCCCCATTTCACAGCAAGGACCTGGAGAACTCTTCCAAGCACTTGGGGAAATCCTATGTGGTGCATCCACCACTAGGTGAGGTCTCCAAATTTGCTCCAAAAGTGGGTTCAGTTTTATAGGCCTAAATCAGCAACTTAAAGTGGCTTCATGATATTTTTAGCACATAAACTCCTGGGTCTCATGGCACTTTTCCTGAGCAGAAGAAGCCAGAGCCCAGTCTTTGGCTTGGAGGGTTTCCCCTAAAATATCCTACTAGCCTCTATTCACAGGAGTTAGGAAAATTTCTTAGAATGATACATTTCTTGCAGGTAACTACACAAGAGTATGTGAAAGTCTCCAAAGCAGCTGGTTTGCTGTTAAAAAGCTGGCAGAAGCACCTTGGTCATCTATTTTTAGCTAACTAAAACTGATGGTGTCAGTCACATAATGCCCAAGGTTTGTCCTGTAAGCCAGCTCTGGTTGAGGGCTGCCACTCAGGCCTGAGCACATCAGAAGCTGAAGTGACCACGACTGGGAATGGCAAAAACTCCCCCTGGGACTGGCCCAGAGGCCCTGGGACTCCCTGGCATGGATCACCTCAGGAGGCAGTATTTCAGGGAGCCCAAAGGACTTTTGGGAGAGCTGCTGTGGAGACAGAGGGAATTGCACAGCTGGATCCCTTGCCTGGGCTCCCAGAGGACCCTTCTGCTGTGGGGCTGCTGAGGGTGGAGGAACAGCAGGTACCCATGGCCACCCCAAAACAGGGCCCCGTTGGCAACACAGCCCTGACCGGGACTGCGGGACCCCATCCCTGGGATGGGTCAGGAGCTGCAGAGCTGGGAGTGCTCAGCCAGACCCGCTGAGCCTTCAGCAGCCCCACACGGCCAGAGCGTGAGCCCAGTGCGGAGTGGCCACTGACAGGGACTGTGGGGCCTGAACCAAGTCCCAGCCCCACTGAGAGCGGCTGTGCCGGACATGCTGCAACTCCAGGAGCAGCTGAGCCCCAGGCAGCCAAGTGGTGCCACCATGGACGTTCCTTTCTTCCCCCTCAGAAAGGACACTGGGAAGCTGGGGAAGTGTCAAGGAAAGGAGTAGGGATGGTGGGAGCTGTGGAACAGCACTAACACGAGAAACCCAAACTCTTCTGAGAAAGGAGGGCAGAAATCCCTGGTGTCCAGCATCCTGCCACAGAAACCCATTCCCAGAATTACCAACATAAAACCATTCTCCAAATCTCTGGATTGTGCTGCTCCTGACCTACTGAAACCTTCCCCTCAGCGTGAAGCTCTGCAGTGGGATTGATGGAGGAAAGCTGAGCCCTGAGCCATGCCAGGGTCAGTGCAAGGAGCATCCCCTGGCGCTGTTTAACAGCGGCTCTGCAGGACCTGGGGATGCAAACAGGACAAACCTGAGCATCTCCCACCATCAGATACCTCAGAGCTCACACAGCAACACGTCTGTGGCTCTCCCAAACTGGATTTAGGAATGGCACACCTACTGCAGCCATTGGATCCAGATCTGCCCAGATGCCTTTGGGACTCCTGCTTCTGGTGTCTCTGCCTCCTCTCCCTGCTCCAAGGAGGCTCCTCTCTTCCCTCTCCCTGCCCTGACAAGAGAGTCACACAAATAAAGACGTGGGATTGCTGGGTGCTGAGGGGTTGTAGAAGGAGCCTTCTCCAGGTGTGGCCTGTTTCCAAAACCCACACAGTCTCCTGCAGCTAGGAACTTTCTTATTCACCCACTCCAAGGGTGTCAAGCTCAGGAAGGGATTCTTGACACCCTGTCCAGCCAGGAGAGCTCCTGTGTCTCCATATCAAGGGATAAAACCAAACACAGGAACCCTGGGGAGACTGAGATTGTGGCATGGGGACATCTGCATTTATTTCCCAGTGACAAACAAAAATGTGCCAGAGCTTGTTTTGATCTACATCAACCTTTGACAAACGTCCCTCATCCTGACAGTGACTCCTCTGCAGCTGCTCTGGGAGATCTCCTGGGCCGAGCCCAGTAAGAGGAGATTGCAGTGGTGCTGAGGTGCTCGAGGGGGCCCATTTCAATTCTCTGCTGAAGTCCAAGGACATTGTGTTTCCCCGAGGAGCAACCTTCCTTTCTGGCACTCACATTATTTGGTTGCTGCCCTTGGGTGAGTTCCAGCCACAGGGAGAGGGAAGAGGAGATGATCCCACCCATGGCTGCTGCTGGGTCCAGACATTTGGTGAGATAAAGCTCAGATAGAGCTTCAGCATCTCTCCCAAAATCACAGAATGGCTTGGCTTGGAAGAGATCCTAAAATTCATCTCGTTCCACCCCCTGCCATGGGCAGGGACACCTTCCACTACCCCAGGCTGCTCCAAGCCCCATCCAACCTGGCCTTGGACACATCCAGGGATCCAGGGGCAGCCACAGCTTCTCTGGGCCTGGGTGAGCAGGGAACGGCTGGAGCTGGGCCCGGCCTGGGCTGATGTGGATTCCTCTGCACACAGCTCAGGGAAGGTCACCCTGGCCACCTGCACAGTGCCAATGACAAGTGTCAGACACAGTTACAGAGCTCTGCCCAGAGCTTACAGGGAGAGTTCATTAAAAAACAAAACAAAACAAAGCAAAAGACAAGAAAAAAGCCCAATAAAAAACCAAACAAAACTATACGAAACAAAACCGTCCCCCCCCCCACCGAAACAAAAAAAACCCCAACCAATCATAAAAAAAGAAAAAAAACAGTAAAAAAAAAAAACCAAAAAGAACAACAACAACAACAACAAAAAAACCAAAAAACAAACAAAAAAAAAAAAAACCCAAACCAAAACAAATAAAATAAAAACCAAAAGAAGAAATGGAGAACTCCCCCCAGCAGAGCTGTTCCATCCATAACTTGTCACACCTACACTCACACAACACCTGGGGCTTCAAAAAATGAGGATTCATTTGGCATATTTGCAGGAAGAGCATGTTTAGGACAGGCTCTCAGCAGAATTGTTCTCAGCTGAGCCAAAAAGGCCCCTTTGGCAGCTGCAGGGCCATTGGAAATGCAGAGCCTCAGTCCACAGGGCAGAAAAGGGCTCTGAGTTCCCCTCCCCTGACACTAAACCCTGTTCCCAGGCTGCTTCACACTCAGGATTCTTCTGGAGGACTGCGCAAAGCTGTGAGTGGGCTCTGGCTTCTCCCTGTTGTGTGTCCTAAAGGTGCCTGGGAGAAGGAATTTTGGGTCAGTTCTGCTGGCACAATCCCTCCTGGTGCAGGGCACAGCACCGGGAAGGGCAGTGCATGCTGAGGCTTTGCTGCAGCCAAGGAAAGCTCCTGGCTCAGGGTCACCTTTGCTGCTCAGCCAGAGCCACGAGTACCCCAGCAGCAGCAGCAGCAGAGAATGGCAGCATTGCCACGGGCTGGCACAGGAGGGGAGATTTCCCCCTGGAGAGAGGCTCCTGTTCCAGTTGTTGCATTCAGGCAGGTGCAGATCCCTCAGCTTTGGCTGCACAGCAGCTGGAAATGCAAGTCCAGGAGCTCTGTCCATGGCCAGCCCCAGCAGGTGACAGCAAGGACAGGGCCCTGGCAGCGGGACATTTGCAGGGAGCGCCTTCAGCAAGCGCTGGGGGCTGGGACTGGGTGCAGAGAACGCCCTGGGGGTCTCTGCATCCAGGCAAAAGGAACAAAGTTTCAGTTTCAGAGCCTCCCTGCTCCAGAGCCGCAGCTGCGAGAGCTGGGCAGCTGCCGGGATCGCTGTGCCGGGGCCGGGCCGCAGGTGGGGGTTCCAAGGGGCTCGGCCGGAGCAGCTTTTTGTCCCGGGGCACCGGGGGCATTGCCGCGGGGTTGGGGTGCCTGGGAAGGCGCAGCAGGACAGGGTGGCAGTGGTTGGTTTGTGGATTTGTTGTTGGGATGTTTTGTTGGCGGCCCCGGGCGGGCTGTGGGAGCCGGGAGCGGCCGGGCGGGCCCGGAGCCGCCCCTCGGGCCGGGAGCCCCCGGGCAGAGCTCTGTGCTCGGGGCCGAGGCCCGGGCGGCCCGGGCAGCGCTCGGCGGCCCGTGGGCCCCCGGCGCAGGCGGGTCCGTGTGGCCGGCCCGGCCCGGCCGTGTTCGCAGCGGGCTCCGAGGGGAGCGGGCCGGCCCGGCCGTGGCCGTGCGGGGCCTGCCGGGGCTCGGGGGGCCGGGCCGGGCAAAGGCTGAGCGAGAGCGGGGAAAGCGCTGGCACAGAGGCCCCGGGCTCGCCGTGCCCCCCTGGCCACGCAGCCGGGCTCGGGGGCCGCCTCGCTCGGAGCCAGCCCCGGCTGCGGGAGTCCCCGGGGCTCCCTGGGCAGGGGGCGGCGGGGGCTGCCGGAGCTCTGTGCCCGGGGCTGGGCGCGGCTGCCGGGGCAGCGGAGGATGCAGGGTCCCCCCGTGCTGGGGCTGCCTCTGCCCGGCCCGGGGGCTGCACTGTCAGCCCAGAGCCACGTGGGGATCGCCCAGCACCGGCAGGGCTGGCAGGGAAACCGGCAGTGGGGGAGCAGAAACGGGCAATACGAGAGCTGGGGGTGCTCCAGAAGCCTGGACATGTTGGCAGCATGGACAGGGAGGACCCACGCATACCCTAGGATGTTGAAACAGGGACCCCGAACAGTGCTGACCCTGGGATGCCTGTGATGCCAAAGTGGTGAGCCCAGAGAAGGGGAACCTGTGGGATTGCAAGGAACCCTAGCAGCCCAGAGAGGGGAACAGCAATACAAACTTGACCCACCCCAACCCAGACAGGGTCAGCCTCCAGGAGCCCAAAGTGGAGAGACCAGTGATGGGAAACCCAGGGTTGGGTTTTTCTGCTGAATCTTGGTCATTTGTGTATTATGGGGGAACTGAATCTTGGTGTTTTGGAGGTTTCTATGGGCACCAGATCCCCGGTGAGTTCTAGAGTGTGGAGGTCCAGGTGCCCAACACTGGAGCTGCAATACCTCAGAGCAAAGGTGACCAGGGTCAAAGAGAGACACCTCTCTGAGTACAATGGTCTCAGCCATCAGCATTTCCAGGCTCATGTTAATGCAGCAGGCTACATTAGTATCACCCAGTTCAATGCTGTTTTTTCCTTATATGTTCTCCCCCTAGAATGTTCTCCCCTCTCTTCTCCCCTGTTGGTCCTGGTTTTCTGCAGTGCTCCCCCCCGTTACCTCATTGGTTCCCCAGTTGGCTGCCCCTCCTCTTCACCACTTGTTCTCAGTTCCCATTGGCCCTGGACCCTCAGTTCTGCCCCTTTGCCCCCTTATAGAACCCTGTGTCCTCAGCCCCATTTTGTCTCTGTCTCTGGACCCTCTACATTGCGCTAAGCTGTGTTTGGAGCTCTGCACAAAGAACAGTCTCTGGCATTGTCCATCAGCAGGTTAAGCAAGTGTGCTCTGGGCTCTGGGTGTGCAGGTTGCTCCCAGAGGCTCATTGTGGATATGCTGCAACACTAGAGATTTACTTGGGCATGAGGAACCCCCTAACCCAATGTGCTCATGCAATGTATTTTTCCCCAAACCAGGATTTCCCATTCCCAAACCCTGGCTGGATGGAGGGGGAAGCTGTGAGGAAGAGGAAGATGCCCCGGGACACCCAGGCAGGTGAGGAGGAAGTCAGTGCCCCTTTCCCCCTCTCTCCTGCTCCATCTCCCAGCCCAGCATGGCCTGCAGCTGCAGGACAATCCTGCTGCCAATGCCGTCCTGCTGGGGACACTGGGGGGATGTCCTTCTCCTTCCTTCTTACATGGAGGCAAATCCCATCCTCTCTTTGTCCTCCCTCCCCCAGACAAGGAGCTGAGGAGGGAGACTAGGGAGGACAAAGCCCCACTGAAGAACCTCGTGGAAGAAAAGCCCTACAAGTGCTTGGAGTGTGGGAAGAGCTTCAGGCACAGCTCCCACCTGATCAGCCACCAGATGATCCACACCGGGGAATGGCCCTACGAGTGTGGGGAGTGTGGGAAGGGCTTCGTCTACAGATCCACCCTTGTGATCCACCAACGCATCCACACGGGGGAGAGGCCTTACGAGTGTACTGAGTGTAAGAAGAGGTTTCAGACAAGCTCCCATCTTCTCCAGCACCAGCGGATTCACTCAGAGGAGAGGCCCTTCCACTGTCCTTACTGCAGGAAGGGCTTCAAGATAAACTCCAACCTCGTCAGGCACCAGCGCATCCACACTGGGGAGAGGCCCTATGAGTGCACCCAGTGTGGGAAGAGGTTTCACACCAGCTCCAATCTCCTCCTGCATGAGCGGATTCACACAGTGGAGAGGCCCTTCCGCTGCCCTGAGTGTGGGAAGGGCTTCAAGCAAAACTCCCACCTTGTCGCCCACCGGCGCATCCACACTGGGGAGAGGCCCTACGAGTGTCCCCAGTGTGGGAAGAGCTTCACTCGGAGCTTTCACTTGACCAGACACCAACGGCAGCACCAGTAAGGGAAACCCTGTGAGTGCCCCACCTGCAGAAGAGCTTTGTGCACTGCTCCTGCTTCATCCCCCATTGGAGGTCCCACATTAGAAAGAGCCGTGGTTATCCATGTTCCCCGGGATCCATGCTGGGAAGACACCTGTCCCTTTTCCTGCCCCTGACAGTGGCATGATGTGGGATTGAAGAAGATGAGGGTCTGACCCTGGCCATGTCATTACATTCACTCCCACCTCAGGTCATTGCCAGGGACAGGAATAGGACTCTTTCTCCCTGAGGAGAAGGGTGTCCTTTCCAGGCAGGAGGAAATTGTTGCTGGGAAGAGCCAGTCAGTTGGGTTGTAGTTTTCCCTTTTTCTTATCCCTTCTGTTACCAATATTGTTTCTGTTTCTCTTTGTTCCTTATTTCATTGCTGTTCCCAATAAATTGTTCTTATCCCAGCCCAGGATCTTTGCCTTTTGTGCTTTCCATGGGAGGCGGGAGGGCAGTGAGGGCAGGGCGGTCTTTGCAGGAGCAGGAAATTGGGGAATCCCATTCCTGAACCCCAGCCTGTTGAAACCGAGCATCCCAGCTGGTCCCAGACCTGCTGGCCATGGCAACAGCCTTGGGAGCGGGTCCCTGGCTGGGGCTGTTGGAACCTCTTCCCTCTGGTGCCCAGGGACAGGAGTGGAGGGAACGGCTGCAGCTGAGTCGGGGCAGGCTTAGGTTGGATGTCAGGAAAAGGTTTTTCCCCAGAGGCTGCTGGGGCCCTGCCCAGGCTCCCCAGGGAAGGGTCCCACCTCCAGGGCTCTGAGCTCCAGCAGCGTTTGGACAGCGCTGCCAGGCCCAGGCTGGCATTGTTGGGGTGTCCTGTGCAGGGCCAGCAGTTGGACTTGAGGATGCTGATGGGTCCCTCCCAATTCAGCCAGTTCTGTGGTTCTGGGATCCCATGAACCTGGAGATGGGACTGCCAATGGTTGCCATGGAAACAAACTCTGTGTGCAGGCCTGAGCTGGTGTCCATGGCAACCACCCCTGGCATGGGGTCTCCATGGAGCTGCCAAGCGACTGAGCATAGCAACAGGGGGCTCGTGATGGTTGCCATGGAAACTGACAATTGCAACCTGGTGATGGTTGCCATGGAAACTGACCATGACATCAGGGGAGTTGATGATGATTGCCTGCTAAGGATCAGATTTGTTACAGGCCCTCAGACAAGGTTCCATGGGGATTTTCCAAGAGGCTTCAGGCTGTTCAAGAGCTGGAATGTCACAGGCAGAGACAGCGGCTCCATGGAGACCTCCCAGGGCTTTCTGGGGATGTAATGAGCCATGTGGTCAGAAGCAGTCACAGCCATTCCATGGTGACATCCCAGGGGACCTTGGGCTGCAAAGGCACCGATCTGTCACAGGCACTCACGGGGTCTCCACAGTGACATCCCAGGAGTCCCCACGCTGCCCAAGAGCCGGGATGTCCCAGACACTCACAGGGGTTTCTTTCATGGGCAAGAAGGAAGGGAGCCTGGGGAGCTTCAGGCAAAATCTTTATTGGAGAAACTCTTGCTGAGACATGTGGTGGTGAAATGACACCCAACAGCCACCATGGATCCTCAAATCCCTGCAGAGCCCCTAGAGCCCCTAAAATTCCTTCTAAGAGAGGAGACTGGGAGCGGCTGGATCTAATCCCAGCCCCAGAATTTGTCAAAGGTGTCAATGATTGGACAGGTGGAATTGAACCTTAATGCCATTTGTCCCACAGGATTAATGATAGAATACCAGATAGATTTATGTAAATACAGCTCTGATTGTTTCTGAACATGATTAGACAGAAAGATCTTAACCAGTGTTATTTACTCCACAGTTCAGGAGCTGTAAGAATTATTAGAATATTCTGCTCTAGGGAGCAATTTTGAAGTCAACAGGGCCTTGCTGCAGTTTTTGGAGCCCATTGCAGGCAGAGCCTCCTGCTCCAGCAGGAACTGCCTTTCCTGTGCCATGAGCAGGGCAGGTCCTGCTGCAGGAAAAGCCCCAGGCCAGCCCCAGCACAGGGAAGGCCTCGGGCACAAGGGCAGAGTGCCGTGCTGGCAGCTGTGCCAGGGAGAGCCTGAGGCGCCAAAGGCTCCTTGGCAGCAGCAACTGCTTGCAGGGCATGGCCAGAAGCCTCCCTTGGCAACCCGGCCTGGTGGCCACCACTGCAGAGCTCCTGCCTCAGGGCTCATTTCTGGCTGGGTTCTGAAAAGCCACTTGTGCTCCAGGAGCCTGACTGGGAAGCAATTGGCCCCAGCACCTTGGGGGAAAGATATTCATGACAAAACTCTTCATGCCAGCAGAGACAAGGCAGGGGCAGAGGAAAGGGGAGAGCCAGGCCCAGGGACAGGGCTGCCATGGTGATGGCTGTGAGGTCACTGCCACTGCAGCAGCCTGGCTGCCCTCAGCAGACATTCTGGCCAGAAGCGTTGTGAGGGCACCCAGCACAGCAGAGAACCCACACAACAGGAATTCCATCCTTGGCGAGGGGAGGCTTTCACTGGGTCAGGTTGCACAAAGCTCCTGCTCTTGGAGTATTCCTGGGATGGGGAATCCACTTCTCTGGAAAAAAAAGAGTTGCAGTTTTTTGAGTTTTTTGACACTCTCATCATTGTAAAATATTTGTATTTCTGACAAATGTAAATCCACCTGCATTCAGTTTAAAGACATTGACCCTTGTTCAGTCACTGCAAGATTTAGGAGGAAATAACTTTGACTACTATTTTGCCATTTTCACAGACCTTGGAAAGAAACAAAAAGTCCCCCAAGATGTGGTTTGGAGGCCTCATTACAGAACCAGCAGGTAGACGCTGATGTTTCTGGGGTCAGTGGTGTGGAGACTGAGGACAGAACAGGAGTAGCCTGGGAGGGATTGAAGGGTGGTTTCAGAGAGACTGGAGCTTTTCTTCATAGAGATAAAAGCCCTAGAGAGAAAAAATGGCACCAAGGGCAGCTGGGAAGGCTCAGACTGGACATGAGGAGAAAGGAATTTCCCTGTCAGGTCAGGGCTGTGGTGCGACACATTCCCCCGAAGGGACCCTGCAGCAGCCCAAGGCTTTGTGTGGGCTGGCAGAGGCAGGCAGGAGGCAGAGCTGCCAGCAAAGGAAGGGGCCAGCCAGGTGGGGCAGCCGGGGGATGATGACAGCCTGCAGGGACAGAGGCGCAGGTTTGCTGAGCATCAGAGACACCTTTCTCTTGCTTGTCCCTGGCTGTCATCAGTGCCACCAGTGTTCTACTCTAACTGGAACCTGGGGACACTTTCTCAGTCCTGTCCTTCAATGGGACTCATTACCTTTCGAGAAAACTTCTGTGTTTCAACCACACTTTGAATTCTTGAGAAGTTCTTTGAGCACACTCTGAGGGACTGGGTCTGATGCAAAGAGCACCAAAGCCCCAGAGGGTCATTAAAGTCCTGGTGCTGTGTCTGTGCTGCTGAGCTGGGCTGGGCTCCTGGCCCAGAGGCAGCTCCTGGCAAGGGCAGTGCTGCAGAGAGACAGCTCTGGCCAGGAGCTGCTCCTGTGCACAGCCCAGCAGGGCTGGGGCGCTGCCAGGGCACCTCAGGGACACCAGCAGGGCACAGACAGAGCTCACAGGGGCTCAGCACTGCCAGGGGCTGTGGCATGTCCCAGAGGGGGCTGTGTCACACCAGCACCTCTGTGGCTGTGTCAGAGAGGCACAGAGCAGCTGTGATGTCAGCAAGGAGCTGTGTGACAGCCAAGAGTAGGCTGTGTGAGGTCACAGATTGGGCTATGACATCACAGAGTTTGTTCTGTGAGGTCACCGAGCAGCTACAGCATCATAGAGGGGATTCTGTTACATCACAGAGCAAGCTGTGACAACATAGCATGGCTCTATGACATCATATTGATCTGTGAGGTCAAAGTGTGTTCTGTGACATCACAGAGTGGCAGTATGACATCACAGAGAGGGTCTTGTGGCATCACTGAGGAAGTTGTGGCATTACACAGCTGTCTGTGACACAGAGTAGGACGAGGGGCAGAGCAGACTCTGCCATCATAGATGGTGGCTGTATGCCATCAGAGAGAGGATTGTGACATCACTGGGTGGCTGTGTAACATCAAAGAGCAGGCTGTGACATCACAGAGCAGACTGTGACATCACAGGGTGACTCTGTGACATGACAGAGTCTTCTGTGACATCACTGTGAAGGTGAATGACATCACAGATTGACATCCCAGTGTTGGCACTGTGACATCACAGAGATGGCTGTGTGACATCACAAGTTACTGAATGATATCACAGGGTGCTGTGTGACATCACATGGGCTGTGTGACATCACAGGAGCTGTGACATCACAGAAGGCAGTATGAAATTACAGCAGTTGTGTGAGGTCACTGGGGAGGTCACTCTGACCTGTCCCCCCTCACAGTTCCCCCCAGAGCAGTCCAACCCTGCTCGTGCACAGCAGATTCCCCTGTTCCCCCGGGTCCCCCCGCCCCCAGCGCTGCAGCCTCCCCCAGAGGATGTTCCATGAGATTGACCCCAGAGCCTGACATGGGGATGTGGGGCTGGGGTCCTGGGGGATGGGACAGGGGGACAGGGACCCCTGGCATTGTCCCCGTGTCCCCCAGGGCCAGAGCCTGGGCCAGGGCTCCTTCACCCTGTTACGAATGAGGGCTTGAGAGTGCTGAAAAAATCCCCAGCAAGGGATCAGCAAAAACCAGATTTAATATTAAGGGACAGCAGCACAAAGTTCCTTGGCGAGAGTCACTCTGCTCCTGACTGGACACTTCAGGCACACCAGGGAAACAAAGCAACAACAAAACCAAACAGAACCCAGGCAATCAAACCAGAAATGAACTGAGAACTGTCCCTGTGTGTGTGTGTGTGTGTGTGACCCAAGGGCAGTGAGAGCAAGGATAAAAGGAATATGGCCTAGAGGCTTAATGGAGTTCAAACTAAATAGGACTTAAATTATACATTTACCTTAACTAATGCCTTCAACTTCACAATTAACAAAACAGCAGAGCATAACAGCATTTAACCTAACTTATAACCCATGCCTTTGCAATTTAACAGAGGAATAACATTTAACAGTATTTAACTTAGCTTATAACTTATATTAAAGGTAACAACTTAGAATTTAAAATCGTTCTTAGCAGCATTTGACTTCATTTAGACCTTATAATTTAGCCTTACCTACAGGCCTGACTGACTCAGCTATCCAAGGCACTCAAACCCCTCAGAAAGCAGCATTTCTGCCACATTTTCCCAGCACAGGCACTCCTGTGTGCACACAGACACCAAGAGTCAGTGCAAGGCACCTGGGAGAAATTCCCCTGAGGGTAGGGAATGCTCCCTGCTGATGCTTTGGCATCTCCCCAGCAGGTGAAGGGTTGAGCCTGGAGGAGTGGGGGGATCGGCCCAGGCTCTGTCGTTGTTTGGGATCCCCGAGTGCAGCAAACGGGAGAGTTCCCGGCTGGGAGAGGCCCCACTCAGAGGGAGTCGCTGGCCCAGGAGAGCTCCAAGGGCTCCTTTTGGAGCGCTGTTTGCAGGGCCCCACGAGAGGGGCTTCAGTCCCAGCAATGGTTCATCCTGGCCACACTTGGCATCAGCAGCTTTCTTTGGCAGTGTGAGAACAGGGATGTTGTGCCACTGAGGGAACAAAACCAGTTCCCAGGGCTGCTCCTAAAGGAGCCAGGAGCTGTTTGGGCAGCAGCAGTGCCTGGAGCAGACAGTGTTTGTGATGAGCTGCAGAGGAGCTGAGCCCAGGGGCTGTTGGCCAAGGCCGAGGCCCAAGGAGCATTTCTGAGCTGGCAGGGCGGCCTGAGAAGGGGAGGGGGGAATGCAGCAGCACAGGGCCATGGAACCAAGGGAGCCTTGTGACACTGTGGGGCCTCATGGAATCATGGAGAGCACTGTGACATTGCTGGGCCTCATGGAACCAAGGGGGCTGTACTGACGCTGTGTGGCTCCATGGAATGTAGGGATCATTGTGACACTGAGAGGCCCCATCAAACCAAGGGTCCATTGTAACCCCACGGGGCCTCATGGAACCTTGGAGACCATTGTGACACTTTGGAGTGTCATGGAACCAAGGGGCCATTGTGACATTGCAGGGCCCCATGGAACAACACAAAGACAATTAAGACTCTTTACAACCTCATGGAACCAAGGGGGCATTGTGACACTGCGAGACTCCATGGAATCACAGAGACAATTGTGACACTCAGTGGACTCATGGAAACATGGACACCATTGTGACACTATGAGGGCCCATGGAATAAGCAAAGCATTGTTACACTGTGAGGCCTCATGGAACCAGTGAGACCACTGTGACCCTGGGGGTCCCCACAAACCAAGAGGACCATTGTGATATTGTGGGGCTTCTTGAAACTGAGAGCCCTTTGTGACACTGCACGGCTGCATGGAACCAAAGCTCCAGGGTGACACAGAGTGGCCTCCTGTCATCAGTGGTCCATTGTGACACTCTGGAGCCAAAGGAGACCATTGTGACACAGCAAACCCCCAGGGTCCAAAGGTCCATTGTGACATTGCAGGGCTCATGGAACAGAGGAGTCAGGTGACATTGTGGGGCCTGGGGAACCACAGAGACCATTGTGACACTGCAAGGCCTCATGGCATCATTGGGACCATTGTGACACTGCAGGGCCCTATGACACCTGGGGGCCACTGGGACGTTGTGGGACCTCATCAAACCTAGGGGCCAGTATGACACTGCAGGTCTTCTTGTAATCAAGGGGCCATTGTGACACTGCTGGAACCCATGGAATCAAAACACCTTTATGACACTGAGGGGCCCTGTGGATCCAAGGCACCATTGTGACACTCTGGAGCCCCATAAAACCAAGGGAACACAGAACAGGTCTGGCTGGTTTGGCCTCCCATGGACTGCCAGACTGGTCCAACTGACCATGGCATGTTGAGGGTCACTTCTCATCTGCTGCTGAAACACTGGGGCTCTGTGCTTTCATTCCTAATGGAAAAGAACTGTCCTTCTACTCCAGGCATCCATGGCCAGGATTGGGATTTCACCTCCAAATTTCCTTCTATCCAGGGATTGTTCCCATAAGAATATTGCCAGGACAGGTCTGGCTTGCAATGGTTTCCCCAGGTCACCTCTCATCTGTCCCTAAATTATTGGGGAAGGCTCCATGCTTTCCTTCTTATGGGAAAGAACTGTCCTGCTTCTCCAAGTGCCCATGGCCAAAACTGGGTTCAACTCTGAAATTCCTAAATCCAAAAGCTGCTCCTAAACACAATCTTCCTATGCTGACATGTCTAGCTGGATTTGGACTAGTGAGACACTCACCTGCCTTCCAAACATTGGGGTCTGTGCATTCCTTCCTATGGAAAAGAACTGTCCTTCTCCTCCAGATGCCCATGGCCAGAATTGGGATTTCACATCCAACACTGCCTTACTGTGGGAGACTGGAGGAGACTTAGCTAGAAACATTTTGTGGGTGGGGAAGAGGAAGGGGCAGGTCCAGCACTGCCCTGCCCTGGAACCCCAATTCCTTCAGAGCCTCTATCCCAGCCCAGCAGTGCCTGCCAGTCCCTGGCACAGCACAGGCAATGCTCCACAGCTACCTCTGGAGCCCCCAGCCCAGCTCCTGAGGGAACAAATGACCCCAAGTCCCACCTGAGGCTCATTAATGCTTTGAGACACTCAAGGTGTTTAGGATACTTTAAGGATTTTCCTTTCCACACTGAGTGTCTGAGAGGTTTTTGTGCCATCCTGGCCACCAATTCTCTCCTCCAAGGAATCCATGAGGAGCCTGTGTTGGAGAGGGACCTCAGTGGGACCCATTCATGCCTCGAGACATTTTGGGTGTTTCCTCTGACTTTGACTCCTGGAAAGGTTTGTGCAATCTCCTCCCAGGCCCTGAGGTTCAGGGGCTCAGCATCAAATGCACAGTGAGGCTCATTAGGATCAAGCAAGTCCTGACAAACCACGGCTCTGCCTTGATTTCCCTCTGCTCTAGTGCAGTTCATTAGGAGGGTTTCCTTTTGCAGTTATGGAGAAATAGTTCAAAGAGCTTCTAGGAAATGTGGATTCCTATTTTAAAGATTTTTTTTATTGCTGTTCTTATTACACCAGAGGTGATTGCAGCATTCAGTGACTGATATTGATGCAGGGACTCTCCTAAGGAGGTCTGGCCTGCTCAGAGTAGCTGTGCCTTGAGGTCTGAGCCAGTGTGGACAACCTTGCTCCACATTCCCCAAGCCCATCGTGTCTCTCCTCACTCACCTGGGACCTGCTTTGCTTGGAGAACTGGCTGCACACAGCCAAAGAGGAATTTTCCTTCTTTGATTTTTGAAGCCATCTAAAACTCCTGAGTTTCCCCATGGCAAACAGACATCCTCCTCAAGTGTGTGCCAAGCCCAAGGTGCCACCAAGAGCACTCCAGACCTGCCCTGGGCCAGCTCTGAGGGTGGATCATCATCCCAACCTGCAGCGGGCCATTGCAAGGGACTGTTGCCATGGACACTGCAGTGACCCCACTGCTGGGTTTGGGTGCCATGGCAACCCCCATCAGTTCAGGTTTCCTTGGAAACCAGCCCAAGGAGCCATTTCTGCAGCCAGGTTCCATGGCCACTTGCCTGCAGAGCTGTTGCTGCCCTGGGCTGCCATGGCAACCCTCAGGACAAAGCAGTGCCAGGGCTGTTCCAGGTACAATTGCAGTGACACTCCTTGGTGCCACCAGGTGCCATGGCAATGGCCACGGGGACCCGTTCCTTGGTTTGGTGCCATGGCAACCAATGCCCGGACCCGCTGTGGTGGTTGGTGGCCATGGAAACCTGCCCTGGGCCCCTTGCTCAGGGCTGGTGTCAGTGCCCAGAGCCAGAGGGGATCCCTTGCTGGGGGCTCGTGCCATGGCCACCTGCCCTGTGCCGCGCTGGCCGGGCAGGCACCAGGAACCAGCAGCCAACGCCACTGCCAGGGCCAAAGGCCAGGTCAGCCAGACAGAAAGGGGCAGTGCTGGGCACTGTTTCCATGGCAACCGGCACTGGGGGTGACACCTGGGTCACCTGTGCTGGCAGTTGCCATGGAAACCCCTGGCAGGCACTGAGGGCACAGACACTGGCACTGAGACACTGCTGGGCCGGTGCTGAGCACAGGGCTGAGCACGCAGAGATGGTTTTGTTCTTGCTGAGCTGCAGCAGAGCCAAGGCCTGTCCTGCCCCTCGTCAGCCATGCTGGGGAGGGGCTGGGGCTGCGGGGCAGCTTGGCAGGGGACACAGCCAGGACAGGTGACCCCAACTGAGCCCGGGGATACCCCTGACCATAGGACATCATGCTCACTGTATGAAGGGGGGAACAAGGAGCAAGGGGGGAATTTTGGAGGGAGGGATTTTGCCTTGCCAGGTAACACTTAGGCAAGAGGGGGCCCTGTTTCACCAGTGGGCAGGGTCACTACCAAAGACACAGACACCAACTTCAGGAATTGTGTCATTTATATCATTGCACAGCTGCAAAGAATTACAAAAGGATAAGCTCAGCAATGCACATCATCATTAGCAAAGAATTACAAAAGAAGCTCAGCAATCCATCCAGTCATTACTACCAAAGATTGCCTGCAGTGATTAAAGAAAGATCCATCAGCAGTTCCCCTCAGACTTTACCATCACCCAGATCCACACATCAGCTGGGGAAGCCAAGGACTGCAGAGCCACTCCCAGACACTGGGAATTCCTGCAGGTGCCTCCACCTTTACAGGCAAGGAGGCTCCAAGCCCGCTGGGAGAGGACACAGCTTTTACACTGCTAAACAAACAAGCTGACATCACTGCTACTGTGGGAACATCTGGTTTCATTCTCCTCATTGCTTTCTCCCAAAGCCTGGCCAGGGCTCAAGGAGGAACCAAGGGAGTTGACTTTGATCCTTCAGCCCCAAACAAAGCCAGATGGGGCCTGGTCTGGTTTCTAAATACAGAAAAATAAATCCATGTTTTATCAAGGAACACATACACTGATCATGTTGTTAAGAATGCTTCCTTAAGGAGTGGATACAAATATAACATTTGGTAGGAAGGTTCATCTAGAGGGGAACTTTGCCTCAGGGCCCCTTCAGGCCTTGGGACTTTGATCGGTCCTCAGACCTACAATGAACTACAACCTTCATAACAATTCTTTCAATAACACAGTTTAGATTTACATATTAGGCAGAAAGGCATCTCCTCTTTTGCTTCAATTAAGTGCTGTTTAATTTCATTACTCTGAGCTATTCACCTTCCTTTTAAAACATGTGTAAATAGTTGCTGTTATTCTGCTATTTATCAAATGCCTCTTTTTTTGAGACTGTCTCTTTTCAGACAAGTCTCAATACTCCACTTCCCAGCACAAAGCGTCACAGCAACTCTAACATGGAATGTCAGAGTGCACACCAAGTGCACACGCTGCAGTGATGACAGGCACTGCCACAAATGCATTTCACAGCAGCCTCCAAATTGGCAGCCATGAAGCCAGTCCCACCAAGAAGAATTTTCTTCTTTCTGCCACTCTTCTACTGCTCTTTGTGTCAAGGTGATTCCTGACTGTTGGCCTTCAAACCCATCCCTGAGAGCAGTGCAACATTCCTGTCCCATGGCAGCCCAGGCTCCTCCTTGGCCAGCAAGCAGATAATCCAAGGCCATGTGGTTCTGTGGAGTCCCCATTTGTGTTTGTTGGAGCTCACAGGATGTGCTATTGCACATTTTAACAGCATCATTTGCTGCTTCTGATAATAATCCATTCAGCTGATTTATGGAAACTCCACAGGACGGGGCAGCACACATGGGGCACAGGAGGAACCAGAATCTTTTGCTTTCTGAAAGCCAAGGCACTCCTTGGGGGGAAAATGTTCTCTGGGCCCCAACTCTTCCTTGTGGTTGTGGCTGAAGGACCCGAAATGGTGGCCCTGCAGCCAAGAGTGGTGTGACACTGGCACCGACCAGCTCCAGCACCCCAAGTTCTACTGACACTGGCAGGGATGGGAAAGCACAGAAATCCTCTCACACTGTGGCCTCTAGAACTAGAACAGGGTTTGGTTTCTCCTGAAGGGAAATCTTAGGGAATCCTGTCACACTGATTCTTGTATTCCTGTTTTCTTTACCTGTCCCTTCACTGACAGTGACGAGTCAGAGCCCATGGACAGAGTTCTGGCCACCCCACAGGGTGGGCCCTCCAAGGGAACCCCATTCCTCCCAACTTCAGCTCAGAATACACCCAGCAATTGCTGACATGCAGCACTTTGGCTACCCTGATCTTTACATTTCCATAACTAATCATTCCATTTTGATCACTAACCCCTTGGTGAAACACTAGAGGTGTTTGTGGCAGACAAAAGATTCTGGCTGACCATCAAGGTACAACTCACAGACATCAGCAGCACTTTAGTGACACCGTTCTTCATTCTTTTTTCTCAGTCTCATTGGAGTTAGGAACAATAATTCTGTTGTCCATGGAGCTGGTGCCTTTTTAATTCCAGAATAATGCCCCCAGGCCCTTTGCTGTTCAGCTTTACCATACTGTCTGTGCCTAACAAGGCTTGGGGGGCCCTTTCCCCTCTGGCTGGAAGGGGGCCGGGTCCCAGTCCCTGAGGGGCACCCAGGCTCCTGGATGGAATTCCTGTGCAAGTCCCTCAGGGTCACAGCAGCCTGCACATGGAGCCCCGTGGATCAGAGCATTTTCCAAAGGCGCCCTTGGGGCAAACAGGGAGATTTGGTCTGGCAGGATGTGTAAAACAATATCCTGTCAGATCTACTTGTTCTCACACAGAACACTTGGCTGCAGGGACACATTCCCATTGTTCCTGCCCAGGTTTCAGGACTCAGAGTTGTCTTTCCTGGGAGCTGTTCCTTCAGCTGCCTCGGGAGGGCCTTTTGGCCTCCAGACCCACACTCTGGCTCCATTATTACTGGTTGGATCCAAACCCTTTATCTCCACAAATGGTGATGATTGGAGGTGGAGCTCCTTTTTTCACAACGGTTCTTAAATTTGCAATATGAATAATTGTGCTACGATGTCACAGGGTTGAATATTCCAATCTTGTTCGCTATTGTTTAACAGAATTACTGTCATTTCTCCTTGATATTCTGCATCAATTCCTCCTGCCATGACATGAACACTTTGCAAGGCCAAGCTCCAAGCCAGCAGTTACCAAACCAAAGTGTCCTGGAGGAATCTGAATTCCTGTTTCAGTATTGACAGCTCTCATTTGCTTTGAATTTATCCTAATCCATTCCAATGCATGAAGGCCCAGCCATGCAGCCTCTGGGCTGGCCCTGCCAGGGGCCATCACAGCCACAACAATTTCCCAGGCAGTCCAAGTCTCACTGCCCATGACTGGATTTGCAAATTGGGTGCAGCCGTGCACAGCCAGGGGGTTTCCATTTCCCCAGTGGGCCATTGTTAAGGGCATGGAGCACATCTGGGAGATGGGTTCTCCATGGGCACAGGTTCCCATCTCCTCATTTTTTCAGCTGCTCTTTTAACAACCCCTTCACCTGTTCAACCAATCCTGCAGCTTGTGGATAGTCTGGGACATGAAAAACCCTGCAGGCCTAATCACTGTATTTTTCATAGGAACAGACAAAGCACTCTGCATCACAGTATCAGCAAACCCTGTAAAAATAGCCAATTTCATCCCTTCCTTCTTTATTCCGTGTATACAATCTCCCAATGTTGACCACTGACATTAGGGTCCTGGCAATTCCTGTTCTGTAGGGTATTTAGTGTCACATCCCTGAGCAGCCAAAGCTACCAAATTAGTATTGTCAGCATGATTTCACATTATTATTATTTTATATGTACATATTGCTCTAGAAATCTATAGATAGATATAGACATATATAAAGAAAATAAATACATAAATATTTATAAAAACATATAAAAATATATATTAAGGTCTCATTAGACTATAAGCATGTTTATAGTTAGATATCATATTAACATTTCACTTGAACAAATGCATCTGTGCTCAATATTAAAACCTCCTTCTGTTTCTCCATGTGGGAGAATTCCAACAATAATTGTTCCTTCTCAAGTTTCTGTTTCCAATGTACTCTTAACAAATTCATCTTTGTCTGCCCAAACCCACAAGTTCTTTTCCTTTTCCATATGCAATTTTTGGATGCATTTGAAGACATCCAGGGGTGCAGCTTCTTTTAAGTGACGGCCCAACTCCTCCCATGGAGCTCCAACATCAGCCCACTCCAGAGCCAGGGAACTCCAGGGAAGGGCTTCCCATCTGGAATTCCTGATGGGACTGATTCCTCACATTTACACTGAACAAGTGACATTTTGTTGTCATCTGGCCAGACTGTGCCACTTTTGTTTTACCAGTGGGCAGGGTCAGCACCAAAGACACAGACTCCAACTGAAGGAATCAGTGTCATTTACTGCAGCTCAGAGCAGCAAAGAATCACAAAAGGAGCAGCTCAGCAATGCACCCAATCATCCCCACCAAATATTGCCTGCAGGGATTAACAAAGATCCAGCAGCATTTACCCTCAGCCTTTCCCATCCCCCAGATCCACCCAGCAGCTGGGGGAAGCTGTCACAGCCCAAGGCTGCAGAGCCACTCCTGGGCACTGGGAATTCCTGCAGGTGCCTCCAGCCACAGGTGAGGCTCCAACCCCGCTGGGAGAGGGCCCAGCTCTGACAGTGCTGAATGAACAAACTGACAGCACTTCCACTGCGGGAACATCTGGGTTCATCCTCCTCTTGGCTCCCTCCCAAAGCCTGGCCAGGGCTCAAGGAGGAACCAAGGCAGCTGACTTTGATCCTTCAGCCCCAAACAAGGCCAGATGTCAGATTCCATGGCCTTGTCTGCCTTCTAAACAGAGATAGGTAAATACATGTTTCACTAAGGAGTGCCTACATCTATCACAGTGCTAATGACCATGCACATTCCATTAGGGAGCAGATACAAAGATAACCTTTGGCTGGAAGGTTCATCCAGAGGCACCTTTGGCTCAGGGCTGCTGTCCAGGCCTCACTCAGGGCTCTTGTCCAGGCCTTGGCACTTCAGGGACGTGGTTTAGTGCTGGCCTTGGCACTGCTGGCTGACCGGCTGCACTGGGGGAGCTCAGAGGTCTTTTCCAACTGAAAGCATTCTGTGATTCCATGATTATATCCACTCCATTCAGCTGGGTCTGTTTTAGCAGCATGACTTTGCTCACAAAGTTCCCTCTTGCCCAGCTCCTGTGGCCTGAGGCTTCAGCTCCTTCAGCTCCTGGTGCTGAGCTGCTCATGCTGAACGAGACGACTCGCAGAGATGAATACAGTCCATCCAATTCCTGCTGGGACACGGAGAGGGGAGGCTGTGCAAACAGGAGCATTGTTTGCTGTGGCCTCCTCTCTGCCCCTCACGCCTTTCAGCGCTTTGAACCAGCCAAGAGCTTTCTCCAAGAGTGCAATGGAGCAGCTGTTCCTGCTCCCGGGCCTGGCTCTCTCCAGTCTCTGACCTTGCCTGCTTCTGTCCCTCTTGCTGTGCCCTCTGTTCCCCCAGGGCTCGCTGCCTGCTGCCCAGGACTGTGGGACTGGCACAGATCCAGTGCTCCAGACCCTCCTTTCTGTGTCCTTGGAGCTGCTTGGGCACAGCAGCCTTTTCCATCTGGAAGCTCCACATGGACAGGGAGTCCCCAGCTCCGTTCCCTGCACAACCTCCAGGAGCCCAGGGCTGCCATCTCAAGTCCCTGCTGGCACTGGGGCCTCCCAGGTGCCTCAGGCTGCTGTGACACCGCTGCACACGGCAGGGAAGAGGGGCAGGGGCTGTGCTCAAAGTCAGCTCCATCTGCTGCTGCTGCTGCTGCTGCTGCTGTGGGGTCATTTGTGCAGCCCTGGCCCAGAGGCAGGGATCAGATCCAGGCCCTGCTGCTGCTCCCTCGGGATCAGCCCCACTTTGGGTGTTGCTGTCAGGGCCAGCAGAAGCCCTGGCTGGAGCAGCAGGTGCTGACAGTGCCCCAAGCCCCGGGGCTGGAGGGGTCTCTGGGCTGGGGCTGGCAGGGAGCTGCCCCTTGTTCTCCCTCTGCCCCAAGCAAAGCTGGGCCGGGCACAAGTGGGGCAGCAGCACAGCCAACAGGGAGCCTGCCAGTCTCTTCCAGCCCTGTCTGCTCAGAGTTTGGGCCTTGGAGCCTCAGGTGGCCAAAGGCAGCTGCTGCTGGTCCCTCTGGGTGTGCCTGTGTTCAGCAGTGCTGCTCCATCAGTCTGTGCCCAGCAACGGGGAAAAGCCTCAGCCCTGCAGGGCCAGGAGCTGCTGGGCTCTGCCTGAGCAGCTCGGCTAGCAGGAAGGGAGCTGCTCCACACGGGAACCAGGAGCAAAGGACATTCCTTTGAGAGGACATGATTTCTATTAAAAAGAAAAAGAAAGAGAAAAGGAAAAAAAATCTATATAAAATGTGAAAGATAAAAACAAAACCCAAGTGTTAGTGAAAAAACTTCTGTCACTTTGCAATAAGAGGTAAATGATCTTTTTAAAAACACAATTTAGTTATTTACATTGTAATTGTGCTGATGGCATGGATCCATCTTACTGACATCTGCAGCCTTTTAAGAGATTTTGGGCTTTGTTTCCAACACTGGCATTTGAAATTGTGGTCAAAGCAAGAGGAAATTGCTATTTGCCCTTACAGCTCCAAGCAGGACTGGGAATGGAAACTCTGTCAAACCCCAAATCCTTTAGAAGATGCCCTTCCATCTCAGCCTGGTAATGAGCTGCACATTCCCTTTCAAACTGTCAGGGATTTCTAAAGACACCAAGTCCCACTTACAGCTTTTTGCTCTGGTTGGGAAGTGCAGAAGGGCAATTCTCCATCCATCAGCTCCAGCCTGCACTGCCTCAGGAACACGGCCCACTCGCCAGCTTTGGCCCACTCGTGGCACTTCTGGAGGAGGAAGAAAGTGCAACTGCACAATTCCAGCCAATAAAGAAGGAAGAATGGGACAGACAAAACACCCTGTGCAGATCCAGGCATTCAGCTGGGACTGTGCAGAGTTTGGGTCCTTGCCAATTGGATGTGTGTCCCCAGCTGCAATCTCTGGGCCTGCACAGAGTCTCACTCACCTGCCAAAGCAGAAAGCTCAGGCGCTGTGCTCGCAAGGGGCTCGTCTGATGCAAAGCTGTCATGGCAATGTGAGGGCAGAGCCAGCCCAGCTGGGCCCAGGGCTGAGCCCAGCAGAGCCCTGGCAGAGCCCAGAGCAGCCTCTGCACCCGCAGAGCCCGGCTGCAAGGAGAGAAAGCAGAAACTGCCCGTCAGCTGAGGGCTCCTGTCCCCTTGTGCCAAGGCCTGCGGTGCCCAGGCACTGCTGGCTGTGCCCAGAGCTGTGCCCAGAGCTGCCCATCCCTGCTGCCTTTGGCAGCAGAGCAGGAGGGCAGGACATGTGCCCAGCCTGCAGCCAGCCACAGCACACCCAGCCCTCAGCAGCTGCCCAGAGCGGGATGCTCCTGTGCTCGCTGCCATCTCCCAAAAGCTCTGATCCCACCCTGCCAAGCACACAGGGACCCACCTCACGCCATCCACGGCTGGAAGAAAAGCTGCTCCCAAACCATGCCCTCAGCCTTCTCCAAGGGCACGGCCCATCCGCGCCACAGCTGCTCCCAAGCACTTCCCCATCCATGCTGGACGACCTAGAATGCTTCCTCTGGAAAAACAAACAACACATTACTGAAAAGAGATTAGAGACAAAAAGGGTAAACAAGAAACAAGGTAAAAACTCTTATCTCTTTCAGGGCCTTGAGGAAGGCCCAACCCCTACACGCTAGGGAAAAACCCAGCCATGGGGGAGGGAAGCCCACACTTTCTTTCTTGCCCCCATCTCTGTCCCCCAAAATCACGGTGATCCCAAAGCACACAAGGGCAGTGGAGCAGCTCAAGCCCTTCCTTGCCTGCAAAGCAAAGCAGCTGTGCACAGCTTCTGGAGTCCCACCTCTGCTCCCACCATGGGCCTTTCTTTGTGTCGGGCTGGCTGCCCCAGCCCCAGCCCCAGCCCCAGCCCAGGCCACGGTGGGTGCTGGGGGCTGTTGGCAGGGCCAGGAGCCCACTCCCATTTTGTACCCACCCCAGCCCATCTCCCCAGAGCCTGGTAAGACCAGGCTCTCAGGGCTCTGCCCAGGGCCCCAGCTGTCAGGGAACCAGGACAAGCAAAACCAGCTTGGATGGCGGCCACCAGTGCTGGGCAGAGCAGCTCAGCTCCAGCACAAGGGCTGCGGGTTCCCATCCCATGAGCCCGGGGCAGTGACACAGGCAGGACAAAAAGGTCTGGGTTCCTTTGCTTCTGATTGCCCAGGCATGTGTGGAGCTGGAACTTACCAGGGCCCTGGATCAAAGTGTGCCTGGGGCTCTCTCCCTTCTGCTATGGCAGAGGAATACCCTGCACTCAACGATCACAGAAAAGGTCTTCTAATGTGGGTCTGTCCAAGAAGTGCACGGATAAACACCACCTGATCAGATCTTTGCACTCTGCGGAGAGAAAGCAGAAACTGCCCGTCAGCTAGAGAAGGCTCCTGTCTGCTTTGCCCCACTGTTCCCATGCCCAGGCCATTCTGGATGCACTCAGAGCTGGGCCTAAACTTTCCCATCAATTCCCTGGTTTGGAGAAGAACAGGACATGTGCCACCTCCTCAGCAGCTGCCAGAGCGGGATGCTCACGAGCCCGCTGCTGGCTCCCAGCACTGGTATTCCCCCCGTGCCCAGAGAAGAAGATCCACCTTGAGAGAGCCTTTGTGGCAGCGAGAGCTGGCCCCAGCAGATGTTCCAGCCCCTCCTGAAAGGGTGCTCCCCGCAGACCATCTGGTGCAGCAGGATGCCCAGGGACCAGACCGTTGCTGCCTCACCGTGGTACCAGCCAAAGTTGTTCCATTCCCGGGGCTGTATGACGGTGTTCCTATGGAATACAGATGGAGTTCAGCAGGGGGATGCTGCTGCTCCCACAGCCTGGCCCCAGCATCCCTGGGTGTGCGGGGGCTGCCTCAGTGGCACACAGGGTGACCACTGCCCTCTTGCCAGCACCTGGGACTTGTGCACAAACTTGGGGTTGGAAAAGAAGCCACTGAAGGCAGCCCTGGCTAGGCCTGACCATGAAATGCAAAGGAAAAACCCACTCTGTGCTGGGGAAAAAACATGCCCTTATCCTCCCTGCCTGCATTGCCCCAAAAATATCATGAAGCCAAGGCAAACAGAGCGAGTGGGACAGTCCAAGCCCTTCGTCTCACCTGCACACTAAACTGGCTGGGGCACAGGTTCCAGTCCCCCCTCTCTGCTACTCCACCCATGGGGTTTTTTGTTGGGCTGGGTGCCCCAACCCAGCCCCAGTCCTGGGCAGAGTGGCTGGCAAAGGCTGCCAGCAGGGCTGGAAGATGGCTCCCTACCCAGCCCCACTCTAAAGCAACTCAGCTGAAGACTCAGTCCCCTGACTGGCAGTAAAAAGGGAGAATCCCCACTGCCACAGCCAGCTTGAGCTGGGAGATGTTGGGCCATGAGATGCCAGCACAAGGAGCACACCACTGTGTAGACTCACCTGCAAAGTGAGTGTAGGCTGTGTCCTGCAGGTAGGTGCCACAGCCAAAGTCAATCAGTTTGGCCTGCCCGGTTGCCAGGTCAACCAGGATGTTGCCTGGTTTGATGTCGCGGTGCAGGACCCTGCAGCTGGTGCAGTGCCGCACGGCCTCCAGCACCTGGCGGAACAGCTCCCGCGCCTCAACCTCGGGCAGGAACCCCCGTGCCCGAATGAAATGCCACAGGTCCTGACACTGCTCTGGCCGCTCCAGCACCATAACGATATGGCTGGGGAGCTCGAGCCACTCCAGCAGCTGCACCACACCAGGGAAGCCGGTGGACACCTTGTCCAGCAGCACCACCTCCAGCAGTGCGCTGGTGCTGTCGGGCTGCGGGAGGAGCACGATGCCGTCAGTGGGGGCCGATGCCGTGCCAGGCCTGGGGAAGCCCTCACCCAGCCCGGCATGCTCTGCGCCCTGCGCTGCCCCCACGCCCGCTCCCCCTTGAGCCGTCCTGGTGGCTTCCACCCTGCCGGGCCTCGGCTCATCTCCGCCCGGCAGCCCCGGCTTCTGCCGCTGGCCCCGCTCACTCACCAGCTCGCCCCAGTGCCGGACGCGGTTCCATGGCACCCTTTTGATGGCCACCTGCAAGCCAAGGGGAGCAGCGGGATGAGCTCGCCGTCAGCCCTGCCCTGCCCTGCCCTGCCCAGCCCTGCCCAGCCCCAGTCCCGGCCCCAGTCCTCCTTCTCCTTCTTCTTCTTCTTCTCCTTCTCCTTCTCCTTCTCCTTCTCCTTCTCCTTCTCCTCCGCCGGCCGCCGGCCCCACCATTCACCTTGGCGCCGTCCGAGAGCCGCCGCGCCCCAGCAGCGAACCCAGCCGGTACCGCTCCTGCAGGGCCTCCTGCGCCTTCCCTGCGGGCGGGACGCGGCTGTCAGCGCTCGGCCCGGGGCCAGCAACGGCCCCCGAGCGCCCCTCACCCACCCCGGGCCGGCCATGCCCAGGCGTTCTCTCCTTGGAACGCGGCACGGGAGGCTCGGGGCCGGCGGCCGCGCTGCCGAACGGCGGAGCTCGGGCCGGGGAAGCCGCAGCCGAGGCGGCGGGAGCGGCCGCGCCGCGTGGGTCCTCCGCGGGCCCCGGGAGGAGCCGGGGCCGGGACCGGGGCCGGGGCTGAGGCCGGGGCCGGGGCTGAGGCCGGGGCCGGAGTCGGGGTCGGGTCCGGGGCCGGGCTCGGGCCAGGCGGAGGCAAAGGGAGGCGATGCCGCCCCAGCCCCAGGCACGGATGCCCGCCCAGCAGCACCACCGCCAGTACGGCCAGAGCCGGGCGGAGGCGAGACCGCGGCGGGACGCCCGGGGCCGGGCACGGCGCAGCCCCGCCCGGGGCCGGGGGCGGGCCGGGGGCATGGCCCGGCCCGGCAAGGGGAGAGGGAGGCGGGGAGAAGAGAGGGAGGACCGGAACGGAGCGCGAGAGAAGGGCGCCCGACAGTGGGAAAGGGAGAGAAAGAGAAAGGGAAAGAGAAAGAGAAAGAGAAAGAAAGAGAAAGAAGAGAAAGAGAATCTCTTTTTGCTGCCGCTGCCGCCGGTGCTGCCGCCGCCGCCGCTGCTGCTGCTGCTGCTGCCGCTGCCGCCGCTGCAACTGAAGCACCGGGGCCGTTCGTCCCCGTGTCCGTTCCCCGCTCGCCCCACGAGCCCCACGGCCGAGCCCCGCGCGCCCCGGGCACAGCCCCTGAGTCTGTCCAAACACGGGAACTTTGCAGCGTTGAGCCCAGATGCAGAGCCCTGACTCCTGCACGCTGGCAGAGCAATCCCTTCGTTTGCTGCTGTGCATTGTCCTTGCTGAGGGTCAAACACTGCCGGGGCACCTTCCCTTGGTGTAAGGATTCCTACCTGACCCCAGCACTGCACTTACATCTCCAGTGTTGCTTTCCAGTGTGGCTCATGGTATTTTAGAGTGTCTAAAACTCGCTGAGTTACCGATCTTAGAGGTGAGGTGCATCTGGAATTAATGGGATGTAGAAGTAGTGCAACATGGAAAAGGGAAGCATATAAATAAATAGAGGAAAACATCTTGGATTCTTTCTTTCATTTTCATTTCACTTCTGGAAAGCTGTTTCAGTTTTCCAGGAATCTTCTCCTGTCTGCTCTTCTCAAGAACCTCTCCTGGAGAACAAGGTCGAGCTTCTGTCACAAGATTTTCCACCAGCTGCAGCTTCTTTTGGCTTGCCACACTGCACTGTGTGTGCAGCAGGACTTTTGCAGTAAAGCAGGACAAATGTTTGGAAAACTTTACATGTCCTTTCTTTTCCTGGCTTGCTGGGGAGTTGTGCCACTGGTGAAGTTTTCATTGTGACTGTTTGTGCTGGTTTTGGGCAAATTTAGGGAGGAAACCCCCAAAAGGGGTCAGTCTAAAAAGCAAGTTCAAGCGACCTCTCCCCCTACTAGTTCAGGAAAAAACTTCCCTCGAGAAAAGTGGGAAAAACCCCAGTTTATTTAATAAGTAAAGTATTCACAAGTATGAAAAAGGAATAGTATTAAATAAAACCTCTCACAGCTCTGAAGAGATGGCAAATTCAGAAATATGGCAAAATTCAGAAAGTCCTTTTTGTGGGTTGTAGTTGGCTCACTCGGTCTCTTCTACGTCCTTCTGGCGCTGGAATGCAGCATCCCAGTGCTCGGTGGGCCACAGCTGTGAGCTGCCGGTGTTTTTCTGGCTTCTCAGTCCAGGGCAGGTTTAAACAGTTCCAAGAAAAAGCAAAATCACAGTCTAAAGGAACTTCTCTGCCTAAGCTAGCTAAAACCAAATTGCTAGACCTGGGAAGTGAAGGCACCGGGAAATTTCCAAATCTGAGCACTGGCGGTCCCAGCAAACACCAGATCTGGACGTGCTGGAGCCAAAACCTGGAAATTTCCAAATTTTGCCTTTCTGTGCCAGCAAATCACTGCACTTGGGGTGTGCTGGCAGCAGGAAGTTTTCAGATCTGGGCTCTGGCACTGCCAGCAAACACCAGATCTGGGTCGTTTCGTTGCCAGCAACAGAAATCTGCTGGATTTGGGCTCTGCTGGCACCGGGAAATTTCCAAATCTGGGCACTGGCGCAGCAAACACAAGATGTGGGAGGTTCCAGACCCAGTAGCAGGAAGCTGCCGGGTTTTGGGTTTCTGTGCCAGCAACTTGCTGCACTTGGGCTGTGCCAGAATAGGGAAATTTCCAGATCTGGGCAGAGGCAGTGGCAGCAAACACATCTGATTCCTGTAGGTACCAGGTATTTGCCTGGTTTTGGCTTTCTTTGCCAGCAAATTGCTGCACTGGGGCTGTGCCAGCACCAGGAAATTGCTGGATCTGGGCACTGGCAGTGCTGGCAAACACCAGATCTGAGTGGTGCTGGCACCAGGTATTTGCTGAATTTTGGATTTCTGTGTCAGCAAATTGCAACACTTGGGCTCTTCAAGCAGCCCAAATTTCTGCATCTGCACACTGGCAGTTCCAGGAAACCCCAGATCTGGGCAGTGACAGTTCTGGCATGAGGAAATTGCTGGGTTTTGTCTCTCTTTTTCAAGAAATTCCTGCATTTGGGTGGTGCTGGAACCACGAAATGTCCGGATCTGAGCACGGGCAGTGGCAGCAAACACCAGATCTGGGCGATGCTGGTGGCAGCACTGGGAAGCTGCCAAGTTTTGGCTTTCTTTGCCAGAAAATTGCTGGCCCCCTGTCAGGGGGCTGGGCTGCCTCCTGCTCTGGCGCCTGGCGGACTGCAGCCTCCTCCTGGCCTTGTTACAGGGACCTGTGCAGGTCCTGTGCCCTGGGCTGTGGTGCCATCTCCGTGTCTCTGCTGCTCTCCAGGCCTCCCGGGAAACGCTGCATTGTTCAGCCACATTCCTGCACAGGAGGGTCTCCAACACATGCTGCGGCTGGATCAGACCTGGAGGTTTGGCGAGGGCCTGGTAAGGACAGCCTGCAAGCCCCAGGCTCAGGCTGGAGAAGCCCCCTGAGCGCGCTGCTCATGGCATGCTGCTGGCAGCTGCACCCCTGCCCAGTGCTGCAGCCAGGGCCGCCAGCCTGTGCCCCACACGCCGCTGCCTTCCCTGGGCTGCGTGGGCTCTGCTCCAGGCTCCTGCGGCTCCAATGGAGCCCGGCCCAGCTGGGCTGCAGGGCGGCTCCCCGGGCAGCAGCCGGCCCGCTGCCCCCTCCAGAGCCCTGCACCAGCGGCTGCTGGCTGCTGGACAGAGCTCAGTGGGCAGGGGAGACCAGTGCTGGCCGCACGGAGCGCCCGGCCAAGGGGCAGAGCCTGCACCAAGTGCACCCTGCTGGCGTTCTTCACAGCTGGCAGAGGACAGGAGCCGAGTGGCCGAGCAGGTGCACCACGCCCTGCAGTACCTGGAGAGCCCACAGGAGTCCCTGCGACAGGCGGCCATCAGGTTCATCGGTGAGCCACCAGCCTAGGCTGACCTTCCCTTCCCTTCCCTTCCCTTCCCTTCCCTTCCCTTCCCTTCCCTTCCCTTCCCTTCCCTTCCCTTCCCTTCCCTTCCCTTCCCTTCCCTTCCCTTCCCTTCCCTTCCCTTCCCTTCCCTTCCCTTCCCTTCCCTTCCCTTCCCTTCCCTTCCCTTCCCTTCCCTTCCCTTCCCTTCCCTTCCCTTCCCTTCCCTTCCCTTCCCTTCCCTTCCCTTCCCTTCCCTTCCCTTCCCTTCCCTTCCCTTCCCTTCCCTTCCCTTCCCTTCCCTTCCCTTCCCTTCCCTTCCCTTCCCTTCCCTTCCCTTCCCTTCCCTTCCCTTCCCTTCCCTTCCCTTCCCTTCCCTTCCCTTCCCTTCCCCACCTTGGCCCACTGCAGCTCGGCCCCAGCCTCGGCCCCAGCCCTGGCGACGCCATCCGTGCCCTGCCCTGGGGAGCCCCGCCTGCCCTCGGCGCTGCTGCCGCCCTCTGACAGCCGTGCCCTTGGGCGGCAGCGTGCGGCAAGGGCCCGGCCCGAGCCCTGCCGGGCCAGGAGGGCGTGTGGCCCCAGGGCTGGCAGCACCACTGGCAGGGAGCTGTGCTGCTGGCGCCGTGACAGGCTCTGTGTTCTCAGGAATGGCCGGGTGGCATCTCAGGGGCCACAGGCGAGAGCTCCGGCACATCTGTCAGGGTGAGTGAGGGCACAGGGCTGCCGGCCCTGGCTGCCGGGGGGAGCTGCAATCCCTGCCCTGCTGCTGCCGAGGGCTCTGGTCCCTGTGCGGAGCAGGGCTGGCGTGGCCGGAGCACACGTGCCGATTTCAGGCCCATGTGGGGCAATAGTGTCCGGCAGCTTCGGGCTGATCCCCTTGCTCCCTGCTCCCTCCTGGCCATGGCCAGAGCCGGCCGGCATGGCCCTGGCACGGGGCAGGTCTCCTAAGGTCTCTGCAAATCCGGGATCTGACCGTGGCTCTGTTCCCCTCTCTTGCAGTCCTTGAAGACAAGGCAGAGAACACCAGCCCTTTCACCAAAAGCCTGGCACCGTTGCATGTGATTTAGCAAAAGGCTTTAGCACATCGGCTACAATGGCTTTCTCTTGGCTTGCCAGCCTCACAGCAATGCTTGGCAGCTGCAGCTGCAGCCTGTGCCCCTGACTGACTTCAATGGCTGTGCTTGAGGGCAGACTCGCCTTCCACTGGCAGGCATCCCCAGGCAACAGCATTGGTGCCATTGTGACAGGCAGCATGAGCCCTGTGCTGCAGCTGCTGTCCCTCTCCTCCGTGCAGGCACCTTAGAAACACGTGCATGAGCTTCCAACCTAAGTTGTGGACTGGCTTGGACAAAGGAAGCAGCAGCTGAAGAAAGGCAGGCACTTGCGGCCAACATTCAGGCGTGGAGGAAAGCGCTTTGGTATCTGCTGACGACATGGCTGGCTTCACAGTCTCAGGCTTTGCTGCTAGAAGATCTTGCTTTGCTCTTGCTGGAACCCATTCCCTACCAATGCATGGGCTTCCATTGTTCCTGGATCAAGTCTGGTGAACCTGTGGGCAACAAGTCTGTCCTGTGTGCATCTGGGAGCAGAAAAGAGCATGACAGGGCTGCTTCCAAGTTATCCCTGTTCTCTGCACTTCCCCAGGTGCCTGCCCTTATGTTCACCAGGGACTTCCCTGTTTGTGGCCGTCCATGGCCGTGCTCAGCAGGCAGCCAGTTGTGTTTGCACGTGAGCTGCCACAGGAAGACACACAGTAAGTGGAGCGTTGAATAGCAGAGGCTGGGCCAGTTCTTTTTCTTGCAGAGTGCAAGAAGGACAGAAAAGCACAAGGAAACATGACAGCGTTTTGGTGGAATCTCTTTGTCATGTGCAATTCAGTAGCTGTTGGTGTTTCTGTGCTACTGCTAATCCTTTCCTTGAAAAAATCATTCCAGGAAGGAGCAACATCATCTGGCACATACCAAATGTTGCTTCCAGGTGCTCCTAGCAAGAGCCCCTGTAGGATGCAGCACAGCCCCCAGTGCAGGTTGGCTTTGGCTGCCCTCTGGCAGAGAAGCCCTCTGACAGAGAAGCCCTCTGGAGGCACAGGTCTTTGGGGCAGGAGATGGGCACCTGTGCTGCACAAGGGCTTGGGAAGACTCTGCTTCTGCAGGGACTCTGCCACACGGGCTGATGTCGGTGCTCCGCGGGCCCCAGGGCCCAGAGCAGCATTGGTGCCCTGGCCCACACATTCCTCGTCTCTGTCACACGGCCACCCTCAGCGTGGTCACCGTGCGGGACGTGTCCCGAGGAGGCCGTGCCAGCTTCTGTGGAAGGCCCCGTGCCCTTCCCGCTGCGGCTGCGTCGGCAGCACGGGGGAGTGTGAGCCTGCAGAGCAGGGCAGCGTTTGCTCATGGTTTGAGCTGTTCCTAAAGATCCTGTCGAGCTGTCTCAGACACTTGGGGCAAGGCATTCCTTCCAAGCTGGGCCACTTTGGAGGGGCTGGGGATGGCCCAGGGCAGGTTGCAGAGTTTCCAAGGGCCCTTTGTGACACGGTGCAGCATGGTCACTGTGGCATGGGATGGGACTACGTGTCAAAGGGCCCTTTGTGACATGCAGTCACAAAGGTGTTGGCAGTGCCGTGGCCACACCACAGTGCTCGGTGCAGGCGATGGGACAGGCTGGGACAGAGCGCAGCGCACTCATTCCTTGCTGACCCGGAGCTTTCCCAAGCGTTACTCCTGCAGGTGACCTCGTGGCCAGTCCACAGGACTTGGTGACCTCTGGCCTTCCCGAGGCTTCTCTTCTGCAGGTGCCCTTGAGGGCAGAGCGTGGTATTCACTGACCACGGTCCTTGACGAGGAGTCTCCAGTCCTTGTGGCTGGAGCCCTCGAGACCAGAGTGTAGGACTTGCTGTCCTGCAACATTGCCAAGAATTCACTCTTGCAGGTGCCTTCAAGGCACAACTGCAGCACTTGCTGACTCAAGACTTTTTTCTGAGCCATCGTCTCCTGCAAGTAGCCATGAATCCAGGCAGTGACATAGAGCAGAGACCTGCCAGTGTGCCCAAGCTGGCCTGGGGGAAGGAGGAGAAAGAAGGCCCTGGAACAGCTCTAGCACAGCAGCCTGAAGAGGTGGAACAGTTGCAGTTACTCCAGAAGGGTGAGTGGCAGAGCTGGGCTGCAGGGCTGCTGCCTGCAGCCAGCTTGGTCCCATCCCGTCCTATCCCATCCCATCCCATCCCATCCCATCCCATCCCATCCCATCCCATCCCATCCCATCCCATCCCATCCCATCCCATCCCATCCCATCCCATCCCATCCCATCCCATCTCATCCCATCCCATTCCCTGGGGACATGCCCATGGACAGGACAGAACAGGGGCCAGGGCAGACACCCCGCAGCCGTGCTCCATGCCCTGGGGCATCCCGGGGCTCTCCCTGCCTGGGGAGCGCAGGCCTGGCCTTGTGTTCTCTGGCCTCTCCCGCAGCCCCTCAGCTCTGACTGCGCTCTCTCTTTGCCAGGGCCAGCCGTGGAGCACACACCAGAGCAGGAACGCACCCGCGGCCTCTTCCGCAGAACCGCGCAGGTACCTGCAGCCATGCCCAGCCAGGCTGGGCCTGTTGTCACTGCTCAGCCCAGCACCGTGCTTGGATCACTCCATGCAACATCCCTGGCTTCTTGCCGTTCTGCTACAGATGGTTGGCCAATTCCTGAAGAGGCTGCAGGAGGAAGAGACCAGCGTCATGGGCACGGTGGTCAGAGCGTACCCTCCCATCTTCAAAACAAAGACCAGTGCTGCCCTGCTGGATATGCTTGTGGAAGAGGGTCCCTCCAGTCCAAAACAAGTAAGCAGCCTGTGGCCTGGCTTCCATCCTCCCAGCAATTGCTT
Organism: Fringilla coelebs; assembly: GCF_963513975.1. Classification (NCBI taxonomy): domain Eukaryota; kingdom Metazoa; phylum Chordata; class Aves; order Passeriformes; family Fringillidae; genus Fringilla; species Fringilla coelebs. The sequence goes on along the minus strand of NW_028167443.1, from coordinate 2,515,727 downwards.
GGCCTCCCAGGCCACGCCTGCTGCTCACTGTAAGCCTTGAGGCCATGGCAGTGGTGGCAAGGGAAGTACTTTTCTGGGGCAGCTGGGCACACGAGTCCCTCTGGCAGTTGTCCAAGTCTCCCCTGCCTTCCCCAGGTGCCAGCCATGGTGAGGTACATCCACCAGTGGCTCACGGCCAATGAGTTTCCTGAGTACAACCTGTGCAGGCCCCTTCTGGATCTGGCAGAGGCACAGCCCGCTGATGTGGTGATGGCTCTCCTGCGTGTGGCCCCATCGTGTGACAGGTAGAGGGCCCACGTGCCCACAAGGCTCAGGGCTCAGCAGCCTACCACCCTGTACAGCCTGTCCCACATGTCTGACAGACAGAGAATTCCAGGGCCTTCTGGCTCCTCCCTTTGCCACCCCTGGCATGTCAGCCCCCAGAGTGCTGCCATGCTCCCTCCCTGCTCCTCAGGGGCCGGTCCCCACTGGGCTGGGCTGCCTGTGTGCTGAGGGGCAGTGGGCAGAGGCAGGACTGGCAGCCAGCTCAGCCCCCTGCTTCTGCCCAGGCCACAGTGCTGTGTCCCAGACCCTCCCTGAGACAGAGCTCTGACCCCACAGAGCTGCTACCACCATGTGGAAGAGCATCATGTGCACGTGCAGGACTGCAGAGCTGGCCATGCTCGTGCTTCTTGACGTGCTCAGCAGCTGGCCAGAGCACAGCACGTGCACCTCCGATGGGGACCACACGCCTGCCCTTGCCCTGGCTGTGAGTTTTTGCAACCGGCCTTTGCTCACCCCAAGTTCACCTCTCCGTCAAGTCTCCATCCTCCCTTCCCCATGGCGTCTCCCTGCCCCAGGCACTGGGATGAAACCTGGCCTAGGGGCAGCTTCAGAGCCACCAGGCCCGGTGCTCCCTCTGTGTCTCCACAGGCCTCTCCCTGCCACACTCGGGCCCTGCCACATGGACACCTCGGCACTGAGCTCGGGCTGCTCTGTCCTTTGCAGGCAACTGTGGTGATATGGAAGATCCTCCAGATGCCCTGTGTCCCACATGTAGTGACCGTGTATTTCCCCCGCCTCTTTGTGCATCTGCTGTTCCAAGTGCTCTTCAGCGCGTTGGATATGCCAGAGGCGGTCGATACCTTCTGGACGGGATGCCAGCAGCAACACGGCCTTGCCACCGACCCCAACAGGTGCTCCATGCCAGTCCTCCTGTCCCTGCCATGTGCCCAGGGCAGGAGCCAGTGCTCCCAGCATCACCTGGGCTTTCCTCTGCACACAGCTTTGCAGAGCAGACCCTGAAGGCCCTGCTCTGCCGACTGCACTATGAAGATGTGGTGGTAGCAATGGAAGTCAAGCGTGGCTGGGACACGCTGCTCTGTGCTGACACCCACCACTGTGCTGTGGGCATGCTGGCCAGGTGAGACCCCCTGCTCCCCAACTGCCCCAGCATTTGTGCCCTGTGCCTGGGGTGCCCCACACAGTGCCCGTGGTTGTGGGCCAGAGGGCCTTGTCACCAAGGGACAGCCAAGGAGACTGCAAAAGGCTGGGAGAGGAGTGTGCTCAAGAGCAGCCACCTCCCAGAGGGCCCGGCTCCCCCTTGCTGGGTAGTGGAGAAAGACCCGACCTCTGCGAGTCAGTCCTGGGAGAGGTTGGCTCAGGGTTTTGCTTGCAATTTGCCCCTGCCAGAGAAATGCACCGTGCATCCGAAGCCTTGTGTTCCACGATTGCATTCTACCTGCTCGGGTTGCTCAGCAAAGACATGCCATCCTGGGATTTGGCCGCCATGGCATTCCTTGTGGAGGTGAGCCTGAAGGCCGGCACTGCCTCTCTGAGCTGCCTCCCGGCTCTCGGCCCTCTCGTGGCTGCAGCTGCCCGGGACGGTGCCCACGCCCTGTGCTGCTGCCTGGGCCCAGCCCTGTGCGGTTCCAGGCTCCTGCCGGCCGACTCCCCCATCACCGGCCTTGTGCCTTTCAGATCCTGGCGTGCCTGGACTTGAGTGAATGCCGTGAGAGAGTCCTGGAGGTCATGTCCAAGCACCTGCAGAGCGAGTGCAGGGAGATGCGTCGCTTGGCACTCAGAGGCCTCCTGGTGCTCGGCACCAATGTGTCGGTGAGAAGAGGGCAGCGGCTGGAGCCATGCTGCCAGCGTGGGGCTGGGGAAGGCAGTGGCTTGGGCTTGGCTGGCCTTTGGGCGCTGAGGCAGCTGCTCCCAGCTCTCCTGCCTCCTGCTCCAGCTGCCCCAGTGCTCTGGCACAGGCCTTTGGCCTCTGGGCCCTGTGGCAGCAGGGTGGGATTTCACACACTCGTTTTCCAAGCAGGCTGTAAGAATGTGGAGCCTGCATGAAAGGCTCGTGGAGCTCCTGCAGGAAAATGACAGCGACATGCTCAGGATGACCATGGTCCTCCTCAGCGGTTTGTTCCTGTGCAGTGGCGCCCCGATAGCCAGCCCCCTGGCCCTGCAGCTGGCTGAGGTGCTCCTGCCGCTCTTTGACAATGTAAGGCTCAGTGCCTCCAGCCACGGCCACCGGCTGCTGCCCGCACACTTTGTGCCCTGTGCATTTTCAGGCCTGTGCCCAGGTGGGCGTGAAGCAGCCGATGCTGAGGTCTTTCTTTCCTTTCATACAGGATGATAGCCAGGTGCAGTTGTGCTCCATGTTCGTCTTCCGAGAGATGCTGCATCTTTTACCGGAAGGAGAAAGAAAGGCCCTGAAGTCACACGTGCGCCAGAGCCTGCTCCCTCTCTCCTTCCACTGCCACGACGAGAACCAGCGTGTGGCAGAGGTGAGGACTCAGCGGCTGCTGCTGGCCCCCTGTCAGGGGGCTGGGCTGCCTCCTGCTCTGGCGCCTGGCGGACTGCAGCCTCCTCCTGGCCTTGGTACAGGGGGCTGTGCAGGTGCTGTTCCCTGGGCTGTGGTGCCATCTCCGTGTCTCTGCTGCTCTCCAGGCCTCGCGGGAAACGCTGCATTGTTCAGCCACATTCCTGCACAGGAAGGATCTCCAACACATGCTGCGGCTGGATCAGACCTGGAGGTTCGGCAAGGGCCTGGTAAGGATGGCCCGCAAGCCCCAGCCTCAGGCTGGAGAAGCCCCCTGAGCACTCTGCTCAGTGCGTGCGGCTGGCAGCTACGCCCCTGCCCAGGGCTGCAGCCAGGGCCCCCAGCCTGCGCCCCACACGCCGCTGCCTTCCCTGGGTCGTGTGGGCTCTGCTCCAGGCTCTTGCAGCGCCGATGGAGCCCGGCCCAGCTGGGCTGCAGGGCGGCTCCCCGGGCAGCAGCCGGCCCGCTGCCCCCTCCAGAGCCCGGTGCCAGCGGCTGCTGGCTGCTGGACAGAGCTCTGCGGGCAGGGGAGACCAGTGCTGGCCGCATGGAGCGCCCGGCCAAGGGGCAGAGCCTGCACCAAGTGCACCCTCCTGGCCCTCTCCGCAGCTGGCAGAGGACAGGAGCCGAGCGGCCGAGCACGTGCGCCACGCCCTGCAGTACCTGGAGAGCCCACAGGAGTCCCTGCGACAGGCGGCCATCAGGTTCATCGGTGAGCCACCAGCCTGGGCTGACCTTCCCTTCCCTTCCCCGCCTCGGCCCACCGCAGCACGGCCCCAGCCCCAGCCCCAGCCCCAGCCCCGGCGGTGCCATCCGTGCCCAGCCCCGGCGAGCCCTGCCTGCCCTCGGCGCTGCTGCCGCCCTCTGACAGCCGTGCCCTTGGGCGGCAGTGTGCGGCAAGGGCCCGGCCCGAGCCCTGCCGGGGCCAGGAGGGCCTGTGGCCCCAGGGCTGGCAGCGCCGCTGGCAGGGAGCTGTGCCGCTGGGGCCGTGACAGGCTCTGTGTTCTCAGGGATGGCCGGGCGGCACCTCAGGGGCCACAAGCGAGAGCTCCGGCACATCTGTCAGGGTGAGTGAGGGCACAGGGCTGCCGGCCCTGGCTGCCGGGGGGAGCTGCAATCCCTGCCCTGCTGCTGCCAAGGGCTCTGGTCCCTGTGCGGAGCATGGCTGGCATGGCCGGAGCACACGTGCCGATTTCAGGCCCACGTGGGGCAATAGTTTCCGGCAGCTTTGGGCTGATCCCCTTTCTCCCTGCTCCCTCCTGGCCATGGCCAGAGCCGGCCGGCATGGCCCTGGCATGGGGGGTGTCTCCTCGGGTCCCCGCAGATCCGGGATCTGACCGTGGCTCTGTTCCCCTCTCTTGCAGTCCTTGAAGACAAGGCAGAGGACACCAGCCCTTTCACCAGAAGCCTGGCTCTTGAAACAGCCTTTGTCCTCCGGGCTGTGGAGAGAGCTCCAGGCTCTATCCTGCAGAAGCTGCAAGATCGCTTTCTCAGGGCACGCAAGAAACGGCCTTGTCTCTGGGGCCACCACTGGCTGTGCTGCTGGAGCTCTGAGGAACACTGATTGGAGAGGCTCTCTGTCTGCTAGGGCCATCTGAGCCAGGGGGGATTTTTCTTTTCTTTCAGATTGTTTTTTTTCCTTCTTTTTAGTTGTAAATTTAGGCTATAAATATAGAATGTGTTCTAATACCCAGACTCCCAGGAGCTTTCTTTGGTGCCCAGTGTCGGCAGGGCAGCGGGAAAGAAAGGGAAAACGGGTCCTTATGCCAAGCAAGCTGCCCAGGCATGCAGTGGGGAAGGGGAAATGGCCAGAAGACCCTTGGCCTTTTACGGTTCTGCTGAAGCCTTTGTGCTGGCGACAGAGCAGCTGGGCAGTGGCTGGAGCTGTGGGGATCCCTGCCAGAGCGCTGCCTGGAGATGGCCACAAGCCCTCCTGCCCAGGCAGGAAGGGCCATCTGTGCCCTCCTGCCCGTGTGTTGCTGGCTGCATTGCTGAAGGCTCTGAGGTGCCTCTTGATCCGGCTCCTCTGGAGCTCCCTCGGGGCTGCGCCGCTGCCGGGCAGGTTGGTCAGGCTGGGGGAGACCCTGAGGGGAGCCTGAGGGGCAGCGGGAGGCCGTGAAGGGATGAGGTGCTGCGCAGACCCTGACAGGACAAGGCGGTGGGAAGGCACGAGGGCCCTGTGGGAGAGAGTGGGGGGCAGGAGGCTCCAAGGGGGCAGGAGTGGCTAGGAACACAGGCTGGTTGGAAGCCCTGGGGAATTGGGTGTCAGAGGCCATAAGCAGCCCTGTCACGAACCGTCCTTATTGACGGATTTCGTGACGATTCGTTTCCAAAGGATTTCTCAGTACAAAATACCAACATGGTAAAGGGGGTTTGCAGTAGTAATCCAAACAGTGTACTTTATTGAATGATTACAGCAAAAATGCGTGTGAGGGAAAAGCGGGAAAGCGGGGAAAGCATATGGAAATGTAGGGGGGTAAAGAGCAAAGAGGAGGCTATAGCTACTGCCCGTGGAAGCGATGGGGTCCTGCAGGGTCCAGCTGAGGTTCCGTCAGTCAAGGAGTCGTTCCAAGCGCGGGGAAGATCTTCAAATTGGACTAGCTAACCTGGGGGTTTTTATCGTATGGAGGACTGTGAAAGAGGGGCAGGAAAATAATGCAATAGTTTCAAGTCAGCTGTGGGCAGAAGCCATTGTCGTCTTGGTCCAATAGTCCCAATAATCACTACCCGCAAGCAAACATCACAGTCTGTACCCGCAAGCAAACATCACAGTCTGTTCTGCTCTCCCCTTCCAGTTCCCCCCAGGTTTCAGTCTCAATCCTTGGGAAGAAAAGGAGTTTTATGTGAGGGTTTTGTGTCTCAGTCCTTGGAGAAGAGGCTTCTCCCATCTCAGTCAGTCAGTCACAGTGGTTGCAGAACAGATGAAGGGTCTTCTGTGGGGACCACCTAAAGGTTATTCCAGAGAAGAGAAGGAGTCCAATCCCATTTTATCTCTTTTCCCAGCAAGTCATAAAGGGGAACAAATGGGTCATTCTGGTTACTAAGAAGTTTATCTGGTCTTTCTATAGAAGACATAGTTACGATGGTTTTTGAGGGAAAATTTCTGTAGGTTTAAGTGTTCCTGGAAGCCCTTGAATTAAAGAGGTCATAATTTCAGGCTTTACAGGTGACTGCATTGGTGACTCAAAACTAGGAATTAATTTCTTTTCATGGATCATTTGCAGGCAGCCGGCTTTGTGAATGTTTTCCCGGAGGTGGTTGGGGGTACCAACCAAAGGGTCTCTCCTTTCCAAGGGGTTGAGCCCCTCTGCCCAATAAGCTGTGTGCTGATTTATGGACCATGGGATACGTCTGTCTCCTGTTGCTAAGAACACCCCATGTCCCCAGCACCTACCGGCTTCTTGTTCTGACAAAAGAATCTGATCTCCCCCGGTGAGAGACACTTGACATACCTATTCTGTTTCGGATTTGAGGGGGAGAAGCCTGTACTGCTTTGCAAGTCTTGTTAATTCAGTAGCAGTGTACGGGATTTCTTTAGTGGTTATGTGTGGGTCAAGATCTTCATTATTTATATAGTTGCATTCTGTTTTAATTACAGGTTTATGCTATTGTAACAACAGTGTTTCCCGCAATTTTTCATCAGAACTAATTCTGTTTGAGGGCAATTTTTATTAATGTAAGGAGTTTCCTTCTCCTCTGCCTCTTTTGAGGAATCAGCATTATGTGAATTTTTAACATGTTCCTCTCTCAAGGCAGCCCGTAATACCTTATTTCCATTTCTTCCTTCATCTAATTGTTTTTGCAAGATTTCAACTAGGTTTTGGAGGGAGTCTATGATAGCATTTTTCTCACTTCTTCGCTTAAAGTGAGTTTCTATGGCTGCTGTGAGGCAGGCTCCCAAAACTGAGCAGAGGATAGTCTTATTTTTGCCCAGTTTGAGTTTTGATTCATGTTGCAGAGAACATATTCTATCAATAACATTTTCTAAATTAAACCATTGCAGTTTGCCCATTCTTCTTCTCCTCCTGGAGAAGGTGCGGCATTGTATTTAGCAAGCAGAACATAAAATTCAGCTTTACTTTTGCACTGAGATTTCCAGTCATTTTGTGAAGGGACCAAGACTACGACAGGGAATTAATTGCAAGGTCAAGTTATACAATCACACAGCCTTTCCTGTGTTCCCCTTCACTTCCCAGGGTAGTTGAGGAGACAAAATCTGTCTAGGAGGCCCTATTTGGTTGCTTCAGGAATGTCTCTTCCTTCCTAGACAGTTTACACTCACACACAGAGAACGATTTCTTTGTGAGGGAAACCAGAACTACGACAGGGAAACAACCACACAGCCCTCGCTGTGCTTCCCTCACTTCCCTGGGTAGGTGAAGGGACAGTTCTGCCTGGGAGGCCCTGTTTGGTTACATCAGGTTGCCCCTTCCTTCCCAGACAGTCCAGGTACACACAAATACGACAGAAAGAGTTTTCCCCCTTTTGCACCGAGAGATCTTTTGTGAAATTCCGGAGACAGAACCCTCAATTCGAGTATGGGAATTGCCCTTTTCTTAGGCGTGTGCAGTTTGCAGGAAATTCCAATCACACCCCTTGCAGAGTGAGACATCCTCTCTCATGATACAGACTGCACACCACCACCAAATCCCTCAGTCTACCAGAATCCTGTCCGTGACGCCAACTGATGTCACGATCCGTCCTTGCGAACGGGTTTTGTGACAGTTCGTGGGGGAGCTCAGGGTGCAAAGAACAGACACGGTACAAGGGGATTTGCAGTAATAATCAAAACAAATGCACTTTTATTGAAATATCCACAGCAAAAATGCGTTGGGTAAGGATTGGGGAAAAGGGAAAGATAAGGAAAAAAAAAGGGAGGAAAAGGAAAAGGGTATATAGCTACCAAATGCAGGAATGGCAAAGGTCCTTTGGTGTCCAGCCCATGAGGTTCACCAGTTCACGTCCGGAAAGATCTCAGAGATGCAGCTTATCTGGACTCTAATTATACACTTTTTTGATGGGAGAAGAGAATGATTTTGAAACTGAATCTATTGTATTGGGAAAAAAATGATATTTGGAAGAAGGATACACACAGTCCATATCTCAGTGGGTGAGAGCCATTGTTTTCGTGGTTGGTTGCTCGCACCTGCAACATCCATCTCGCTTTGGTCAGCTCGCCTCCTCCCACGCACCTCCCCCGGGCTGGGGGCTTCAGTCCCAGTCCTTGGAAAGTGTGGGAGAGGCCTTTTCACATGGGGATTTCATGTCTCGGCTTTTTCTCTGGTGAAGTGGCTTCCTACATCTCAGTTTGTCTGTCCCGGTGGGTGCAAACAGACAAGAGGGGTCTTCTTCGAGGGACCACTCCTAAAACTCAGGAAAAGTCCAGCCAGGCCAAGAATTGGGAGAGGAAAAATCCCAGAGCTATTGCTGCAAAAAGGTCAGAATGTCCTTTTTTCTTCTCCTGGAGCACAGTGTAGCATGCAGCAAAATACACACACCTGTGGCGACAGTAGCTTAGCTGTGCTCTCAGGTCATCAAGCTCTCCTGGTTTACAAAGCCAGGGGCCTGTGGACAGGGGGATCTTCAGTGGTCCCTCAATGACAGCTGTGAGGCAGATGAGGGATATTTCAGACAGACTCTCACGGGGTGGGGGGACAATGGGAAAGGGGTGGGACAGGGAGCACAGGGGAGCTGGGACCCACTGAGGGTCCCCCAGGTCACCCCAGGACCCCCAAGCCCTGTCCCAGCCCCCCCAGTTCCCTCCACAGCCCCAGCTGAGGGGGGGCTCAGCCCAGGACCTGCCGGCCTTCGGGGCTCCCCCAAGGGCAGCGAACGGGAGAGTTCCTGGTTCGGAGAGGCCCCAGCAGAGGAGAGGATCTTGTCCCTCCTCAAGGGACTTTAGGGGTCTTCAGGCCGCTTTGAACAGTTTTCCCTTTTTAGGGTTTTTTGGGGATCCCACCACTCCAAGGATGTTTTTTCCTCCCCATTTTTGGGTGTTTGTGCGCCCCCAGCCCCACAAGCCCCTTTTAAGGGGGGATCATGACGGCTTTTAGTGACATTTTTAGGGGTCCCCTACTCCGAGCTCCTGTAGGGGATGTTTTGCCCCCCCAGGGTGGATTTTTGGGGCTCTGTCTACCATTGCCGCTTTAAGGCCTCCCAGCATGGTCGGGTCCCACTCTAACTCTCCTTAAAAGGGCAACACCACTCCCACCGATTCCAGCAGCGGAGCCCGGGGGGGGGGCTGGGGGTCCCGGGAGGGTTTGGGGGACCTGGGTGGGGGTAAGTGGGGGAGGCTGATGATGGTGATGGAGACTCTGTGCTGGGTATGAACATTCATGAGGGGTTCTCGGGAAGGTTTTGTGAATCCTGGGAGTTTTTTGGGGTCACAGAGGCTTTTTGGGAGTTCCTGAGGGAAGTTTTCAGGGGTCCCGATGGGGGAATTTGGATAATCCCGGGGGTGGAAATGGGGGTCCCAAGGCTGTTTTGGGATACCTGCCGGTGACCAAGATGGGACCCTGTGCTGGGTATGAACCTTCTCACTGTGCACGAGCAGTGTCAGTGTGTTCAGGGAGATCCTGGGGGGCCAGGGGGGTCACCCCAAATCCCATGGGACCCCAAATGCTAAGGGACCCCCCAATCTCCCCTCAGTGCTGAATTTGCTGCAGGCAGGGGGGCACCAGCACTCAGCCCCCACCCCTCACCATCATAGGGGGGCTGTGGAGGAAATCTGGGGGTGCACAGACAGGTTGAGGGGGCCCCCAAAGTCCTGGGAATGTGGGAACAAAAGGGAACTCCCAGGAGCCCCCAGTGGGGGCTTAGGGGGGACCCAGAAAGAGTTTGGGGGGGGGGGGGGGTGGGCTTAACTGTGTCACTATAGTCAGGAAAGGGGACTCCAAGAGTCCCCGGTGTCCCCATTCCCAGGAAAAGCTGGGAAAACCTGGGATGGCTGGGAATAGGGGTCCGGGTGTCCTCGGTGTTGAGGAAAGGAGGGGCTAGGGGCTGGGAAAGGCAGGAATAGAGGTCATGGGGGGTCTCTGGGTGAAGGAGAAGGGGCTCTGGGGGCTGGGAGGGGCGGGATGGCCGGGAAGGGGGTGCAGGGGTTGTTTGTGCAGGATGAGGGGGTGCAGGGTGGATCCCCTGCCCGGGAATGTGGGTGCGGGGGGATGGTGGCGCCCAGGAATGGGGGTTCAGGGGCCCCCCGGTGCTCCGGGATGGGCGATCAAAGAGTCCCAGTGCCGGGGGTCCCCCCTCACCTCTCGCCGCCCCCCTCAGGGCCCCAGGAGCGCCCAGAGCCCCAGCACTGGAGCCATCGCGCTGCTCCTCCTCGCTCCCAGTGCGATCCCAGTATGATCCCAGTAGGACTCAGTCAGCCAGGAGCTGCTCCCAGTATGATCCCAGTACAGCCCAGTCACTCCCACTCCTGGCATCCCCCCTAGCCCTCTCTGCGTTCCGAACTGTCCCGGCTCCATCCCCGCCCCTCCCGCGGGCTGCGAGGGCTCCGGCAGCGGGGGGGGAGGAGGAGGAGGAGGAGGAGGAGGAGGGAGGAAGAGGCGGAGCGGCAGCAGGAAGCAGCGGGAGGACGGGACGGGGAACCACATGGCTCCGGCGCTGCCTGAACTCGCAGCACCCCGGGAGCATCGCCCCCCATCCCGCAGGTGCCGGGGAGGGGGAGCTCGCCCCAAATATCCCGGGGGTGCCTGGGCTTGGGGTTTTCTGGGGGGGATGTTTGGAGCTGGCAGGGCTCCAAAGCTGAGCCGCAGATGGCCCTCAGGGGGACATCAGGGGGTCCCCGGGAGGTGTTTTTGGGGGTCCTGGTGTGGGTGGCAGCAGAGCCCCAGCAGGGGGCGGGGGGATGCGGGTCCCCCCGCGGTGGGGGTTGGGCTTCCCGGCCGGGCCCTCCGAGCTCTGCCGGGGACCGGGCAGGAGCGGTGGCACCGGCAGGGGGACACGGGGTTTGGGGAGCCCCGGGAGAGCCGCAGCTTCCCTGAGCAGGAGCCCAGAGAGAGGAGAGCCCCAGAAGGGCAAAGTGGGGACCCCGAGAGGGGGGGACCCCTGGGATTGCTGGGACCCCGGCAGTGGGGGGTTCTGGGGGCTGGAGGGGTGGGATGGCCGGGAAAGGGGCTCAGGGGTGCCAGTGCCAGCAGTGGCTGCTCCCAGTATGAGCCCAGTCACTCCCAGTATGAGCCTGGTCACTTCCACTCACTCTCTGCAGGATCCCTGTCGCTCCCAGTCTCTCCCAGCAGGTCCCCAGTCACTCCCACTTGTCCCCAGCCTGTTCCCAGTTTCCTGAACACATTCCCTGTTGCTCCCATTTTGGTCCTACTCACCACCCATATGGTCTCAGACACTTCCAGGATATCCCAGTTCCCCTGATCATTCTGGTAGTCATTGCCAGGCACTCCCAGTTACCTCAGGGTGGTTCACTTGCCCCCAGTTTTCTCCCAGTTGCTCCCAGTTCCTCTAATTATGACCCCAGTTGGTTCCCAGCCTGGGCCTGCTAGCTCCCAGTAATTCCCAGTCAGGGTGCAATCACACCCACTTTGATCCCAGTCTGATTGTATCCACTCCCAGTCTAATCCCAGTAACTCCCAGTCTGATGCTAGTAGCCCCCAGTGTGATCCCAGTCGCTCCCTTTCAATCCCAGTATGATCCCAGTAAGCTCCAGTTTGATCCCAGTCACATGTCAGCCTCTCCCAGTGTGGTCCCAGTATAATCCCAGTTGCTTCCAGTCTCTCCCAGTATGGTCCCAGCTGCCTTCAGCATGGTTCCAATTGTTTCCTAGATCAACCCAGTCACTCCCAGTATGATGCAATTTGCTCCCAGCGTGCTCCCAGTTGCTCCCAGTCATGCCCAGTATGGGGGATGATGTGCAGGGTGTGTTCCCAGTCGCTCTCAGATTCCCCCAGTATTAGTCCAGTCCCTCCCAGTATGATCCAAAGATGAGCCCAGTGTGCTCCCAGTCCCTGCCAATATGAACCAATTGTGCTCCACATGGTTCCAGTTGCTCTCTTTCACCCTCCCTTTTGTTCCAGTCCCTCCCAGTATCTCCCAGTGTAGCCCAGTTCCCTCCAGCATGTTCCCAGTCACTCCCAGTTCCTTCCAGTCTGATCCCATTTGTTCCCAAGCACTCCCAGTCAGCCTCAGTGTAGTGGCACTCAGTGATGATCCCAGTTGATCCCAGTATTAGCCCAGTTGTTTCCAGTCACCCCCAGCATGTTCCCAGTCCCTCCCAGTCACTCCCAGTTGGGTTTCTGGGGGGATGTTTGCAGAATGGAGCAGTCCAAGACTGAGCTGAAAAGGCCCCTTAGGGGGACACTGGGGTGCCGGTGGCGGCTGCCGGCAGAGGCAGCCTGGAGGAGCAGAGCCCTGTGTCCCCCAGGAGCCCAAAGTGGGGAGCTCAGAGAGGGGGGAGCGCCGCCATGGGCGGGACCCTCAAGAGCCTGGAGAGGGGCAGGGGGGACTCCTTGGAGCCCCAGCAGCCCAGAGCAGGGAATGAGGGGAGAAGGGACCTGGGAGCCCAAACATCCCTGGCATCCCGAAATGGGGGGAGCTTTTGGGATTGCTGGGACTGCCAGCAGCCTGGGGAGGGCAGGCAACGAGGAGAAGGGGGACCCCCAATCCAAGGGTGACTGCCAGCAGCTAGGACAGGGGAGAACCCACAAACACCAGAGGGGAGGGACCAGGGATGGGCAACTCCTGGGAGGCTTTTTCAGGGCGGAATCTTGGTGTTTGGGAGGTTTTTCTGGAGCTCAGATGGCCGGTGACTTGTAGAGATGGACTTGGGCAGAAGGACCTTCAAACTCAACATGCCCATCCCTTGTTTTTCCTAAACCAGGATTTCCCATTGCCAAATCCTGGGAGGCTGCGAGGAAGAGGAAGATGCCCTGGGACACTGATGCAGGTTAGGAAGAAGTCAGTGCCCCTTTCCCCTCTGTGCTGCTCCATCCCCCAGCCCAGCACGGCCCCTGGCTGCAGGACAGCCCTGGGAGGATCTTCTTCCCCTTGCCTGTGGCACGGAGGCAAATACCATCCTGTCCTTGTCCTTCCTCCTCCAGAGCAGGAGCTGAGCATGGAGAGCTGGGAGGACAAATCCCTGCAGCAGAACCTGGAGGAAGAGGCCGTTTTGAGCGGCTCCATGGTGCAGGAACCCAACAGGGAGGAAAAGCCCCGGAGATCCCGCACGAGGAGGGGCTGCAAACGCAGATCACGGGGATCTGAGGGGGAAAGACCCAGCCTGGGCTGGGAAGGCGGCTGGAGATCGAGCCAGAGCTCGGAGCTGGTGCTCCATGAGCAGCTCTGTGATGGGGAGAAGCGCCACACGTGCTTGGAGTGTGGAAAGAACTTCAGGTGGAGCTCCGAGCTGATCGTGCACCAGAGGATCCACACTGGGGAACGGCCCTACCAGTGTGATCAGTGCAGGAAGAGGTTTAAGACCAGCTCCAATCTCCTGCTGCACCAGCGCACGCACACAGAGGAGAGGCCCTTCCGCTGCCCCGACTGCGGGCAGGGCTTCAGGCAGAACTCCCATCTTGTCACTCACCGGCGCATCCACACTGGGGAGAGGCCCTATGATTGTGAGGAGTGTGGGAAGAGCTTCAGCCACAGCTCCACCCTGACCCAGCACCAAAAGATCCACACTGGGGAGAGGCCCTACGAGTGTGATAAATGCAGGAAGGGGTTTAAGACCAGCACAGATCTCCTCAGGCACTATCAGATTCACACAGAGGAGAGGCCCTTCCAATGCCCCGACTGTGGGAAGGGATTCAGGGACAACTCCAACCTCGTTAGGCACCGGCGCATCCACACTGGGGAGAGGCCCTACGAGTGTGACGAGTGTGGGAAGAGCTTCTCCAGCAGCTCTAACTTGACCCGACACCAACGGAGGCACCGGTGAGGGAAGCCCTGCGAGTGCCCTGAGTGTGGGAAGAGCTTCGTGCACTGCTCCAGCTCCATCCCCCACTGGAGGCCTCACGTTGGCCACAGCCCTGGTGTCCCACATTCCCTGTGATCCATGTTGGGAACACATCTGCCTGCTTCTCCTTTTGGTTTGGCCTTAATTTTCTTGTGCCTCATCTTCATCCCTTAAAATCTGCCAAAACAGGGTTAAATGAAGGAATTTGATCCAAAATGTCTAACATCCCATCATTTCACAGGTGTTTTAGAGGGAATTTAGGATTTGGGAACACATTCTGTGTGGAGTGCCCCTGTTGCTAAGAGGCAGGAATTTGATCTCACCCTTCGTGCGTTTCTAAGATCTTCTCCCCTGACCCAAACCCCAACTCCACCCCTGGGATACCCTATAAAAACCCCATGGCCCTGCCTTTGCCCTGTCATTCGGGGTTCAGAAATCGACTCTGGAGCTTTCTGACACCCAGCACTGTCTTGTTTGTCCCCAGCACCAGCAGCTGCCGCCTCCCTGGACACCATGAACTCAGCTGCAGCAATTCTGGAGGATTTGTGGGTTCTGGGAGGATTTTGGACCGTCCACTCCATCTCTTTGCACTCCAAAAGCCAAGAGGGATGGATCTGTCACCTCAAAACCCCTCAAATCCCTCTGTAAACAACTGAATTTTAGCCCATCAAGGTGCCATAGCAGCTCAAATTGCTTGTTCCCTCCTCAAAAATACTCAATCCCAGGCCAAACTCACTCCATTCCACAGCTGCCAGGGTGAGATGGGGTTGGGAGGGGATTGGGAGAAGTGGGATCCCAGTTTGGAGCGGTGGGATGGGGATTGTGTGGGGCTGGCTGGGTGGGATGTATTTGATAGCACATAAAACTTCGAGAGTTACTGATTTCTGTCCTGTTCATTTTCAGTCAATTCTGTTTGCAGAGTGCTGCCTTCTCATCTGAATGAATTCCTTAAAACTCCAATTTTTTGAATAATCTAACCCAAACAATCCGAAAACCAATATCCAAATAAGACCACTCACCCACAGTTAAATTAAAATAATTTTAATATTTTTAGAGTACTTTAGGATATTAATAAAGTTTAATTGTTTGGATAAAATGAATGAGAAATTAAAGTCGTGTTTGGCTTTGTGTTTAGTACATCCCCCTCCTTCCTGCTCTCCCGCCCCTTCCCCGTCGTTCCCCCAATCCCCAATCCCCTCCTCCGTGCTTGGTTTTAGGGGTTCCAAGCACCCCTGCTCCCTTTGGGGTCCCGACCCCCCTTTGGTTGAATTTGGGGCCCCCGCCCCCCTTCTCACCACGCTCCCTGCTCCCCCCGCGGCCGGGTGGGCTCCTAGCACCCCCAGAGCCACCAATGCGGCCCCAGCTGCCCCCGTACGCCCCATACCCATCCCCAGGGCCACCTCCCCCCTCCCCAAATTCTGCTCCTGGACACTGATGAGTCATCAGTGACAAGCACTCTGATTGGCTGGAAATGGCTCCGCGCAGTCTCTGAATGGCTAGCATTCTGAGAGGGGCTGGGTTCTCTCCGCCAGCTGATGAGTCCGAGCAGAGCCGGGCGCTGATTTGCTGAAGGTCGCTGGGCGGGGCCAGAGCATCGACTCTCTGCCCAGCAATTGGATCATCATCAGTGCCACGTGCTCTGATTGGCCAGGATCTTTTTTGGGGTGGGAACGGGAGGAACTGGGCAGCCCCAGGAGCCCCTTGGGTCTGGGGCTTTTGATCCCCCCTCAGCCCTCGGGGCGGCCCTGGGGCCACCCCAACACCCACAAAATGGGGAGGGTCCCTGGGGCCCTTTGGAACCCCCAGGAATGGGCAGGAAGCGGCAGGAGCCGCCCCAAAAAGGGATTAAAGGGTCCAGGCCGGGAATGGGGGAGGCTCTGGGGATGGCTCTGGTCCGGACTGGGGAAGAATGGGATTGAGGGAGGGTCCAATCAGTGGCTAGGGATGGGCTGGGACTGGGGAGGGGTCCGGGATTGTGGGGATGGGTCCGGGATTGTGGGGATGGGTCCACTGTGGGACTGGGGTGGGGTCTCTCCTTGGTATTGGGTCCGGGACTGCATCAGGGTCTCTCCTCGATCCCATTCCTGATCCCGTTCCCAATCCTGATCCCGTTCCTATTCCTGTTTCCAATCCCGACCCCGCCGCTGTTTCCAGGGAATGGCTCCCATCCCAAGCCTGACCCCAAATCCTGGGGTCAAACCCCCCAAATCCTGGGGTTTGAAACATTTGAAGTGTCCAACATCCCCAATTCCTAAAGTCGTGGGCCAAACACCCCCAAATCCCAAATCTTAAGGTGTCAAATGCCCCCAGAAACCAAACTTTGGGGTTCAAACTCTCAATCCCCAACTCATGGAGTTTGAAATATCTGGGGCGCTCAACCCTCCTCATCCCCAAAGTTTGTGGTCAAACTCCCAATCCCCAAACTTCGCGTTCAAAGCCCCCCTGATCCCGAACTCTGAGGTGTCAAATCCCCCTGATCCTCCAACTTTTGGGTTGAACCCCCAAAAATCTTGGGGTCAATCCCCCCAAATCCCAAACTTTGGGGTCAAAACCCGCTGACTGCAGATCTGGGTTTTGAAACATCTGGGGTTTCCAGCTGATCCTAAAGTCTGGGGGTCAAAAACCCCCAAACCCCAAATCTTAGGGTCGAACCCCACCAGTCCCTAAAGTTTGGGATCAAGACCCCGCCCCCCCCCCCCAGTCCCCCACCCACCCCAAACCCACTCTGGGCTAGAGGGGCTCAATGGGGCTTGTTTGGGGTTATTTGGGGATATTTGGGGGTTTATTTGAGGCAGCTCCAGGTGCAAGGTATCCAGAGAGACCCTGGGTACAATGCTGGGAAAAAAAAGGGGGATTGGTGTGGGAATTGGGGGATTCAGGATGGGGAAAGTTCGAGTTTTTGGGATTTTAGGGTATTTCAGGCCGTCTTTTTGTGGGGTTTGGGGGTGTTTTGGTGGAGTTTGGGGTGTTGTGGGTCCCTTTTTGGCGAAGGAGATCTTCCTGGCGCTGCTCTGGGTGATCCTGGAGCCCTGCAGGGTCTCGTGGGCGGTGCCCGCCTGCACCTCGGTGTCCAACCGCACCCAGGCGATGTCGCGGCGCCCGGCACCAGGGCAGCTCCTGGAACCCGGGAACCTGGGATGGGAACGGGGCCAGTAGAGACCCAGACACCTGGGAACGTTCCCCAGACACCCAGGAATGCTTCCCAAAACACCCGGGAATGCTCCCCAGACACCTGGGAATGTTCCCCAGACACCCGGGAATGTTCCCCAAAACACCCGGGAATGTTCCCCCCAAAAAATCCAGGAATGTTCCCCCCCAAATGAAGAAATGTTCCTTGTTGAATAACAGTTCCTCAAAAAAAGTCCAGAAATGCTCTCCAAAAGAAATCCTGAAACATTCCTCCAAAACTCCAGAAATGTTCCCCCCAAACAGAAATATTTCCCAAAGAAATCCAGAAATGTTCCTGCAAAAAATCCTGGAGCATTCCAAAACATGAGGAACTTTCCCCAGAAAATCTAGACATATTCCTCCTCAAAAAATCTAAAACAAACCCTGTTCCCTATCCAGAAATATTCCCAAAAACTACAGAAATGTTCCCAAAAATCAAGAAATTCACCCTCCCCACAAAAAAAATCATGAAACCTTGCTCCAAAAATCCCAACATTCACCCTCAAAAGAAACCAGAACTCCGCCAAAAATCCAGAACTCTCCACCCCAATTCAGAAATTCCCCCCTAGAAAATCCTGAAATTCACCCCCCAAAAAATCCAGAAATTTCCCTCCAAAAAGCCAGAAATTCCCCATCAAACCCCGGAAATTCACCCTCAATAATTCAGACATTTTCCCCCAAATCCCAATACTTTCCCCAAACAATCCAGCCCCAAGCCCCCTCACCCCTCTCACCCCCCAAGCCCCACAATCCCCCAATGCCCAAAGGCCGCCTGGAATCCCCGGAATCCCCGGGATGCCGGGATTGCCCCAGATCGCCCTGGGGGCAGAGCATGGAGAGCATCAGCTCCTGGGGCTCCTCAGGAGCTGGGACAGGAACAGGATGTGCTTCGGGGCTTTGCCCACAGCTGGGCAAACGGGAGAAAAACCCCAACATCAGCAACAGATCTGCCCCAAATCTGACCCAGGCAGGCCCCAAATCTGCCCAAAGTCACTCTGGATACACACCAAACCATCTGCCCAAAATCCCACCAAAATCCTCCATGCTGTGACCCACTGCTGTCTCATCATTTTTAAGGATTTTTCACAGTTCCAAGAAATGATATCTCAGCTCTGGGGGAAGCCTCATCTAAACTGATGGTGTTGTGCCATCTCCTTAAGGAATCAGCTGCAGTCCCAATTATTATCACAGAACCACTCCAACAGTTTGCTGGGTTTAAAGCATCTCTGTGCTGAGGGAATTTTGGAGGAGAAAGCTCTTGGATGGTTCATTAGTCTGTCACCCCCAGACCTTCACTCCTAAGTGCCATTCTCAAGAGCCTTGTTTTAAATTCCATTTAGGGAATTCTCTCCTACTTAGAGCCTGGGTGGTGGCCAAGCCTCAGCTCTGCCTGGACGGGAATTTGCCAACAGACCCAGATGTCTTCTGCACCAAAACTAGATTTGAGTTGCTTTGACTGGGCAATCTGACCCTCTAGACATGACAGTTGGACTATTTTTAAAGGGAGCTTGGGAATTATTATCTGGAAATAATTATCCAATTCCACCCTGAATGGAGGTTTATCAGCTGTTTGCAGACTCTGGGATGATGGCACATTATTTCAGAGATTGCTATTTACCTAATTCCACCTATGTTGTTAGTTTTGTCTGTGTTTTGAAGTACTCCTGATTGTTATATCCAAATTATTCCTAATTGCTGTAAGGTTCTTGTCCACTGCATGTCTTATTTTACAATGAATTTGCTTCATACTCATAACAAAAGACATGAATCTCATTCTTAAAAAACAAAAAAGAAGAGGAATGAACACCTTAAGAACTTTCAAGAAATGCAAAATGTACATGAGAAATTTGGATCATCACCTCTAAATCCCAACTGAGTGTACCACAGTGAAGCCCAATTGATTCTTTACCTTCAGGAGAAGATGTGCCTGTGTTTTATCATCAGCAGCTCAAAGCAGTCACCTGTTCATTCCATCAGACACTGATCAGCTCTGAAAAAATGAAGCCCAGTGAAAAGAGAAATAACCTCATCACCTTGCAGCGTCTGTGGCCAGAGCAGGAGCAGGAGGAGGACTGCCAAGACAGTCTGGAAACTGACAGAGGCAATTTGCCAACAAAAGCCTCAGGGTATCCTCATGGTACAGTGCTCCTACTGCCCTTCTTCAGTTATTCCCTGTTCCAGCTCCCAGCAGGACATTCAGGGATGCCAAAGATCAACATTTCCAACTAATGGACTTTCTTACTTCTCAACTAATTGGAAACAGTGGTCATTTCTTTCCATTTCCCTAAGAGATACTGGATATTATTCCTTTGTTTTCTCATGCTGCAAAACCTGTGTCAATGACTTGATGGAATTTGGTAAGTTTTGTTGATTGTAATTGCTCTTTTATCTATCTTATCCCATATCTAATAGATAACCAGTGACAACCTTGATGAGATAATACCCTCACAAGAGTGAGCAGTTTCAACATCAGAACATAGGAGCCTTTTTTAAATGAACAAAAAGGGGGAGATGCCATAGACAGGTAGAACAATGATAAAAGAAAGGCCTTATGAAATCAGGCCTTGCTCTGCTCTATTAATAGCTGGCCTGTCATCTCCTCTGAGTGCAGCTGAGCAGTTACAAGTTCCCATGTGAAGCTATTTTGAGAGTGAGACTTTGTGAACAATCTGTTCTGAGGGTGAAAAACAAATGCACCTGCAACAACAAGGGATTTGTCCCATGAGAATCAGTGAAGAGAACAGGTAAATGATACAATAGAGAGATTTGATGCACTAGTAAAATCTATTTTAGTAACCAATATTAGAAAAACTGGCAAGAAATCTATTAACTAACTAAAGTTGCACTAAAAGTCTGTCAAACCATGTAAAACGAGTTTTGTGAATAAAAATTAAGAGTTCTTCTTCATCCCAGGTGGGTCTTATGGGATTTCAGTTCCCCCCCTTCTTTCGGACTTTGGTTTCCCCCTTCTGTGAGGCTTTGGCTTCCTTCTTCTCTGGTGCTTTGGTTGTTTTCTCTGTGGCTTTCTTTTCCTTCTTCTCAGGACATCTGGTTTCATTTTTTGAGATTTTGGTTTCATTCTTCTGAGGGGGTTTGCTTTTCCCCTTGTCTGGTTTTGGATGTTGCTTCCCCACAGATACTCCCTTCTGTCCCTTCTTCCACCTCTCTTCCTGGCCAGAGAAGGTGGAGGAGCACTGCTGGCTCTGTCCTGGCTGCAGCACACCTGAGAGTGGCAGGATACTGAAAGCCTGGATGGAAGACAGGAGAGATTGAGGTGTTGAGTATGGAAATGGATGCAGAAGAGCATCTTGGAGCAAAGTGCAGCTGTACCTGGAGGGGCCTATTCCCCAAACACTGCCAGAATCACCCTCACCTCATCCTGCATCCATGCCACTGACCAGTGCAGGGACCATGGCAAAAATCTTCTCCCATACCCACGGGTCAATGCCTTAATTAGCACATTACATGAAAGGGAACTGGGATGTCTCCTGGCAGGAGACATCCTCTCTGATGTACAACTTGCCTTTAAAAAGTTTAAAAACTTCCTGCTTTTAGAGAAGGAGGAGACTCAGAGTGAGAGCTCTTGGAGCTGAGGGAAGGACTCCAGCCCAGCTCATTTGACTCCTGAGGCTCTTCCCCTCTCTCTCTGATTTAAATGCTGCTTTCCCAAGGTGCTACAGCAAAAGCTCCTGCAAAAATTTCCTGTGGACCACCTGAGGAGTTCCAGGGGGAGCAGTGCCCTCCACAGGTGCTGCACAGCATCCTTGGGCAGCCCCACAACGTGTCCTGCATGGCCTCTCCAACAAGCAGCTGCTTCAGCAGCACTTTGGGATGGCCTGGAGGGATGGGAGGCCCCTCTGTGGCCAATGCTGAGGGCCCCCAGTGGCACTGGGAGCTCCAGCCCTGCTGGCCACACTGACAATGGACAAGTGAGACACATTCCCTCTTGCCTTCTCCGCTTCCAGGGGAGAGTGTGCGCTACGTCCAGGGAGCACCTGAACCCCTCCAAGCCTCGTGGGAGGTGAGGGTTTTCAGCAGTTTGTGCTGGCACCTGAAAAACAAGCCATTTTCTGTGCTGGCAGGAAGAGACAGCCACTCTGCAAAGTCTCTGTCTGTAAGAGAGCTTCAGGGCCAGCAGTGCAATGGCAGCTCTGGGCTGAAAGCAGAGCCCTGCACACAGGGAGTCTGGCTGGCTTGGCAAGAGGCTCCATGGAGATCAGGACTCATCCCAGCTTGCTCTGGGAAGGAAGCTGCAGGTCTGACCATGATGATGCAGATAAAAGCCTCATCTTACATTGGGAAGGAAAAAAAGGCAAAAAATCCCACACTCAGCACAGGCCTATAGGATCTGAGTCAGCTTCTCCAAGGAAAACTCTCCTATTTCTCCCTCCCACTCACCCCATGTCCAGCCACTGGCCCTGCTGCCCAGCCCACTGCCCGGGCTCAGGACAGCAGGGCAGCAAAAAGGGAGGTCAGCACGAGCATGACTTGGTGCTGGCAGGCTGGGGAGGCAACACAAGCACTGGATGTACAACAAAATCTACCTCTGCTCCTGAAGAGTGGCTAAAATCCTGCGCCTCTTTCAGGGCTCCGGCTGGCTCCTCCTCCTTTCTGATCTTGAAGTGCCTCCATTGAGTTGCCGGGGAAGCCAAAGTGCTCCTTTTTTCTTTTGGTGGATGGGGTTTGAATTTTGGTGGGTAAAGCTCGTCTCTGGAAAATAAGATAACTGTGAACAGGGACCTGCAGTGGGAGGGAGGGACACCTGCACCAGCAGCTCCTGGCCAGGATGCAGCCCCTGGCTGGGTGCTGGCCAGGTTGAACTAAAAAATGCTTTGATCCAGCCCTTCCCAATCCAGCCTGGAGCAGCTCTGTTCTGAAGGCAGCCCAGGGATGGCACTGAGGTGCTGCAGCAGCTGCAACTGCTTGCACTGAGCAACTACAGAGGACAGGCATGAACACCTTGTGGGGATGCCAAAAGCACAGTGGGAGAGGAAAAGACAGAGAAGGCAGCAAAAAGGTGAGATCTGAGGCACCCAGGGGCAGACCCAGCCAGTGCCTAGCAAGCAACGCCCCCCCAGGGCCCAAGGCCAGAAACTCTGCAGCTCCAGCAGGGATTTATGAGCAATGTTCCCCTGACACTGCTGGGGGGTTGGTTGACATTTTCTAACAATCCCAGGAGACTCAGCTCACATTCCCCATCCATCCATCCATACATACTCAGGCTGTGGTGCTGGGATCCTGCCAAGCTCTGTCACCCTTGGCCTTGGGGAGGTTTCTGCCGGCCGTCCTGAGCTCCGTAATTGTGCTCTCTGTGCCAGGAAGCAAGCAAGAAAGATTTTAAAAAAACCAAAACAAACTACAACAGGGAAATCTAAAAAACCTTCAACAGCTCAACCCTGCTCAAGTCATTTCTTTAGGGACACCTACCACTCTCCAGCTGAAATGCTGGGCTTTTGGGGAAAAAGAAAATTACATGTTCACCTCCAAACGGAAAAGGATTAAGGTAAGAGAACCTTTCAAACTACAAATTACCGGCCCAAAGCTAAAAGCTCTGCAAGAAATCTCTAATTAAGACCAGGCTGACAGTTCAACAACTGCTTCTTCTGGTAGAGAGAAACCCTCCTCTTTAAGGGAAGCAGCCTCAGAGTTGAAAGCAACTGTTTTGTCAGACTTCAGGCTCCCTGGCACAGCCTGCACTGCCTGTTCTTCCTGTTCACTGATTTACAGGCAGTGCCACAATGGCCCAGGTTCAGATGTTTGGTGCCATCCAGGGAATTTGGCATCGTCATTTCCATATGCCTTAATATAAGTTTCAATCCTTGCAACCACTCTTCAAATGACAGCTTTCCTTTCTTTTACAGAAAGCTCAAGGCTCCCAGAAGTCTTCTGACATCCTCTTTTGTACTCAGAGAGATGACATTTTAATCCAGATGTTTCCAAAGTTAACAGCATTTTAAAGAATAATGAATTAAACTGACCCTGGATTCCAGCTGTGCCCAACTCCATTCTGTGTCAGACACTGAGATTCCCACCTCGAAGGCACGAGCTGTTTGTGCCACCCATCTCTCCTGTCCTTCCCACAGCAGCCTGTGCCTGTTTTCCCTGGCAGAATCCCTGTGCCCTGTGCCCCCTGCCAGGAGCAGTTGCACTCAGGCACACAGCTCCCTGTGCCCTCACCCGTGGGTTTCTCTCATCCCCGAACACGCCGATGAGAACATTGGTGCGATGCTCGCCCGGCGCCTGCACTTCCACCACAACGGGGATCTCTGCTGTGCTCTGGGGCTGGACAATCCCACAGGGCTTGGGGCTGGAGTAGAACACAGCAGAGTCCTCCTTGCGTTTCTGGAAGGGACAGAATGAAATGCAGCTTCAGAGGCACCTCTGAAGAAACTTCAGACTCCTTAACATCCACCGCACCAGCAACTTACACACACGTTTAAAACTGCCCAGGACAAAGGTAAAAGGCACAAACAAGATGCAAGAATTGGAGGCTCAGCACTCCCAGGGGATCCTGCAAGGAGGCTGCCAGCACAGGCATTGCTGTCTGTGGATGCAGCAGCTTTTCACAACCCTCTATGATCTCCCACAAGAAAACACCCTGAAGACTGGAACATCAACTGTTTCCTCAGGAGCTTCAACTGCCTCCTCAAGTTTACATTCAGGCAGGATCCTGTTCTCAGCAGATCTTTAAGATGAATAGAAATTAACAAGGTTTTATCCAAAGCCTTTTTTCCCCTAATAATCTCCTCAACTATATTTTTCAGGAGGAGGTGGATGTGATGCCAAACCTGGGGAATAAGCCCGTAGCAGCCTGGAAGGTGGCTGGGATTCCTAATCAAGAGCATTTTCTCATACGGCACATTCAGCTGGCACTCATCGTACTGGAGCACATGGGTGGACACTTGGAGCTCAGGAACGAGACATCTGGGCAAAGAGATGACCCCAGGGGAATCAGAGGTACTGAGAGAATAGAGAACATTTACCCCCAAAGATTGGGAAATGGAGCAGAACACATTGGTCACTGTCAAATGGACATTTAACAGCCCTACAGGGATAAATTGCCTTCTACCTCTTCCCACTCCAACAGGTCTTGTCAAGGAGGGCCAAACCCTGAGAGGCAGCACCCAGAGGCTGCCAAGTGCCCCAGACAGAGCACTTGGTGCCACAGCTGCCTCAGCCCCTCCTTCACCCAAGGAGCCTTGCAAGGACTCCTGTCCCAGTCCCAGTGATCCATGAGCTCTTGGGGAGCCTTCCCAACAAGGATCAGGGCTCACTAAGGCTCAAGGAACACACAGCTCCAGTGGCTCAGTACAAATGACTCCCTTCTCTCCCATGGTGCTGCTGCCCTGCCTGAGAACTCAGCTCTTTGCCCCAGCCCTGGAGGGCACAGACACCAGCTGCCCTCCAGAGTGGCTGATCACCCCCTCCCAGGCCCTGCAGCTCCCTCGCTCCTTCACTGCCCAGCTCCAGGCACTGACTGGCCCCAGCTCCACCTGCTGTACACAATGGCAGCCCAGGCACTGACTGCATGGCTCTGCCTGGCACAGGGAACAGCACCAGGGAGCTGCAGCCCTCTGGGCATTCAGCTGGCACCCACAGCAGCACAGCAGGATGCAATTCTGCTGCAGCAACAACCACTTTTGGTCTCAACTCTGAGAACATTCAAGCTCCAAATGGCAAGCAGAGGGAAGTAGAAAAACTGCAGCTGACCTGCCACATCCAGGGCTGCTTTCCCCTCCTAAGACCTTACCCTCACCACTTGCTGGGAGCCACTTGCCCCCTGCCATGTGCCCTCATGAACAGAAGCAGACCCTGACTCTCAGCAGGCTGCTTGCTGTGGCCCAAAACAATGCACGCTGCTCACAACCAGCACAACTCCACCTCCTGCAGCAAGAAGGAGAGGAGGCCCTCGGGAAATTTGTCCCACCTCAAACACCAAAACCCAGGCCCATCAATGATATCATCCCTGCTCCCTTTAGATGAGGGCCCAGGGCCGTGCTGGGCTGTGAGCAGGGCTGCTTTTCACCACAGGCTGCTGTCCAAGCCCTGCTGTTCTCATGTCCAGCTGGCACAACATAAGGCCATTGAGCAGCACTTCTCCTGGGCAGCTGCAGCTAGCAAAGCCTGTGCAAGGCAGTGCCTGGGAGGGCCAGCAAGGGCTGGTACCTGGCTGTGATGATCAGTGTTGCCACTCCCTTGCCTATACCCTCCAGATCCACCAGCATCCTCCTGTAGAACTCCATCACTGTGTTGGAACACAGGGTCACCTGGTGCAAGAGAAGAACAGGAAATTCTTCTTTACCAGAGCTCATTACCCATGTGTGATATCCTCCAGTTCTTGAGGGAGGATTTGGCCACAATTCTTCTGCTGCTCCATGTGTAGAGCACAGTCTCAGAGGAACAAAAGCCTTCTGCCAATACCAGATTTGTTAAACACACCTTGCTATCAGGACACACGTATGCTACATTAAAACATCAGACTAAAGCTCTCTGCACCACTGCATTCAAATGAAGGGGCCAATTTCTCATCTGACTACAATGACATCCATGCAGAGGAAATCTGACTTGAACACAATGATTCCAGCTTCACAGCAGGAAGCTGAGGGCAAAGGGTGGCTCAGCAGGTGCTGGGCACTTCATGGCTGCAGAGTATTTTGTCCCCCCTAGAGATTCCTGCAGTGAACACAAATCATTCTGCTCCCCAGGAGGGGGAAATGAGACCAAGAAGAAAAGATAACTGCTTTATACAATGACATCTCTCTAACAGCCACCTTCTGCCCTCATCCTTGCTCTGCCCACTTGCAATCAAATCAATTGCTCTCAAAAACACACGAATGGCTTCAGGCCTTGACCATAAGGTATGTGACCTCAGCAGATGATTTTGGAAACTAAACAGTGCTCCTAGACGAACATCCCGAGTAAGGCAGCTAGCAGAGGCCTCCCAGCAGTGCAGATCTCTCACTCCCAGCATGCTCAAAGCTGGCACCAGAGCTGAAGCCTTCCCACACTCCAGTGCAGCTTCAGCCCTGCTGCTGCAGCGTCTGTGGCTGGACTCTTGCCGTACCTCGATGTCCTGGTGTCCCTGGGGGAGGATGGTCCCTTGGCTGGGATTGATGCTGAACTCCCTGGGCTCCACATAGAAATGGATTCCCTTCCTCCAGGCTGGGTCGCTGTCCCTGCGGATCTGATCCACACTGTCCACAGCTGGCTGCGTGCCATCGTCCGACATGCGGAGCTGGAACCTCAGGGGAACCGGGGAGCTGTTGGTCAGGCGACAGCGCTGGGTGTAGGGAAAGCCTGGCAAAGGACACAAATATCCTGTCAGGCACCCACTATGGCATGATCCTGGGGTGAATATCCTGCCAGGATGAAAGTGGGATTGGAGTTCAGCTCTTTATTATCTGAACTACAGCTCACCAAGAAGCTGCGTGAGGAATTAATCGTCACTTAGTTCCCTCTGACACAGATTCCAGACTGCAGCCCTGAAAATGCCCACTCCTAGCCCTGCACAACACTGCAAGCTTCTCTCTTTGGCATGGGGAGGAGCTCCCTCACCTGCCCCAAACCAGCACCACTTATCTCTTCAGTGATGAGTGTGCACCCAGACACAGCATTTACTCTGAGAATTCAAACTGGAAAATTCCCTGGGAAGCCTGCCAACTTTCCCAACCTTTTCAAGATATATAAACAGTGAGTTGTCATTGAGAAGAAGGCACAGAAAAGAAAGTGAGGGTGGAATCAGGAACTAGAACGTGAGGCAAAGCACCCTAAAGCAACTTCTCTCTGCAGGACCTTTAAGGCATCTCTTAGTTTGGGCCAAACAGACTGAGCACATGACAGCTCAGAGCCCACTCAACTGGGGGCACACTCAAGCCTTGCTTTGAGATTAGCAATGAGGAACCAGGTCCCACCTCACCCAACAAACGGGGACATCACACCCATGCTGCTCACTGGGATTGCTGCCTGCAAGGGTTGAGCCCACTTTAGCTCTGGGATTTGCTTTCCATCCTGCAAAGCCAGAGATACAGCCACTGATGGTGGGCATGTCCTGCAGAGCCCGCAGAGCAGCCACAACCTGCTCTGCAGTGCACATCTGGCTGGGCTGGCCAGCTCTGAGGGGAGGAGACTTCTCCCCAGGCCTGCTCACCAAGACTCACTGGAACACAGATGGGCAGAAAAAACAACTGCAGCTGCAGCCCAGAGCTGTTCTGTGCCCATCCAAGTGACCACTGCCAGCTCCAGCACTGACTCCAGCAGGGAGGCAAGAGAGGCACAAAAGGACAAACCCAGATGTCAAAACCTCAAATGAGACTGAGCTCAGCACATGCACACAACAGCCAACAGTTACAAAGAAGCAAAGATACAACAGCTGCCTTCAGCTGGAGAGACCTTAGGAATGAAATCGGATTCGGCAGGATCAATCTCCTGGTAGAGAACCATATTTCCATCTATTGCCTTTCTTATTTCATTTCCTCAAAAGGCAACTTGACAAGTGCCCCCGTGCTGATGCAGGCTGGGGAAGAAGCAGCTCAGCAAAGGCAATGAGTTTCCTTCAAAAGCTCATCAACTTCATTGTTCTGGGTTTGGGCTTGGCAGTGAATGTTGTCCTTGGTCTGGGAAGGGGCAGAGGGGTTTTGGGGGGTTTTGGCCCTGGGGCTGGGCTTTTCCCTTCGGGGTTTTTGGGACTTGTGGCGTGATGCCGTGGGCGGCTGTGCAGTCGGAGCTGAGCTTGGGCAGGGAGCGGAGCTTCCCTTCCTCCCGCTCGGGGACCAAAGCTCGGCCGCTGCTGCTGCGGGAGGTTGTGTGCTTGGCCCCGGGACTGCCCTGGCTGCAGCTCAGCGCTGGCATCGACCCGGCCTACCTGCCCCGCTCCTGCCTGCTGCTGCTCCGCACTGCCGACAGCCCCCTGCCCTTGGCGAGTGTGCAAAAGGAGCATTTCCTTCCTCCCTTCCCTTCCTTCCCTCCCCCGGCTGGGAGGGGATCACTGCCCTGCCAGAGCCCACAGCTCCTCCTGCTGGGACCACAACTCCACCAAAGGGGAAAAACGGGACTTGACGCCTGGGAAACTTCTGTTCTTTCCTTCTTGTCTGTGCTCTCCTGAGACAGTCTAGCAAAGAACTGTTATTCCTTTTCCCATCGTTCTCCCTGGCAGCCCTGTCATTTCAAAGGTATAAGAATTTGGAGGGAGGGGCTCATCTTTCCATTGCAGGAAGATTCCCACCTTCCTTGGCAGACATCTGTCTTTTAAAGCAGCACAGAGACACCAGAAAATACTGACTTTCTATTCCTTGCTTCTATTGCATCTCACAAGGGCAAAATGCCACCCGAGGCAGCAGCAGCAGCCCTGCAGTTCACAGCCTGGAGAGGCTGCTGGGCAGACTGTGAGTGAGGGATGCTTTTCTGTGGGAAGGCACAGATCCCTGACGCTGTGTCCCAGCCCAGGGAACACTCACCAAAGGAGATGTCCCCGAAGTCGAGCTCAGGGAGGTCGAAGTGCAAACTCGGAGCAATGACGCTGCCTCTGGAGGGCGAGGACAGAGGAGGAAATGGCTTGGTTAAAGGAATTGCAAAGGCCTGGCTGTCGTGGCTCGGGGGCACAAAACCTGGGCTCAGGGCATCCTGGGTTTGCAACCAACACAGCACCATGTGCTCAGCACAGGGCCCTGTGCACAGGAGGCAGCTAAAGCCAAGTGGCCAGCAGCCAACAGCCACGGATGGGCTTTGGGCACAGGGCAGGCAGGAGAAGGCCCCAGGATGCTGGTGCTCACATGAAGGACCCTGAACACACACCCAGACATTGGCTCTGTGCCTCACTTTCCCCATCTGCAATATGGGAGGGACATAAAGGTGTCCCCAGGATCTTCTGTAAGCAGCCCTTGCAGCCACAGGTTCCCTGCTTTGCTCCTTCTTAGCTGGAACCGCTGTTCCCATGGAGGAGCTTTCTCAGGAGAGTTTGACCCACACAATCTTTACAGATAGAGTTCTGAGACATGAATCCAGGTGAGCGCCAAATATCCTCTGGAAAGAGCAGCAACAGTTCTAGCCAGGGGACAGATGAATCCTTGAGGAAAGGACCACCTTGTCAGCAGCGCACCAGCTGGCACAGCCAAGAGCAAGAGCTTCAACAACCAAACCAGGCTGTCCTGAATCCAGCACAGCACCCCAGCTCTCCTTCAACACAGCAGACAGACTCCAAAAGTCACCAACATCCACTGAAATCAGCACTTGAAGCTGCACAACACTCACAAGTTGATTTCATGCTTGATGCCAATCAATGTCCACTCTGCCTTTTGGTTCCAAATCAAGGAGCAGTGACCTGGGCCTTCTGTTGTGTTCACAGGACTGCGCCAGGACTGCTCTGCTCTGCACATCTCAACAAGAGACACCTGCCCTTGCCCAAGGAGAAAGCTGCTTATGCAGAAACACCCCATGGCCACTTTGGGGCAGGGACAAAGGAGAATCAATGATTTGATGGTGAAAGGTTCACTCTTGATTTCCAAAATACAAAAGCAGCACTTTTCCTCAAAAAACAAAGCCAGCATCATTGTTTCTCCACTATGGGCACACCTACTCACCACTTTTCTCTTGCTAAGTAATACCTTCCTTGTTCTCTTTTATCCATCTCCCTTATCTCATTGGCATAATCCAGTGCAGATTGCTTTCATTTCTTTACTGCCTTGAGCCAGTGCCTACCCACAGCAGCAGCCCAGCTCCAAAGCTGCAGAGCAGCCAGCATCAGCTCTCCTGCTCCCACTACATTGTCCTAGCAGCACATGGCTCAGGCTGGCAGGGACAAGGCCTCACGCTGCTCTGCTCCTGAGCACTGAGCTCTGCCTCCCCTGGGATCAGCCCTTCTCCCTTTGGCTGCGCCAGGATTATCTCTTGCTATGGCACCAGCCCACGCAAGGATGCCCAAGTCCTTGGCACACTTCCTGCTGCACACTTCCCTCACTCCCACATCAGCCCTTTCCTGCCTGTGCCAAGGAGGCACCAGAGCACTCTGTGCACAGCAGCTGGGAGCACAGCTTGTCCCCCACAGCAGGGCTGGCAGAGGTGAGCTGAGCCTGCTGCTGCCCATCTGCCATGGATTGTTAACACAAGTTTTTACAAACACTGCTGCTGCTACACAATCACCCAGGCTGGCCCATCTCCAAAGCCCTGGGGGCCTTGCTGGCTGCTCAGGTGGGACATCCCAGAGCAGCTGCTGCCCAAAGCTGATCCATCCCACTGCCTGCCATGGCCCAAGGCACAGGGAGATCCCTGCAGGGAGGAGTCATTCCAGCTCCCAGCTACCACCCAGGGCAGGAAGCATCCTCACACTAAAGCAATGCCAGCATCAGAGCAGACATTCAGACCTCAGGAAACACCTTTTTTCTCTGCTCCAGCCCAACATGAGGTAGGTGGGGGATGTCCCAGACACAGCTACACATGTGCCCACCCAGCTCCCAGGGTCCTTACTTGATGGTCAGGATGGCAGGCGTAGGAGATCCAGCCACTCGGAACTGGAACTCTTCCTCAAAGCTCCCCAACACGGTGGCACTGAAGGAGATCTGCACACTCTGGCTCCCACCTGCTGCAATGATGCCCTCCAAGGGTGCAAACTTGAAGCAGGAGCCCACACTGGTGGCTGAAGGGATACAGCTGAAGGGAGCAGCCAGAGCTCCTTGGTTCATCAGTTTCACCTGCAGCAGCAAGAAAGCCAAGTGGAAATACATGTGGAACCTTCCCTTCTTGTGGGTTATTGTCTCATGATGCCATGAACACCCAGAAAAGGCAGAAGATGCTTTGTGCTGCTGAGTGGCAGAAGGCAAAAGATACAACAGGACAAGTTCTGCCTTTGGGTTTTCATGCAGAGCAGAGAGAACTCCACAGAACTGCAGTCACCCTGGGGTGAGCCCATGCACACAGAGCAGTGCACCTCTGATCAGCATCACCAAGCTGAGAGCTGGCCCTGAGAGCAACGTGGGCTGATTGCAGCTTCGTAGTCTATCACCCCAGAGCTGCTGCTGCCCCTCTTAGCACAGCTCCAACAGCACCATCTGCTCATTCACCTTTTCCCATACCATGAAAACAATACACTGGGAATGAGGCATCAGCTTCAAAAGGTATAGACAGCACCATCTTTTGGTAAGAAAACTCAGGGTGTCTTTCTCTTCTCCAGCCAAGCTTTTGAAAGTGTCTGCCATGATGCAGGGCCTCATTTTCTACCTCTTCACTTGCTCTTTCATGATTTTTTTGCAAACTTGACACTATTGTGGGGGAGGCAAATAGGTAGGAAAATCCTTTGCTTTATTCCCAGGAACACTTTTCTCTTTCTAGAGCCAGAGATGCACCAAGGCTGAAGTGTGCTGAGGGACTGGTCAGCAAGGGAGAGAATCCCAAGGCTTTCCTATCACTTGCAGCAATAAGCAGGAGACACTTGGCTGGAGGCTCCTTGCAGTGGGCTGAAGCTCAAAGGCAGCCAGTTTGTTGCAGCTGCTTCTGCAGAGCCCAGCCCAAAGGTGCCTTGTGTCTGGCACTGCCACAAAAGCCTCTGAACATGCAGCTTTTGGAGCCAGTGCTGGTTGCATGTGCCAAGGGTTTCTTGTGCAGGGAGCCTCCCAGCTGAGCCCTATGGAAGGCTGCCCAAAAGCAGGGACTGGGGCTTCAGGAACAACAGACACACCTTTCTGACCCCCCAGATTTGAGCAGGACAGCAAATATTCCCTGCTCACAACTGCCCAGGCTGGCAGCAATTCCACAGCTCCACCAGGCTTGCTGCTGCCTCAGGAGCCATCAGATTCCCTCCCAAGCCCTGCTGCTCACCTCATAGACATGGGGGGTGTTGACAAAGATGTTCCCAAGGTCCAGAGTCTGCAAGCTGAGTTCAACCAAGGGTCCTTGGCCTTCCCCTCTGAGCTGCAGGGGCAGCCTGCTCTCACGGCCTGGGTAGAGATGTCCATTGCAGTACAATCATTCCCTCTGTTACACTGCATTTTCCAGGCTGCCTCAGTGCCAGTCCCTGACTCTGAGCTGGATGCAAGCAGCTCCTGATACTGCAGGAGAACATAAGGACCCTTCTCTTCCCTCACAAGATATCCCTTGGGGCTGACTTCTAATTTCTAACCCATTCCTTGGGTTCACTGAGAGGTGATCCAGGTTCTGTTCTGAAAAACCTAGCTGGAGCATTGCCAATCAAATTAAAAAGGGACAAAGGAAAGATTAGTAAGTACAGAGCAGCTTCTATATGAAGACTGAATGGGATTCCTCACTCTAGAAATGAAATGGGAGATAGATGTGAGAGGTTTGAAACAGCATGAACGGCCTGGGAACTGGGGACAGGGAAAAATTTGTTTGCGTTTGTCCCAAAAAGGAACTTGAGGGTCTGAAAATGTTGTTAGGCAGAAACTACATCTCTGTGTAAGGCCCACCTAGAAAAAGGGTCTGTGGCAAGCCAGTGGAGAAGCAGCAGATGGGACAGAAGTGTACAAGAAATCCATTGCATTGGAGAGAGGCTGATGGAGACCTCCCCTACAGCACTGCCCAGGAATCAAAGAAAACTTCAGCCAGGCACAGCCACATGGTAGTGGAGAATCAGGGATCCTCCTTCCTCCCCTCACCAACTCCCAGAAAAACAGGAGTCCAAACTCTTTGCCTGTGACAGGGGATCCACTTTCTCAAGGCCCTAAACACCAAGGAGTTCTCAGTTTGCTTTGGGGTAGAGCTGAGCAGGGAGGTACCTCTGGAGGGAATGCAGGGCAGGGGACAGCAGGGAGCCATGGTGCAGAACTGTCCTGTGCCCCTGCAGGGCCCAGCACTCACCTGTGCTGCAGCACACTGCCAGGGAGCCGCAGGGGTCACCGCTGGCCCGCGGGTGACATCCCACTGTCCCCTGCACGGTGTCACCAGCGCCCAGAGCTCCTGTGGCCGGCACCACGGAGAAAGGACTGCAACACAGAAAGAGGGAGCAGGGCTGGGGGGACACCTGGCCAGGAGATTCCTTCTGCACTGCAGCTCTCTGCAGCTGCCTTGGGCAAGCAGGGAGCAAACCAAGCACAGGCAGCAGAAGACAGCCAGGACAGACAGCATCAGAAACAGCCACGCAGCCACTGCTGAGGAGATCCAGCCCTCACCAGATCCTCTGGGGAAAATGACCTCTGCTCCCCCATACTCTGCATCCAGCTCTCTGCCATGAGCCTCAAGGGTCCCACTGCCAGCAATCCCATCACAAAATGCTTTGTGAAGAGCACAGAGAGGGCTCAGAGCTATCTGCATGCACAACCAGACACTGACTGCCTCGGGAATTTCTCCCAGAGAATGGCTCTATTTGGCTGACAGGGCTGAGGAAGCTTTTCAGAAGCTGCTTGTGCTCAGGAGGGTGCAAGCCAGCTACCAACATGTTCCAGCAGCCTCCAGGAAATCTGCGACAGAGAAAGCTCCAAGGCCACTGAAAGCAAGAGCAGATGCCATCCATCCCGCTCCCTTCCAGCCAGGCTGCAAGGCAGCAGCTGCTGTGCTCTGGTTCCTTGTGCTGCTCTTTCCCAACTCTGCCATCATCCTCCAAAGGTGTTTTGCACAAGGACAGATGAGCTGCCTCACCTCTGGCTGCTCAGCTGGTACCGAGCTGCCCGGGTACCCACACTGGGCACCAGCAGAGCCTGCTGGGTGCTGCACTGGGCTGCACCCTTGCAGATGTCCAGCTGGGCAGGGGAGTCCAGGACAGCTCGGGCACCAATGGCCCGAATTGGCACAACTATCCTTTCCCTGGTAGTCATGCAGATGAGCTTGTGGCAATAATCCTGCAGGAAAAGAAACTGGCTCAGCACAGGGCATTTAGTGCCATCCCCATGGCAGAAGAAAAACCATTTCTATAACCCTCCAAGGGCATCAATTTACCTATTGCACACTAAAATGAACACTAAGTTCTACTAATATGTCACAATTTAAAGGCACCCGTGCACTTTGCAAAACCTATCTCTGTGGCATTCAGCTCTTGTGTCACTTGGGTCATATCCATACCCACGGCCACCATAATTTTGACTCTAAATTTTAATGATGTTAAAGAATTCCTAAGTCCCTTCTAAGGAGCTGGGAGCTAGGGAACACAAGACATTCCTCTTTAGGTTTCTATGTTATCACTGTCTGAGAATAGGACAAAGGGTTCAACTGACTCTAAGCAGCAAAAGAGATGAGAAAACAGCTGCACCCAAGGAGATCCTGCATCTCTGGCCTGGTGTAGAAACATCAGCTGGCTCAGAACTCCCCTTGAACTTTGCCTCTCCAACCAAGTCAGGAGAAGAACAGTGCCAAGAGGCAGCAGGATGCTGTTGCAAAGGGCCTCTCTTTGTTTCCCTGCAAGGCTTCCTTCTTTCTATGCCATGTCCTAAACCCTGGTGTACGAACAGGCCTCCAGATCAGAACATGAACCCTCCAGATGCCAGCACTGAGATCAGACTTGCCAGGGCCTCAGCACTGCTCTTCAAACCTGCACACAAAAGCACCTTTGGCACAGGATGGGTGCCAGCTGACAGAGCAAGCACAGTGACAGGCATGAAGACAGAGCCCCAGCAGTGTCACTGCCACGGGCTCTGGGCTCACAGCTCTGCCTGCAGCTTGTACCTGCCCTGCACCAGCTCCTTCAGGCAGCTGTCCCAGTCCCCTGCAGCTCAGCAACCTCCTGCTGACCAAGGGCACCCAGAGCCCAGTCTGCCTGTGCCAGGCCGGCCTCACGGGCACAGCACATCCTCTGCCCTGGCCCTGCAGCTGCACCATGCTCACTTGTGCTCTGGCACAGCACAGCTGCAAGGCTGGAGAGCAGAGGGGCTGAAAAAGCACCGTCTTTGCTCCAGCCCAGGAGCAGGTGGGGAAACTGTTGCCAGTCAGGAAGGAGGAAAGCTCTCTGACCTCTTTCTTCCTCTGGTGTTTTCCATCATAATGAAACCCCTTCCACTGGACCTAGAGATGGCCCAACATCTATCAACAGCCCTCTGTCATTTCCATCCTCTTCCCTCTGCATCTTCCCTTGGCAATGCTCAGGGATGGGCAGGGAGGGGAAGCAGAGCCTGGCAGGCCTGCCTGCAGCGCCTGCCAGCCCGTGCCAAGCTGTGACTGCCTGCAGGCTGCCTGCCCACGGCCTGCAGCCAAGCTCACAGCATGCAATGGGCTGGAGCCAGAGTGCAGGGAAAACAATGGCTGTGCAGATCACTCTGTGCTTTGGCTCCTCCAGTCTCACCTTGTTCTCGGCGGGGCTGAAGCGGATGCGCACAGGGGCAGAGGCGCCTGCTGGCACCACATGGTACACATCCCTGGGGCACACCAGCTGGAAATAAGGGCAGCTCTCCATGCACACCTGCACCAGACGAGGAATCTGCAGCAAAGACACCAAATGATCACTCTGACACTTATGCAAACAGCACCAGAGGAGACCTGTCCCTGCCCTGCTGACATCCCTCCTTGGCCCTTGTCCAAAGAACTTTCAGCTGTGCAGCCACAGGCACATCATTCACAAGGCTGAACTGGAATCCCTTCTGTCTGCCTCCAGCATTTTGGCCACGTCCAGTAGGGCAGTGCCTGCTGGCAAGGAAGGGCCAAGCAGGTCAGCACCAGCAGGATGGAGACAGAGCACCTGAACCAAGTCATCTGCATATTCAACAAGGCCAAAAAACCTGTTGGCTTCTGCCTGCACACAGCCATGCAGTTGTCATGTTCCAGAGGGGGAAAGTGCTACCTGAAAGCAAACCAGCACATTATCCTGGGGGAAGGAAGAAATTCCCTTCTAGCATATCAGCTTTGGGCAGGGACCTTGTGGGGATAGCATCAGGCAAGCAGAGCAGCAAGAGAGGAGAAAAAGCCCTGTGGCCTTACTGGGAATAAAAGCAAACCTGAAAAGCAAAAGAAGGAAGGAACACAGCAAGACAATCCCTAAAACAAGGAGAGGGCAAAGAGAATTTCAATGGGCAGTAAAGCAGCAAGGAAGATTCATAAAACCATGAGAGCAATCAGCTTGCCAAAAGTGACAGAAACACAGACAGGCTGTGCCTATTGACCGTGGGCTTCAAAGGCATTTTCTGCCTGGAGAAACATGACCAGCACTGACTGACACTGTGCTTCCAGGATGAAAAGCCAGTCTTGGCTCTCCAGGCCTTCTTGCTGCCTCTGCAGGCAAGCTGGGCTGCTGGGCATTCCTGCCTTCAGCCAGCAGGCCAGGTTCTGCCCTCTGCCATTCACAGACACAGCAAACATGCATTTTCTAGCACACTGACAGCTGAGCACCAAAATGCTCTCCAAAAGTCTCAACCAGATGGTTTGGACTCCCTCCTGTTTCCTCCTACCAGCCCACTCTTGGCACAAGCCTCACTTGAGAAAATGTTTCTCTGACTGAAATTCAAATGGTCTCAAGTTTTCCTCTTTACACTGGAACACAACTGCTGACATTTTTCAACTTTTTCCCCTCACAGCTCCCTTGGGAAATTGCAAAACAATCCCAATTTCTACAAGTGAAAGTGGGAACTTCCAGGAGCACATGGCTTTGGATGTGCTGTGGTTCTCCAAAGGGAAAGCAGAGCACCGTGCTGCTTTTGGAAAAGCTGAGCAGAGCTGGATGAAGCTCAGCAGGAGCCTGAAGTGGCACCTAAAGGCCTCTCACTGCTTCTGCTCCCTCAGGCTGATTGCAGGGCTCTCTCAGAACACAGCTCTTGCACTGCCAATGCCATTCATGAGAAGGGATTCCTGCATCAAGTGGAAAGGACTCAGCCCCTGAGCTTTGACTGGGAGCTGCACAAAGGGAGCCAAACTGGCTGAGAGAGGCACAGATTCCTACCAGGAGCCAAGATTAACCAAGGAGAGACAGGCTGTGCAATAGACTCAAGGAAAAGCATGAGAGCAGGTAAGAACTGTACAGCCCTCAGCATTCCTATCAGTCCAGAGCTTGCAAGAGAGGGAAACTCCTTTGGGACAGACACCATCAACACATGGCCAAAATTAGGGGACAATTCCCAGCACAGGAAGATTTCCAGCATCTTGCAGAACAAGGTGCTGAGACATTTTCTTCTGCATGTGCTGCAGCAGATAACTTGCTTTGCTGCACACTGGGACAATGACAGCACTCTCCTCTTCCAGCACAGTGTTAAAGCCCCGGCTGCCAGCACTTACCTTGCCCTTATTAATGAGACACAGATCCATTTCAGAGACCTCCCGAGCCACGAAGTTCTGAAATACCAGCTCTGGTGGGGAAACCCCAAACCAGCTCTGTTTCGGGGCAGCTGACGGCAGCTGGAGAGGGGAGAGACAGCAGGGAGAGCTTCAGCTGCTGGGAGGAAGGTTCATGCAGGAGAATCTTCCACTGATCCCCAGGGAAGTACAGACTCTGAGGGAGCACGTCTGCCCAGCCCACACTGGGCAAACAGTGGCTCACCCACCTCTGCTCTGAGCTGATCCACAGCTGCTGGCCCACACAGAGCAGCCTCAAGCCAAGCTGCTCTTTTGGCATGTATTTCTCCAGCTTTCTTTCTCCACAATGTCAGGCAGCACTTCCCTTAAGCAAAGCCCTGTGTCCAGGTGGTCACAGAGCTCTGGGGCACTGACTGTGCACTCATGGAGTAAGTAAAACCCATGGATTCACAGGAGACTCCATGGATAACAATTTTGGGATATCCTTTATTCGGAGACAGGGAAACCCAGGCCCACATAACTGCAAATATCTTTTTTGCTCTAGAATTTATACATCATTAAGAAGAGCACAGGACCAGAGGAGGTGGCAGAGATGAGGTGATATTTGGCTAAAGCCAAAAGGTTATGAAGAAAAAGAGTGGAATTTGTTGGTTCTATGTGTTGTTTTGGTTTGGATTTGTTCAGGTTGGTTTGTTGAGTGTCGTAGTGAGAGGAACGGGTTTGAAGATCTGACCAAAAGGAAGAGGACAAGAGGGGAGGGGACAGAAAAGTTGGGGGTCAGTAGAGAATGGAAGCTCCTGAGTACCCATCAGTGGGGAAGGGGACAGGGACTGCCCCGGGTACAAAGGCACAGAAAGATTGCCATTTTCTTGGAGGGTGTGTGTGTGTGCTTGGCTCTCGGGGAGGGAGACACGCCCGGCTCAGCTGAATCCTTACTAATAAACAGTTTTCTTTTGCTTGGATGACTTTGTCCCCTTTCATTCTACTTAAAAGTTAGTGTGTTTCACACAAAGGAAAAGGCAAAAATAACAAGACAAATGAGGTGAAAAACAAAAGACAAGTGAGGTGAATGCTGAATGAGGATAAGGTTCAGTTATTTTCTCAGCAACTTGGGTAAAAGTAGAGTTGGTATCTCCTTTTTCCATCAGCTTTAAATGGCTGCTTTCTTGTCATTATTGCTATCTTATTTAATGGCATTCTAGAGGCATGTCTGGAATGACAACAGCAGCAAATGCTTCTGGAGCAGAGACATTGCTTTGAGAAAACTCTCCCCTGCTGAGTCTGCCTTCTCCAGCCACACTGCTGTCACTGCAGAGACACAAGCAGGTCTCCCGTGGGACTTCACAGCAGACACATTCTGCTGAAGGGAGTGGCTGCAGCACACTGTCCCTTAGCTGTGCCCTTCCCTGAGCTGTTCCCAACGCCCCTCTCCAGGGCAATCCTCAACCAGTTTGTTCCATGTCTCCTGCTGCCAATTTCCTGCTCAACAGCCCACCTCGGTCACCTACCCCTTTGGACTGTGCTTTCTACTGAGCCAGTCCTGCCAGAAAAGCAGCTTTAAACACACCTCTCAGTAGGCACTGATCCAGATAAAGCACATCCATTCCCCTCTGCCCAGGGCCAGTCCCCTCTACATCTGGCAGCCTGCAAAATCCAACACCCCGTCAGGGTCCAACACATTGTTCCAGCCCAAAGCAGGAATGCAATTTGTTTTGTTAAATCTGAAGTAATTCCTGCAGATCCTTGGCCTTCAAAGGCCAATGCTTCCACTCTGGAGGGAATCCTGTGACCCCAAGCATTTGATGGTGAGCACACCAAAGCAAGAGGTGGCTATTTCAGCAGGACAATGGCAAATGGCAATGTTCTGCCGTTGTGTCCCCACCCTTCCCCCTGTCAGCAATGGCAGCTACACTCCAGCACAGCCCAGCACCTTCAGCAGAGCTCATTTGTGTTGCTTAGTGCACATCAGCACTTCCAGTCCACCACTCCCAGCAGTTTGCAATGACAACAGCACCTGCACACTGAGGTGTTTTGCTGGAGGCAAGCCTGTCACAAGCACACACCCTCTGCAAACTCCATGATAAACAAAAAGGAAAAGAGCAGGAAAAGGCTACCTTGGGACGAGTCTCACTCCTGTCTAGAAATGGGCCAGTTCTGGGCAGAATACTCCCCTCAGTGCTGGCCTCCTTCTTCCTGCTGGGAAACTTCTCCCTCTGGAACATAGAGGGAAGCAGCTGAAAGGCAAAAATATACCAGCTAGAACCTCAGAGATGGGCTTGTTCAGAAAGGCTTTTCTTGAACAAGTGGCACTGGTGAATAACTTGTGATCAAAGCCACTAGGACAGTCCTGGGAGACCTGGAAGTTTCCTGCTGAAATCCTTAGCATCAGTAAATTAATAATACAGAGTGCAATACACATACTCCAGCCACATGGCTCTGTCCCATTGGCTTCTCCAGAATTGGACGGGACATGGTTGGGGATTTCTGCTCTTTGGTCATTTGTTTCCTCTTACGTTCCCTTGGATTGAGGCAGTGACCTTTCCAGAGAATGGGGAGGAGCTCTCAGAACCGCCTGAACTCCATCCCTGCACAACACTCAGAACTCACAGCAAGGAGATATCGCTGCTGGCTGAGTCCAAGAGATGCAAGAAAACAAAGCTGTACCAAGAGGGAGGTACACAGGAATGTGTCCAGGTTTTGGTTCTCCCTGTTTTCTCTGTCAGGGCTGACAGAGCCCTCCTCAGAAGAAAACAGAGGGATCTCCTTGACAGAGCCTCAGCACTGGGGCACCTTCAGCCAAGGGAGCTCCAGACAGCAAGGGACCTTTGTGGCCCTGGCTCCAGTGCTGCCTGCAGGGCTGGCTCTGTGCCCACACAGGAGCTGGGAGAGAACAGCTGCTCTGGAAGCTCTTCCCCCTGGGACACCCCATGGCTCTCAAGGCTTTGGGCAGAGTTTGAGCTTTCCCCACCCACATGCACAGGTGCCCAAGGGCAGGATGGTCAGAGCAGCACAGGTGAGTGCCCAGCCTGACAGAAGGAATTCCTGGGGCAAAGGGAAAGGGACAGAACACATGCTCAGGCCTTCAGCTGTACATTGGTTTCACTTGGCTCTGCTGGCACAGCCAGGCAAGGCACAACTGAAGCATCCCACAGTGTTCCCTACTGCACCAGGACAGCCCC
This sequence comes from Fringilla coelebs, assembly GCF_963513975.1. Taxonomy (NCBI): domain Eukaryota; kingdom Metazoa; phylum Chordata; class Aves; order Passeriformes; family Fringillidae; genus Fringilla; species Fringilla coelebs. The sequence goes on along the minus strand of NW_028167443.1, from coordinate 2,475,520 downwards.
CAGCAACAGGAGCACGGCACAAAGGGCTGGGGAGGGGCTCTGCAGCTTCACAGCGCTGCTGGACAGCAGGGCCAGGGAGAGCAGGGACACCAGGGCACTTGCCAGCCTCTGCACAGCCCCAAGGGCTACTCACAGTATTTGGCTTCAGCCTTTCCCTCAGCAAAAGACGAGGTGTTGGTGTCTTCTTCTGGAATCCAGACGCCATTTCCAAGGGATGATGTCACAATGGGTGACAATTCCTCAACACAACAGGAAGGAGCAACAATGGAACTCTGAAAATCCACAACCCAATTCAAGGCATATATGGGGGCTAAAAAATTTGATATGATTTGAAAGTAGCTAAGTGCTTGTTTGGCATAAGTAGCTGGTATTGTTAGGCCTCTAGTTGGACTTGATTTGAACTATATGGCTGCCTTGTGCAATTCAAAGATGGATCGTACTGAAACCTGGAGCTCAAAAGCTGAATAATAATAAGAGTTGGAACAGATAAAGCTGTAGCTTCAATATTATTTAAAAATAGCTAGAGTGGGCCTCCTCTTCTTTAGGCTAAACCACCCCTGCTCTCTCAGCTGCTCCTCACAGGACTTGGGACAGAGACTGGAATGTTATGGCTAATGGCTTAAATCTTGGTATGAAGGAAATTTTTCCCCATTCTGACAAAACTGAATAAAGAAGCTGTGACCACTGAAGCCCAGCCCTCCCTGAAAATGCCTCCTGACTGGAACTTGGGACTGGGAGTTAAGCCACCTAAGGGAACTTGAGACAAGATCAATGTGACACCATTGTCCTTTTAGCTCAGGTCTGGGGAGAAGTGAACAAGGCTCATTGAGAAAAATGTATCCACACAAAGCCAAACCCAGCAGCTGTCCTGAAAATCAGCTCTGTCTGCCTTCAGGCTGGAGAAGTCATTGCAAAAGACTCGTCTGTTGAGGCCAGGTTTGCACACAAACCTCCCATTAACAGAGGGGGGAGGGGGAAATTTTGGGGGTGTGGTGCAACCTCTGGTAAGGGGCAGTGGACACCCATCCTCCCTCAGACAAATGGGCTCAGCTCTAAAACTCCCCAAACCCAGGAGGCCACAGCCAGGGCACATTCCCATGAGGGCCAGCTGAGGGGGTGTCATAACTCATCCAAGACATCCAAAGTGCCCCCAGACCCATTGCTGAGGCCTTGCACCACACAACTGCATGGCATGCAAAGGAACACAACAGATCTGAAAATCCACAACCCAATTCATGGCAGGCTCAAAAGGATATACTGGTGCTAAAGATTTCATATTATTTGAAAGTAGCAAGAGACAGAGTCCAACTTGCCCCACCCCAAGGAGGTGCCTGTACATGCAAATGAACTGCTGCATGAGGAGAGTGGCATGATCACATCCTCTCTTTCCCTTTGGAATTCTCCTTCAGAGCACAGATGTGACAAAACCAAAAAGTACAACTGGAGCTCATCTTTACCTTCCAACGAAATTCAGGACTCCTCGCTGGCAGAGACCAATGCCCTGCGAGTTCAGGGCTGGCTGGCAGAGACAATCTCTCTGCACAAGTCACCTGGGGAATCGCTGGCTGCGGCCGTGGCAGAGCCCAGGCTGCCAACACCCAGCCCGGAGCGCTCTGCGCCAACTGAGGCGGCGGCGCCGTCACAGCCGCTGTGGCCGCGCTCGTGGTTCCCCGGCAACCGCGGCACCCGATTGTCGGGGCCGGGCCGGGCCGGGGACGCCGGGCGGGCCTCGGTCCCCGCTCCTTCCAGCCCTGCTGCCCCCTTGGGCCCCGGGCGCAGGGCGAGGAATCCGCTCCGGGGCCCGCACCGTGACGGCCACAGCGGCAGCGCTCGATATCGCCGGGGCTCGGCCCCAGCCCCGGGCTGCTCCTGCACAAGGAAGGCGGCGCTGGGGGAACCCAGGCTCTGACACTTTGTGTTCAGCGCACAGAACAAGTGGGAATCAGCCACTGCAGGCAGGAACAGGCACCTTCTCCTTCTTCCTAGGGACACACAAGGAGCAGAAGGCATTTCCTGCTCGAACGGGTTATCACCTCATCAGCAGCCAGGAATCAGTGGTCCAGAAGACTGACATGATCACATCCTGGATTTCTCTTTGGCATTCTCTTTCAGAACACAGATGTGCTAAAAAGAAAAAAAAACCCCGACAATATTGATCAACCTCTATCTTCAAATGAAATGCAAGACTGATTTTCAGTTGTATTCCCAGCATTTTAATAAAAACACCTACTACAATCAGAATTGTTGCAATTTCCTGCTGGCAGTAAACTTGCAATTTCAATATTCTTGCAGTAAAATCGAGATTTTAAAACTTTTTCTGAGTTGATCTGGAATATATAGGTTTATATATTCTAAAGAACTTAGGGTTTTTTAATTACTGCATACAGCTTCATGCTGCTGAGCAGTAGCACAGATTGATTGTGTCTTCAGCAGAACTGGTTTGTCTTAGTGGAAAGACTTAGACATGAAAAACTTTCTGAGTTAACCAGAATTAAGAAAGTAATTTTGAAAAGGAAGGAAAAAAAGACCAACCCCATTAGTTTAAGATGTTTCTAAGTCTACTACTCTGTGCAGCCTAAGGAAGCTGTCATGGATTAAGGGAAGAGAGATCTCACAGCCATGTTATCCGTAAGTGTGTGGAAAACCTTCAGAGTGCCTGCACGGCCGCTTTACAGACTTGGTGACAGAAGAGCAACACAGGATTGAACTAACACAGACAAACATCCAATTCAAGTCAAATGACAAGTTATTTTCTTGTCAGATGGGGCCGCAGATTGTACGCTGCTCACCATCCTGGGGGTTCAGGATGTCCTGCAGCATGGCTGAGACATGAGACTCGTGGAGTAGATTTATGAAAGTGAAGCACAAACATTTCCTATGCACCTTTATTGCATTACCAACTCAGTTTAAATCTCTGAAGTAGTCATTAGTGTGAAGAGCATATCCAATCACAAATTTATCTGAATTTCAAAGCCTGTATCTGTAAGAAAATGCAGTTCTTTTTATACTTTAGTGGTGTAAGTAGCTTTGAAATGCACACTTGGTTTTGCACACATACTTGAGCTTAGATAAATAGGCGTCATCTCCTTCAGGGTGCTTTCTTAAGAATCTGAGCTGTACATTGATGACAGTGGTTATAATCTAAACCATTCCCCTAAGTCAGTAATATAATTAAGGTGTTAAGAGAATGATTGTTATGAAAAAAATATTTGTTTCAAACCTAGTTATGAGGTTGTTCTCAGAGAGGAGACAAGAAGTGAGATTTTACTTGAGTGAATGTAGATGAACTGTTATTCAGTAGGACTTTTCAGTTTGGAAACCAGGCAAGTTTAATAATGTGGAGTCAAAACAAATGCCCTCCAGGGTCAAAGCAAAGCAAACACAGTTAAGGTTTGAGCTGTTTCTGCTATCTAAAGAGTTGAATTTGTTTATCAAATAGTTAAACCTGCACTCAGGCCAACCAGGGGAAAAAAACAAGGTGCTCATGAAGTCTCAGGATAGCCTAGCTGGTCACTGGCTTTTTGTGTAGCTTCTCCTCATTGCTCTCGGCCTTCATGAAACTTATGTGCCAGCTGTCAGATGTGCTGCTTGAAGTGAAATTGCAGGACTGTTTTGGAAAGGACAGGAAAAAAAAATGCCAGAAAAAGATGATACTTACAGTCTGCTCTGTTTCCTGGACCCTGATGTGTCCTTGTAACGAGCAGGCTGTAAGGCAGAGCAGAGAAGGTTGGTTTCTAAAATGCCTTGCCCTAAGCTCTAGACTTCCATTCTGCCACGCCTTCCCATAAGTGGGGCAGTGGAGGGGAAGGGGAAGGGAAGGCAAACAGCAAATTGCAGCAAATTAGGCAAGAAAAACACACTAAAACCCTCAGTTAAAGGAATTTGCACTGATTTTCAAAGGAGATTGTTGCCTGAACTGCTGACTTGACTTTAGTGGTTTCTGAAGAGTCTTTCTGCAAGTATTTAGGAAAGCTTAAAAGATGGTGATAAAGGCACCTATGTCAGGTCTATCCATTGCTCTATGTACAGCACTGGTATTCTAGAGCCACACTGAACGAGTCAGTTTAGTATGGTTCATTTCTGGGCACTCTGGGATAAAATGGGGAATAGGATCTTTGGCAGCAGTCATCACTGATCACTCCAAGTTTCCATTAAGCTGGGTGGGAATTATTCACTGTTTCAAAGCCCAGCAATTTAAATCAGTGTTAAGTGGCTGGATGTATGCAGTATCAAAATCTTAATAAAGAGGGATTTCCTGGGAAATACACAAGAACAGTTGCTTCCCTTTAAAACCTGAAGATGCTAATTCATACCTTCCCATTTAGAGCAGACAGTTCCTCTCCAAGAAATTTTTTTTTTTTTTTTTTTTTTAGGAGTATCATTCTAGAAGGAGAAAAAAGACATGGAAGTCATATAAAGCATGCCTCAAAGGGTTATCCTGTATTTATTTGAAAGGTGTGCTGCTCTTGCTTTTGCAAGAGGAGGGAGTTGGAGCTCTGCCCCTGGCTTTGGCGTGTTGAGTGTTCTGCTGCATGTTTATTCCAGTGAATGTATAATTTCCACCCTTAGGGGTAGATCAGTAAATCAGCTCCTACAGCTGTACAACCCTGAGCATTTCATGCATCCAAATATTAAAATTACAGGTTTGAATGTCCAGCAATTAAAACTTTATTCAACTTCTTTTTCTAGCTCATGGAAAATCTGGGTTTAGAACAAACTAGAATACTTCCTACAATACAGATGCCTCCATTCTCTGCACACCTGTAACTCTGGCTGATCTACAATACTGATAAAAATTGCAGGTTGTAGTTTCACACAAATTCAACGTTTTTTCCTAAGTTTTCTGCTCACATTGAACTTATCTTAAGGATTTACTTTTGCTTTCTCCTTAAACTCTGGAAAGATACGATTAGTTTTATCTTATTTTGGTAAGTAGGCCAACCTCATCGTGCTGTTTTTCAATTGAGTTTATTCTGTGTAAAATCACTTTTGCTTTCTTCCAGCAGTCTTGCATACATCCTTTTCTGACTTGCACATCCAGTTCTTCTGCATTGTTCACATTTAATGAGTTATCATATCATTTCACAGACAACTGTTCAGCTTTATAAAATATAAAACAACATTAATATTTAAAATTTTATCAAGTAAACACAACATTTAAAAGGTATTTATTATATTTTAGTAGGCTGAGGGACAGCCCCAATAATTTAATACAAAATAACAATTTTTATAAAACTTAGATCTATATGTAAATGTAAGCACACTTGAAATATAAGCTGCAGTTACAAGAGGTGAACTTGCAATTATAGTTCCTATAAACTGTTTTCACAATGATGCTGTGAAAAGAAAAAGAAAAGCTTTTTCATTGAATTTACTCTGGACTCTTCACCAGTACGAGTCTCTGCTTTTTTAAAAAAACAACTCCATATTAATGGACACTACAAATCTCCACACCTCCTCAGTCTTACACAAACATCTCAGTTGTGCCTGCAGCACAGAAATGGAGGTACACATTTGTTTTTTCCTAATTAGCAACTGCACACCCTCCATGCTCTAGAGATTAGAGGACAAGGTCTCTCTGTTTCATGGGAGGGATTGTACAGATAATTAACAAAAAAACTGAAACAGGGGGCCTAAAAATACATCCTACTTCAGAAGAAAAAAGATCAAGGTTTCCTAAGATTGGAAATTAATGCAGACACAGTGATTTCAGGCTTGCTGATCTCCTGGTTTGTTTTCTCCCTCTAGTGGTACATCCCCAGGAAGAAAGTATCCCCTGGGTGTCAAATGACAATATTGATATTTTGCACACCATTTAGAGATGGGAAAGCTTGAAGAACTGGCCCTACATGGAGAGGTTTCACAAATGCATTTTTGCAACACTGTTGGAATTATTACTTCTCTTTTTTTGCCTAAGTCAGTTCTTGATGAGAAATAGGCAACTTTCTGTGCAGAAAACAAACATCTTTTGGACTATACAGAATTACAAAAAAAGCTGCCACAGCTAAAATCACTTGGGGAATCAGCAGAACACTGAGATGGAAACAATCCCTCTCCTTTTTAAAGCAGTAACAGCAAGCTTACTCATTTGTTTGCAGTTCTGCAGCACAAAAGGAGCAGCTTTGATGAGTTCCTCGTCCTGAGATTCTGTCAATACCTGAACCATGAGTGCCAGACCATTGTTCTGAAGCAGCTCACGCTGGTTCTCTTCTAGAACAGGACATGGTAAGGAAAGCTTTGGTTTCAGCCCTACACACCTTCACCTTACAGTCATTTGAGGGGCTGCAAGTTTCTGTAGAAAGAGAGATTTTCATTGCAGACCCGAGCCTGCTGCAGTGACAGCAGGAGAGCTTCACATCCCACAGGATGATTTGACCAGAACTCAGATTGCGGTAAGAAAACTGAAGGATTGAGACCACTTATTCGATGGAGTTCCAAGCTCATATAATCATGGCCTGAAACATTTGAATAATGACTCCTGTATTTCTTCTCTTCCATCACCTGCTCTTGGAGTAGATATGCAACATTTCTGTGACACCTGGGATGCAGAAATATCAAACTCTCAAGGCTTATAATTAGCAAAATAAAATTAGTAGCTTAAGCCTGGTCTAGCCAATCTGTCCTTCTCATTTCTTATGTCATTAGCTGAATTTTTATTGTGATCTCATTCACATATGGAATCATAGAACTGGTAACTTGCTAAACATAGTTCTTTCTTCTTTAAACTTAACAAAAAACGAAATATAAAATTTCAACATTTTTAGTTTGACAGTGTTGACATTTTAAGAGAAACTTTTTTCTTTTGAAATAATTTTTCAATAATTTTTTAATGTTTTTTCTTTTCAAAAGACATTTTCCATTAAGTCTTGTTTCACTAATTCTTCATGAAAAAATGTCTGTTAAAATAAATTTATGACCTCTTGAGCTAATTATTGAACATGTTATTGGCACTCAGAGGATGAAAATCAACCAGGATTTTTGAACATAAGGCCTTTTTCTTGTTTCTCCAAACATACATGAGAAAAACCAGAAGAACAAATAAATTTCCCTTTCTCTTTGCTTGCGCTACCACAAAATACCAACTGAAGTGCTGTATTTGTACCAGACATGCTTGGGCAAGCCCTGAGGAACATGACAAAAACATTTCAGGGCTACCAATTGCTTCTGTGTCTTGAAAGCAATGCTCTTACATGGCTTTTACAAACATTCCTGGCCTTGTAAGCAGTGGATGGAAGCTGTGCCCAGGACCATGAAAAGGGTGCTCAAGACAACCCATCTGCTAGGTCTGGATTGTAGTAGCTTTCAGGTCTGGATTAATTATTCCCTGGGACACCTAAGCCCAGCTCTGAATTCTTGCATATTTAGTCTAGGTTTCAAAGCTCCTAAAGACACTTCCTGCTAACAAGCTTAAAGATGGAACATTCTAGAAAACTTTTTGTCCAAATACTGACATTGTATTATTTAATAGAACTCTCTCTCATGTTCCAGTCTTGATGAAGGGACACCACAGGAGGAGTCGGTGGATTAGAATTTAGGAGAAGCTGACAGACAGAAAAGAGAAAAAACAAATCTTACCACAAACTTCAGTACAGTGTGCAATTGTTAGAATAATACTAATTTTTTTTCTCCTGTGCTCAGTGTCTCATTGGACAGCAGTTTCAGCAGCTCTGACACAGTGGGATACTCTGCCAACACAACACTCATGGCAGCTGTTTGTTAAAATAATTGGAAGGAAAAGAAAGTCAATCATGAGTGTACAGGAATTATCCAAGGATCAAATGCTGGGTTTGGAGGGAACTGTGCAGAGCCCTCAAAGCCTTGGGCCTGCTCAGCTCTGCCCTGCTCCACCTTGAACAGCTCAGATTACCCCACCCCTCCTGTGCTGCTCCCAAATCCAGCCCTGCCCATCCTCCCAGCCTGTGCCCCACGGAGAGGATGCAGAAGATCTGATGAATGAGGAGGGCTTTGCACTGTGCAGCTTCTGGAGATCCCTGCTGAGTTTCTCCATGTCCTTGATCAGCTCCGCAAGGAGCCAGAAAGAGCTGAATAAGCTCTGACACACAGAGTATCTGCCATGAAAAGAGCAGGGGGCAAGCCCTTCCTGGCACTGGCAACACCACTGCTAGACCATCCACGCTGAGGCCCAGTCCTGTCACACCCAGCTGATCTGAAACTACCCTCACAACTAGTGCAGGCTGATGCTTTTCAACCTTTGGGAACTTCCATTTGAAGCTCTTACGGCAGAAGTGTGAGATACAGCAACCATGGCCACAGCACAGGCTCGTCAGGATCACAGGCTTCTGCAAACCTTCTGTGCAAAACACAAAACCTCATCAGGAGAGCAGTGCCCAGGCAGCAAACCACAGCAGAGTGTGCTGTGCAGAAACAACACATTCGTTCAGCTCCACCTCTAAATGCCTAAAGCTTCCTAAAGCTACACAATTTATTATTCAGCCACAGGCCTAACTCCAGGATCCAAACTGACTGGTCAAATCCAGGCCCAGAGCTCAGCTTTACTTACCCAGCACGGGCTGGAGCATCTCACTTTTAATGTTCACTGGGGTTTAAATTTCACTGCATTTATTTGAGCAACAATGGGACAGTAATCCACCTCAGATGAACTGAATCACTCCCCACTTACACCTCTGAGTTTTAAAAAGCACTGCTACATCCACTGGGATGTGTAGAACTTGACTGCCTTTAAGCATTCATTTCTGCAACTTTTCCAGCAGCACAAGACTTTAAAAATTGCATTTTAAAATTACCACAGATCAAAAATGTCTTTTCACTCACAGTTAGTAGCAATACAGGCATCCAGGGTCTTTGTTACTACCACTGCAAGTTTCATGCTGGAGTGATACAAACAGGAATCATGCAAAAGCTCAAGGAGAACTTTGGCTAATGTATCCAATCCTCCAATAGAAACAAAATATTTCTGCACATCTGCTTAGTGGAAAAAAAAAGAAAAAATGTTATTTAAGAGACAGAGTTTGCAAATTATTTTAGCATTTCACCACGTAAATCCATCAAGAGTTTTTCTGTGCATGTGTTAGTCATTACATTTCTTATACAACACAAGCTGGATATACATTGATCTCAAGAAATGCAGTAACTGCATATAAAATAGTTACAGGAAAACATGACCCTGATATGTGCACAAAAGGGCAAACATCATGCCTGAGTTCTACCTAAGTCATTGTTTTCAGTCATGTCATAAGGACTTTAATTTAGACACACTTTGAATCAGAACAGCTCTGAACAGTTTTACTGACCCTATGAAATGTAAGCAGACTGTGGCTGTTTGTGGACTTGGGCACAGCGTAGTGTAAGTAAAGATGGTGGAATACAGTGGTCAGAGTAAAAGTGGGAAGAACAGCAAATGACTTTGTAGGGATTGACAAGAAAGAAAAACCCATTGAGCTCTTGGATTAAGCTTCCTTCTATCAAATGCAAAGCTGTGTAAAGCTTGAGCTGCACTTACAGTTGTTTGCAACTGTGAGACCAAGAAATGAACAGATGGGACGAACTATCTTAGGCTCTGTGCAACTCTCCAGCCACTCTTTGGCATAGGGAAAAACCCAACAGGAAATGTTTATATTCTCTTCTGGAAAAGGAAAAACAAATTACCTCAAATCAAAATGCAATGAAATCAACTTCAGCTGAACGGTAAAAATGAAACCAAAGTGTGTAGAGATTTGGAGAATATCTTTGAACTTCTTTCACAATTTTCAGAGCAACACGTCCCATTCTGAGGGTTGTTGACACAGGCACAGAGAGTGCTGCACACTGAGGACCAGAGCTGATAGCAGGGATCCGTGTTTTCAGCTGACAGATTCTTCTCAGACCTGCACAGAGTTGTTCTCTTAGGGAAAATGCAAACAAGTCCCAAATAGTCAAGGAAACATAGCTGCTAACCAGCCTACTGTTTGTCTGTTTGAATTGCAACCCTGTTCACCTGAACAACTGCAGCAGCAGGCTGATGCAGCCTGTGTCTCTGACATAGCTTTGCCCAGTTTCTAAAAGAGAACACACACAAGACTCCAGAAACAAATGCAACTGCAGATAAAATCTTAACAGCAAGCTGAATTTACATACATACATTCCCTTTCCTAAGCACATATCCTCCCCAGAAGGAAATACAAAATCAGATCAACATATTGGTAAATAACCTTTCTATGTCTCTCTCTTTCTAGACACTCTCAGAAACCCTGGGTTTGCATTTGCAAACAATCTTTTTAGAACTAAACCACGTTCTGCTGTTTAAGGAAATCCCAGTGAGCAATGACCTACTGTGACAATTCAGTTTCAGTTCCATGCAAACATTCATCTTCATAAATTCACTTCACCAAAACATTGCTTAATGAATGTTCCAAATTTTGGACTGCAGATTGGCAAATAGAAAAGGAGTGTTGTTGTAACACGGAAAAAACCCAACTTACCATTATTTAACACCAGTACTAAGATGACAGAAACATTCTTTTCAAACTCACACCAGAATTCTTTATCATTAAAAATCAAATGAGGTTTTCAAACAATGCAGAAGTACACACAGTCTGCTGACAAGACACTGAAAACAAAAAGTGACAACCATTAAGTCCTAAAGTAAGCTACTCATCATCCTAAATTATTAATTCTCAGTTGTGGCCAGTATGTGGGGAGCAGAGACAGGGCAGGACTATGAAGTGCCTGAGGGCTTCCCCCTGCAGTGAGTTCTACACCAAGCAGGACCCTGGCAAGCTTTGGAACAACCCAGGAGTCATTGAACACTTGCTGCTGAGGGAGAGGGGGAGTGCAGGTGTCTGGTAACTTAAAGACACCCTGTGTGCACAAGTCAGCAAGGCACTGATCAAATCTGGGCATGGACAGGGCAACTGGGGCACCCTCACTGCCCTTGCTCCAACTGACAATCTTGTCATCTCATTTGGTGAGACCAAAAGCAAATGGAGACAAAGCAGGAGCACAAGCAATGGCAGGGGGCCATAGCGCACTCAGAAATACAAACAATGTTATTTTTATTACCATTACTCTCTAGAATAATCCCCAATGTAAACAAAGCTGCTTCCTTTACCATGCAATGAGCACTCGACTTGGCAAGGTCATTAATAAACATCAAACCACCAATTTCTCCAAAGTATTCGCTCGCTTCACCTACAAGAGGAAAAAAGAACAGAAACTTTTGCTTCTGTTTCTCTGCAAAATGAAAGGCTTCTAAGATTTTCCAACATCTCAAGCCTTATGTCCTTTAGACATTTTTACAGTGCCCACCAGTTTCTTGGCATATATGGTGAACAGAAATGACTGCATTGTTTCTAAGGAAAAGCCTTTCTTACTGTTTTGTTGGCAAATGGAATGGATAGTGACCAAAGCCTCCTGCTCAGACCGAGCGCATTCCACCTGAGATTTAAGGCATTCAAGCAGTAAGTTCAGATCTCTTTTCATATCTAGGAGCAAACACAAAAAACTTCATTAAAATTGTTATCTTTTCAATCTATTCATCTGGTCAGTAGTAGAATAAACCTGTCAAAATGTAGTATGTATGTGTATTTTTAAAAAGGAGGGGAAGTGAGCCAAAATGGAGCGACACCACTTCTATTCAGCCACAAACAACAAACCTAGAAATATTTCTGTCCAGAGTTTGTTCTTTGAGCATGACTTCATTTGCAGAGTAACAGCCTCCTTTTAATATTTCTGGTCTTTAATTACTAGCAATTCTTAGGAAGTCTGATGTAAACTACTAAATATTAAATTCACAGTTGCAAGGTGCATTAAGTGTAAATAATACACAGCCACTTAAGTATTCAGAGTGCAAGTAAAATTCAGAGTGCAGCTGAAAATCTGTGGAGTAGTAACGAAAGTGTCCAAGAGCACAAGGCTGCTCCGTGGTACTGAGGTACAGGAGACATAAACCAGCAGCACAGCAGCAGAGCCCTCAATCAGGTGGTTGGAGATGTAACACAAAATATTCTCTTGGCACCTACATACAACCCTAGGTGGGTAAACAGACTTGGAAAATCTGCTTCTTAGTCTTTGGGCTATCATTAAAAGACTTAGTTGATAATTCTTTCTAACAGTGACAGAAGGTATTGTTTACTGCAAACTCTTACAAGGTGTGAGGGTTCTTAAAGAAGATAAAATACAATAAAAATGTGGAAAAATATTAGCAAATTAAAAAAAAAAGTGACTTTGTGGTTGTGTGTTTTACTATGTGTGTAGGTTTGGCATTGGATTTACCCTTTGCATATCCAATACAGTATCCAAAATTTGGCAACCAGGAAAAAAGCATGTTTTCCCAACTGCTCACCACCCCACAACAGGCCTATCACAGTGGTCTACTAAAACTTTTTAAAATTGATGCAGATTATAATGACAAATTATATTAGATATCTTACCACACTGATTTATCTGCACCTTTTGAGTATTTTTTTTGGTTTATCTCTGTTCTTGTTCTACAACAGCAAGGAAAAAGTTCTTTCAGTTCTGTTCAGATTGGTGGTGTTTATAATATATGCAGTATAAATGACATCATTTTTCTAAAATGCACTTTTCCCAGTTTTCTGCTTTTACTTTGTCACCTCACACACACAGTTGAATGTATTCTTGTATGGCAAAGTTTTCCTTTGGAAATACAGCATTTTATAATAGCCCTGCATTTGTAACTACCACGTGATCATCTTTTGAGAGTGGACATTCTGCAGAAATCAGGTTGTTCCATGTTACCCCTGAGGGGCGCTGTCAGTAAAGAATATCCCCTGCTCCGTGTCACTGATCACAACAAAGCTGATCCAACTCTCCTTACAAGAGTGACCAACTTTGCCATCAGCCAACAACTGGCACTAAGACCAAGTCATGTTACTTAGGGGGTGAACACTCTAAAACACTCGGCCTCCTGCTGCTCAAGGAGCCACTAAAGCATCAGCACTGTTCTGGCAGCACTGATCAAACCAAGGGCAGTGAGCACAGAGACATGTTCCTTACAGTGAGAACTCACTGAAATTCACCACAGACATTGCCACATTCCATGGACCATGTAACCCACAAAACCCCACAGCATTGCTTCTTCACAAACCCCACGGGGCAGCCTCTGAGAGCAGAGCAGCAGAGTGACATTCAGCTTTGGAGGCAGAAAGATGCTCCCTCAAACATGCCCCAAGTCCCAAACAGAGAAGGTTGATGCAAGCATCACAGTAACCTCTTACAATCTCTCCAAAAATTACTTTGCTCCAGGTAGAAACTTTAAATCAGTGGCAAATGCAGCTTAAGAATGGATTCCTTTTCCTTCTCCAAGTGGAGCAAAGGCTCAAAGTAGAATCACTGTAATCTTAATGAAGACAGCCAGCCCTGCTTTCTCCTGGGAGTTACTGACTGCTCCCATTCCTTTGCTGCTTCTCTTAGAGAGCGAGAATTGAGAGAGTTCATCTCCCTGCAGCCTTTCAGAAGTGATAACAGACATGCATTTCATTTTCCTGCAAATCCAACTCTGCCACAACAAGGAAAAGCTTGCCAGCCTTCTTCACTTCTTTTTGTCCTACTGCCACCACCCCGCCAGCCTATGAAAAAACACAACTCATCCAAACAAAAGGAAGGCTGTAAAAATGAGTTCGCTCTGGAGCTAATTGCTTTTCAGAAGAGTTTAATTTCATACATGTTTATACAATTATGCAATATAGGAAGCACAAGGGGTTTAAAACTGGATGCATACAAGGACACATCTTGACCTTTACCTGTATCTTTTTGACTTTTGCAACCTACAGGAAGCACACAAAATAGTATTTATAAGCCAGATTACATTAATTAGATGCAAATAGCTCACCTCAGTTGTTGCATCACAGAGCAAGGTGGAAAGGCAAACAACTAGATTTGCTTCAACAAACAGCTGCCAAATGTTGCATATCAAACTCTTCTCCATCAGTTATGGAAAATAACCCAGTAACATTGCTTCAAACCTCAGAAACCACTCCTGGAGAAGTGCACATCTGCCAACGCGTGTGCTCAGCAGCACTAGAGCACATGGCTGGCACGGTCAGGAGACCAGCCAGCCTGGGCAGGATTTACCCTTCGAAACCCAGGGAGCAAAGCCCAGAGGGGAGAAGTGCGGGTTGTTGGCGTCCTGTGCAAACCAAACCCCACAGCAGCAGCTGAGGCCGTGAGGACGCTGAGCTGTGGAACAGGACTCGGGGCTGTCCTGGCCTATTCCAGCTCCCCCGCACCCTCCTCCCTCAGAAGGGCCGTGTGTGATTTACAGCTCATTATCAGAGCTCCACTCTGAAGCCTTAGCAAGCACCCCAGATCAGCGCAAATAGAAAAGGGAAAGAACATATCAAAATTTAAAACAAAGTGGGGGGAGGGGGGGCTTGGAAGGCAACAGTCTAAAGATGAAACAGCAGCTGCATTCTTCTGTGGGAAGGCTGGGGAGTCCCGAGGGGGAAATGGGGCACGGCTCGAGTACCTGTGATCCAGCGGCGCAGGGGCTCCGGGCAGACCCCGAGGCGAGGCGGGTGCCCACGGCCGAGCGCTGTCCGGCTGAGAGACGGGATCTGCGGGCTGAGAGACGGGATCTGCGGGATGAGGGGTGGGATTTGCGGGATGAGGGGTGGGATCTGCCGGCTGAGGGGTGGGATCTGCGGGCTGAAGGACAGCGGAGGCCCCGCCGCACTGAGGGCCGGGATCTCACGGAGCTGAGGGCAGAGCCCGGCCCGGCCCCTCAGGAGACGCCGCAGCCGCAGCGCTGCCCGAGCGCCTCAGGGCGTGGCCGCCCTCGGAGTCGGGACAGCCCTGAGCCTTCCCCTCGGCCAGGCACTTGGAATTGTAGAACGGCAAGGGGTGAAAGAGATCTTGAAAAGCATCAGTTCAACGTCAGCCCGGCACTGACACTGCAAACCCTAAATCACTAAACCATTTGCCAGTGTCAGATCCAGAGGCCTCTTTAACACCTCCAGGGATGGCAACTGCACCACCTCTCTGGCCAACCTCTTCCCAGGCCTGAGCACCTGAACAGTGAAATTTTTTTTCTAAAGTCTAACCTGAATTTCCTCTCAAGGTGAGGCCACATCCTCTGGCTCTCAGTGCAGGCCCAGCAAAGAGAGCAGCCCCCCCTCAGTGCTCGCTCCTGTCAGGGAGTTGGAGAGAGCGGTGAGGTCCCTCCGGAGCCTCTTCTCCAGACTGAACAAACCCAGCTCCCCCAGCTACTCCTCATGGGGCATGTTTTCTAGAGCCTTCGTGAGCCTTGCTGCCCTTCTCTGGACACACTCAGCTCCTCAATGTCCTTTTTCTGAGGGGCCCAGAGCTGACACAGCGCTCGAGCTGTGGCCTCAGCAGTGCCCAGCGCAGAGGGGCAGGCGCTGCCCTGGTCCCGCTGCCCACACTGCTGCTGATCCAGGCCAGGTGCCATTGGCCTCTTGCCCCCTTGGGCACACCTGGGCTCACACTGGGGCGGCTGGTGACCTGCAGCATGTGGCACTTGGCCTTGTGGAGCCTCACGCCCTTGTCCTTGGCCCATTGATTGAGTCTGTCCAAGTCTCACTGCAGAGCCTTCCCATCCTCCAGCAGATCCACGCTCCCACCCAACTGGACATCTGCAAATTTACTGAGGGTGCTCTCAATCCCCACCTCCAGATCATCAGTAAAGATGTTAACCAGGACCAGCCCCAAAACTGAGCCCTGGAGAACACATTTCAGTGCAGCTCAGTTTGCGTATTCTGCAGTTGGAGGCTGTACTGTCCCCAGAACAGAAAGAGCTGCCATCCCTTGGCATTGGCCACACACACACAGGTGCAGGAAAAAAAACCTTTTACTCAGTGAATCTGGCTGACAGAACTGAGCTTTCAGGCACACACTCCCTTTCCCTAATGACCCTGAACTCAAGAAAAGGTATTTCACCTTCCAGCTCTTTGCACCTTTGGATCCTCAGACCATCAGAGCTCCACCGGCCTCTCTCATCCTTTTGCGCCTTCTCCCCACTCAAGCTGAGGAGCAGCTTTGATAAGAAAAAATGCAGTTCTGCTGCCAACGAGGTGAGACAATTTGCAAATGCAACTTACCCGGCCAAAAACAGCCACTGCCTTTTTCTTTCAGAGGTGAGTCATCAGAAGTAATGAAAATGCGTTCCATTTTAAACCAAAGAGGAAAAGAAACGAAAGCACTCAGAGAGGATTTGGCAAAGCCAAGAGATGCCAATGTGGCTTATCCTGTTGGCTGCTCAGTTATTGCAGCCCTTTGCTACTTTAGCATTTGTCTTGTTTGGAGATTGTGCTCAGATAATTCAGTGATGGGTACAAGAGAAATTTTAAAAATCATAGTTGATTGCAAAATAATACAGCTTAGGAAAATATAAATAGATCGGGAAGTATTTACATCAGGATGATGACAGTTACCACATAGAGACCAAAACAAGCCCTTTTAACCAAACTTCATTGATATCCTTGTTCCTCAAGCCCTACTATCCATTTGTTTGGCTGATGTAGTATAATGTAAAAATACTGTTCAATAGCTTGTATTGCTATACTTTCCAACACTTCTGTTGTGTTTTCTAAAAGCTCTAAGTATTTTTAGTTTGAAAAAATATCTATTATTTTGGTAGTAACATTGCAGTTCTGTGTTTCCTTTTGGTACTCAGCTGAAGAAATGAAGGGAAAAAAAGAGCAGAAGAAATAGCAGAGGTGGATAGTAGATCACAAGGAGCAGAGTTACAGGAGATGAGTACATTACTACTGCCACTGCTTAAGAGCATCTCTCACAAAAAGCAGACGGGCTACACTGTCCCAACTCCATCATTTCAACTCTCCATGACTTGTTTCTTGCTTTGCAAAGCTGAGCTGAGCCATTTTTACCTAATATGAATAACAACTAGTAATACACACTTACAGTTCTCTTGTATCACTGCAACAGCACGAGGTACCCTTAGAATTTTTTAGGGTAATTGCAATGCTGTCCCTGAATTTAAACAGGTTCAAGGTATTATTTGTAGTTTATTCTTGAGGGTGATTTGTAGCAAAAGTCAAAAAATGATTGCAGATGGTCAGTAACTGGACAGTTATGTGTATGGGATGCACAGGATGATTTAAGTACTGCTCCATTCTGTGTGACTCCAGGCTTTGAGAAAGAGTAATCCCACTTGGCATTTGGACTCCATTTGGTCTCAGTAATTATGTATGCAGAGTAACTTGTTAGAAGCTTGTGAAAAAATGTCTCTGAAGTTTACAGCAGAGCTGAAGTGTACAGAAGGATGAGAATTCAATGAATAATTCAATGAATTACCAAGCTGTTTTGCCTTTTTGAGGCTCTTGTTTTTTTTGTGTTAAGTATTTACATGTATAATACAGGTGGCTCCTGTGTCTTGGTTTAGAAAGACAGGTGTTTGCTAAGGAAGGCAGGAGCCTTTCTTGAAATGGAAAAATGTAAACACCTTTCTTTCTGAATTGTTTAAAATTTGAAATTAAAGGGGGCTCTCAGTAAAAATATGGGAGCAGGAATAACAGTTCTTTATTAGGGAAGTGTCAGTGATGGACAGAGACAGGGAGACTGACTCGATGACCAGAATCTGATTTTATTGTGGGATACAAGCACTTATGTACTATTTTATGGAGAGTAGTAATGTGTACTACAATGATTAGGTTAAAATCACATTCACAAATCTATGCATATAACAACACCCCTTGCTTGCAGAGTTTAATGGGATTTTTTTTTCCAGTAAACCTCTCTGATTTAATATTCTTGCAATCTAGGTCTACTTTTCAAAGTTCCTGTTGTTTTTGCCAAAGCATCCTGTTATCAAATCTCTTATGCTAACCAGGTCCAAAGTCCGTCATCTGTCTTCTGTCCTCCAACATTCCATCATCCTAACACCTGAATTATGTAACTGACGGATGGGAATGGTTTAGATTGTAGCCTCTGTCGTCAATGTACAGCTCAGATTCTTAAGAAAGCACCCTGAAGAAGATGATGCCTATTTATCTCAGCTCAAGTATGTGTTGAAAACCAACTGTGCCTTTCAGAGCTACTTACACCACTGAAGTATAAAAAGAACTGTATTTTTTTGCAGATACAGGCTTCAAAATTCAGATAAATTTGTGGTTGGGTATGCTCTTGAAACTAATGAGTACTTCAGAGATTTTAAGTGAGTTGGTAACACAATAAAGGTGCATAAGAAATGTTTGTGCTTCACCTCTTCATAATTCTGCTCCACAAGTCTCATGGCTCAGCCATGCTGCAGGACATCCTGAACCCCCAGGATGGTGAGCAGCGTACAATCTGCGGCCCCATCTGACAAGAAAATAACTTGTCATTTGACTTGAATTGGATATTTGTCTGTCTTAGTTCAATCCTGTGTTGCTCTTCTGTCACCAAGTCTGTAAAGCGGCCATGCAGGGACTCTGTGTGAAGGTTTTCCACACACTTATGGATAACATGGCTGTAAGATCTCTCTTCCCTTATTCCATGACAGCTTCCTTAGGCTGCACAGAGTAGTAGACTTAGAAACAACATAAACTAATGGGGTTGGTCTTTTTTTACCTCCTTTTCAAAAGTACTTTCTTAATACTGGTTAACTTAGAAAGTTTTTCATTTCTAAGTATTTCTACTAAGACAAACCAGTTCTGCTGAAGACACACTCAATCTGTGCCATTGCTCAACAGCATGAAGCTGTATGCAGTAATTTAAAAAACCCTAAGTCCTTTAGAATATATAAACCTATATATTCCAGATCAACTCAGAAAAAGTATGAAAATCTCGAGTTTACTGCAAGAATATTAAAATCTGGAGTTTACATCAAGCAGGAAACTTGCAACAATTCTGATTCTAGTATGTGTTTTTATTACAATGCTGGGAATACAACTGAAAATCAGTCTTGCATTTCATTTGAAGATAGAGGTTGATCAATATTGTTGATTTTTTTTTCTTTTAGCACATCTGTGTTCTCAAAGAGAATACCAAAGAGAAATCCAGGATGTGATCATGTCAGTCTTCTGGAGCCCTAATTCCTGGCTGCTGATGAGGTGATAAACCATTGCAGGAGGAAATGCCTTCTGCTCCTTGTGTGTCCCTAGGAAGAAGGAGAAGGTGCCTGTTCCTGCCTGCAGTGGCTGATTCCCACTTGTTCTGTGCGCTGAACACAAAGTGTCAGAGCCTGGGTTCCCCTGGCGCCGCCTTCCTTGTGCAGGAGCAGCCCGGGGCTGGGCCCGAGCCCCGGCGATATCGAGCGCTGCCGCTGTGGCCGTCACGGTGCGGGCCCCGGAGCGGATTCCTCGCCCTGCGCCCGGGGCCCGAGGGGGCAGCAGGGCTGGAAGGAGCGGGGACCGAGGCCCGCCCGGCGTGCCCGGCCCGGCCCGGCCCCGACAATCGGGTGCCGCGGTTGCCGGGGAACCGCGAGCGCGGCCACAGCGGCTGTGACGGCGCCGCCGCCTCAGTTGGCGCAGAGCGCTCCGGGCTGGGTGTTGGCAGCCTGGGCTCTGCCACGGCCGCAGCCAGCGATTCGCCAGGTGACTTGTGCACAGAGATTGTCTCTGCCAGCCAGCCCTGAACTCGCAGGGCATAGGTCTCTGCCAGCGAGGAGTCCTGAATTGCGTTTGAAGGTAAAGATGGGCTCCGGTTGTACTTTTTGGTTTTGTCACATCTGTGCTCTGAAAGGGAATTCCAAAGGGAAAGAGAGGATGTGATCATGCCACTCTCCTCATGCAGCAGTTCAGTTGCATATACAGGCACCTCCTTGGGGTGGGGCAAGTTGGACTCTGTCTCTTGCTACTTACAAATAATATGAAATCTTTAGCACCAGTTTATCCTTTTGAGCCTGCCATGAATTGGGTTGTGGATTTTCAGATCTGTTGTGTTCCTTTGCATGCCATGCAGTTGTCTGGTGCAAGGCCTCAGGAATGGGTCTGGGGGCACTTTGGAGGTCTTGGATGGGTTATGACACCCCCTCAGCTGCCCCTCATGGGAATGTCCCCTGGCTGTGGCCTTTGTGGGCTGGGGGGTTTTAGAGCTGAGCCTGTTTGTCTGAGGGAGGATGGGTGTCCACTGCCCCTTACCAGAGGTTGCACCACACCACCAAAATTTCCTCCTCCCCCCTCTGTTCATGGGAGGTTTGTGTGCCAACCTGGCCTCAGCAGATGAGTCTGTGGCTATGCCTTGCCCAGCCTGAAGTCAGACAGAGCCTATTTTCAGGAGAGCTGCTGTGTTTGGCTTTGTTGTGGTTACATTTTTCTCAATGAGCCTTGTTCACTTCTCCCCAGACCTGAGCTAAAAGGACAATGGTGTCACCTTGATCTTGTCTCAATTTCCCTTAGGTGGCTTAACTCCCAGTCCCAAGTTCCAGTCAGGAGGGCATTTTCAGTGGTCGCAGCTTCTTTATTCAGTTTTGTCAGAATGGGCAAAAATTCCTTCCTAACAAGATTTCAGCCATTAGCCATAACCTTCCAGTCTCTCTCCTAAGTCCTGTGAGGAGCAGCTGAGAGAGCAGGGGTGGTTTAGCCTAAAGAAATGGAGGCCCACTCCAGCTATTTTTAAATAACATTGAAGCTACAGCTTTGTCTGTTCCAACTCTTATTAATGTTCAGCTTTCGAGCTCCAGGTTTCAGTACGATCCATCTTAGAATTGCACAAGGCAGCCATATAGTTCAAATAAAGTCCAACTAGAGGCCTAACAGTACCAGCTACTTATGCCAAACAAGCACTTAGCTACTTTCAAATCATATCAAATTTTTTAGCCCCAGTATATGCCTTGAATGTGCCATGAATTGGGTTGTGGATTTTCAGAGTTCCATTGTTGCTCCTTCCAGTTGTGTTGAGGAATTGTCACCCATCTGTGACATCATCCCCTGGAAATGGCGTCTGGATTCCAAAAGACACCAACACCTCGTCTTTTGCTGAGGGAAAGGCTGAAGCCAAATACTGTGAGTGGCCCCTGGGGCTGTGCAGAGGCTGGCAAGTGCCCTGGTGTCCCTGCTCTCCCTGGCCCTGCTGTCCAGCAGCGCTGTGAAGCTGCAGAGCCCCTCCCCAGCCCTTTGTGCCGTGCTCCTGTTGCTGGGGGCTGTCCTGGTGCAGTAGGGAACACTGTGGGCTGCTTCAGTTGTGCCTTGCCTGGCTGTGCCAGCAGAGCCAAGTGAAACCAATGTAGAGCTGAAGGCCTGAGCATGTGTTCTGTCCCTTTCCCTTTGCCCCAGGAATTCCTTCTGTCAGGCTGGGCACTTACCTGTGCTGCTCTGACCATCCTGCCCTTGGGCACCCAGGCATGTGGGAGGGGAAAGCTCAAACTCTGCCCAAAGCCTTGAGAGCCACGGGGTGTCCCAGCTGGAAGAGCTTCCAGAGCAGCTGTTCTCTCCCAGCTCCTGTGTGGGCACAGAGCCAGCCCTGCAGGCAGCACGGGAGCCAGGGCCACAAAGGTCCCTTGCTGTCTGGAGCTCCCTTGGCTGAAGGTGCACCAGTGCTGAGGCTCTGTCAAGGAGAATTCTGTTTTCTTCTGAGGAGGGCTCTGTCAGCCCAGACAGAGAGAACAATTAACAGGGAGAACCAAAACCTGGACACATTCCTGTGCACCTCTCTCTTGGTACAACTTTGATTTCTTGCATCTCTTGGACTCAGCCAGCAGCGATATCTCCTTGCTGTGAGTTCTGAGTGTTGTTCAGGGATGGAGTTCAGGCAGTTCTGAGAGCTCCTCCCCATTCTCTGGAAAGGTCACTGCCTCAATCCAAGGGAACATAAGAGGAAACAAATGCCCAAAGAGCAGAAATCCCCAACCATGTCCCATCCAGTCCTGGAGAAACCAATGGGACAGAGCCATGTGGCTGGAGTTGTGTATTGCACTCTGTATTAATAATTTACTGATGCTAAGGATTTCAGCAGGAAACTTCCATTGCTCCCAGGACTGTCCTAGTGGCTGTGATCACAAGTTATTCACATGTGCCACTTGTTCAAGAGAAGCCTTTCTGAACAAGCCCATCTCTGAGGCTCTAGCTGGTGTATTTTTGCCTTTCAGCTGCTTCCCTCTAAGTTCCAGAGAGAGAAGTTTCCCAGCAGGAAGAAGGAGGCCAGCACTGGGGGGAGTATTCTGCCCAGAACTGGCCCATTTCTAGACAGGAGTGAGACTCGTCCCAAGGTAGCCTTTTCCTGCTTTTTTCCTTTCTATTTATCATGAAGTTTGCAGAGGGTGTGTGCTTGTGACAGGCTTGCCTCCAGCAAAACACCTCAGTGTCCATGTGCTGTTGTCATTGCAAACTGCTGGGAGTGGTGGACTGGGAGCCCTGATGTGCACTAAGCAACACAAATGACCTCTGCTGAAGGTGCTGGGCTGTGCTGGAGTGTAGCTGCCATTGCTGACAGGGGGAAGGCTGGGGACACAAAGGCACAACATTGGCATTTGCCATTCTCCTGCTGAAATAGCCACCTCTTGCTTTGGTGTGCCCACCATCAAATGCTTGGGGTCACAGGATTCCCTCCAGAGTGTCAGCGCTGGCCTTTGAAGGCCAAGGATCTGCAGGAATTACTTCAGATTTAACAAAACAAATTGCATTTCTGCTTTGGGCTGGAACGATGTGTTGGAACCTGACGGGCTGTTAGATTTTGCAGGCTGCCAGATGTAGAGGGGACTGGCCCTGGGCAGAGGGGAATGGATGTGCTTTATCTGGATCAGTGCCTACTGAGAGGTGTGTTTAAAGCTGCTTTTCTGGCAGGACTGGCTCAGTAGAAAGCACAGTCCAAAGGGGTAGGTGACCGAGGTGGGCTGTTGAGCAGGAAATTGGCAGCAAGAGACATGGAACAAACTGGTTGAGGATTGCCCTGGAGAGGGGCGTTGGGAACAGTTCAGGGAAGGGCACAACTAAGGGACAGTGTGCTGCAGCCAGTCCCTTCAGCAGAATGTGTCTGCTGTGAAGCCCCACAGGAGACCTGCTTGTGTCTCTGCAGTGACAGCAGTGTGGCTGGAGAAGGCAGACTCAGCAGGGGAGAGTTTTCTCAAAGCAATGTTTCTGCTCCGGAAGCATTTGCTGTTGTGGTGTCATTCCAGACATGCCTCTAGAATGGCATTAAATAAGATAGCAATAATGACAAGAAAGCAGCCATTTAAAGCTGATGGAAAAAGGAGATACCAATTCTACTTTTACCCAAGTTGCTGAAAAAATAACTGAATGCTTATCCTCATTCAACATTCACCTCACTTGTCTTTTGATTTTCACCCCATTTGTCTTTTTAATTTTGCCTTTCCCTCTGTTTGAAACACACTAACATTTAACTAGAATGAAAGGGGACAAAATCATCCAATCAAAAGAAAACTGTTTCATAGTAAGGATTCAGCTGAGCCGGGTGTGTCTCCCTCCTCGAGAGCCAAGCACACACACACACCCTCTGAGAAAATGGCAATCTTTCTGTGCCCTTTATACCCGGCTGGGGCAGTCCCTGTCCCTATTCCCATTGATGGGTACTCAGGAGCTTCCATTCTCTACTGACCCCCAACTTCTCTGTCCACTCCCCTCTTGTCCTCCTTCCTTTTGGTCAGATCTTCAACCCCATCCCTCTCACTGCCGCACTCAACAAAGCAACCTGAACAAATCCAAACCACAAACAACACATAGAACCAACAAATTCCATTCTTTTGCTTCATAACCTTTTGGCTTCAGCCAATTATCACCTCTGGTCCTGTGCTCTTCTTACTAAGTTCTAGAGCAAAAAAGATATTTGCAGTTGTGTGGGCCTGGGCTTCCCTGTCTCAGAGTAAAGGACATCCCAAAATTGTTTCCCATGGAGTCTCCTGTAAATCCATGGATTTTACTTACTCCATGAGTGCTCAGTCAGTGCCCCAGAGCTCTGTGACCACCTGGGCACAGGGCTGTGCTTAAGGGAAGTGCTGCCTGGCATTGTGGAGAAAGAAAGCTGGAGAAATACATGCCAAAAGAGCAGCTTGGCTTGAGGCTGCTCTGTGTGGGCCAGCAGCTGTGGATCAGCTCAGAGCAGAGGTGGGTGAGCCACTGTTTGCCCAGTGTGGACTGGGCAGACGTGCTCCCCCAGAGTCTGTACTTCCCTGTGGATCGGTGGAAGATTCTCCTGCATGAACCTTCCTCCCAGCAGCTGAAGCTCTCCCTGCTCTCTCTCGCCTCTCCAGCTGCCATCAGCTGCCCCGAAACAGAGCTGGTTTGGGGTTTCCCCACCAGAGCTGGTATTTCAGAACTTCGTTGCTCGGGAGGTCTCTGAAATGGTGCTGTGTCTCATTAATAAGGGCAAGGTAAGTGCTGGCACCCGGGGCTTTAACACTGTGCTGGAAGAGGAGACTGCTGCCATTCCCCCAGTGTGCAGCAAAGCAAGTTATCTGCTGCAGCACATGCAGAAAAAATGTCTCAGCACCTTGTTCTGCAAGATGCTGGAAATCTTCCTGTGCTGGGAATTGTCCCCTGATTTTGGCCATGCATTGATGGTGTCTGTCCCAAAGGAGTTTCCCTCTCTTGCAAGCTCTGGACTGATAGGAATGCTGAGGGCTGTACAGTTCTTACCTGCTCTCGTGCTTTGCCTTGAGTCTATTGCACAGCCTGTGTCTCCTTGGTTAATCTTGGCTCCTGGTAGGAATCTGTGCCTCTCTCAGCCAGTTTGGCTCCCTTTGTGCAGCTCACAGTCAAAGCTCAGGGGCTGAGTCCTTTCCACTTTATGCTGGAATCACTTCTCATGAATGGCATTGGCAGTACAGGAGCTGTGTTCTGAAGGAGCCCTGCAATCAGCCTGAGGGAGCAGAAGCAGTGAGAGGCCTTTAGGTGCCACTTCAGGCTCCTGCTGAGCTTCATCCAGCTCTGCTCAGCTTTTCCAAAAGCAACACGGTGCTCTACTTGCCCTTTGGAGAACCACAGCACATCCAAAGCCATGTGCTCCTGGAGGTTCCCACCTTCTCTTGAAGAAATTGGGATTGTTTTGCAATTTCCCAAGAGAGCTGAGAGGGAAAAAAGTTAAAAAATGTCAGCAGTTGTGTTGCAGTGTAAAGAGGAAAACTTGAGACCATGAGAATTTCAGTCAGGGAAACATTTTCTCAAGTGAGGCTTGTGCCAAGAGTGGGCTGGTGGGAGGAGACAGGAGGGAGTCCAAACCATCTGGTTGAGACTTTTGGAGAGCATTTTGGTGCTCAGGGGTTGATGCTGTCAGTGTGCTAGAAAATGCATGTTTGCTGTGTCTGTGAATGGCAGAGGGCAGAACCTGGCCTGCTGGCTGCAGGCAGGAATGCCCATCAGCCCAGCTTGCCTGCACAGGCAGCAAGAAGGTCTGGAGAGCCAAGACTGGCTTTTCATCCTGGAAGCAAAGTGTCAGTCAGTGCTGGTCATCTTTCTCCAGGCAGAAAATGCCTTGGAAGCCCACAGTCAATAGGCACAGCCTGTGTGTGTTTCTGTCACTTTTGGCAAGCTGATTGCTCTCATGGTTTTATGAATCTTCCTTGCTGCTTTACTGCCCATTGAAATTCTCTTTGCCCTCTCCTTGTTTTAGGGATTGTCTTGCTTTGTTTCTTCCTTCTTTTGCTTTTCATGTTTGCTTTTATTCCCAGTAAGGCCACAGGGTTTGTTCTCCTCTCTTGCTGCTCTGCTTGCCTGACTCTGTCACCAAAAGGTCCCTGCCCAAACCTGATCTGCTAGAAGGGAATTTTTTCCTTCCCCCAGGATAATGTGCTGGTTTGCTTTCAGGTAGCACTTTCCCCCTCTGGAACATGACAACTGCATGGCTGTGTGCAGGCAGAAGCCAGCAGGTTTTTTGGCCTTGTTGAATATGCAGATGACTTGGTTCAGGTGCTCTGTCTCCATTCTGCTGGTGCTGAGATGCTTGGCCCTTCCTTGCCAGCAGGCACTGCCCCACTGTCCCTGGCCAAAATGCTGGAGGCAGACAGAAGGGATTCCAGTTCAGCCTTGTGAATGATGTGCCTGTGGCTGCACAGCTGAAAGTGCTTTGGAGAAGGGGCCAAGGAGGGATGTGAGCAGGGCAGGGACAGGTCTCCTCTGGTGCTGTTTGCACAAGTGTCAGAATGATCATTTGGTGTCTTTGCTGCAGATTCCTCATCTGGTGAAAGTGTGCATGGAGAGCTGCCCTTATTTCCAGCTGGTGTGCCCTAGGGATGTGTACCATGTGGTGCCAGCAGGCGCCTCTGCCCCTGTGCGCATCCGCTTCAGCCCCGCCGAGAACAAGGTGAGACTGGAGGAGCCAAAACACAGAGTGATCTGCACAGCCATTGTTTTCCCTGCACTCTGGCTCCTGCCCATTGCATGCTGTGAGCTTGGCTGCAGGCCGTGGGCAGGCAGCCTGCAGGCAGTCACACCTTGGCACGGGCTGGCAGGCACTGCAGCCAGGCCTGCCAGGCTCTGCTTCCCCTCCCTGCCTATCCCTGAGCATTGCCAAGGGAAGATGCACAGGGAAGAGGATGGAAATGACAGAGGGCTGTTGATAGATGTTGGGCCATCTCTAGGTCCAGTGGAAGGGGTTTCATTATGATGGAAAACACCAGAGGAATAAAGAGGTCACAGAGCTTTCCTCCTCCCTGACTGGCAACAGCTTCCCTGCCTGCCCCTGAGCTGGAGCAAAGACGGTGCTTTTTCAACCCCTCTGCTCTCCAGCCTTGCAGCTGTGCTGTCCCAGAGCACAAGTGAGCATGGTGCAGCTGCAGGGCCAGGGCAGAGGATGTGCTGTGCCCGTGAGGCCGGCCTGGCACAGGCAGACTGGGCTCTGGGTGCCCTTGGTCAGCAGGAGGTTGCTGAGCTGCAGGGGACTGGGACAGCTGCCTGAAGGAGCTGGTGCAGGGCAGGTACAAGCTGCAGACAGAGCTGTGAGCCCAGAGCCCGTGGCAGTGACACTGCTGGGGCTCTGTCTTCATGCCTGTCACTGTGCTTGCTCTGTCAGCTGGCAGCCATCCCGTGCCAAAGGTGCTTTTGTGTGCAGGTTTGAAGAGCAGTGCTGAGGCCCTGGCAAGTCTGATCTCAGTGCTGGGATCTGGAGGGTTCATGTTCTGATCTGGAGGCCTGTTCATACACCAGGGTTTAGGACATGGCATGGAAGGGAGGAAGCCTTGCAGGGAAACAAAGAGAGGCCCTTTGCAACAGCATCCTGCTGCCTCTTGGAACTGTTCGTCTCCTGACTTGGTTGGAGAGGCAAAGTTCAAGGGGAGTTCTGAGCCAACTGATGTTTCTACACCAGGCCAGAGGTGCAGGATCTCTTTGGGTGCAGCTGTTTTCTCATCTTTTGCTGCTTAGAGTCAGTTGAACACTTTGTCCTATTCTCAGACAGTGATAACATAGAAACCTAAAGAGGAATGTCCTGTGTTCCCTAGCTCCATGCTCCTTAGAAGGGACTTAGGAATTCTTTAACATCATTAAAATTTAGAGTCAATATTATGGTGGCCACGGGTATGGGTATGACCCAAGTGACACAAGAGCTGAATGCCACCGAGATAGGTTTTGCAAAGTGCCTGGGTGCCTTTAAAATGTGACATATTAGTAGAACTTAGTGTTCATTTTAGGGTGCAATAGGTAAATTGATGCCCTTGGAGGGTTATAGAAATGGTTTTTCTTCTGCCATGGGGATGGCACTAAATGCCCTGTGCTGAGCCAGTTTCTTTTCCTGCAGGATTATTGCCACGAGCTTGTCTGCATGACTACCAGGGAAAGGATAGTTGTGCCAATTTGGGCCATTGGTGCCCGAGCTGTCCTGGACTCTCCTGCCCAGCTGGACATCTCCAAGGGTGCAGCCCAGTGCAGCACCCAGCAGGCTCTGCTGGTGCCCAGTGTGGGTACCCGGGCAGCTCGGTACCAGCTGAGCAGCCAGAGGTGAGGCAGCTCATCTGTCCTTGTGCAAAACACCTTTGGGGGATGATAGCAGAGTTGGGAAAGAGCAGCAAAAGGAAGCAGAGCACTGCAGCTGCTGCCCTGCAGCCTGGCTGGAAGGGAGCAGGATGGATGGCATCTGCTCTTGCTTTCAGTGGCCTTTGAGCTTTGTCTGTCCCAGATTTCCTGGAGGCTGCTGGAACATGTTGGGAGCTGGCTTGCACCCTCCTGAGTACAAGCAGCTTCTGAAGAGCTTCCTCAGCCCTGTCAGCCAAATAGAGCCATTCTCTGGGAGGCCACAGGCACGTGGCTTAGCAGTGGTCCTGGAGGGGAGCTCTGGAAATCATCTGAGCAAACACAGTGCTCAAAGCAAGAGCAGTGTCTGGGGATTGCAAGGTGCCATTGGGAGATCTGGACCTGTCTTTAGATGCCATACAAGGAAACAAACAGATCAAGAGACCAATTTAAAAAGCAGAAGAAAACAACCTATAAAAGGCCCCTCCAGGCCTTATCTTTTCTGCCTGTCAGGTGCAGTAGTGATTCATTGAGAGGATGGATCTAAGAGGGTGAGAAGTGTCTTAAGGAGCAGCTGACAGGAAACAGAGAAAAGGCCAAAACTGAGCTTGCCAGCCCCATCTCTTGGCAGTGGTTTTCATTTGGTTCTTACAGTGTCAGGGATGTCTCCTTGCCAGCTCTTCTATCTGTGGGCTCAGAGGACAGCTTAGTGCTGTGTGCTGAAATTCAGAGGAGTTAAGTGTAGCTGTAGAGCTTGTGTCCCTGGGTCTTGGGGAGCCAGGTGTGTGTGAGAGATGACTGCTACAGCAGGAGCAGAGGAGTTTGGTGGGGACAGCCCAGGGATGGAGGAGATGCAGGGGCTGATTTGCAGTCAGTTTTTTAGTCCTGACAACCAAATCCTGAACTTGGCTGGATCCTCTTCTCCTGATAATTTGAAAAGAAGAAGACACCTTCTTTCTCAGGCAAGCCCTGAAGTCACTCCCTGGAATGTTATTCCCCTCCTGCCATGTGAGGTCAGGAGCATGGAACATGGGGCAGAAGTGGGAAGGGAATGGAATGGAAGGTAGTGCTGAAGCCTGGCCAGGGATTCCCCTAACTGGCAGCTTCTCTGTTCTGATGGAATTTCTGGCACAAGACTAAGAAAAGGATGCTGTGCCTTGCCCCCAGCAGGCTCTGCTCCCCCCGAGCCCCAGCAGAGCTGAAGCAGTGCTGGCATCAGCCCCGGGGCAGAGGCAGGAGCCCGTGCACTGATCTGGCTCTGGGGCTGCTGGGGCCTTGTCTTTCCTGCCCTCCCTCCAAAGTCTCACACCCAGCACATCAACATTGCTGGCCCAAGGCTCCTCCATCAGCCAGCAGTGATGTTCTCCCCAGAGGGAATGGGAACAGCTCAGCCCATCACTGCAGCAAGAGGTCCTTCATGAGCAGAACCTGAAGCAAGTTCATCAGCTGTCACTGCTGACATGAACAAAGCTCAGCTTGCCAGAAGTTCTCTTTGTTTTTGTGTGTGATGCATTCATCACCAAAGTCCCCAGCAGACACTTTGAAGTGACAGATTGAGCAGCAGCAAAGCACCAAGGCCAGGAACTTTTGTTTTCTCAGTGAGGCTGTAGAAGAGCACAAAGCCCAGCAGCTGCAGGGCAGAAGCACATTTCCCCTGAGCTGTCCCTGAGCATCAAAGCACAGAGTCTGGTGTTTGTCAGGCAAGAGCTCTTGCCCTGGTGAACAATCCTGATTGCTCCTGATAAATCCAAAGTGCACCAACACATCTGCATCATTATTTCCAAGACATTGCCCAGAGTTTCTCTGCTGGGCCAAACAAACAGTTGCCAGCCTGGATGACAACCCAGAGTCCCAGACTGCATGGCTGGTAAATACACAGAAACCTCCTGTTGTGCTTCCTTGATGTGCTCCTGCTCATGGTGCTTTATTCAGCTGGGATTTGACCCTTTGGACTGTAAATGGCATCCTCCTTTTGGGTCTTGTTTCCATGTCACTGTATTGCTCAAATCTGCATTTGTACTCTCTCAGAGCTTTGACTGCTCCTTTTCTTAGAGCAGCTTTCATTGCAATGCTGATAAAATGTGTCTTTTTTAGGCTAAATCAGGATGTTTTCAAGGGAAAAGAAACCAAAGAACCATACTGCAAATTCAACAGTAACTATTCCTTGGTCTTCAGGGAAAAGTTCCTTCTCCCTGTCTGATTCCTAGGCTGTAATCTGCCAGAACAGGGAGTGCCCTAACATTTGCATCTCCTGAGATGAGGTTTATAGGCAGCAGGAAAAGGGAAATTCCTGAGGAAGTCAGTGTCAGGTTGTGCATGCAGATAGCTCTGAATCCACTCTGTGCTCTTCACAACGCATTCTGTGATGGGATTGCTGGCAGTGGGACCCTTGAGGCTCATGGCAGAGAGCTGGATGCAGAGTATGGGGGAGCTGAGGTCATTTTCCCCAGAGGATCTGGTGAGGGCTGGATCTCCTCAGCAGTGGCTGCGTGGCTGTTTCTGATGCTGTCTGTCCTGGCTGTCTTCTGCTGCCTGTGCTTGGTTTGCTCCCTGCTTGACCGAGGGAGCTGCAGAGAGCTGCAGTGCAGAAGGAATCTCCTGGCCAGGTGTCCCCCCAGCCCTGCTCCCTCTGTCTGTGTTGCAGTCCTTTCTCCGTGGTGCCGGCCACAGGAGCTCTGGGCGCTGGTGACACCGTGCAGGGGACAGTGGGATGTCACCCGCGGGCCAGCGGTGACCCCTGCGGCTCCCTGGCAGTGTGCAGGTGAGTGCTGGGCCCTGCAGGGGCACAGGACAGTTCTGCACCATGGCTCCCTGCTGTCCGTGCCCTGCATTCCCTCCAGAGGTACCTCCCTGCTCAGCTCTACCCCAGAGCAAACTGAGAACTCCTTGGTGTTCAGGGCCTTGAGAAAGTGGATCCCCTCTCCCAGGCAAAGAGTTTGGACTCCTGTTTTGCTGGGAGTTGCTGAGGGGAGGAAGGAGGATCCCTGATTCTCCACTACCATGTGGCTGTGTCTGGCTGAAGTTTTCTTTGATTCCTGGGCAGTGCTGTAGGGGAGGTCTCCATCAGCCTCTCTCCAATGCAATGGATTTCTTGCACACCTCTGTCCCATCTGCTGCTTCTCCACTGGCTTGCCACTGACCCTTTTTCTAGGTGGCCCTTACACATAGGTGTAGTTTCTGCCTAACAACATTTTCAGACCCTCAAGTTCCTTTTTTGTTACAAATCCAAACAAATTTTCCCTGTCCCCAGTTCCCAGGCCGTTCAAGCTGTTGCAAACCTCTCACATCCAACTCCAATTTCATTTCTAGAGTGAGGAATCCCATTCAGTCTTCATATAGAAGCTGCTCTGTACTTACTAATCTTTCCTTTGTCCCTTTTTAATTTGATTTGCAATGCTCCAGCTAGGTTTTTCAGATCAAAACCTGGATCACCTCCCAGGGAGCCCGAGGAATGGGTTAGAAATTAGAAGTCAGCCCCAAGGGATATCTCTTGAGAGAAGGGTCCATATGTTCTCCTGCAGCATCAGGAGCTGCTTGCATCCAGCTCAGAGTCAGGGATGGGCACTGAGGCAGCCTGGAAAATCCAGTGTAAGAGAGGGAATGATTGTACTGCAATGGACATCTCTCCCCAGGCCGTGAGAGCAGGCTGCCCCTGCAGCTCAGAGGGGAAGGCCAAGGACCCTTGGTTGAACTCAGCTCTCAGACTCTGGACCTTGGGATGATTTTTGTCAACAGCGCCCATGTCTATGAGGTGAGCAGCAGGGCTTGGGAGGGATCCTGATGGCTCCTGAGGCAGCAGCAAGCCTGGGGGGGCTGTGGAATTGCTGCCAGCCTGGGCAGTTGTGAGCAGGGAATATTTGATGTCCTGCTCAAATCTGGGGGTCAGAAAGGTGTGTCTGTTGTTCCTGAAGCCCCAGTCCCTACTTTTAGGCAGCCTTCCTTAGGGCTCAGCTGGGAGGCTCCCTGCAGAACAACCCCTTGGCACATGAAACCAGCACTGGCTCCAAAAGCTGCATGTTCAGAGGCTTTTGTGGCAGTGCCAGACACAAGGCACCTTTGGGCTGGGCTCTGCAGAAGCAGCTGCAACAAACTGGCTGCCTTTGAGCTTCAGCCCACTGCAAACAGCCTCCAGCCAAGTGTCTCCTGCTTATTGCTGCAAGTGACAGGAAAGCCTTGGGATTCCCTCCCTTGCTGACCAGTCCCTCACCACGCTTCAGCCTTGGTGCATCCCTGGCTCTAGAAAGAGAAAAGTGTTCCTGGGAATAAAGCAAAGGATTTTCCTACCTATTTGCCTCCCCCACCATAGTGTCAAGTTTACAAAAACATCATGAGAGAGCAAGTGAAGAGGTAGAACATGAGGCCCTGCATCATGGCAGGCACTTTCAAAAGCTTGGCTGGGGAAGAGAAAGACACCCTGAGTTTTCTTACCAAAAGATGGTGCTGTCTATACATTTTGGTGCTGATGCCTCATTCCCAGTGTATTGTTTTCATGGTCTGGGAAAAGGTGAATGAGCAGATGGTGCTGTTGGAGCTGTGCTAAGTGGGGCAGCAGCAGCTCTGGGGGGATTGACTAGGCAGCTGCAATCAGCCCACGTTGCTCTCAGGGCCAGCTCTCAGTGAGCTTGGTGATGCTGAGCAGAGGTGCACTGCTCTGTGTGCATGGGCTCACCCCAGGGTGACTGCAGTTCTGTGGAGTTCTCTCTGCTCTACATGAAAACTCAAAGGCAGAACTTGTCCTGTTGTATCTTTTGCCTTCTGCCATTCAGCAGCACAAAGCATCTTCTGCCTTTTCTGGGTGTTCATGGCATCATGAGACAATAACTCAGAAGAAGGGAAGGTTCCACATGTATTTCCACTTGGCTTTCTTGCTGCTGCAGGTGAAACTGATGAACCAAGGAGCTCTGGCTGCTCCCTTCAGCTGTATCCCTTCAGCCACCAGCATGGGCTCCTGCTTCAAGTTTGCCCCCTTGGAGGGCATCATTGCAGCAGGTGGGAGCCAGAGTGTGCAGATCTCCTTCAGTGCCACCGTGTTGGGGAGCTTTGAGGAAGAGTTCCAGTTCCAAGTGGCTGGATCTCCTACGCCTGCCATCCTGAGCATCAAGTAAGGACCCTGGGAGCTGGGTGGGCACATGTGTAGCTGTGTCTGGGACATCCCCCACCTACCTCATGTTGGGCTGGAGCAGAGAAAAAAGGTGTTTCTTGAGGTCTGAATCTCTGCTCTGATGCTGGCATTGCTTTAGTGTGAGGATGCCTCCTGCCCTAGGTGTTAGCTGGGAGCTGGAATGAGTCCTCCCTGAAGGGATCTCCCTGTGCCTTGGGCCATGGCAGGCAGTGGGATGGATCAGCTTTGGGCAGCAGCTGCTCTGGGATATCCTACCTGAGCAGCCAGCAAGGTCCCCAGGGCTTTGGAGATGGGCCAACCTGGGTGATTCTGCAGCAGCAGCAGTGTTTGTAAAAACTTGTGTCAACAATCCATGCCACATGGGCAGCAGCAGGCTCAGCTCACCTCTGCCAGCCCTGCTGTGGGGGACAAGCTGTGCTCCCAGCTGCTGTGCACAGAGTGCTCTGGTGCCTCCTTGGCACAGGCAGGAAAGGGCTGATGTGGGAGTGAGGGAAGTGTGCATCAGGAACTGTGCAGAGGACTTGGGCATCCTCGCGTGGGCTGGTGCCATGGCAAGAGATAATCCTGGCCCAGGCAAAAGGAGAAGGGCTGATGCCAAGGGAGGCAGAGCTCAGTGCTCAGGAGCACAGCAGCGTGAGGCCTTGTCCCTGCCAGCCTGAGCCATGTGCTGCTAGGATAATGTAGTGGGAGCAGGAGAGCTGATGCTGGCTGCTCTGCAGCTTTGGAGCTGGGCTGCTGCTGTGGGCAGGCACTGGCTCAAGGCAGTAAAGAAATGAAAGCAATCTACACTGGATTATGCCAATGAGATAAGGGAGATGGATAAAAAAGAACAAGGAAGGTATTACTTAGGAAGAGAAAAGTGGTGAGTAGGTGTGCCCATAGTGGAGAAACAATGATGCTGGCTTTGTTTTTGGAGGAAAAGTGCTGCCTTTGTATTATGGAAAGCAAGCGGGAACCTTTAACCATCAAATAATTGATTCTCATGTGTCCCTGCCCCAAAGTGGCCATGGGGTGTTTCTGCCTAAGCAGCTTTCTCCATGGGCAAGGGCAGGTGTCTCTCGTTGAGATGTGCAGAGCAGAGCCAGGCGCAGTCCTGTGAACACAAGAGAAGGCCCAGGTCACTGCTCCTTGATTTGGAACCAAAAGGCAGAGTGGGCATTGATTGGCATCAAGCATGAAATCAACTGGTGAGTGTTGTGCAGCTTCAAGTGCTGATTTGAGTGGATGTTGGTGACTTCTGGAGTCTGTGTGCTGAGTTCAAGGAGAGCTGAGGTGCTGTGCTGGGTTCAGGACAGCCTGGTTTGGTTGTTGAAGCTGTTGCTCTTGGCTGTGCCAGCTGGTGCACTGCTGACAAGCTGGACCTTTCCTCTAGGATTCATCTGTCCCCTGGCTAGAACTGTTGCTGCTCTTTCCAGAGGATGTTTGGGAATGCCCTGGATTCATGTCTCAGAACTCTGTCTGTAATGATTGTGTGGATCAAACTCTCCTGAGAAAGCTCCTCCACGGGAACAGCGGTTCCAGCTAAGAAGGAGCAAAGCACGGAACCTGTGGCTGCAAGAGCTGCTTACAGAAGTTCCTGGGGACACCTTTGTGTCCCTCCCATTGCAGATGGGGAAAGTGAGGCAAGGAGCCATGTCTGGGTGTGTGTTGAGGGTCCTTCATGGGAGCACCAGCAACCCGAGGCCTTCTCCTGCCTGCTCTGTGCCCAAAGCCCATCCGTGGCTGTTGGCTGCTGGCCACTTGGCTTTAGCTGCCTCCTGTGCACAGGGCCCTGTGCTGAGCACATGGTGCTGTGTTGGTTGGAAACCCAGGGTGCCCTGAGCCCAGGTTTTGTGCCCCCGAGCCACGACAGCCGGGCCTTTGCAATTCCTTTAACCGAGCCATTTCCTCCTCTGTCCTCGCCCTCCAGGGGCAGCGTCATTGCTCCGAGTTTGCACTTCGACCTCCCTGAGCTCGACTTTGGGGACATCTCCTTTGGTGAGTGTTCCCTGTGCTGGGACACAGCGTCAGGGATCTGTGCCTTCCCACAGAAAAGCATCCCTCACTCCTGGTCTTCCCAGCAGCCTCTCCAGGCTGTGAACTGCAGGGCTGCTGCTGCCTCTGGTGGCATTTTGCCCTTGTGAGATCCAATAGAAGCAAGGAATAGAAAGTCAGTATTTTCTGGTGTGTCTGTGCTGCTTTAAAAGACAGATGTCTGCCAAGGAAGGTGGGAATCTTCCAGCAATGGAAAGATGAGCCCCTCCCTCCAAATTCTTATACCTTTGAAATGACAGGGCTGCCAGGGCGAACTATGGGAAAAGGAATAACAGTTCTTTCCTAGACTGTCTCAGCAGAGCACAGACAAGAAGGCAAGAACAGAAGTTTCCCAGGTGTCAAGTCCCGTTTTTCCCCTTTGGTGGAGTTGTGGTCCCAGCAGGAGGAGTTTTGTGCTCTGGCAGGGCAGTGATCCCCTCCCAGCCGGGGGAGGGAAGGAAGGGAAGGGAAGGGCGGAAGGAAATGCTCCTTTTGCACACTCCCCAAGGGCAGGGGGCTGTCGGCAGTGCGGAGCAGCAGCAGGCAGGAGCGGGGCAGGCAGGCAGAGTCGATGCCAGCGCTGAGCTGCAGCCAGGGCAGTCCCGGGGCCAAGCACACAACCTCCCGCAGCAGCAGCCGCCGAGCTTTGGTCCCCGAGCGGGAGGAAGGGAAGCTCCGCTCCCTGCCCAAGCTCAGCTGCGACTGCACAGCCGCCCACGGCATCACGCCACAACTCCCAAAAACCCCGAAGGGAAAAGCCCAGCCCCAGGGCCAAAACCCCCCAAAACCCCTCTGCCCCTTCCCAGACCAAGGGCAACATTCACTGCCGAGCCCAAACCCAGAACAATGAAGTTGATGAACTTTTGAAGGAAACTCATTGCCTTTGCTGAGCTGCTTCTTCCCCAGCTTGCATCAGCAT
Source organism: Fringilla coelebs (assembly GCF_963513975.1). Taxonomy (NCBI): domain Eukaryota; kingdom Metazoa; phylum Chordata; class Aves; order Passeriformes; family Fringillidae; genus Fringilla; species Fringilla coelebs. Next base: position 2,439,693 of record NW_028167443.1, on the reverse strand, counting down.
GGGGGCACTTGTCAAGTTGCCTTTTGAGGAAATGAAACAAGAAAGGCAACAGATGGAAATATGGTTCTGTACCAGGAGATTGATCCTGCTGAATCTGATTTCATTCCTAAGGTCTCTCCAGCTGCAGGCAGCTGTTGTATCTTTGCTGCTTTGTAACTCTTGGCTGTTGTGTGCATGTGCTGAGCTCAGTCTCATTTGTGTTTTTGACATCTGGGTTTGTCCTTTTGTGCCTCTCTTGCCTCCCTGCTGGAGTCACTGCTGGAGCTGGCAGTGGTCACTTGGATGGGCACAGAGCAGCTCTGGGCTGCAGCTGCAGTTGTTTTTTCTGCCCATGTGTGTTCCAGTGAGTCTTGGTGAGCCGGCCTGGGGAGAAGTCTCCTGCCCACAGAGCTGGCCAGCCCAGCCAGATGTGCACTGCAGAGCAGGTTGTGGCTGCTCTGCGGGCTCTGCAGGACATGCCCACCATCAGTGGCTGTATCTCTGGCTTTGCAGGATGGAAAGCAAATCCCAGAGCTAAAGTGGGCTCAACCCTTGAGGGCAGCAATCCCAGTGAGCAGCATGGGTGTGATGTCCCTGTTTGTTGGGTGAGGTGGGACCTGGTTCCTCATTGCTAATCTCAAAGCAAGGCTTGGGTGTGCCCCTAGTTGAGTGGGCTCTGAGCTGCCACGTGCTCAGTCTGTTTGGCCCAAACCAAGAGATGTCTTAAGGATCCTGCAGAGAGAAGCTGCTTTAGGGTGCTTTGCCTCGCGTTCTAGTTCCTGATTCCATCCTCACTTTCTTTTGCTGTAGCTTCTTCTCAATGACAACTCACTGTTTATATAGCTCTGAAAACAGTGGGAGTGCTGGCAGGCTTCCCAGGGAATTTTCCAGCTTGAATTCTCAGAGTAAATGCTGGGTCTGGGTGCACACTCATCACTGAGAGATAAGTGGTGCTGGTTTGGGGCAGGTGAGGGAGCTCCTCCCCATCCCCAAGAGAGAAGTTTGCAGTGTTGAGCAGGGCTAGGAGTGGGCATTTTCAGGGCTGCTGTCTGGAATCTGTGTCAGAGGGAACTAAGTGACGATTAATTCCTCATGCAGCTTCTCGGGGAGCTGTAGTTCAGACAATAAAGAGCTGAACTCCAATCCCACTTTCATCCTGGCAGGATATTCACCCCAGGATCATGCCATAGTGGGTGCCTGACTGGATATTTGTGTCCTTTGCCAGGCTTTCCCTACACCCAGCGCTGTCGCCTCACCAACAGCTCCCCGGTGCCCCTGACGTTCCAGCTCCGCATGTCGGACGATGGCACGCAGCTGGCTGTGGACAGCTTGGATCAGATCCGCAGGGACAGCGACCCAGCCTGGAGGAAGGGAATCCATTTCTATGTGGAGCCCAGGGAGTTCACCATCAATCCCAGCCAAGGGACCATCCTCCCCCAGGGCCACCAAGACATCGAGGTACGGCAAGAGTGCAGCCACAGACGCTGCAGCAGCAGGGCTGAAGCTGCACTGGAGTGTGGGAGGGCTTCAGCTCTGGTGCCAGCTTTGAGCATGCTGGGAGTGAGAGATCTGCACTGCTGGGAGGCCTCTGCTAGCTGCCTTACTCGGGATGTTCTTCCAGGAGCACTGTTTGGTTTCCAAAATCATCTGCTGAGGTCACATCCTTATGGTCAAGGCCTGAAGCCATTCTTGTGTTTTTGAGAGCGATTGATTTGATTGCAAGTGGGCAGAGCAAGGATGAGGGCAGAAGGTGGCTGTTAGAGAGATGTCATTGTATAAAGCAGTTATCTTTTCTTCTTGGTCTCATTTCCCATCTCCTGGGGAGCAGAATGGTTTGTGTTCACTGCAGGAATCTCCAGGGGGGACAAAAAACTCTGCAGCCATGAATTGCCCAGAACTTGCTGAGCAACCTTTTGCCCTCAGCTTCCTGCTGTGAAGCTGAACTCATTGTGTTCAAGTCAGATTTCCTTTGCATGGATGTCTTTGTGGTCAGATGAGAAATTGGTCCCTTAATTTGGATGCAGTGGTGCAGAGAGCTTTAGTCTGATGTTTTAATCTAGCTGACCTGTGTCCTGATAGCAAGGTGTGTTTAACAAATCTGGTATTGCCAGAAGGCTTTTGTTCCTCTGAGACTGTGCTCTACACATGGAGCAGCAGAAGAATTGTGGCCAAATCCTCCCTCAAGAAGTGGAGGATATCACACGTGGGTAATGAGCTTTTGTAAGGAAGAATTTCCTGTCCTTCTCTTCCACCAGGTGACCCTGTGTTCCAACACGGTGATGGAGTTCTACAGGAGGATGCTGGTGGATCTGGAGGGTATTGGCAAGGGAGTGGCAACACTGATCATCACAGCCAGGTACCAGCCCTTGCTGGCCCTCCCAGGCACTGCCTTGCACAGGCTTTGCTGGCTGCAGCTGCCCAGGAGAAGTGCTGCTCAATGGCCTCATGTTGTGCCAGCTGGACATGAGAACAGCAGGGCTTGGACAGCAGCCTGTGGTGAAAAGCAGCCCTGTTCACACCCCAGCACGGCCCTGGCCCTTATCTAAAGGGAGCAGGAATGATATCATTGATGGTCCTGGGTTTTGGTGCTTGAGGTGGGACAAATTTCTGGAGGGCCTCCTCTCCTTCTTGCTGCAAGAGGTGGAGTTGTGCTGGTTGTGAGCAGCGTGCATTGTTTTGGGCCACAGCAAGCAGCCTGCTGAGAGTCAGGGTCTGCTTCTGTTCATGAGGGCACATGGCAGGGGGCAAGTGGCTCCCAGCAAGTGCTGAGGGCAAGGTCTTAGGAGGGGAAAGCAGCCCTGGATGTGGCAGGTCAGCTGCAGTTTTTCTCCTTCCCTCTGCTTTCCATTTGGAGCTTGAATGTTCTCAGAGTTGAGACCAAAAGTGGTTGTTGCTGCAGCAGAATTGCATCCTGCTGTGCTGCTGTGGGTGCCAGCTGAATGGCCAGAGGGCTGCAGCTCCCTGGTGCTGTTCCCTGTGTCAGGCAGAGCCATGCAGTCAGTGCCTGGGCTGCCATTGTGTACAGCAGGTGGAGCTGGGGCCAGTCAGTGCCTGGAGCTGTGGAGTGAAGGAGCGAGGGAGCTGCAGGGCCTGGGAGGGGGTGATCAGCCCCTCTGGAGGGCAGCTGGTATCTCGTGCCCTCCAGGGCTGGGGCAAAGAGCTGAGTTCTCAGGCAGGGCAGCAGCACCATGGGAGAGAAGGGAGTCATTTTTACTGAGCCACTGGAGCTGTGTGTTCCTTGAGCCTTAGTGAGCCCTGATCCTTGTTGGGAAGGCTCCTCCAGAGCTCATGGATCACTGGGGCTGTGACAGGAGTCCTTGCAAGGCTCCTTGGGTGGATGAGGGGCTGAGGCAGCTGTGGCACAAAGTGCTCTGCCTGGGGCATTTGGCAGCCTCTGGGTGCTGCCTCTCAGGGTTTGGCCCTCCTTGACAAGACCCGTTGGAGTGGGAAGAGGTAGAAGGCAATTTATCCCTGTAGGGCTGTTAAATGTCCATTTGACAGTGACCAATGTGTTCTGCTCCATTTCCCAATTGTTGGGGCTAAATGTTCTCTATTCTCTCAGTACCTCTGATTCCCCTGGGGTCATCTCTTTGCCCAGATGTCTCGTTCCTGAGCTCCAAGTGTCCACCCATGTGCTCCAGTACGATGAGTGCCAGCTGAAGGTGCCGTATGAGAAAATGCTCTTGATTAGGAATCCCAGCCACCTTCCAGGCTGCTACGGGCTTATTCCCCAGGTTTGGCATCACATCCACCTCCTCCTGAAAAATATAGTTGAGGAGACTATTAGGGGAAAAAAAGCTTTGGATAAGACCTTGTTAATTTCTATTCATCTTAAAGATCTACTGAGAACAGGATCCTGCCTGAATGTAAACTTGAGGAGGCAGTTGAAGCTCCTGAGGAAACAGTTGATGTTCTAGTCTTCAGGGTGTTTTCTTGTGGGAGATCATAGAGGGTTGTGAAAAGCTGCTGCATCCACAGACAGCAATGCCTGTGCTGGCAGCCTCCGTGCAGGATCCCCTGGGAGTGCTAAGCCTCCAATTCTGGCATCTTGTTTGTGCCTTTTACCTTTGTCCTGGGCAGTTTGAAACGTGTGTGTAAGTTGCTGTTGCTGTGGATGTTAAGGAGTCTAAAGTTTCTTCAGAGGTGCCTCTGAAGCTGCATTTCATTCTGTCCCTTCCAGAAACGCAAGGAGGACTCTGCTGTGCTCTACTCCAGCCCTGAGCCCTGTGGGATTGTCCAGCCCCAGAGCACAGCAGAGATCCCCGTTGTGGTGGAAGTGCAGGCGCCGGGCGAGCATCGCACCAATGTTCTCATCGGCATGTTCGGGGATGAGAGAAACCCACGGGTGAGGGCACAGGGAGCTGTGTGCCTGTGTGCAACTGCTCCTGGCAGGGGGCACAGGGCACAGGGATTCTGCCAGGGAAAACAGGCACAGGCTGCTGTGGGAAGGACAGGAGGGATGGGTGGCACAAACAGCTCGTGCCTTAGAGGTGGGAATCTCAGTGTCTGACACAGAATGGAGTTGGGCACAGCTGGAATCCAGGGTCATTTTAGTTCATGATTCTTTAAAATGCTGTTAACTTTGGAAACATCTGGATTAAAATGTCATCTCTCTGAGCACAAAAGAGGATGTCAGAAGACTTCTGGGAGCCTTGAGCTTTCTGTAAAAGAAAGGAAAGCTGGTGTTTAAAGAGTGGTTGCAAGGATTGAAACTTATATTAAGACATGTGGAAATGACGAGGCCAAATTCCCTGGATGGCACCAAACATGTGAACCTGGGCCATTGTGGCACTGTTGTAAATCATTGAACAGGAAGGACAGGCAGTGCAGGCTGTGCCAGGGAGCCTGAAGTCTGACAAAACTTGCTTTCAACTCTGAGGCTGCTTCCCTTAAAAAGGAGGGTTTCTCCCCAGCAGAAGGACAAATAATTTAACTGTCAGCCTGGTGAACTAAAGATTTCTTGCAAAACTTTTACCTTTGGGCTGGTAATTTGTAGATTGAGAGGTTCTCTTACCTTAATCCTTTTAAGTTTGGAGGGGAACATGTAATTTTCTTTTTCCCCAAAAGACCAGCATTCCAGCTGGAGAGTGGTAGGTGTCCCTAAAGAAATGACTTGAGCAGGGTTGAGCTGTTGAAGGTATTTTAGGTTTCCCTATTGTGGTTTGTTTTGGGTTTTTTAAAATCTTTCTTGCTTGCTTCCTGGCACAGAGAGCACAATTACGGAGCTTAGGACGGCCGGCAGAAACCTCCCCAAGCCCAATGGTGACAGAGCTTGGCAGGATCCCAGCACCACAGCCTGAGTATGGATGGATGGATGGGTGGGGAATGTGAGCTGAGTCACCTGGGAGTGTTGGAAAATGTCAGCCAACCCCCCAGCAGTGTCAGGGGAACATTGCTGATAAATCCCTGGTGGAGCTGCAGAGTTTCTGGCCTTGGGCCCTGGGGGGGCTGTGCTGGCTGGGCACTGGCTGGTCCCTGGGTGCCTCAGATCTCACCTTTTTGCTTCCTTCTCTGTCTTTTCCTCTCCCACTGTGCTTTTGGCATCCCCGCAAGGTGTTCATGCCTGTCCTCTGTAGTTGCTCAGTGCAAGCAGTTGCAGCTGCTGCAGCACCTCAGTGCCATCCCCGGGCTGTGTTTAGAACAGAGCTGCTCCAGGCTGGATTGGGAAGGGCTGGATCAAACCATTTCTCAGTTCAACCTGCCCAGCACCCACCCAGGGGCTGCATCCTGGCCAGGAGCTGCTGGTGCAGGTGTCCCTCCCTCCCACTGCCGGTCCCTGTTCATGGTTATCTCATTTTCCAGAGATGAGCTTTGCCCACCTAAATTCATACCCCATCCACCAAAAGAGAAGAGGAGCAGTTTGGCTTCCTCAGGAACTCGATGGAGGCACTTCAAGATCAGAAAGGAGGAGGAGCCAGCCACAGCCCTGAAGGAAGTGCAGGATTTTAGCCACTCTTCAGGAGCAGATGTAGATTTTGTTGTACATCCAGTGCTTGTGTTGCCTGCCCAGCCTGCCAGCACCAAGTCATGCTCGTGCTGACCTCCCTTTTTGCTGCCCTGCTGTCCTGTGCCCGGGCAGTGGGCTGGGCAGCAGGGCCAGTGGCTGGACAAGGGGTGAGTGGGAGGGAGAAATAGGAGAGTTTTCCTTGGAGAAGCTGACTCAGATCCTACAGGCCTGTGCTGAGTGTGGGATTTTTTGCCTTCTTTCCTCCCCAATGTAAGATGAGGCTTTTATCTGCATCATCATCGTTAGACCTGCAGCTTCCTTCCCAGAGCAAGCTGGGATGAGTCCTGATCTCCATGGAGCCTCTTGCCAAGCCAGCCAGACTCCCTGTGTGCAGGGCTCTGCTTTCAGCCCAGAGCTGCCATTGCACTGCTGGCCCTGAAGCTCTCTTACAGACAGAGACTTTGCAGAGTGGCTGTCTCTTCCTCCCAGCACAGAAAATGGCTTGTTTTTCAGGTGCCAGCACTAACTGCTGAAAACCCTCACCTCCCACGAGGCTTGGAGGGGTTCAGGTGCTCCCTGGACGTAGCGCACACTCCCCTGGAAGCGGAGAAGGCCAGAGGGAATGTGTCTCACTTGCCCATTGTCAGTGTGGCCAGCAGGGCTGGAGCTCCCAGTGCCACTGGGGGCCCTCAGCATTGGCCACAGAGGGGCCTCCCATCCCTCCAGGCCATCCCAAAGTGCTGCTGAAGCAGCTGCTTGTTGGAGAGGCCGTGCAGGACATGTTGTGGGGCTGCCCAAGGACGCTGTGCAGCACCTGTTGAGGGCACTGTTCCCCCTGGAACTCCTCAGGTGGTGCACAGGAAATTTTTGCAGGAGCTTTTGCTGTAGCACCTTGAGAAAGCAGCATTTAAATCAGAGAGAGAGGGGAAGAGCCTCAGGAGTCAGATGAGCTGGGCTGGAGTCTTTCCCTCTCCTCCAAGACCTCTCACTCTGAGTCTCCTCCTTCTTTAAAAGCAGAAAGTTCTTAAAATTTTTAAAGGCAAGTTGTGCATCAGAGAGAATGTCTGCTGCCAGGAGACATCCCAGTTCCCTTTCATGTAATGTACTAATTAATGCATTGACCCGTGGGTATGGGAGAAGATTTTCGCCATGGTCCCTGCACTGGTCAGTGGCATGGATGCAGGATGAGGTGAGGGTGATTCTGGCAGTGTTTGGGGAATAGGCCCCTGCAGGTACAGCTGCACTTTGCTCCAAGATGCTCTTCTGCATCCATTTCCATGCTCAACACTTCAATCTCTGCTGTCTTCCATCCAGGCTTTCAGTATCCTGCCACTGTCAGGTGTGCTGCAGCCAGGACAGAGCCAGCAGGTCTCCTCCACCTTCTCTGGCCAGGAAGAGAGGTGGAAGAAGGGACAGAAGGGAGTCTCTGTGGGGAAGCAACATCCAAAACCAGACAAGGGGAAAAGCAAACCACCCGAGAAGAATGGAACCAAAATCTCAAAAAATGAAACCAGATCTCTTGGGAAGATGGAAAAGAAAACCGCAGAGAAGAAAACAACCAAAGCGCCAGAGAAGAAGGGAGGCAAAGCCTCAAAGAAGGAGGAAGCAAAAGCCCAGAAGAAGGGGGGGAACTGAAATCCCAGAAGACCCACCTGGGATGGAGAAGGACTCTTATTTTTTTAATCACAAAACTCGTTTTACACAGTTTGACTGACTTTTAGTGCAACTTTAGTAAGTTAATAGATTTCCTGCCAGTTTTTCTAATATTGGTTCCTAAAATAGATTTTACTAGTGCATCAAATCTCTCTATTGTATCATTTACCTGTTCTCTTCACTGATTCTCATGGAACAAATCCCTTGTTGTTGCAGGTGCATTTGTTTCTCACCCTCAGAGTAGATTGTTCACAAAGTCTCACTCTCAAAACAGCTTCACATGGGAACTTGTAACTGCTCAGCTGCACTCAGAGGAGATGACAGGCCAGCTATTAATAGAGCAGAGCAAGGCCTGATTTCATAAGGCCTTTCTTTTATCATTATCCTATCTGTCAATGGCATCTCCCCCTTTTTGTTCATTTAAAAAAGGCTCCAATGTTCTGATGTTGAAACTGCTCACTCTTGTGAGGGTATTATCTCATCAAGGTTCTCACTGGTTATCTATTAGATTTGGGATAAGATAGATAAAAGAGCAATTACAATCAACAAAACTTACCAAATTCCATCAAGTCATTGACACAGGGTTTTGCAGCATGAGTAAACAAAGGAATAATGCCCAATATCTCTCAGGGAAATGGAAAGAAATGACCATTGTTTCCCATTAGTTGAGAAGTATGAGAAAGTCCATTAGCTGGAAATGTTGATCTTTGGCATCCCTGAATGTCCTCCTGGGAGCTGGAACAGGGAATAACTGAGGAAGGGCAGTAGGAGCACTGTACCATGAGGATGCCCTGAGGCTTTTGTTGGCAAATGGCCTCTGTCAGTTTCCAGACACAGCCATGTCTTGGCAGTCCTCCTCCTGCTCCTGCTCTGGCCACAGACGCTGCAAGGTGATGAGGTTATTTCTCTTTCCACTGGGCCTCATTTTTTCAGAGCTGATCAGTGTCTGATGGAATGAAGAGGTGACTGCTTTGAGCTGCTGATGATAAAACACAGGCACATCTTCTCCTGAAGGTAAAGAATCAATTGGGCTTCACTGTGGTACACTCAGTTGGGATTTAGAGGTGATGATCTTTTTTCCAAATTTCTCATGTAAATATTGCATCATTCAGAATGATTAGTCATCCAAATTTCTCATGTACATTTTGCATTTTTTGAACATTCTTAAGGTGTTCATTCCTCTTCTTTTTTGTTTTTTAAGAATGAGATGCATGTCTTTTGTTATGAGTATGAAGCAACATCATAGTAAAATAATACATGCAGTGGACAAGAAACTTAAAGTAATTAGGAATAATTTGGATACAACAATCAGGAATATTTCAAATAGCAAACAAAACTAACAACATAGGTGGAATTAGGTAAATAGCAATCTCTGAAATAATGTACCATCATCCCAGAGTCTGCAAACAGCTGACAAACCTCCATTAAGGGGGGACTTGGATAATTATTTCCAGATAATATTTCCCAAGCTCCCTTTTAAAATAGTCCAACTGTCATGTCTAGAGGGTCAGATTGCCCAGTCAGAGCAAATCAAATCTAGTTTTGGTGCAGAAAACATCTGGGTCTGTTGGCAAATTCCCATTCCAGGCAGAGCTGAGGCCACCACCCAGACTCTAAGTGGGAGAGAATTCCCTAAATGTAATTTAAAACAAGGCTCTTAAGAATGGCACTTGGAGTGAAGGTCTGGGGGTGACAGACTAATGAACCATCCAACAGCTGTCTCCTCCAAAATTCCTTCAGCACAGAGATGCTTTAAACCCAGCAAACTGTTGGAGTGGTTCTGTAATAATAATTGGGACTGCAGCTTATTCCTTGAGGAGATGGCACAAAACCATCAGGTTAGAGGAGGCTTCCCCCAGGGCTGAGATATCATTTCTTGGAACTGTGAAAAATCCTTAGAAATGATGAGACAGCAGTGGGTCACAGCATGGAGGATTTTGGTGGGATTTTGGGCAGATGGTTTGGTGTGTATCCAGAGTGACTTTGGGCAGATTTGGGGCCTGCTTGGGGCAGATTTGGGGCAGATCTGTTGCTGATGTTGGGGTTTTTCTCCCGTTTGCCCAGCTGTGGGCAAAGCCCCGAAGCACATCCTGTTCCTGCCCCAGCTCCTGAGGAGCCCCAGGAGCTGATGCTCTCCATTCTCTGCCCCCAGGGAGATCTGGGGCAATCCTGGCATCCCGGAGATTTCAGGGATTCTGGGCGGCCTTTGGGCATTGGGGAATTGTGGGGCTTGAGGGCTGAGAGGGCTTGGGGCTGGATTGTTTGGGGAAAGTATCGGGATTTTGGGGGAATGTCTGGAGGTTTGAGGGTGAATTTCCAGGGTTTTAGGGGGAATTTCTTTGTTTTTGGCGGGAAATTTCTGGATTTTTTGGGAGGATGAATTTCAGGATTTTCTAGAGGGTAATTTCTGAATTGGGGTGGAGAGTTCTGGATTTTTGGCAGAGTTCTGGTTTTTTTTTGAGGGGGAATGTTGTGATTTTTGGAGCAATGTTTCATGCTTTTTTTTTTGTGGGGAGGGTGATTTTCTGGATTTTTGGGAATATTTCTATAGTATTGGGGAATGTTTCTGCATGGGGAACTGGGTTGGTTTTAGATTTTTTGAGGAGGAATATTTCTAGATTTTCTGGGGAAAGTTCCTCATTTTATGGGAATGTTCCAGGATTTTTTGCAGGAACATTTCTGGATTTCTTTGGGAAATATTTCTGAATTTTTGGGGGAACCATTTCTGGATATTTGGAGGAATGTTTCAGAATTTCTTTTGGAGAGCCTTTCTGGACTTTTTTTGGGGAACTGTTACTCAACAGGGAACATTTCGGAATTTGGGGGGAGCATTCCCGGGTGTTTTGGGGGAACATTCCCGGGTGTTTTGGGGAACATTCCTGGGTGTCTGGGGAACATTCCCAGGTGTTTTGGGAGCATTCCCTGGTGTCTGGGGAACATTCCCTGGTGTCTGCAGAGCATGCCTGGGTGTCTGGGAATCAATCCCAGGTGTCTGGGGATCATTCCCGGGTGTCTGGGGAACATTCCCACGTGTCTGGGGAACATTCCCGGGTGTCTGGGGATCGTTCCCGGGTGTCTGGGGCTCTCCTTGCCCCGTTCCCATCCCCGGTTCCCGGGGTTCCAGGAGGTGCCCTGGTGCCGGGTGCCGCGACATCGCCTGGGTGCAGTTGGACACCGAGGTGCAGGCGGGCGCTGCCCGCGAGGCCCTGCAGGGCTCCAGGATCACCCAGAGCAGTGCCAGGAAGATCTCCTTTGCCAAAAACGGACCCAGAACACCCCAAACCCCTCCAAAACACCCCCAAACCCACCAAAAAAAGGGCCTGAAATACTCCAAATTCCCAAAAAATTGAACTTTCCCCATCCTGAATCCCCCAAGTCCCACACCAATCCCCCTTTTTTCCCCAGCACTGTACCCAGGATCTCTCTGCATACCTTGTACCTGAACCTGCCTTAAATAAACCCCAAATAACCCCAAACAAACCCCACTGTGCCCCCCAGGCCTGGAGTGGGTTTGGGGGGGGTGGGGGATTGGGGGGTCTCAATCCCAAACTTTGTGGACTGCTGGGGTTTGACCCTAAGATTTGGGGTTTGGGGGGTTTCACCCCTTGGGGTTTGGGGGTTTTGACCCCCAAACTTTAGGATCAGGGCAGTTGGAGACCCCAGATGTTTCAAACGCCAGGATTTGCAATCAGGGGATTTTGATCCGAAAGGCTGGGATTTAGGGGGATTGATCCCAAGATTTGGGGGGGGTTAACCCAAAAGTTGGGGGATCAGGGGGATTTAACATCTCAGAGTTTGGGATCGGAGGGCCTTTGACCACAAACTTTGGGGATGAGGAGGGTTGGGCACCCCAGACATTTCAAACCCCAGGAGTTGGGGATTGGGGGTTTGAACCCCAGACTTTGGGGTCTGGGGGTGTTTGACACCTCAGGATTTGGGATTGGGGGGGTTTGACCCCAACGTTTAGGAATTGGGGGTGTTGGACACCCCAAATGTTTCAAACTCCAGGATTTGGGGTCAGGGGGATTTAACCCCAACGTTTGGGACTTGGGGAGTGTTTGACACCCCAGGATCTGGGATTTGGGGGGGTTTGATCCTAAAATTTGGAGTTTGAGGGTTTGGGGCAGGTGGGAGGGGAGGTGGAGATCCCAGAGTTTGGGTTTGGGGGTGTTTCACCCCCCCTCCCTCCACCAGTGTTTCAACCCCCAGGATTTGGAATCGGGGGGAGTTGACCCCAGGATTTGGGGTCAGGCTTGGGATCGGAGCCATTCCCTGGAAACAGCGGCGGGATCGGGATTGGAAACAGGAATAGGATCGGGAATGGGATCAAGAAGAGACCTTGATGCAGTCCTGGACCAAATCGCTGGGAGAGACCCCACCCCAGTCCCACAATGGACCCATCCCTACAATGCCGGACCCCTCCCCAGTCCCACAAAACCAACCACTGTAATTTCTCATACATTTTATCCAAACAATTAAACTTGATAATATCCTTAAGTACTCTAAAAATATTAAAATTATTTTAATTTAACTGTGGGTGAGTGGTCTTATTTGGATATTGGTTTTCAGATTGTTTGGGTTAGATTATTAAAAAAATGGGATTTTTAAAGAATTCATTTAGATGAGAAGGCAGCACTCTGCAAACAGAACTGACTGAAAATGAACAGGACAGAAATCAGTAACTCTCAAAGTTTTATGTGCTATACAATACAACCCACCCACCCAGCCCCACACAATCCTCATCCCACTGCTCCAAACTGGGATCTCACTTCTCCCAGTCCCCTCCCAACCCCTTCTCACCCTGGCAGCTGTGGAATGGAATGAGTTTGGCCTGGGATTGAGAATTTTTGAGGAGGGAACAAGCAATTTGAGCTGCTATGGCACCTTGATGGGCTAAAATTCAGTTGTTTACAGTGGGATTTGAGTGGTTTTGAGGTGACAGATCCACCCCTCTTGGCTTTTGGAGTGCAAAGAGATGGAGCGGATGGCCCAAAATCGTCCCAGAACCCACAAATCCTCCAGAATTGCTGCAGCTGAGTTCATGGTGTCCAGGGAGGCAGCAGCTGCTGGTGCCGGGGACAAACGAGATGGTGCTTGGTGTCAGAAAGCCCCAGAGTCCATTTCTGACCACCGAAAGACAGGGCAAAGGCTGGGCCGTGGGGTTTTTATAGGGTATCCCAGGGGTGGAGTTGGGGTTTGGGTCAGGGGAGTAGTTCTTAGAAACACAAGAAGGGTGAGATCAAATTCCTGCCTCTTAGCAACAGGGGCACTCCACACAGAATGTGTCCCCAGATCCTAAATTCCCCCATCAAATACCTGTGAAATGGTGGGACGTTAGACATTTTGGTTCAAATTCATTCATTTAACCTTGTTTTGGCAGTTTTTAAGGGATGAAGATGGGGCACAAGAAAATTAAGGCCAAACCAAAATGAGAAGCAGCCAGGTGTGCTCCCAACATGGATCACAGGGAATGTGGGGCACCAGGGCTGTGCCCAAAGTGGCTCCTCCAGTGGGGGATGGAGCTGGAGCAGCACAAGAAGCTCTTCCCCCACTCAGGGCACTCGCAGGGCTTCCCTCACCGGTGCCTCCGTTGGTGTTGGGTCAAGGTAGAGCATCTGGAGAAGCTCTTCCCACACTGGAGAAACTTGAAGGGCCTCTCCCAGTGTGGATGCGCCTGTGGGTGACGAGGGTGGAGTTGTTCCTGAATCCCTTCCCACAGTCGGGGCAGTGGAAGGGCCTCTCCTCTGTGTGACTCTGATAGTGCCTGAGCAGATCTGAGCTGATCTTAAACCTCTTCCCGCATTTACCACACTTGTAGGGCCTCTCCCCAGTGTGCATCTTTTGGTGCTGGGTCAGGTGGGAACGCTGCCTGAAGCTCTTCCCACACTCCCCACACTCATAGGGGCGTTCCCCAGTGTGGGTCCTTTGGTGCTTGATCAGGGTGGAGCTATGTCTGAAGCTCTTCCCACACTCCCCACACTCATAGGGCTGTTCCCCAGTGTGGGTCCTTTGGTGTTCGGTCAGGGTGGAGCTCCGGCTGAAGCTCATCCCACACTCCTGACACTTGTGGGGCCTCTCCCCAGTGTGAATGCCCCGGTGCATTACAAGATTGGAGTAGTGCCTGAAGCCCTGCCGGCAGTCGGGGCAGCGGAAGGGCCTCTCCTCTGTGTGCGTGCGCTGGTGCCGCAGGAGACAGGAGCTGCTCAGAAACCTCTTCCTGCACTGATCACACTCGTAGGGCCGTTCCCCAGTGTGGGTCCTCTGGTGCAAGATCAGCTGGGAGCTCCACCTGAAGCTCTTCCCACACTCCACACATGTGTGGGGCTTCTTCCCATCATGGAGCTGCTCATGGAGCACCAGCTCCAAGCTCTGGCTCGATCTCTGGCCGCCTTCTCGGCCCAGGCTGGGTCTTTCCCCCTCAGATCCCCGTGATCTGCGTTTGCAGCCCCTCCTCGTGTGGGATCTCAGGGGCTTTTCCTCCCCGTTGGGTTCCTGCGCTGTGGAGCCGCTAAAAACGGCCTCTTCCACCAGGTTCTGCTGTGGGGATTTGTCCTCCCTGCTCTCCATGCTCAGCTCCTGCTCTGGGGGAGGAAGGACAAGGACAGGATGGGATTTGCCTCAGTGCCACAGGCAAGGGGAAGGAGATCCCCCCAGGGCTGTCCTGCAGATGGGGGCTGTGCTTGGCTGGGAGACGGAGCAGCACAGGGGGGAACGGGGCACTGACTTCCTCCTCACCTGTCTCAGTGTCCCGGGGAATCTTCCTCTTTCTCACAGCCTCCCAGTGGTTGGGAATGGGAAAACCTGGTTTGGGGAAAACAATGGCTGAGCACATTAAGTTTGAAGGTCCCTCTGCCCAAGTCCATCTCTATATGTCACTGGCCATCTGGGCTACAGAAAAACCTCCCAAACTGCAAGATTCAGCCCTTAAAAATCCTCCCAGGAGTTACCCATCCCTGGTCCCTCCCCTCTGGTGTTTGGGGGTTCCCCCCTGTCCCAGCTGCTGGGGGTCACCCTTGGATTGGGGGTCCCCCTTCTCCTCGGTGCCTGCCCTCCCCAGGCTGCTGGCAGTCCCAGCAATCCCAAAAGCTCCCCCCTCTTCGCTCTCCCCATTTTGGGATGCCGGGGCTGTTTGGGCTCCCGGGTCCCTTCTCCCCTCATTCCCTGCCCTGGGCTGCAGGGGCTCCAAGGAGTCCCCCCTGCCCCTCTCCAGGCTCTTGAGGGTCCCCCCAATGGCGGCGCTTCCCCCTCTCTGGGCTCCCCACTTTGGGCTCCTGGGGGACACAGGGCTCTGCTCCTCCAGGCTGCCTCTGCCGGCAGCTGCCACCAGCACCCCCAGTGTCCCCCCAAGGGGCCTTTTCAGCTCAGCCTTGGACTGCTTCATTCTGCAAAGATCCCCTAAAAACCCAACTGGGAGTGACTGGGAACATGCTGGGGGTGACTGGAAACAACTGGGCTAATACTGGGATCAACTGGGATCATCCTGGCACTGAGTGCCACTACACTGAGGCTGACTGGGAGTGCTTGGGAACAAATGGGATCAGACTGGAAGGAACTGGGAGTGACTGGGAATATGCTGGAGGGAACTGGGCTACACTGGGAGATACTGGGAGGGACTGGAACAAAAGGGAGGGTGAAAGAGAGCAACTGGAACCATGGGGAGCACAACTGGTTCATACTGGCAGGGACTGGGAGCACACTGGGCTCATCTCTGGATCATACTGGGAGGGACTGGACTAATACTGGGAGTATCAGAGAGCAACTGGGAACACACCCTGCACATCATCCCCCATACTGGGCCTGACTGGGAGCAACTGGGAGCAAATGGCATCATACTGGGACTGACTGGGTTGATCTAGGAAGCAACTGGAACCACACTGGAGGCAGCTGGGACCATACCGGGAGGGATTGGAAGCAACTGGGATTATACTGGGACCACACTGTGAGGGCTGGCACGCAACAGGATCAAACTGGAGCTTACTGGGATCATATTGGGGTTGAAAAAGGGAGTGACTGGGATCACACTTTGAGCTACTGGGAAAAACTGAAAGAAACTGGGATTGTCCTGCAAGCAAACTGGAGGAACTGGGAAGGACTGGATGCACACTTAAGGCAACTGGGATATTCTGGGCATGACTGGGGGATCATACTGGGATAGCTAACACCTTACTGGGGCCACTGGCAATGCCTGGAAATGACTACAGACATGCTGGGGGCAACTGGGATATACTGGGAGTGTCTGTAACCATACTGGGGGGACTGGAACCACACTGGGAACAACTGGGACCATGCTGGGGGCAACTGGGAGTGAGTGGGACCCTGCTGGGAGGGACTGGGATCATCTGGGGAGTGACTGGGACTAGAGCAGGGGCAACTGGTTTCAACTGGGACCATAATGGGAGTGTCTGTAACCATAGGGGAGTGATGGAACCACACTGGGAACAGCTGGGCCCATGCTGGGAGCAACTGGGATCACACTGGGGGCACTGGCATCAGACTGGGAGTATCTGGGAGCAAGTGGGATTAGACTGCAAGTGACTGGATCATACTGGGAGTGGCTACAATCATACTGGGATTATACTGGGCATGAATGGATCCTGACTGGGGGTTACTGGGAGCTACTGGGCCCGTGTTGGGAGGTAAATGTGACATATTGGGAGCAACTGGGATCAGCTGGAAGGTACTGGAACCATGCTGAGAGGACCGAGACTACAACTGGGGCAACTGGGATCATCCTGGGAGCAACTGGGACCATCCTTTGAGCAACAGGTAGAAACTGGGATTATGCTAGAGGAAACTGGGAGTAACTGGAAAAGTCAGGGATCATTATGAGGTAACTAAAACATTCTGGGAGTGTCTCTAACCATACTGGGAACAGCTGGGATCATGCCGGGGCAAACTGGGACAACTTTGGGGATACTGAATCTACACTGGAGGCCACTGGGCACAACTGGGACCCTGCTGAGAGGGACTGGGACTATTCTTGGAGCAACTGGGAGCATAATGGGAGGAAGTGGGAACATCTGGAATTATGCTGGGAGCAACTGGGATCACACTGGGATCACAATGAAAGCAGCTGAGTCCATACTGGGTTACACTGGAATCTCATTGAGAGCCACTGGAATCATACTGGGATTGACAGGGAGTGGCTGTGAGCAACAGGAATTGTGCTGAAAGCAACTGGGAGAAAGTGGGAGTGACTGGGAGTGACTGGGAGCAGGCTGGGCCTGACTGGGATATACTGGGAGAGACTGGGAGTCACTGGGATCGCACTGGCATCAGACTGGGAGCAACAAGAATTTGACTGCAAGTGACTGGGCTCATAGTGGGAGTGGCTACAATCATACTGGGATCAGAGTGGGTGTGATTGGACCCTGACTGGGGGTTACTGGGAGCTACCAGGCCCATGCTGGGAGCCAACTGGGGACAGAATTAGAGCAACTGGGAGCAATTGGGAGAAAACTGGGGGCAAGTGAACCACTCTGAGGTAACTGGGAGCACCTGGCAATGACTACGAGAATATTCAGGGCAACTGGGATGTCCTGGGAGCGTGTGAGACCATATGGGTGGTGACTGGGATGAGACTGGGAGCGACAGGGAATGTGCTGGGGGAACTGGGAACACACTGGGGGCAAGTGGGAGTGACTGGGGCCCTGCTGGGAGAGACTGGCGTACTACTGGGAGTGGCTAGGACTATGCTAGGGGACAACTGGGGGAACTGGGAACACACTAGATGAAAGTGGCAGGAACTGGGAACAACTGGGACCGTGCTGGGAGCAAATTGCATCATTATAGGGAATGACGGGGAGGGACTGGGTTCATGCTGGGAGTGCCAAGGAAACTGGAAGCACACAGGGGGACCAACTGGGGTCATACTGGGAGCAGCCACTCCAGACCCCAGGACCCCCAACAAAACCTCCCGGGAACCCCCGATGTCCCCCCGAAGGCCATCTGCGGCTCAAGTTTGGAGCCCTGCCAGCTCCAAACATCCCCCCAAAAAACCCCAAACCCAGGCACCCCCTGGCAGATTTGGGCCCAGCTCCCTCTCTCCGGGCACCTGCGGGATGGGGGGCGATGCTCCTGGGGCTGCGGTGACTGCAGGGTTCCCTCTCCCCTGCTTCAGCTGCTTCCTGCTGCCGCCTGGCCTCTTCCTCCCTCCCTCCCTCCTTCTCCTCCCCATTCCCGAAGGTTGAACCCTGAGGGGAAAGGAGGCGAGGAAAGGGCGGGAACCGTGAGCGGAAAGGGGCGGGGCCAAGGGCAGAACCATTAGGGGAAAGGGGCAGGGCCAAGGGGATGTACGGTCCTAAAAGGGCCAGGTTTGGTTTAAACTCACCCAAAAGGGCCTCAAATGCAGCACAAATCAACCAGGTTTGGCCTAAAATCAGCCAAACAGAATTAAAATTATCCAAAGGGCTCTAAAATCCAACCAAAGGGGCCTAAAATTGCCCAAACTGGTTTACACTTCCCTTAAATTGCCTGAAATCATCCTTAAATCTTTAAAATGGGCTTCAAATCCACCCTGAAAGTACCTGCTTTGGTCTAAAATCTCCCAAAGGAGCCTAAAATCCACTTGGTTTTGCCAAAAGTCACGTAAATTGACCTAATGTCACCAAAACCCCAAAAAAACTTTCCAAAACCCCAGAGAATCCCACAAATTCCCAGTGGAGCCCACGCATATTTAAAAAAACTCTCAAAAATTTCAATATATCCCTCCTCAAGAAACCCCCAAAACCCTAATTAAATCCACCAAAATCCAAAACCCCTGAAATCCATCAAACCCCCCAAAATCATGCAACCACCCTGCAAAACCCTATAATTCCCCCTAAACTTCCAATACAATCTTCCAAAGCCAAAGAAAGCCACCACCAAATCCCCAAAAACCCTCTCAAAACCTCCCAAAATCCCCCAAAAAAGCCCCCCCCCGAACCCCCCAGACTCACTGGGGCTGTCCTGGACCAGGGAGCACCGGCCGGTTTAACAGGAGCCACTTCAGGGGGCCCTCAGAGCTTTTTGGGGAGGGGGCACCATGGGAGACCCCCAAAAATGGGGGGGGGAACCCCTGCTGTGCCCCCTCCCCCCAAAATCCTCAGACCCCAGGTCAGGGTGCGCTTGGGACCCCCTGGGACCCCCAAATCTCCCCCAGGGCCCCCAGTGTCCACCAAGTGTGGCCCAGGTCCCCTTTGGACCTCCAAACCCTCCCCAAGACCCCCAAAACCTGCCCAGGACCCACAGCCCCCACCCAGTTATCCCCAAAATTCACCCCAAACCCACCTCGGACCTCCCCAAATCCATCAGACTGCCCCAAATCCCCCTCAGACCCTTCAATTTTCCCCAAACACTATGAAATCCCCTCAGACTTCCCCAAATTCTCCCCAGACCCACCTCAGAACCCCCCAGATCCCCTCACAACCCCACAGATCCTCTCACAACCCCCCAAAATCCCCTCAGACTCCCCCAATTCCCATCTGATCCCCCCAAACCCACCTGAGAATGCTCCAGACACTCTCAAACTCCCCCCAAAGCTCCCGAAAGCTCCCTCAGACCCACCAAAGCCCCCTCACACCCCCTCATTCCGCCCAAACCCACCGCACACACCCCCTATTTCTCGTCAATACCCCCAAAATCCCCCGTTCCTCCTCAGACCCGCCCCAAACCCCCCCAATTTCTCTCCAGTCCCACCTCAGCTCCGCTCCTCTGCCGCTCTCCCCTCACGATTTCCCGCGGCCGCCGCGTGCGCGGGCTCCCAGCCAATAGCGGCGCGCACTGCCCCATCAACCAATGATCGCGCTGCACGTCCCCAAAACAGCCAATCACCGCGCGGCCCTCCTCAGAAACGCCCGCCTCCCCGCACCGCCCCAGCCAATCAGAGGCGATCCGGAAGCGGCGCCCCCTTCCCCGCTGCCGCCGGGACCCGCCGGGCTCGGGACAGGAGCGGGAGGGGCCCGAGAGGGGATCGGGGGGCGGGGGAGGGTCCGGGGGGTCTGGGGGGCTTTGGGGAGGGGTCCGGGGGTTTGGGGGGGTCTGGGGGGTCTGGGGGGTCCGGGGAGGATCCTGGGGCATTGCGGGGGGGTCTGGGGGGGTGTGGATGGGTCCTAAGAGGGGTCTCGAGGGGGAGGGGGCGTGGGAGGGTCTGGGGAGGTTTTGGGGAGGGGTCGTAGGAAGGTCTGGGGAGGGTCTGGGGGTGTTGGGATGATCCTGGGGTAGTTTGGGGAGGGCTCTGGGGGGTCCTGAGGGTGTCCTGGGAGGGTTTTGGAGGTTTTGGGGAGGGGCTTTGGGGGTCTGGAAGGGTTTTGGGAGAGGGTCTGGGGAGATCTGGGGGGTGCTGGGCGAGCCTGAGTTGGGTTTGGGGAGGGGTCTTGAGGGTCCTGGCAGGGTCCTGGGTGGGGTCTTGGGAAGGGTCTGGGGGGGTCTCAGGGGACATCCTGGGCTGGGCCCGATTGGGGTCTGGGGGCTCTCAGAGGCTCCTGGGCCAACCTTGGGGGGCTCTGGGGGGTTTGGGGGTCCTGGGGGGGTCCTGGGGGAGATCTGGGGGTCCCGGGGGGTCCCAGGCCAACTCCCTGAACTGGGGTCTGGGGGTTTCAGGGGGAGGGGGCACAGCAGGACTTCCCCCCCGCCCCATTTTTGGGGGCTCTCCCATGGTGCCCCCTCCCCAAAAAGCTCCGAGGGCCCCCTGAAGTGGCTCCTGTTCCATCCTGATCCAGGACAGCCCCAGTGAATCTGGGGGGATTTTGGGGGCTTTTTTGAGGATTTTGGGAGGGTTTTTGCAGATTTTAGGAGGGTTTTTGGGGATTTGGTGGTGGCTTTTTTGGGCTTTGAGGGATTTTGTTTTTTAGGGAAGAATTTTTTGGTTTTTCAGGAGAATTATTTTGTTTTGGGGGGGTTGGGGATTTGGGGCATTTTTGATTTGGGGAGATTTTATTGGGATTTCTCAGGGGGTTTGGTTTTTTCAGGCGATTTATTGAAACTTCTGAGACTTTTTAAAAATTTTGGTGGGTTCCATTGCGAGTTTGTGGGATTATCTGGGGTTTTGGGGGACCGTATTTTAATTTTGGGGGGATTTTGCGAGTTTTTAGTGGAATTTTTGGGGGGCCTTTTGTGGTCTGAGGGGGTTTTGGGGTTGTCCCCGTATGTGGGGAAGGGCTGAGAGGCACCAAAATCTCCTTAAACCCCCTGAAAGTCCCAGTAAAAGCCACGACATCCCAATTAAATCTCACAAAATCCTATTAGAACACCCTAGAATCCAAATAAAAGCCCACAAAACCTTTTGAAATCCCAACAGCCTCCACCAAAATCCCAGTTAAGCCCCACAAATCCCCCAAAACTGTTCCCAAGACCACAAGAAGCCCCACAAAATCCCCCCCAAGACCCAAAGAAATCTTGGAAACACCCAAAAAACCCCACAAAACCCCCCCAAATCCCACAACAATCCCCCAAAAACCCCCAAAATTTCCTTGAAAAACCCAGACATCCAAAGAATCCCCCTGAATGCCTTCCAGATTCCAATAAAATCACCCAAAATCCCCCAGAAATTCCAATAAAACCCCCAAAAATTCAACAGAATCCCTCACAATCCCAGTAATCCTTCCCCAAAATTAAAAAAAAAAAACCAACAGAATTTTAATAAACCCCCAAGCAACATCAGAAAAAACACCTCCCCTCCCCAAATACCAATAAAACCCCCAAAATCCACAAAACCCCCAGAATTCCCCAACTCCCCCCAAACCCAATATGGGTGAATTTAATCCTGTGTGAGTGATTTTAGGTCCCTTTTCTTGGTCATTTTGGGCCCATTTGAGTTGGTTTTTTTTTGCTTCTTTGGGTAATGTGAAAAATGCCAATCACTTGTTTTTAAAATTTTAAAAGTTTAATAGTAATAAAATGGTTATAAAAATAGTAATACAGTTAGAGTAGTAATAATTTAGACAATTTGAATTAGGACAATATGGGACAATAGAAACAAAGAATTACAGACCTCCAGGTACCTTTTTCTGGGCAGCACAAGCCCAAAAAAGGACACCCAATAACAGAGGATTAACCCTTAAAAACAACAGCCTGTTGCATATTGATACACCTCATCCATGATGCATAAATTCCATTCAAACACAGGATTCTGTCTGGGCAGTGTCAGCTTCTTCCTCTGAGTCCTGACAGCACCTTCGGGGTGGGAAGAAGTTCCTTTCTTCTGATAAGAGGGAAATAAATTATTTTTCTCTGAAAGATTGAGGTGTCCTGTAGCTGCTAGCTCGCTGCAAGTCCTTTCTTAAAAAAAAGTATCCTACATAGCATAGTTTCTATTTTAACTTTTTTTTTAACCTAAAACTACATTGAACACACTACTTAAGAGACTTTATACAGCATTACTTTCTAATACAACACATGTCATTTTCATTTTAATATTTGCAAAAAGCCAGTGATAAAATACGCATTTCTCACAATCCCCACTCTTATTCTTTGTAAATCATTTGGCTTGAGCAATATTTCTTGTCTTCTGGCATCTTCTGGACTATGCTGGCAAAATAAAACGGGATTACACAAGGAAGAAATATCAAGGCAGTTGTAACACATAAAATGAAAAATCTTAATTTCTTCTAATACATTACCCCACCAGCTAGGTTTTAGCATTGTTTTCTAATTTTTGGACCGGTACCTGGGTTATTATATGTATAAATATTTTTTTTTCTTCTTTGACTCCTTTTGCTTTTCTTGAATGACTTTTCTGTGGTCATCAATTTTCAACAATCTGATATATTAAACTTTCCAAAAACACCCCCTTCTTTAGCCAAGAAATAGTCCAAAGCCAACCTATTCTGGTACACTATAGTTTCTGTTTGGCTTTGGTGACTTGATATTAACTTTAATTCCTGGGTGACTTTATTTGCCATCATTTCTATAACTGCTTGGAGTCTTGTAATACAACTCAACATATAATCTGGGGTCATTACAGAGTTAAATTGCTGGTTTTACCTTTTTGTTTACTGTTTGTATTTTTTTTACCGAATCTTGAACCGTATCTTTAAGATTAAATGTAAAACAAATCCATCTCTCTCCTTTTGGACATTCAGTGCCAAATCTATTACCACTTTTTCCTAAGTTTCTTGTAATACAATAATTTTCTCCGTTTTGCCTACAAGTTCTTAATTTGGATGGGTTGTTACAGTGGCTGTTGGCATAGGTGTGTGTAATAAAAGAGGAACTTTAGTTTCTTTCTATGTGATGCTTTCTGTAGCATTTGTGACACGATCTTGCTGGTATCCCCAAAGGGAAAAGACAACAAATGAGTGCCAGGAACAGGATTAGCAGAGGCCCAGTATGGCTTGTACTCCCATCTCCCATGCCTGTGAGGTTGCAGCCCACAGCAGGTGTATTTGATCTTTTGGTGGTGAAATACAGAGGCCAATCTGGTCTTGCCCTATATTTCCTTGTCACTTTCTCTTGACTAATTTCCAGGCAAATGGTTTTTGACATTCCTTAACTGTGGTTTCTCACTGTTCCTCAGGTATCTCTCATTCAACAGGCACTAATAATTCCCATCCACAAAGCAAAGTTATTACTTTAAGACTTCTTGCAATAAGAGCATAAATTTTGTGAACTACAATACTAATTATTCCCACAATTCAAGCATTTACTTATAACCCATCTAGCATGTCCAGTATTGGAATGAATCAAATAAAGTTTACAGTATGATACTGATGGAAATAGTAATTCCCCTTCTTCCCTGTACAAAATTCACAGGCTAAGGTCAGAATGAAAAACCAGTCTTGACCCCTCTGTCTGAAGTATTCCTCTCCAAGGAGATGTTTTATTCAGGCAGTGCTCAAAACCAGTGATATAAGCCTTGCCTTATTTCTTAATTAGGTGTTATTCTTTGTACATTTCTTGGATCATTTGGGTTTTCCCAAAACTATTACCACTCAGTCCCCATTGGGAAGTCAGTTTGGTATCACCCGGTTTAAATGTGATAGTCCATTCCTCACAAGGTTCCTTCACGAGTCCTTTTACTCTCCTGGCATGGATTCCCCTTCTTGGAGATTGCATCTACAATCTCAAGCACCAGCACCACTCTGTTACATGTGAAAGAAGGCTATTCCAAAGAAGTTCAGACAGCCATTCGGACACCTGGACTGGCTTTTGTATCTGTATGGTCCCAGTTCTACATGTGAAGGGACACAAAAGGACCTCCTGTCATTTCTGCCTCAGGCAGAATAAATGGGATATGAGCTGGCTGCATGAAGCACTGGGGATATGCTGGCACTCTGTCAGTCAGATCCAGGTTCACCCAGCACCAAATTCCAGAATTGACGCTGCCTTGGCTGTGATGGGTTTTTCGAAATTCCATTTTGTTGTTGATCTAATAAATCTTTGTAAATTTTTTTTATAATTTGGCTGCCGATTTGGCTGGGAGGCAGCTCAGCCAGGCAGCGCTGGACACCCGGCTCACCTCCACGAGGAATGCCAGGGCGGGCAGATCCCAGTGTGGCTCCTGTGTGCTGAGGAGCCGGAGGAGGTGGAGTGCAATATTGGAACACAAGCGAAGACAAGCATGGCGCATCTCCCTAGGAGGGCAAAAAAGGGACCAGGAACCTGAGCAAATCTCTCCAAGGACCAATCTCTCTCACAGAGCCTAGTGGTCTTACACCAACATCATGCAAGGGGACCTGGGCCCTTTAGGAGGTGTCTCCTCCAGTGCTCTCTCCCCTCCCAGCCTTTTCCAGTCTGCTTGGCCGTCCCTCAGTGACAAGGCCCTGTGTCCCAGGGCCACGGGGGCTGCGTGGGACACCCCGGGCACGGAGCACAAATGCCGGGAGCAATGGGCACAAGGGGAGTCTCACCTGGCCAGCAGACCCACAGCATAGTGGCGGGTGTCAGCACAGAGCAGTGTGTCCCAGCAACACTTGCGTTCCATGGACACCACCACATCCTTGTGCTGCTTTTGGCAGCAGAGCAGGGACTTCAGGATCTGCACTGCAAACCTGTGTGCAGAGAAAAGCCCAGGTCACACTGGCAGCACTGGCTCCTTTGCAGGCCATGTGGCAGGGACAGGAGGACTGGGATGGAGCACCTGTTGGGGCGGGTGGCAAGGCCGTGCTCTTCCTGGCATTCTTTCCAGAAGGTGTCAATCTCCTCTGGCATCTCTTCTGTGCTGAAGAACACTTGGAAGAGCAGATGTACAAACAGGCGGGGGAAATACGCCTTCACTGCACGTGGGACGCGGGGCTCCTGCAGGATCTTCCACATCACCACGGATGCCTGCAAAGGAAAAAGCCCCCCCGAGACAGTGCTCAGTGCCGAGGTGTCCATGTGGCAGGGCCTGAGCGTGGCAGGGAGAGGCCCAGAGAGACCGTGCAGGGGGAGCACGGAGCCTGGCGGGCCTGAAGCTGCCCCTGGGCCAGGTTTCTGTCCAGCGCCTGAGGCAGGGAGATGCAGTGGGGGAAGGAGGATGGAGACCTGCTGGAGAGGCAGCCTTGGGGCCAGCAAAGGCCAGTTGCAGAAACTCACAGCCAGGGCAAAGACACGCGTTTTGTCCCCATTGGAGGTGCACATGCTGCGCTGTGGCCAGCTCCCCAGCACATCCAGGAGGATCAGCAGCGCTGGCTCTGCAGTCCTGGGCGAGCACATGATGGTCTTCCACATGGCTGTGGCAGCTCTGTGGGGTTAGTGCTCTGTCTCAGGGTGGTCTCAGACACAGCACCATGGCCTGGGAATCCCTAAGGGCCTGGGCTGACCGCCGGCTCTGCCTCTGCCCACTGGCCCTCGCCGGCGGCACCCAGGCAGCCCAGCCCTGTGGGGACAGAGACCTGAGGGGCAGCAGGGGAGCATGGCAGAAGGCTCGGGGGCTGACATGCCAGGGCTGGGAAAGGCAGCAGCCAGAGGGCCCTGGAACTCTCTGTTGGTCAGACACCTGGCACTGGCTGTACCGGGTGATGGGCTGGGGAGCCCTGAGCCCTGTGGGCAGGTGGGCCCCATACCTGTCACAGGACGGGGCCACACGCAGGAGCGTCACGACCGCGTCATCCGGGTGTTCTCTGGTGACGTTCAGCAGGGTCTTGTCCAGCCTGTGCTCGGCAGAACCATTGGCCATGAGCCATCGGTGAATGAAGCTCACTACGGCTGGCACCTGGAGAAGGCACGGCGAGGCTTGGAAAGCTGCCAGAGGGAGCCATGTCCCCAGCATCTGCAGAGAAGTGCTTCCCTTCCCAGTGCACTACCATGGCCTCAAAGGCTCCCAGGGACCAGCAGGTGTGGCTTGGGAAGCCACAGGACTCACGGGGGAATTGAAGCCTGGCCACAGGCTGCTTACTTGCTCTGGCCTGGAAACACCCCGCTCCACGAGCAAATCCAGCAGGGCGGCACTGGTCTCATGTCTGAGGAGCTCGGAGTGAGCTCTGAGCCCAGTGCCTGTGGTGCTGGTCTCTCCCTGCCGGATGCTCTGGATGAAGCTGATAACAAACTGTAGGAGAAGGGCAAGAAGCCGGGGATGTTGCATGGACTGCTCCACACATGGTGCTCGGCTGAGCAGGGACAGCAGGCCCAGCCCAGCTGGGGGTGGCTGCAGGTACCTGCGCTGTTCTGCGGAAGCGGCCACGGCTGGATTCCTGCTCTGGCGTGCGCTCCACGGCTGCTTCTGGCAAAGACAGAGTGCAGCCAGAGCTGAGGGGCTGCGGGAAAGGCCGGAGAACACAGCCCAGCCCTGTGCTCCCCAGGCAGGGAGAGCCCAGGGTTGCCCCAGGGGGATGGAGCACAGCCACTGCGGGGTGTCTGCCTGGCCCCTCTTCCATCCTGTCTGTGGGCACGTCCCCAGGGGATGGCATGGCATGGGATGGGGCCAAGTTGCCTGCAGGCTCCAGCCCTGCAGCCCAGCTCTGCCACTCACCCTCCTGTGGTGGATGGAATGGAATGACCTGTTCAGTCTCCTGTGCTGGGGCAGCTCCAGGGCCTTCTTCCTCCTTCTCCTCCTCCACCCAGGCCAGCTTGGGCACTCTTGGGGGTCTCCGCTCCATGTCCATGATGGAGCTACTTGCAGGAGAGATGCTGTGGAAAAGCTCCGGGGCACCAAGTCCAACGCTCTGCCCTTGAGGGCAGCTGCAGAATAGAAGCCTCAGAAGGCCACGGGTCAGCAATTCCTGTGCTCTGGCCTGGAGCTCAGCTGCAGGAACAAGGCCACAGAAAAGCTCCAGCTCAGACAGGAACGAGTGCGCTGTGCGAGGGCTCCTCACAGCACCGCTCTGTCCCGTTCTGCGCCGTTGCCTGTTCCCTGCACCCCGCCAAGCTTCTATTTCCCACGTGTCACAAAGGGCCCTTGGACACCGGCTTCCGTTGCATGCCACGGTGACCGTGCCACCCAGGGCCCTTGCACATGCTGCCACCTGCCCTGGGGCCACCCCCAGCCCACCCAAAGTAGTCCAGGTTGGAAGGAATCCCTGGCCCTGGGTGTCTAAGACAGCCGACAGGATCTTTAGGGAGGGGTCAGACCATCAGCAAACGCTGCCCTGCTCTGTGGGCTCAGTCCTATTCCCATATGTTTCCCTGAGAGCATTTCCACGTCTAAATTATAATCATTTGAAGGGAGGGGATTTACATTTTCCATTTCATAGAAGGATTCTGCCTTCCTAAGCAGACACCCAGCTTTTCAAAGCAAGACAATTGTTTCTCATCTTGCAGATGCACAGTTGCTGGGGAGCCCTGTTTTTACACCAGGGACCTGGAGAACCATCCCCAGCAATTGGGAAAATCCTGGGTGCTCCATCCACCCATGGATGAGGTCTCCAAATTTGCCCCGAAAGTGGGTCCAGCTTTTTTAGTCCAAAAAGAGCATGTCCAATTGACTCAATGGTATTTTTAGCCCAGAAACCTCTGCAGCTGGTGGCATATTTCACAATCAGTAGAGACACAGCTAGGCCAAAACCCAGACCTCTGCTGGGAGGCTTTCTCTTCAAATACCCTTCAAACAAACTTCCATTCAAGTCAGTTGGGAAAGTTGCTTAAAATGATACATTTCTGGCCCATAAATACACAGGTTTACATGAAAGATTCTAAAGCAGCTGCTTTGGAGTCAAAGAGCCAGCATTACGAGTCCTTGTCATCTGTTTGTAGCTAAATCACACTTCGGGGGATTTGAAGGAGATTGGAACGAGCTAGAGAGCGGACCACTGAGTTTTTTAGATGAGGCCGTTTCCTCATCTTCTACATAGACAGGAAGGGTGAGTTTGGCTCCCATCTCCACCGCATGGCTCACAAGGCTGCCAAGATTTCTAGTTACAAGAGCTTTTAAGGATTTGTTGGCCAATAAGACACTGCCAACTAGGATATCTATGTTTTCAACCCAATCTTTCAAGATTTTGTCTTATTGGACTCATGCTACAGTGTAAGCTTCCTTAGCCAACTGTGTTATGATACACAAACCACGGCGCTGCATCCTCAGCTTCTTCCCAGGGGGCTGCTTATGGCCTCTGACACCCAATTGCTCAGGGCTTCCCAGTGCCCCAGCCCATCGAGGTCTCCCGCAGCCCAGCCAAGCTGCCCGGCAGCAGCGCTGCAGCTCCACAGCAGCTCCAGAGGAGCCCCAGCCAGAGGCACCTCGGGGCCCTCAGCAAGGCAGCCAGCAGCACAGGGGCAGGAGGACACGGGTGGCGTTTCCTGCCTGGCACAGGGCTTGTGGCCATCTCCAGGCACCGCTCTGGCAGGGATCCCCGCAGCTCCGGCCCCTGCCCAGCCGCTCTGTGGGCAGTACAAAGGCTTCAGTGGAACCACCAAAGGCCAAGGGGCTTCTGGCCGTTTTCCCTGCGGCACTGCACGCCTGGGCAGCTGGCTGAGCAGAGGCACCCTTTTCCCCCTTAAGGGCCTCAGGACCCCTCAGCCTGCTGTGCTGCCAAGCACAAGCACCCTTTTCTCCCTTTCCTGCGTCTTGCCCTGCAGACTCTGGGCAGCAAAGAAAAGTTCCTAGTAGTCTGTGTATCATAACACATCCTATAATTAATTTATTTACAATAATCTGTAATATAGAATCATATATATACACTGTTTAATTTATTTACTAAATAATCCATAATCTATAATAATATATATGATAATAGATAGTCTATAATTTAATTATTCACAATATATAAAAAAGGGAAAAAAAAAAGGAAAATCTTAAAGAAAAGGAAAATTGCCCCTGGCTCAGGTTGTCCCAGCAAAGACAGCCTCCCCAGATCAGCTCTCCCCAGAGCTCCTGCAGTGCAGCCAGCCGAGCCCTAACAGACGAGGCCGAGTGCTCCATGCCCTGCCCAGCTGATCTCACAGCCTCTGGATGATGGAATATGGGCCAGGCTCTATTTCCCGGACGACATGCAGTGTTTCCAGTGCCAGCTCTGACACGACACTGCTCGTGTCCTCCGTCAGGCCTTCCAGGGCTGCAAGAGAGAGGAACAGACCCACGGTCAGAAGCTGCATCTGCGGGGAGCCGAGGAGAGCCCCTTGCAAGGGCCATCCCAGGCAACTCTTGCCATGGCCAGGAGGGAGCAGGGACCCAGGGGATCAGCCCTGTGAAAAATGCATATTTTATGATTGGCTTTTCGCAAATATTGAAATGAAAATGACACGTGTTGTGTTAGAAAGTAATGCTGTATTAATTCTCTTAAGCACTGTGTTCAATGTAGTTTTAGGTTATAAAAAAATGTTAAGATGGAAACTATGCTATGTAGGATACTTTTTTTAAAGAAAGGACTTGCAGCGAGATAGCAGCCACAGGACACCTAAATCTTTCAGAGAAAAAGAATTTATTGCCCCCTTATCAGAAGAAACAAACTTCTTCCTGCCTAAAAGGCGCTGTTAGGATTAGGAGGAAGAAGGTGATGATGACGAGACCGAATCCTTTATTTGAATGGCATTTATGCATCATGTATGAAGTGTATGAATATGCAACAGGCTGTTGTTTTTAAGGATGAATCATTTGTTAACAGGTGCCCTTTTTCGGGCTTGTGTTGCCCAGAAAAAGGTACCCAGACATCCATAGCTCTTTGTTTCTATTGTCTCATATAGTCTTAATTAAAATTGTCTAAATTATTATTACTGTAATTGTATTACTATTTTTAAACCCACCTTTTTACTATTAAACCTTTAAAATTTAAAAACACCCAAGTGATTGGCGTTTTTCACAATTGGTAGCAGAGGATGGTTAAAACACCTCGCTGATGGTGCTTTAGGAGAGTCAGAGTGGGGAGGTGCGCCCTGCCCAATTGGGCAGCCTCGCTCTGTTTTCCCTGGGGTGACCCACAGACGCAGGTTACAATCGTGGACAAAAGGAGGCAATAAAACAAAGAGAAGGGAAAAAGGCTCCCTACAACCGCGGTAATTGGCCCCCTAAGACTAGTGGTGCACACGAAGAACCTGGGAAGGAAAAGGGACTGGTAAGCATTTCTCGGGGGGCCGTGGGGGAGATGAATGTGTGTGAATGAGAGGTGGGCTGGAGTCTCCCATGCTGCAGTTCCGACTTTTTGTGAGAAAAGCGGCCAGTAAAGAGACGAGCGAGTGATAAACGGAGTGAAAGAATCCCCCGGGGTAACTGGGACTGGGTCTCAGGGAAGGGTTGGACCCCTTGGAGGTAGGGAACAATGTTTCCTAGCCCACTCCACTAGGAAACAGGACAGGAGGGGCCCCTAAAAACCTGCTGGGTTGAGGGATTTACATTCCAATAGCATCCAAGAGCAGTGTTGAGCAGAATTCTGCCGGAGTGAGGATATATCCAAGAGCATGCAGGGTTGGACCACCAAGCTAGATTGAGGAATGAAAATTTTGCCTAAGAGCATCTGGGTCTGGACAACACAGCTGGATTGAGGAATGAAATTTTTGCCCAATAGCATCTGGGTTTGGACAACACAGCTAGATCAAGGGATAAAAAAGCTGCCTTAAGAACATCCAGGGTTGGACAACACAGCCAAATAAATGCCCAAGAGCATCTGTAGTTGTACCACACCGCTGGGTTAAGGGACAGAAAAATGCCCAAGAGCATCTGCGGTTGAACAACACAGCTGGATTGAGGGAAAAATACCCAGCAGGATCTGAGGTTGGACAACATGGCGGGATTGAGGGAAAATACCCAAGAGCATCTGGGGTTGGACAACACAGCTGGATGGAGGGATATCCAATAGCACCGGGACTGGCCAGAAACACCTAAACTTGTAATAGGTGATGTGAAAGTAAAAGGTACCTTATTGTTGTCTTGTTGTGTGTGTGAGAGTGAGTCACACACAAAGTCAGTCTCAACTTCCCGGGCAGGTGGGAGGTGGGGGGCAGTGGAAAAAGAGCGTGTGACCCACAAATCAGGCTGCTGTCCCTGGACAGGTGGGGGCTTTAGCCGAAGGGTTGTGTGTGACCTGTGCATCAGGCTGCTGTCCCCAGATAGGTGGGGGCTCTAGCTGAAGCTGAAGAGTGTGAGTGACATGCAGAAAGCCTCACAGGTGAATGGGCACAGGAGGCGACCAGAGTCAGGGCCCTTCCAGAAGGCCCGGAGATACTGAGACCTTGAGGCCAACCCCAAAGCGAGGGGAGCCACAGGGACCCGTGATTTTCTAGCAGTAAAGATTCACTTTGTGTCTTGAGGGTGTGAAGGAATGTGTGAAGGTGAATGAGCAATAAAAGTGAGTGAATGTAGAAAAATGAAGGTATGGGTAATGTGGATTGTGCATAAGGAATGTGTGAAGGTAAATGAGAAATAAAAGTGACTGAATATAGACGAATGAAAGTATGGGAAATGTAGATTGTGCATTTTAAGCTTTACCACATCTCCTTGGAGGGAGGTGTATTGTGTTGAAAAGTAGTAAAAAAAGGGGTTTGTTTTGGGTGTAAGTAGTTGAAAGAAAAGTGGTATTCCAGCTGTTAGTGAAAGTGAGAAACAGGCAGGGGATTAATAGATAAGAGCTTGAAAATGGAACAGAAAATCAGTAAGCTGGATACAGGGGGGAAAAAAAGGGGTATAAAAGCATATTAGAAGAGATACCCCCAAGATAGGCCTTTGGGAGTTATGTTAGCTAACAGAAATACAACTCCCTGCAAAATACAGAGTATGTAGAAGTTGATGGCAGAAACATGCGAACTATAGAAAAAGGGAAATTAACCAATTAACCTTACACTAGAAGGGCTCAAGCTTGTGAATGATGTACTTAAAAAAAAAACCCAACCAAACAAAAAGAGCACTAGAACATCTAACACGAAAGAGAGGAGTTATATTGATTCAAGGTATGCCTTTAGAGTAGCACATACCTTAAGAAAAATTACCTAAGAGAGATAGCTATAGTACATATTAAGGGACACCAAAAGGTAAAGACCCCAGAAATAAGAGGAAATAATTTAGTAGATCAAGAAGATAAAGATGTAGTAGAAAATGGAGCTGAAAGATTTAATATTACCTCCAAATGAGAAAAAATTAGAAATTCCAAAGTTTAGGGAAGCAGAGAAAAAAAGAATTAAACAAGATAGGTGGTGAACAAGATAAATTGAAGAAATAGAAACATCTTGATGGCAGACAATTAGATAATAAAATGCTTACTAGGGAACAGTAAAAAACATGTATCAAAAAAGCCCAGTGGGATACTCAGGCTTTATGTGATAATTTTTTTCTTTAAAGAACTATGGGTGCATTGGGATTTTTGGAGTAGAAAAACAAGTAACTGAAAAATGTATAATTGGCCATGAGATAAATAAAAGGGTGATGAGAAAAACAACATCAGAAGGTTGTGAGTTAGCTCGTCCACCATTTCAAGGTATCCAAGCAGAAGTTTGGATTTGTTAAACTCTGGATTTATTTGTAAAAACCATTTAATCCAGAAGAAAAAGAATATACCACATTCTGGGGGGGAGATTGTAAGAAAATAATATCTTTAAAAATAAAAAAAGAGAAAGAAAAAGGCTGGGAACAAAAGATTTCCTCACCCATTCCCGTTTGT
The DNA here is from genome assembly GCF_963513975.1 of Fringilla coelebs. Lineage (NCBI taxonomy): Eukaryota > Metazoa > Chordata > Aves > Passeriformes > Fringillidae > Fringilla > Fringilla coelebs. The sequence goes on along the minus strand of NW_028167443.1, from coordinate 2,407,197 downwards.
TCCCCACTCGTTGGCGGCTGCACCCCCAGCCCCTGTGCCGGCTCCGGCACTGTCCGTCTGTCCCAGCGCGGCCGCCCGGCCCGTGGCTGCTCCGCTGGCCGTGCCGGCGGGGCTGGCGGTCTGTCCTGCCGTGCGGACCGTGGTCACCGCACCGCCCGCACCGAGGGGGGGTCCCGTCTGCCCCATCTGCCCCAGCCCCGGCTGCCCTGGCTCTGCTCGGCTGCCGGGGTCTCTGGCCGGTTTTGTCTCTGCCGGATCAGCCACCCTTGGCCTGCGGGGGCAATCCACGCTCCAGCTCGGTCTGCACCGAACACCCCTCGGGCGATCCCGCCTGCAGACCCCGCCTTTGGAGCATCCAGACCCAGGGCTGTGCCGAGTCCCGCCCGTCCTGCCCCGAGCTCTGCTCCCTCGGTAACCACAGTTCTGGTTGCTCAGGGGAACTCTCTACTGGAATCACTTATCGAAACACTAAAAGTTCAGTTAAAATAATGCCCTCTCCTGATCCTTCCTAAAATACAGGAGAAAGGCTATAGAAGATAAAAATCCAAAAAGAATGAGATAAGGGGATTGGTCTATTTCCATTAAGAGAGGTTCCCATAGGACAGGGTAGACCGGAGTTTGTAAATGCTCCTTTGACTTGGTCTAAAGTCAGAAATTTTAATAAATGAAAAGGATATTTGGAGGATCCGATAGGCATAGCTGAACCATGAGACCAATTTTAAGTGCAAGAATTTATAGTTTAGAAGAGGTGCGTTCTATAATGCAAATAGTAATTTTCTCAGGAAGAAAAGCAATGAATCAGAGCAGCTGGAATAAATGCTTGGGGAAAAAAGATAATTTGCAGAGACCCCCAGAGAAGGCAAAATGCCAACTGGACCTCCTGAGTGAGGTCAAAATAATGAGGGGCGTAAACACATGAATAATTATCGTAATTACATAATCAAGGGAATAAATGAGACAGCATATCAAAGGTGAAATGCAACAAGTTTTTTTAAAGGGACAGCGTTTTAGGGAGAAAAGAAGAAACTCCAACTAAATAGATAAACTTAAGAGAGATAGGAAAATGGTCCTAAGCAAGCGGAAGATGTGATAATCTTTAAAGAGATGGGCACAGAGGGGGAATAGGGAGGTCATAGGCTCTATTTTTTAAGGGGACAAATACCATCTGGAGCCTGTGATAACTTTAAAAGTGGGTCCCCAAGAAGAAGGATTGGAATTTGTAGTAGACACAGGGGCAGAGAGAACCTGCCCGTTAAATATTCCAAAAGGCTCTAGTGTGAGCAAACATACAGTGAAAGTAACAGGGGCAAAAGGAGAAAGTTTTACAGTTCTGGTCATTAAAAGATGTGGTAATTGAGGGAGGAAATTAAAATTTAGATGGGAGATATTTTTGCCTTCTAATGGGAGGATCCAAAAACTGGGAGAAAGCAGCAATTAAGATGGACAAAGTTACCACAGGGGTTTACGAAATCCCCAAACTTATTTGGGCAAGCTTTAGAAACAATACCACAAGATTTCTCTACTCCTCCTGGAATACAAATGATCCAATATGTGGATGATTTTTTACTACCTGAGGAAGCTGAAGTGAGAGAGGCTACTGTACAACTTTTATATTTTCTCAGGGAAAAGTGAACTAAGGGTATCAAAAGGGAAACTGTCATTTGTAGAACCGGAGGTAAAATATCTTAGACACTTAATAAATAAAGATAGCTGAAAACCAAACCATGAGAGAATATCAGGAATTTTATCCCTTCTCCCTCCCTCTTCAAAGAGGGAGATCAGAAAATTACTTAGATTGTGGAAATAATATAGATTATGGATTGAGGAGTACACACAGGCAGTAAAATTTGTGTATGAAAAATTGACAGAGAGAGATGATACAACGGACCAAGGAAGATATTGTTAAATTAAGAGTAAAATTAAAACAAGCCTAAGTACCAGCTTTAAGCTTACCCTTGTTAGAAAAATCCTTTATCATATATACATAAATACAGAAAGTAGGGTAGCTCATAAAATTATAATTCAAGAGTGAAGAATGGTAAAAAATCTAGTAGCTTATATATCAAAGATGTTAGACCCAGTAAGCCACAGCTAGCCATTATATATTTAAGTTATAACAGCTACTGCAATCCTAGTAAAAGGAAGTTGTAAGCTTACTTTAAGAAGTAAATTAGTTGGGTACACCTCGTACTGTCTAAGGTGAATTGAAGCAAGAAAAAAAAAATAAGAAGAGAAGAAAGAGAGAAGTTGAAATAGAGGGGTGGTTAGCAAACTCAGATGTTGGAATGTGGAGTGATGACATCTTGGTGTTGGAAGAGAGCAGAAGTGTGAATGCGGCTTTTTGCATCCAAGGCAGAGAAGTGTCTGAACACATGGTTGTTAGGAGGTTATTCAGTGCTGAACTGGGGTCTGGAAAGGGTTGAGCAGAACGGGCCCTCCTTGAAGGGAAAAGAGGATCAGTTGACTATAGAAAGAAAAAGAATGTCAGGAGCACCTGAGGACGCCAAGTTTGGGCTTCTCAAGGCTGGGAGGTGTCTGAGCGCTCCCTACGAGCAGCGGGGTCTCGGGGGCTGCGGCAGGGACCGATCCATGGAGGGGACCCGGCGGCGGTGCCGGAGCAATGACACGGGTTTGCCGGCCAGGAGCGGGGCTGGCTCAGTGCCAGAGCTGCCGGGGAGGCTCCCAGACTGCCGGGGCCCCGAGCCCAGGATGGCAGCGCCGGCCCCAGGGAGTGGGCCAAGAGAGAGAGAGAAGGAAAGAGAAAGAGAGAGAAGAGAGAGAGAGGGGGCAAAAGGGCCCAAGGCATGCCTCCAATGATAGTGGAGCCCTGGAAAATGTTAAAGATAGAATCTGAAAATGTTCGGCTTTTTGTTTTCCCAGATCAACTGCACCTGCATCAGCAGTATGATAGATGATATAATTGTTAGATGTGATGATTGTTTAGTAATTAAATATAATTCTTATATAAGCATAATAAGAATCATGAGAAACTATGTTGGAAATTTAACGGGGGCAATGCTTAGCTCAAATCTAAGTATACAATAGAACAATATAAGTTTTAATAATTAACATGAATGTTATATAATGATAGAATAGAAAAACATGTCCATCTCGACTGTATGGTTGGAGTCAGATTTGGGTTTGTACCCCTGACACCCAGAGCTCTACAGTAAAAGCACCTGCATATAATCATTCCTGTGATTATGTGTTCCTGAACGCTAACATCTGGACTGGTTTTTGTATATTTCTGCATCTGTATGGTCCCAGTTCTACATGTGAAGGGACACAAAAGAACCTTCTGTCATTTCTGCCTCAGGCAAAATAAACAGGATATAAGCTGGCAGCATGAAGCAGTCGGGGTGAAGCACTGAGGATACCCTGGCACTCTGTCAGTCAGATCCAGGTTCACCCAGTGCCAACTTCTGGGGTTGACGCTGCCTTGGCTGTGGTGGGTTTTCGAAATTCTTTTTTTGTTGTTGATCTAATAAATCTTTGTTAATTTTTTTATAAATTTGGCTGCCAATTTGATCATTTATAACACAGGAGAACATGATTTTCCACAGTGCTGTTTGGTCTGGCAGGTGGTGTGGTCAAGAGCTGCTTTCCTCAGGAACTGCTGGATAATCCCTCTGTAAGCCTCAAGAACTGCAGAATGAGTAAAGCCTGAAGGGACCAACTTGCATTTCAGGTGTGAGATGGTAATCCTTACATACTCTGAGCAGTGTTTAATAAAGCAGTTAAGGGATACTGGAAAAACATCCTCTCCTGACTTGATCTGGGATTTGCAGGTAAGAAAAAATGTTGGTTTTCCAAAGAGAAAAAGAGTGTTTACATTGAAGAATTCCCTAGACCTGCCTGAGAAGGTTGCACTTCAGGGAAGGCAATGAAGCAATATAGGGATCAACAAAAAACTTAGAGTTGAAAATAAAAACACAGAAACACTAATTACAAATATTAACCCATATGATGCACTGAATGGCTATGACTCTGTGACTTTTATTTCAAGTTGTACAAGATTTCATGTCTTTTTTCTCACTTTTTTTTTAAGACTGTACAAATAAAGTAAGGAAAAGCACGAAGTACAGTTAATACTGTCCAAAAAGTGATGTTAAATACAGACAGAATCAAATAGTGTGAAACCGTGTCAAGCAATTGCTGAAGGCATCTGAAGGCTGCTGGTCTGAAGTCGCTGACTGAAAGGAATGATAGAAACCAGTATAAATGTAAAAAATAGAAGACTGGCTATCGCATCTTTAATAAATATCCATGCATAAGTGCCTTCTATTATGATAAAAAAGTTTCTTCAGTTCAGGTCAGTGAAAGGATTCTTGCTGACTGCAGTGGGTTGGAAACTGCAAGCTTTATGAAAAGATGACAGAGAAAACATTAAACTGGTCAGCATATCCTTTGTAATCAGTCTCTGTTTTCTCCAATAAAAATGAGATACATGCTTATAAATCACAATCATTCCTCTGCTCTCTGTAAGTCTTATTTTGTATTTCACACCAGTCTTAAAATTGAATTTGCAGTTCTCCTTTCTATTCTTCTAGCAGCCACACTAGTAGGGACAAGAAGTGCTGACAGCTCACAGTGGAGAGCCAGAAAGTGCATCCCACTTGTGTGGTTTTTTGGTTTTTATTGCTACGTCACATACATGTGTGACTCTCTCCTTCAGTGAGCTTAACTGTAAGCATTCATAGCAGCCAAAGATCACAGCGATTCAGCAAAGGGATTAATTTGTTTCAAAAGTCCGACTCCTGAAGTCAGTGCCCTTCATGAAGCTGTGTTCCCACCAATGGAGACCTCCTTAACAAAACCTCTTGGGTTTATCCTGGGAGTGATGAGCAGAAGTGCCAGCTGAGCCCGTCTGCAGTTGCCAACATCTCCTGCAGCCCCTCATGCCGCCGAGCTGAGCTAGATTTTCATATGTAGATATAGATATAGATACAGATATAGATATAGATCTAAAGAAAATGAGTGTACCTTCCACCTCAGCAGCTCATCCCCTGTCCTCGAGGCCCTGCATCCCATGTGTGTATGGGAGACCCTTTTCCTTCTGGAGCAGCAAATGAGGCACAACAGGTCCCACAGGTGGATGAAATTGATCAAGGTGCCCTCTTGAAGGCACCTGAACAAAGGATGGGATCTCCACCAGCTCTACAGACAGTTTGGACACCCAGCTCCCATGCAGGCACAGCTACAGGGGAAACTAAAATACAGCCTGAAATTATTAAATATCAGCTGTAACACAACTCATTTTTACTGGGGGAAATAAGGACTGCAAAGAACATGCAGTCCTACTACAGAAACTTGATGTAGCTGCCTAAGAGTCTTTGAGAGTATTTTAAGGGGTGATGCCATTTTTTATTTGCCTGTCAAAAAGGACACGTGCCTTCTGCAGGTCTTGGGTGGTATCTGTAGGCTCTTCATGGACATTTTGCACTTAAAACACTATTAGATGGCTGTGCTGAGACCACAGAACTAAATTCTAGATACCTGGTTATCACACATTTGACAAGACTTCCTATAAAATCTTGGAGTAGCCCAGAAGAGCTGCTCCAAGACAAAAATTGGAGTAAAATTCTTGGTTTAGATGGCTTAAAATAATAAAATGTGAAGAATATGAAAGCTTTTCTAGTATTACTTTTCCTAGATGGAAACCATAAAGTCTGTGATCCAAACTGTCTCTTACAATCCATGGCTGCACGACCCTATTACCAAGGGCACAAATATTAGCTGAAAGAATAAATTATGCTGCTTATGGATAATCCAGAGTTTTTATAACGTGGTCTGAACTATAACAAGTCTTTGATATTGAACTGCATTGCTGCTGCCTCAGCCACCCCCAGAAGAATGAGTACAACAATCAACTTTAGAATGTACTGACTTTTTCTGCCTTTCTAAACAGGATATGATGATACTGGCCACCTGTGTTTACAATTCTGCATCACTTCTGCTTAACTGTCATTTTTATGATTTCTTACAGAATCTGTTAATCACTTTCTTTCTACTGGCACATTTTCTGCTTTATAGCCATGGCAATTTCAGAGATTTGTTTTGCTCTCAGCAAATTTGCTGACAGACTGCAAATCAGGCCTGTGTTTACTTGCAATATTGAACAGCTCCTGGGAATGCCTCACAATGGCACTCAATGTCATTTACAACACTTTCTGATACTCCAGTGACAGATCAAGTGATACTGGTTCCATACTGCAAGCTGTAGCAATGGGTTTGTCTTTTAAATCTGTGGGCTGAGACTAAAATAATCAGCATTAATTATTCAGCAAGATACAAGAAGTGATGAGTTTTCAATCAGTATAAATCTAATCCATATAAAATACATTTTTAGTGTAACTAAGATGAGCATGATAAACTCTTTATACTGTTATCAAATGATTCTTTAAATCCTCAAGGGTCACTGTCTCCTATCCCCATCATTGATGAGATCTTCATATTCACTGCTAGACAGCATCCTACAGGTAGTTTGCACAACCCTACTGGTAACAATGTCTGCTGTCTCCCACAGATGAGGTGTCAATTTTGTTTTTCTTTGGTGACAATTAAAATTATTGTTTGTACTCTCCTAAATCAAACTTCAGGGTTGTCAATATTTTAATGGATTAATTTTTCAAAGAACAGCCAAGTTTCTCTTTCTGATTTTACTGAGAAAGAACAGAACATGGAGCTAGCAAAAAAATGTAGACGAGAACTTGTTTATGTACAGGATTTATTCAGCGGATACTGCATACGAAGTACATATATAAATGATTTTAGGTAATGGTGTGTTTAACTGAGTGATTACATAGTGATGTACGATAACTCTCAGGTCATTGCTTTAAAAGATTTGATCTCTTTCCTTCCTTTAACCTTTCTGTTCCTGAGAGCCACGAGTAGTTGCAAATGATAAAGAAGTTACAAGGTATCAACTAGTCAAGTGGATTACTGCCTTTAAAATAAAAATCAAAATTATACAAATATCTTGTTTCCTAGAAAAAGAATACGAGAAGAAAAGAGAAATCTTGTTTTTTATTCCTGGATATTAAACAGATTTAATGGAAATATTGCACAGAATGAAATAGAATTTGGATTCAATTTTAAACCAGCCCTGCAATTCTCATCCCTAATAGTTTTAGCAAAGTGTCTATTTACTATAAGAACCTCAGAAAAGAATTTGAAATCAATTTCTATGGAACCGTG